>NC_141764.1:57207128-57947961 GCF_982258835.1 Parasteatoda tepidariorum | reverse complement strand
TAATGTCCATCGGCATAGATTGTAGAGACTGATTTAACCTCTCATCAAAGAGTACAGTGTAGCAATCAACATTCTTCAGCTCATTTATAAGAACCCCTTTGAAGTACAGTGCCAATCCAAAGGAGCCCAAATAGGCTCACTTTGTGGCACTACAAAAAAATTGTCTCGCTATACAGCTATCAGCAAACATTTTGGAGAACAATTTACTAATCCCTTCACAGGAGTTACATGAATAATTACTAGTGATGCACTTCAGACTCCAGAGAATTTCAGCATCAAGCACATTCCTTTTGACCAGATAAGAAGACAATGTTACCTCGGCCACTAAAGTTTCTGTTTCACATGGGGCACACGATGTTGAAGGAGTATTTACACCAGATGAATTAGATGTTGATGTCTTTGGAAAAAGAGAACTCAGGGCATGAGACTGCTTTTTTGTTTTACCTTTCTTTCATGTGTGATTTCAGAGCAGATTCCTCCATTTTCGCAATATCGATCTCCTTCATGTATAATCGGCACTTGGCTCTGAACTTCTTTTCGGGCATCGATAAAATCCATTCTTTATAAGCTTGATTATCCATCCATTGGGGATTAAAATAGCACTTCCCAGGCATAACTAGTCTAAACTACATAACACAAATACGAAGTCGTGCCTTTGCGAATACGCTTTACAATAAAGTTTTGAAATGACGCAAACGTAAGGACAAGTGCGGATGGTAAAACGGCAAATTTATTGAAAACTACAAGGTACATATTGTTACGAAATTCGAGAGTATTCCAGTTTCAATAAGAAAAAAGAAGATCTAAGCATATGCGACAGAAGATGAAGTGGAGTCTCGCCCCGAGCGCATTGATTGTCTGCTGTGCTCCGCGCGCTTGGCAGACACCAAGACGCTAGGCCCGGTTAGAAACGGTGGCGTTAAAAACCACGTGAGAGAGCTCGGGAACAAAACAGAAAGAACGAGAAAGATCCACGGGTGTTTTGTAAAAAGGGCCGTCGGCAGTATTGGACAAATTCAAGGACCTATCAAGTTTTTCAAGGACCTAAGACGTTTTTCAAGCACTTTCAAGGACCTAAATTTAGCAAAAAAAAATTCAAGGACTTTCAAGGACTCTCAAGGACCGTGGGAACCCTGGCATTGGAGTGTTGGGCTTTTAAAATTCGGTGAATATGAATCGCGATGTACGATTTTTAACTCATGTGAATACAAATCGCTACGTGTGACTTAAACTGGTTAAATACAAAAATTGATGCTTGATATTCAAACCACGTGAATAGGAATCATGATATTAGCGAATTCCAGAGCAGTTTCAAATATTCAAAATGGCAAAAATTCACCAAACTAAAAGAATCAATTGGCGAATTTCTGCCCATTGGCATAAGAATCACGTGTATGTAAGCGTCTCGCTAGCAGGAATCAGCAAAACTTTCAAAATTTGAATTTTAGATTGAAGAAACCGTGCAAATCGCGTCGGATTATAAGTTTTTGACTAGCAAAAATTTGAGAACTAATGATTTTGAGATATGCGGAATTCCGCGATATTCCCAAAAAAATAATTTGATCTGCTCCTAATTTTTAGACCAGGAAGGATAATACAAAAAACCGGAATTTCGGGATATCCCTGGAATACAATCACTCCTGGATATAAAAATAAAATACATAATAAAACATGTTAAAATAAAGGCCAATGGTAAATCATACTTGAAATATGCTAACTGAATAGCCATTTGAATATAACTGTCAGGGCTCAATTTCTGAGATTTGATAAAATCTTTTCCATAAGCTTCAAAAGTAAAACATGACATCTCAAGATCATCAACAAGGCTAAAACAAAATATATGTTGTAAATAATTAGTTTCATGAAAAGAAGATTTTCATTAGAAATAACAAAACTAATGAAAAACTGTAAACATTACAGTATTTAATCATAGTTTTTTTATTATGATCTTAATATGTTTTCTTGATTATCAAAATACTTAAATATAGTTTTTAATTTATAAAGACTAAGTTAGATGAATGAACAAAAATGAGAAAAATAATGTTGTTTGAAGTGTAGCAGGATAGGAGCAAACACGTAAAAAAAAAACTAATTTGAAAAAAAAGAAAAACAGCCAAAAGATGAAAGTGTCAATTTAATATTGTAGGGTACTGTATAAATTAAAATTGAATAAAGCATAATAAAAAATCTACTTAGAATAATAAGATCAAGCATAAGGTGTCATTTTTTTCGGAAAAATATATATGACTCTTCGGTATCATCGTTTTTTGTGATTTTTGGATATTATATATATATATATATATATATATAAAAAAAACTAACAGATTAACATTTCATTGATTTTTTTTCGATTGATAAAATATCCAGATTTTTCAAGAATTCCCTCTTTTGTGGCTATGCTGAGAAGCTAAATATTTCTTAAATCAATATTATAGAAAGCTATTTTAGTTCTCAAAATAGTGAAATAATGAAAACATTGAAATTGAAATCCTATTGTCAATTTATTACTTTTTCAAGGTAAAAGTCATAATTATAAAATTATTAATATCAAAATATAGATATTTCCTAAATTCAGTAATGTTAACAGTTGAAATTTTTTTTAAATATAATGCATAGATAGAGATACGGGATAAATTAAAGAATTTAACACCATAGAGGATAGGTAACAAAATTTAATTAAAAAATATTTGCATTAAAAAAAAGACTAAATAAAAAGTGGAACATAGCTGAAATGTCTTTTATAATTTTAAATTAAAAAGGCATAAGCGTCAAAAGTTAAACAAGGAATATTTTAGACTGAAAAATTATTAATTTTATAACAGAATTTAATAATAATAAACAGATATCAAGAGGAAGATTTTCTAAAAATTCTAATAATACAATTGAAGAAGTTTTAATAATTTTTCATCAATGGATTTTGTGACTGCATAAGTAATATTTATGTTTTCAAAAGTTTTATAATGAAAGAAAAGAATTACCACAATATCAATATGAATGGTAAATACCTTTATAATAACTAATGTTTTAGAGAGTCACTTATTATTCTATCATTAAAAGCTATTTTTAGAAAGATTCAGGGTTTTAAAAAGCAACACAACATTAAATATTTCTTATCTAATACTAGTATTGAAAGATTAACTTATAAAGGAACACTTCTGGCATATTTCTAACTTTATTATTTTGTAACTAGAAAGTAACTGCAAGCGCCGAAATGTTCAATTTTAATACTATCGATTACTTCACAAACAAATCAGTAAAAGATTAAAACATAAATAAATACAAATAGAACATTCTAAATAACAAGATGAGTATTGGAAATGAACCTTTTTAGGTCTTTTTCAGCTTCTTCAATATCTTGAACAGTTTCATCGGAAAGCCTGAATCTTAACTTGGTAGGTTCAGTCACAGCACTTGAAGGTAACCATTTATTTCCCCGGGTTTTATCACTGCAAAAAAAAGAAGAAGAAAATGCAACAAATTAGAAAGAAATTTTAATTAAGAATGAATAAAAATTTAAATAGCAAAGCTAAGAAGAATATTTGGTATGTGAATTGTAGTAACAAATAATTGTTGAAAATTAAAAAAAAATGTTGAATTAAACATGAATTTTTATCTTTCATTATTATTTTTTTGAGAAAAAAAAACAAGAATAAGATGCCTAAAAATTATAATTTTAAATTTTACATCCAATAAAACATGAAATAAATAAAATTACTAAGTTTTTTGACACATTTTTTATAGTATTGGTGCATGAAATATTAAAACAATAGTCCAATTTAACACAGCAATGCTTCAACATATATCAAGAGATCGCCCTTAAATTCAATGGATAATTTTGATATTTTGGATTTGGGACAGAACTAAGGAGTTTCTCGAATTCTCTAAAGAACCCTAGTACTACAAAAAATGCATGCAAGAAATTTTTGTGTGAAATTAATATTATACTTGTTGTTTTACTAAGACACATACAAGCTACAGAGAATAAGAAATTTTATTTATGTCATTTGTATATTATATAAAAGTTATTACGATGAAAGTAGTATTTCAATTACTTACATATAATCATAGACGTGATCCATCATTTGAGTGATAGGAGGACCTTCAGCTGGACTATGTTCATAGGTCAGACCAACAACACCATCAGCTCCAACAATAAACTAATGTTTAAGAAAAGCAAACAAATCATATAAGCAAATGAAAACATAAATATGGTTCATAAAATTTATATTGTTTACTTAAAAGATTACAAAAGATATAATTTTGAATTCAGAAGAAAAAAAAAACCGTAATCTTGAAATAAATAAAAAAAATTGCTTCTTTATAGGACATAATTTGGTTAAAGACTGGAAGTATAGGAATTTTAAGAGGCTTTTCAATTTTAAAATTTGATTGGATTAGGGTTGATAGTAAATTTCTGGAAGAAAATTTCCTGAATACCAAGAGTAAAAATTCCAAAAAATAATATTAACATCAACACAATACATAAGTTAAGAATGCATAAGAATAATGTATGTGGACATAAACTACTAATAAAAAATCTTAAAAGCACAAATAATTAAAAGTTATTAATATATATTATTATGAAATCACTATCATTTCTATAAGATAACTAGTTTCAGAATACAATACCATGATACATACAAACCTCAAAATTGAATGCCTAATAAATAATTTCAATTAATCAAATAATTGAAGAATTTCAAAAAGATTGTTTATAATTAAGTACCTAAAACTAAAAAAAAAAAGAAACTTCTTATAATTAGTTCAAGTTCAGATCTAACATACTTAATTAAATTAAAGAAACTTAAAAATTATTCAAACATCACAGGGAATAAATTACAATAAAAATAACTTCATGAAATATATGCAGTTAAAAACTAATAATTTGAGGGAAGGAGTTTATGATAAAAATTATGACTATTAGCAAAAATATTTACAAAAAGAAAACAAAATCAGACATTCTAGGTTTTGAACTTTTTTTAAGCAAAAATTTTGATTTCCCTGAATGTTTCAACAAAATTTTAAATCCTCCAAGTTTGGAAGGCTTTTTTCCTGCGGTGGTTTGATCCTTGTTGAATTAACTTCATGAAAATATATGCAGTTAAAAACTAATAATTTGAGGGGAGGAGTTTATGCTAAAAATTATGACTATTAGAAAAAATATTTACAAAAAGAAAACAAAATCAAACATTCTAGGTTTTGAACTTTTTTTAAGCAAAAAATTTGATTTCCCTGAATGTTTTAAAGGAATTTTAAATCCACTAAGTTTGGAAGTTTTTTTCCCTGAGGTGGTATTATCCTTGTTGAAATGGGGTTTGTGGCAAAGCTCTATAAATTTTGGATCTCTGGGAATGCAACAAAAAAGCATTTTTAAGACAAACAACTTAAAAGGAATTTTAAGAAAAAATTAGTTATTTAAATTTGAGGAAAATATGTAGATCTTATGGAAAAAAAATTAAGCTCAGTATGCTAAATGTTTAGTTTTATATACTGTAAAAAAAAAAAAAAAAGCAACAACCATCAAATATAACAAATTCAAATAAATAGAAAAGAACCAATTTATACGAATTGCAATTCCGATAAAAATTTATCTTTTGAGTATCCTTACCTGAATAGTTTTATCATACCATCTGTTTCCACCATTTGCTTGAGCACCTCCTCCATGGATAGTCTGAAGAGCTACATGAGTCTTCCTATTTAATAATCCAGCATCTGATACAGGTTTGTCCAGACATAAAACTAAAATTGCTTTTTGTATCACTCTTACAGATTCCTTATTCATTGAATCATCTAAGAGAAAAAAAATAAACACAAGTAAAGTAAAAATTTTTTTTTTTTATCATACTCCATATGTAAAATATATTGTTAACTAAATTTTTGTATTTTTAAGCTTACTCAACCCTCAACTACAAATATGGTTCCGACAAAATGTAACTAATAGTGATTATTCAGAATAGAATATAATTTAACAAAATAAAAATAGGTGTTGCATACAGGGAAAGTAATATTTCATAGGTTTTCACGCAATTTCTGATAATGCCACAACAACATAGAAAGCAAAAATAAATGCTAAAACTCAAAAATATTATATTTAAATAGTTAATGAGACGTTTGTGATTAAGATATTTTTTTTTATCATTTATGGTCATAAAGTTTTTATTCTTAATATAACAAACTTAACATACATTCCATAACACATTACACTACATATTTGATCACCTATTTTTATATTCACACATTTTTTGAATATGCTGAGTGTTAATCTATAAAATATTCCAATGACTTTGTATTACTTGACAGGTATGAATTTCTTTCAAAAAAATCAACCCTTATATGGAGGAGGTTTGTTCTCCGTCAGTAACCGTCAATATTCGTATAGTGGAAAATAGTTTTATACAGTCTCCAGGAAAGAATATACAAATTGTTTAGTGAAATTTAGATTTTATTAAACATAATTGGTGATATAGAGAATGGCCATTTCTTCATCCAAAAAAAAAAAAGAAAAAAGGATTCCCTCAAAGGGATGAAATCAGAATACCCTCTTATAGAGAGATCATACAACCAGAATATCATTTCTGATGGTTGGAAATTAAGACTGGGGAGGCCCGTAAGGGGGACGCCCAGTCTCCACAAATTTGAAATTAAAAGTGAATATAATTATTCATAACGGACAGAGAAAGTATGGGTAGGAGATCCAAAATTGGCGATTTATCAAAATATAACATAGCCAAAACAAAGCCAACCAGCATATCAATATTGGGTTTAAAAGAACACCTTGGCGATCACGAGTCGCCAACAAATTTATGAGAATTATTACAACCATGCAACCGAAACATTTAGCGGTTAGAAATTTAGAATAAAAAGTTATAAATAGATTTTTGTTTTCGATTAGAGGCGACAGTGAATTAATAAGTCTGCATTAGTAATGAAATAAAAAGTATCCGTTACATTGATGTATAAGAGAAGAATAAATATTTTCTGTTCGTTTTAAAAGATTAAGTTTTTGATTTATTTTAAATGTAATGCTATTAATAAAAAATAAGCTTAAGTAATGAAAGATATTTTAAAAGGATAGAAAATAAATATGTAATGCCAATTGTGGCATCACACTTTATTTCAGATTTGATTGTACTTACACTTGCATAATCTTTTGTATGCTTTTGCCCAGTTATCTCTATCAAGTGTTGTAAGAGCACCAATAGGTAGTTTTGGAAACTGAGACTGTTCAATCACTTTTTGTAACTGGGCTAAAAGTTGGCTTTCATTTAAAGGTTTACCATCATTTCCATACACATCAACACTAAAATACTGAAATAAATAAATAAAGGCTATTAAGCAGCCTACATAGTTTTTTTGATTTTATATCTTAAAAAGTATCAAATTTAAAAATAATAACATTTAGGTGACTAAATAAAAGTATTTAAACTGCTATAGCAGAAATATAGAATAATTAAGAAATTCAATTATTGAATTTGAAAACATAACTTTTACGTGTTTCATTTTGCAATTTTTTTTTTTTTAAAAATAAATCAATCTATTACTTTCATAGTATATCACAGAGTGAAAAGATAATAATACAGTCATATATCAAATGATATTTAACTTATACCGAGATATAATGCGACATATAAGTCATTTCTTAATAAAAACTTTTTAAAAAATATTTTAAACTAAGTTCTTAAGACTTATTTATAAACTAAACTATAATTGTTAATATTAATTTAAAAAAACTTGATTAAAATCTTTTAATTGGGCTGGGAATAAATACTATAACTATATAAGCTTGTTTCAATTGTGTCAGTTTTTATTTTAGAAAAATTCTTAATATTATATAATATTTAAAGCATAAATGAATGAACACTACATAAATAAATCAATACTACATAAATGAATAGTTTTCTACTGCAGTACAAAAATTTATATAATGAACAAAAATTTATAAAAAATTCTTACATGATTATTGTGCACAACAACAATATGCTTAGGCCTATCTTTTTCCATTCCATAGAATGCAAGTGAATCTTTAGGAATATTTGGAACTCTGCAGGTAGAAAATATTTTGAGATACTGTGACATATCAAGAGGTTGCCCACCCATTTTTTCCAATTTTAGAGTTTGGCTGAAAGGAAAAAAAAGAAGAACATGCTTAAGAGGAAATGAATAAATAGAATGAGTTTAAGCATATTTAAAAAACGTTTATTTAAGATACATTTAATTTCATAATCATTTCTATAATAGTACACATTTTCCTTTATATAGGGGGTAACATTCCGCATACTCTCTAAAAAAAGAAGTTTATTAGCAAAAGGACATTTGCATTAAAAGGACTTTGAAATAATGAAAATAAACTGTTATCTTTAAACAGAATGATTAAGGTCATAATTTGGAGGTGCACAACACAACTCGCAGTTCAGAGTTGTAATGTGGCTCTGGAATGATCAATGTGTAGGATATTACCTTTAAATAAAAATCATATGAAAAACTACAATTATTTATATTATCTTATATAATTACGTTGATTTCATAATTACCTTTAGAATTTTACTTTTACTTTAATTACATTTATGAATATTGCTCTGGTGTGAAGCCTGTAAAAATGATTAAAGTGTGGATGTTTTATTTTCAAACTCTATAACATCCTGTATCTCACAATTATTATGTCCTTTATGAGGGTGTTTAATAATTAAATCACTAAGCGCCCCATTAGTTCTTAGTCTGAATCATTGAAATATATAGTGATTTCTCATCAACTATTTTCATTCAATCTTTTTTCCTTATTATTTTTCAAAATTACTTTATATACATTTGTTTAAGTTTTACAGATGCAAGACTTTTAAAAGTAGAAGTAAGAAATTTTTGTTTAATAGCCTTCTTTAAATAATAATCTAACTTAAAAAATATTTTCCCTTTTCTTTTCTTTTTCAAATTCTTAATACATAAAACGAAACTTTTAAAAAAAATCTAAGCTTTTATAATAAATTTTTTAATCTAATTAATTTTTTCTAGTATAATTAAATTTTTTTGAAAATTTAATTGGCAAGGGATCCTCTAGAGCAGTGGTGCGCAAACTATGGGTCGCGACCCCAGTGGGGGTCGCCAGAAGTTTTTTGGGGGTCGCCAAATTTTTATGAAATGCATTATCCCTGCATGCTGCATACCATACAGTGTACATATAAAGAGTGAAGCGCCATCACTCACTGTTTAATTGCAATTGGATTTCCGAAATGTCACGAAATATCGAGTCAGAAGTCATAAAACGCATACAAAATTCATCTGTATTTGCTTTACAACTGGACGAGACTACCGATATTACTAAAATGTCACAACTAATTATTTACGTTAGGTTTATTTTTAATGAAGATATAACAGAAACGTTTTTATGTTGCAAAAATTTGGAAGGAAAAACAACTGGAGAAAAAATATTCGAAGTAATAAATGAATATTTTGAAACAAAGTCCCTTACCTGGGCAAACTGTGTTGCGGTTTGTACTGATGGTGCTGCAGCATTAACAGGTTCGAATAAAGGGCTCAGAGGCTTAATTCAGAAGGTGGCACCTCATATGGTATTTAATCACTGTATGATTCATCGGAAAGCTCTTGTTGCAAAAGATATGGATGAAGAGTTGCACAACGTATTACAAGTATTACGCTGTTAGTTCAATTAACTACATTAAATGTAACAGCCGTCTCTTTTCAATACTTTGCAATGAGATGGGCTCAACTTATGAGAAATTACTGTTACACATCGAAGTCAGGTGGCTTTCACGTGGGAAAATACTACGACGGATATTTGATTTGAGAAATGAAGTGTACATGTTCTAAATCGAAAAGAAACATAGATTGGCAAGTTATTATATCAATGAAGTTTGGCTAGGGAAGCTGAGCTATTTAGTTGATATTTTCGAAAAACTTAACGACTTAAATTTGAGCTTGCAGAGTGAGAATTCAACTATCATAACTACAACCAGTAAAATTCAAGCTTTTAAGAATAAGTTTAGTCTCTGGCAAACTGAACTGAATAAAAACAACACCAACATGTTCCCTTGCTTTAACGATTTTATCAAGGAAAATAATATAGATATATTTACATTTAAAAACATCATTTCCAATCACATTGAAAAGTTAAAGAAAAATTTTTCGAGAAGATTCGAGGATTTTCCTGAAAACAATCTTGGTTGAATTCGTGATCCATTTTCCTTTGACATATGCAGTTCAACGCTTCAAATTAGTGAGAAAGAGCAATTGATAGATCTGATTAGTGATTATACTCTTCGAAATCAATTTAAGACTCAGCTTTGCCAAACATTTTGGCTATCCGTGGAAAAACAATATCCCGTTTTATGCAAGAATGCCACCAGAGTGTTAATACAATTTGCATCAACGTATTTATGTGAAACTGGATTTAGCAAACTAGTTTGAATAAAAACTAAATACCACTCGCGTTTAAAACCTGAAGATGATATGTGAATTGCAATTAGCAACATACATCCAAACATCGACGAGATAATTAGAAACTTGCAGCCACATACATCTCATTAAAGGGCAATTTACTGATTTTTGTGTTATACAAAAAGTATTTTCTTAAAATTATAAATAAAATTAATATGAGTCAAATAGGATGATGTTTTTATTCGATGAAACGAAAGAAATGCTCGAAATATACATTGTATTTGTGAACATTTATCTCTAGGGGTCGCCAAAAATGTTCTCTCTACAAAAGGGGTCGTGGTCGAAAAAAGTTTGCGCACCACTGCTCTAGAGTACTAGAAATAAAATACCCTTAGGAGGGCAAGGGTTAAAAACAGTCTAAAAATTTGTTTTTCTTTTTACCCACACTAATGTTTGACAAAATAACAAAAGGGATAAGTCATAAGGTCATGTCCAAATTGATTTTATACTTCAAATATTAAGTGCATTTTTAAAGTATATTTTAAGTCATTTATTTATTATTAAGTCAGTTACAATTATTTGGGAGAAACATTTTCTAATTTACTTCCCATTTGCTCTAGTTTTGACAATGATAAAATTGCTGAGTATTAAATTTTTATGTATAAAATTATTATTAAGAATGCAAGTAAAAGGTAGCGCATAATGATTCAAATAAATATGGTGCATTTTTCTGGAAACAAATATTTTAAAACAATAATAAAAAATGTCATTAATAATCATTATTGAATAATAATTATAATTGAAGCATAGCATATACGACTAAGAAAGTTTATAATTAAAGAAGGAAGTTTAAAAAGAGGTTTTGAAATGAATTTGCAGTTGGCAACTTACTTGTCAATTAAACTTTTGAAGTCTAAAGCTCCAGCCAATAATCTTGCAGAAAACCTGAAAAAAAAGTACAAAATACAGATAAAATGAATGACATAAAAATATCCATAATTTAACTAAATATAAAGTAATAAAGGATGACCTTTTATGAAAAGTTTAGAAAGAAATGAACATCAGAAAAAATATTTCTCAGCTGAACATAATAAATGTATATTATAATTAAAAATGTAATTAAAAAGCTTCTGTTCTGTATACAGCTTACTAACATAAATCATAAGAAAAACCTTTGTATTGAAACCTGTATTTTGAAAAAGGATTTTTTTTGTTATTTTACTTATTTTTACCATAATCAAATTAACTTTATAATTTAAATATATATAATTTATAGACAATATAGAATAAATTACCAATAAAATTGCTTCTCACATAAAAAAAAATATTATTTAAGATATATTTTATAAAAAAAGATGTTAAATTTTATAAAAGAAGAGAATAATTAACCCTGGACATATAGTTAGCCAAAGAAAAAATCAAGACACCAGTTTTAAAAATATATAATTTGCTTTTAAATATAACAAAGGCAAATTGTATCAGAAAAGAATAATAAAATATACTATTTTACAATTTCAGAATAACTTTGTTTAGAATAAAAAGTATTAGTAGTTCTAGCATAATTTTATTAATGGAGTACTGAACAAATCACAACAGTTTAAGACCATTATATAAAAACTTTTTATGGCATATACGAGGCGTGTTTTTTTAAGTAAGTATCGTTTTGCTGCACCGCCGCCGCAGCGCTGCGGTCGGCGTTCTGCGCATGCGCACTGGATACCTACATCTATTGCCCACGCACTTACGCCATTGCAGTCTGATTCTTCCTTGTTTACGTTGTTTACTGAGTGTTTAAGATGCCTCCGATAATCGTAAGTCCCGCCGACTGTGAACTACGGGCTGTTATAAGATTTCTTAGTGCTAAAGGCCTAAAACCGATCGATATTCATCGTGAGATCTGTGCAGTTTATGGACAAAACATTATGAGTGATGGAATGGTAAGAAAGTGGGTGAGGGCATTTAAAGAAGGCCGCACAAATGTGCATGATGAACAACAGAGTAGACGTCCTTCAGTCGTTAATGAAAGTTTGGTGCAGGAAGTGGACAATAAGGTGAGAGAAAACAGACGCTTTACGATTTCCTCCTTGTGTTTTGACTTTCCTAATGTTTCTCGTAGTGTTTTGTATAGCATTTTGACCGAGCACTTGACTTACCGAAAATTGTGCTCACGTTGGGTACCAAAAACGTTGACGGATGTGCACAAAACCAACCGTTTAGGCAGTGCATTGACTTTCCTTGAAAGGTACCACAACGACGGTGATGATTTCTTAAGCCAAATTGTTACGGGCGATGAAACATGGGTGGCCTACGTCACACCAGAATCAAAGCAACAGTTCATGGAATGGCGGCATTCAGATTCACCCAGAAAAGTAAAGTTTAAGCAAATGATTTCTGCTCGGAAAGTCATGTACACAGTTTTTTGGGACAGAAAAGGAGTATTGCTTGTGGAATTTCTGCCACGTAATGAGACAATCAATGCAGCAGCTTATTGTGAGACATTGAACAATCTGCGCCGCTCAATCCAGAACAAAAGACGTGGCAAGTTGAGGAAGGGCATCGATTTGCTGCACGACAATGCCCGTCAGCATGTGGCTAATCAGACCAAAGATCTCATCACATCTTTTCAATGGGAAACTCTAGATCATCCTGCGTACAGCCCTGATCTAGCCCCCAGTGACTACCATCTGTTCCTGCACTTGAAAAAACACCTGGGTGGTCAGCGTCTTCAAGACGATGACGAAGTCAAAACAGTTGTGATGTAGTGGTTAAGAAGTCAGGCGGCAGACTTCTATGAGGAGGGTATTCAAAAACTGGTACAACGTTATGACAAGTGCCTCAATGTTGAAGGAAATTATGTAGAAAAGTAGATAAAGGTACAGGCTTTCATGTTAAAATAAAAGTATTGAGATATCTTTGCACGTCTTCTTCTAATTTCAAAATGGTACTTACTTAAAAAACAAGCCTCGTACTATTACATTAAAAAAAAACCCAGTAAAAATGAGTTACTATTCTTTTATATAAATATTTAATCAAAATATGTAATTTCGCACATGATTTCCTTAATTGAATAATTTAAACGTAGGGTTTTAATAATCTCAAAACGAAAACCTAACAAGTATGCCGCTTAACATTTTTATAATAAAGTAATTTATTGGATCATCTCTCATAAAAATTTGATTCATCACCATAATAAAAAGTTTTATCATAAAATCAATGAATTACTAAATAGTTAAAATGCTTTAACTCTGGATAAAATGGATACGAAACTATGAAATTTAGCGATTTTACAAGCCTTATTAATTAAAAAATAAATACTGGATAAAATATCCAAATCTTTTGATTCTTCACATTAGTTATTTTAAAAACCATATGTAGAAACTATTAACCATTGTATTTGAAGAAAACATTTAAAAACCATTGTATTTGTAGAAAACTGGGACAGATGTTATAAAACACAAAAATCAGGAATATCAGGACTAAATGCTAAAAGTTAAGACAAAATATTTTTTTTATCAAGAAAACCTGGAATATTAGGACAACTATGAACATTGCTAAGCTAATCATCTTAAAATATACCATTGAATCATAAACAAAATTGTTCAATTTTTAAGCATTCACATTTTTTGTAACTGAATTATTTTTTATAGTAATTTTTTATTTATTTTTAATTAATCTTCAAATGATGTCTCTCTCTCTGTCTAGTGGCAATTTGATTTCACAGCAACCTTTAATTAAATTGTAATACAACATTTAATGGGGGTCATTTAGCTCCTGTGACCTGCTTTGTAACCTTCTCATCAGAAATTATTAAAATTAGAAAAACATATTCTTACTTTTTATTACAGATAAAATGAAGATAAATATTTAACAATTTTTAAAAAGACACTCTTTATTGGCATTTTTCCTCAACATAAAAACGATTTATTGAATGGATTTCCATCAACAAATTATCATATAAAAAAACTAGGAAGTTATTTTTACAGAAACCATGTTGCATGCATTTTAAAATGCAGTAATAAAGATATTTATATTTTTACATAAATAAGTTACATCCTTACCTTAATTGTCTTTCAACTGAATCAAATTCTTTAATTGGCATTACTAAACCGGGACTAGAATATACAACAACAGGCATTCTATATTCCATGTATGCTGTATCAAGCCACCAGTCTGACAACTGAAATATATATATATATATTTCTAATGCAGCAATTAAATATAAAGAGAATAAACAGAGAGAAAAAAAATAAAGACAATGAGAGAAACAGCTGTAGAAATAGTTTATGAATCCAAAAGGCCATTGGTCTCAAAGTAGTGGTCCACAAGAGACTCCTTTGACTCTTGACTTTCACACTTGACTTTTTTCAGATTACAGAGCTTTGATACGATACTTGAGACTTGATAGATAAACTTGAAACTATGTGGAAACAGTGCAAGTGTTTTGGGAGACAGTGAAGACCAATGGCCAGCATAAACTTAGTCATCATTTTATATCTGAGCCATTAGTTATATAAATATTAACCACTCTAAAATACTACAAATATTTTTGGCAATCTTTAATGTAAAAAAGATTTCTACAAATCGTTCATTTGCTATATTTTGTAAGTATTATAATTTTATTTATCAAGTAAGAGAAATGCATCCACTCTATTAACGGTAAAACTAACCAAGACATTACCATGAATTATTACATTATTTATGAATAATTTTTGAAGTAAGATGAGTCATGAATTATTTTTATAGTAAGTTTAGTGTAAGAACTAGTTTTGACTGCAAATTTTAGAAAATTAAACAAATCAATTTTAATTAATAACAACTTCAAATACAATAACAAAAATATTTTATTAAAAATGTATAATATTTTATTAATAAAAATTTTGATTGCTTCATATCAGCTTTAAAATATAATTGAAACTTTCATCTCTAAAATATTTCTATTATGTTCAAGCATTTTCCCAACCATTTCAACAGCATAATACAGAAAACATTACTTACAGATGTCAACATTAGGCTGTAAAAAAATATTAATTTTCTGATATTAGCATGTATGTCACCTAATATTACACCAAATGACATTTTGACAAAAAATTTCAACCTATTATACTAGGATTAAGAAAATAACCAAAATGATTAAAAGTTCTATTTATATATATATTTTTTATAAAGTGTATATGCGAGAAACATAAAAGTTTAAAATATAAACTGTTATTTATTAGTTTTCATTACTAAAATAACAATAAAATGAAGAATAAATATATTTTTATACTTAATGTTAAGCGATAAATATTATAAACTTAATTGTAACCTACTTAGATAAAAATTAATAATTGCATAACAAAATTAACAACTTATTGCTTCATATTTATTCTAGCACAGAAAACAAAATATAGCAGTCAGATATTTTGTAAATAAATATATTATAGAGATTTTGTTACATGATATTATATCCCTTTTGGAAGAATACTGCAGTTTGTTTTCAATTAATATGAACTCTTGCTGAAAAAAATTTAAGACAAGCAAACATCAATATAATTATAGATGCCAAACATAAGAAAAAGTTTTAAAAAGGCTTAAAACAAGACTGAAAAGGTGTGATTCTTACTAAATTAAAAAATAATCATTTATTACTTTTGATACAAAGTTATTAAAAATAATAAATGATTTAGGTAAGAATAAAATGTTGAATGTCCAACACTAAACAGAAGTTTATTCACTTAATTCAAACGTGAAAATAAAAAGAAGTTAAATGCTTTTAAAAGAAATTATATAAAATGTAATTAAAAGTAGAAGAAATAAAAATGATTTTATAATTACCCAATTTTCTGTAGTTCTGGCCTTTTCTGACAGCTTTTCGTGCAACTTTTCACCTAAGCCCCCAGGTGCTCCAAATTCTTTCACTATCTAATGAAAGCATAAAAATTACAATTATCCATGCTAGTAAACGTGCTGTAAGCTTATCTGGCCAAATCACAGTAATATTAAAATCAAATACACCGAGTAACGCTAAATGTAACAGAAACTAAACATTTTTAACACAAAAATTATTTTTATTAACAGTTATATTTGAGTACAATTAGATATTTATAAATGGCAGATTATTGTAAGATTTTTAGTAAGTTGTGACATTTTCTATCAAAATGAAGACATGATAGCAACAATGGACCAAATGCTTTTGAGTGTTAGGTTTATTACAATTTTATGGGAAAAATTAATATTAATCTTTCACATGCAATCGATTGCATACTTTAGAACATGTTTGCAACAAATAGTATAAAGGTATATGTAGCAAACAGTATTTTTTTATTTGCACATATAACTTCGCTTAGAATTCAGATGCAATCCCTTTCTCTACTCAAGGGTTATGGCTGCCCCAGCAGTATGACATGGCGTAAAAAAAGACAATGTAAAAAAGGTAAAGGTAACTGAACTATTTATACTTAAAAGAAAAGAGAAAGGAAAACAAAACATATAGAATAGCTCTCTTAAAGCTGATCATGCTTGCTATTAATAACTTAACTTTAATAGCAGACAATTTACGCAAAATAGAAAAGAAATACAAATTAAAAAAATTCTGATGTTACAACTGCTTTGGTTGTTTATGTTGTACTAGAGCTACACTAGGGTTATTGGCAACAGTCTGGGATTTATTTTTAAAGATGGCAACTAAAGGAAAAAATTAACAGTCACCACCAGTCGAAGAGCGACTAAATACAATAAATGGAAAGTAAAAAAACTGCCTGAGAATCACCAACTGATCACCTCTTTTAAATTGGAAATAGCCCATATTTACATTCTATTTACTTTTTTTAAAAATGAAATTATTAGGAATATTTTATAATAGTCTAAAAATTACTTTATTTCAGGCACGTTTCTTAAATTTTTTTATTCATTTTAGAAATGAATCATAATAACGTTTAAAATAATAATGTTCCAATGTTTGACACATTTTGAGAAATGTTTCAAAGAAAATGCCAAACATTATTAATATCATCAGCTTTTTTAAAAATTTATTTTTGAAAAAAAAAAGGCCACTGATAAAAATACTACAGCTGGCTACTGGTCATAAGCAAAACTTCCTAATTTTGCCTCATAATCAGATATCTATCTAGGGATGCATTGTCAACCACTAAAAAAGGTAGATAAACGGTGATATAAAGTTTATTCTCAACAGTGACTTAACATACGATTTAGAGAGTTTCTCCAGCGGATTAATCCAGGGGATATTTCGGGAGTCTCGAGTTTATTAGAATTTGAATAAACTGATAGACAATAAACAACGCCCGGTGGCTGAGTGGTAGTGCTTCGCGCTCCCGTGCCCCAGGTCCTGGGTTCGATCCTCGGGCCAGGCAAGGTTGACTCAGCCTTTCATCCCTTCAGTGGGTCGATAAATGAGTACCAAGCATGCTTGGGAACTAAACACTGGGAGTTCCGCGTTCGGTTGACCACCTGACCAGAACATCTGCTCCTGCACCCCAGAGCCCAAGGTCAAGAAAATTGAGATGGGCACAGTAGGCCTTGGCCCTCTATGGGCTGCCACGCCACTGAGTTTAGTTTAGATAGACAATAAACAAGAACAGGGTTTCTGTTAAATCTACAGTTTTCAAATCTAGGAATGAGGGGTGCACAACCTGAAGAAAATGAAAAAAAAAAAACAATAAAAGTTATTTTTCAAAAATAAAAAAATAATTTGGAAATTGGAAATTGAGCATTTAAGTTTTTGATGTACCCAATCTCAACCAATGCAGCTTTTCGATTGCTTTTTTTCAATGGTTAAGACTACGGATTTATGCATGGTTTTGAAAATACCAATATTTTTAGTACAGCATTCTTATGATACACGAATTTCAAATGTTAGTTATCACGTTTGACGTTAATATTCACATAATTTAAAAACCACATATCGCAATTCATATTCACACACTTTAAAAATCATAGATTGTAGTCTTCTCTCAATTTAAAAATCACACATCTCAATTCATATTCACGCAATTTAAAAACCACTTATTACGTCTTTTATTCATGCAATTTAAAAATCACACATCGGTTACTCGTGTTCACGCGATTTAAAAATCAGGAAAAGAAAAACACCACCTGGGACAAATTTTCAAATTATCAAGTTACTTGCCTAAAGTTAAATACTGCCCACAACAACGGCTTCTGTCGAAAGGCTGTTTTCAAAATGAATTTGGTATGTTCAAAATCAAGGAACAGTCTTTAAACAAAATCATTAAATTTTCATTCAATGGCCTGAAAAAGCTATCACATAATCAAATAGATAAAACTATCATAAAATTTGAAAATTTTGCCATTTGAAGGATAATCATTACGAAAATTTTTAAACTTTTTTCTATCTACGTAGGCCATTTTGTATAATTTATGATCATATGCTGGGAAAAAATTTGTATATCATAAAATTTTAACTGCAAAAAAATGAAATCAAGATAAAAATCAGTAATGTAAGCTTTAATTAATTGATAATATATGTGTAGTAATTGTAAATAGTGTTATGTTAAAAAAGTTTTGATCATAAAGAGTTGCAAACAAGTATTTTATTAGTTTTGTATTATTAAGAAAATAGTTCCTTCAAAATTAACGTTTTCTTTCCTCTCCCAGTCCCGACGTCTTATAATTTATTTGAAATAAATATTTTAAAGTTGAAGTAGATGCCTTACTAAATGTTCAATATTATTTTTGTAATATGTAATGTGATAAAAAAATATGAATTGTCCCATTGCTTTTAATTATTTCAATCATCTGAATTTTTTTTCTTCTGATAAATTGATTCCGATTCTGTTTTATTTTCTGAGTAATCAGTTTTTCAAGTTCTAATTTTAAACATTTAAAAGTATTTAATTTTATGCCAATATATTTCAGGGTTAACTGATAAAAAGAATTCAGGGCCTAGTACAATGATGTTTTTATAACAATTACTACCTACAATTACTGTCAACATGTCTAAATACTTTGGCATGCGACCCTTCACTCAAAATGGTTCTGCACCCCTAACTTAGGACAACAATTTTTAAATCACAAATCCATTTAAATTATTACTTCAATGAACTAGCTAAGTCAAGTATTAACCTAGAGATATCAAATAGTATAAGAATTACTATAATCAAATGAGAATTTTAATAAGTAAATGAAGCTCATTTCCAAACCGAAGTATAAAACAAATCAAAAAGAGCCAAATAAAAATAAATAATATAAAATAAGCATAATTTGCTGAAATAAATAAAAATCACACTAGTAAATAAACATTTAAATAAATTTATACAAACTATTTTGTTGATGCTTAAGTTCCTGCATTTTTTTTTTTAATTGAAAAAATTTCCGTTGAAAATTAATTTTTTTGGCATAATTTTTTGTGTTATTCAAAAGAGAATTTTTTGCTCAATAAAATAGTGTATTTATTTTTCCTGTTGACATTAGATTTTGTTACTTTTTAGAGCATTTAAATGGAGTGTCAAGTCGATAAAAACGAGCATCTCTGACACCACCTTCTTTTTGCGTTTAATCGGCGTGCCAAAGTCACAGATGCTGCTAGAGAGATTTGACTTTGTATGGAGATGGTGCTACAGCCAACAGAACCTGCTCAAGATTTTTTTACGAAGTTCAAAACTGGCAATTTTGACCTCAATGACGCACTTCGTTCTGGATGACCAAGTGAGTTCAATGAAGAGCGTTTGAATCAACTTCTGCACGAAGACACACGTCAAACAACCAGAGAATTAGCGGAAAAAATGGATTGCGATTAATCGACTATAGTTCAACACCTGGGAGCCAGGTTAAAAAACTTGGCGCATGGTTTCCTCGTGTTTTGAGCGTAAACAACAGAAATCAATGTTCCACTACTGCTGCCAGTTTGCTTGCCCGTTACCGCTCAATTCATGGACACAAGCAAAGATTCCTTTATTGCATCGTTATTGGTGATGGAAAATGGTGTTTGTACGTCAACATGAAACTGCGCGAAGAATGGTTAAGCCCGGAAAAACAAGCGACCCTGCGAGCGAAGCAAGATCTTCATCCTCGGAAGACAATGGTGTGTGTCTGGTTGGACTGGGAAGGCATTATTCACTATGAATTGCTTGACAGGAACCAAACAGTAAACACAGAGCCTTATGTTCAACAGATGCACCGCCTCAACAAAAACATCCGATCGACAAAAAGGCATTATTCTCTAACACGACAACGCCCAACATCATATCGCCAATATGACCAAGGAAGCTATTCAAATGTTTGGCTGGGAAGTGCTGCCACATCCATCATATTATCCGGACTTGGCGCATTCAGATTTTCACCTCTTCCGATCGCTTTCAAATGCTATGGCGTTTTGTTCAATAATGACGTCGAATTACGGGCTTGGTCGGGCGACTTTTTCAAGATGCTTCCGGGTGATTTCTACTGAAGAGGCACCGGAAAACTCCTCGAACATTGGGAGGAAGTCGTAAACAATGGAGAGTACATTATTGATTAAATTGTTGTTATATATCAGAAAATATATCATATTTCAGAAAATAAAACACGGGAGTTTATTGGTGGATTAACGATAAAAAAATATTGGTAATAATGCATGGTTATTGTGATTAGAGATTGAAATTTTTGCTATGTAATTAAATTTTAAAATTTTTTTAATAATCCAATCATAAAAATAAAAGGTAATTGCTTAACATTTTATGTAACATAAAAAATCTTTTAATATTCTTTTAATTTACATTTAATTAATTTATTAGTTAAATAACTGAAAAACAAACCATATTTAAAAGGAAAGAAATTAGGTGAATAGAATACTGTACTTTGGGGGTCAGAAATCCGAATGTTTATTCAAAGAAAGTACGTTTCTGTGTGTGATTTTATAACTTAAAAAAATATCATTTGCAGTTATTAATTAGCATATTTTAGGTCACCCACTTGAACCATAAAGAGTGAGTAATAGAACATGAAGATTCGATCATTAGACCAAAAGTTATTCAGGGTGGTCCTTTTTTTGGTGCACTGTACATCTTTCTCCCATAAAAAAAGTATTATATTTAAGAGAGTAAATTTTTTCAAGAACTTTTATTAAAAATATA
The DNA here is from genome assembly GCF_982258835.1 of Parasteatoda tepidariorum. Lineage (NCBI taxonomy): Eukaryota > Metazoa > Arthropoda > Arachnida > Araneae > Theridiidae > Parasteatoda > Parasteatoda tepidariorum. The sequence continues at coordinate 57,926,503 of NC_141764.1, read as the reverse complement.
GAAAGCAATAAACTCACTCTTGAGGTATTAAGGTATTCTTCGTCTGAGAGAAATGGACGAACTGACCATAAATACTTTTCTAATGATTTTTGAAGAGGTGGGACTGGAAGCCTAGGCAATGATTCTTGGTGAGCAGCCATTTCTTTATTCATTTTTATGTTGTTAAATGAAAAAGCAGAAGTAACAAAATGCTGTTTGCTAGAATATAGTCCGAGTCTTTCAATCTGGAATAAAAACAGGTTATTAAAAGTACATTATATTATCGTCTAATATACCACTACATGATTGAAAGAAATCTAAATAATTTGATTACTAAAAATTTGTACTTTAAAACAGAAAATATGATATCTACAAAAGAGTTATTCTACTTTCAAAACGTTTGTAATTTTTACATATATATTTATTTTTGTTTTGGATAGAAATCATGCTCATTTGCAAATACTAAGTTGCAATTCCAATATAGAAGACATCTAGTTGGTTTTTATTATGTTCACATTCCAGCATTTTAGAATAATATGGCACATTATTCTATTTTACTTTAAACTCTTCTGATAGTCACTCCTCATTCTTAAACAAATTTTAAAGAAACTTTAGAGATTGACAAATAAAATTCATTTAAAATATTTTAAATAAAGATTAGTTTTAAAATTTATATAGAATTATTTTTTTCAGGACACCTTATTTTAAAAAGTAAAGATTATATAAGATATTGGATAAACTTATTTATTAAGTGATTAAATGCTTAAATATAACTAAATTTTTTAACATGTATAAGGAGGATGTGAACATGGTAAAAAATAATAATGCTCGTGGTAAAAATAATACAAGAAAACACATAAAAAATTGGAATTAACTAGATTAATGAAGAACTTGGTGAATGAATGACTATGCTAATAATTTTTTTGGAGATATTCAGCTATTATGGATGAGACATGATTAATAATAATTTTTATAAGATAAATTTAATTCTAAAATGTAATAGAACATTAAGTTAAAGTTCCTTACAAAAACATCCAATTTAATTCAATGTCATCTAATTTTAAAATTTGGCATAATAAATTGATGTTCAGTAATTAAAAGCAACTATAAATTATTTGCCATTCCAAGATAGACGAGTATTTTCGAAATGACATTTCAGATTCTCCATTAAGCTCTTTAAAAATATAGGATAAAATATACTGCCAATAGAAGAAAGATATACATAAACCTTCTCAGCATTAGTCTCAGCTTTTTTGGAACTTTCAGAGGCAGATTTTCCAGCATCAAAAAACTAATTTCTACATGTTATTGAATGGTAAAAATGTAGGAGAAAAATTTCTGTATAATTTAATTTAGAAGCTTAACATTTGGAACGTTAGTAAAAATACTTAATTTTTTTTGGAACAATGATTAAGGAAATTATTATTAAATATAAAATTATTTCCAAAGCAGAAAACATATTGGTTTACTTAAAAATGTGTTTAATGCTAATGAAATCAATAATTAGATTTTAAACTACAACACACAACAGTTAACTGATATTTATTAAAAATATACAAAGCGTAACTCGTCACAACAATTGAACGAGATATGTTATCTTTATAAATAAGATTAGAAGTCTCAGGGAAATAAAATATAAAGTACAATTTTAAACAATAATTTGGTAGCAATGTTAATTTATGACAAAGATTGCTTTCTAACAGTACCATAAAAATAAAGCCCGATGAGGAAAATTTACTCTAAATTCCGTCAGGAAAATATTACACAATGCAGGTTGCAAGGTGATAAATTAGTAGAATAATTGGCTGTCGTAGTGTAACGACCTTTCTAAAGAGAAATAAAGAAAAAAATATTTCCAAATAATATCACAATGACAGTTGTTTTGCGAATTACATTAATTTTTTAAAAGTGAATAAGTTTAAAAATTTGGATAATGTTTCGATATTGAAAAAGAAACTAAATATCATAAGCATTATTTTATACAAAAAATTACTATAAATACAATCAGAGAGATTTTAGTTTTATTATATTAATTTAAAAATAATTACCAATCTAATGGATAACCTAGAAATCATTATTAAAAAAATGTAGATACTTTAAATATCAAGCATGAAACATAAACTATGTGTTTAAGTACTTGTCTGGTTACAATGGTGTGAGCATTTAATCGAAATACATTAAAGGAAGTACATTAAGAAAGATATAAGATTCCAGTAACAGTGTATTAAATCAATTTAGTAGTTTATAAATCTTTTTACATCTCATCCCTCATTTTTATAGTTTATGTTTTGTTTATTGTTTACTTTAATATTGTTGCCAGACTACGGCACAAATAATTAATTTGTAGCATTAAAGCTAAAAGCTAATAGAATATCGAAATATTTACTGCTAATGCGTTCTTTCAATTTGAGGAATGGTTGTCACTGCATGTGATTCACGTAACTCTGATCGCCGTCAAGAAAGGAGGAGAACCTAATACACTGGTGTGCAGAAATTTAGGACAAAGTGGTTTTTAAAATGTAAGTGTGAACAGTGTTGAAAATTGAAAAAATCATACTATAGGATCCTCAAAATGTAAGAATATGGGCAAGTAAGCAACTTGCAAAGAAAAAAATATTTAAACCTCAGAACAATTGTTCTGAGGTTTGAATATTTTTTATTTTGAAGCATACATTTCAATAAAGTTCCTTATTAATAAGGAACTTTATTGAAATGTATGCTTAGACACAATTGTACAAATGACCAAAACATCAATGTTACACGGAATTGGCGAGAAAATTTCAGCCTTTAAAATGTTAAGAAGCTCTTGAGGAATTGCTTCCCATTCCTGTTGTAGAGCTAATCGCAGATGCGGAATTGTTACTAGCGATTGGGGACTTTCCCTAGAGTGGCCTACACGCATTTAATAAGATTGATATCTGAGAATCTTACCGGCCATTTCTGCGTGCATTATCTTCCAACAGTTTTGTGATAGCCACTGTACGATGAGGTGTAGCATTATCGTCCATGAAGAGAAAGAGGAACTCAGAACCCACAACACCTCTAAAAAGACGCGCACGAGGAAGGAGAACCTCAGTACAAAAAAAAAAAAAAAAAAAAAAAATATGTAAAGCGGGCACCAGTGACTGAACTACCTTAGAAGATGAATAGATCAGTACGGGTACCAAGCATGATATCACCCTATGTAAGGACTCCGCCTCCCCCAAATCAGTCTCTTTCGATAATGATAGAGGGGTCATTGCTTGTTCCTAGCTCTCTCTAGATGCGTTTGAGTACAGAATCACTGGAAAGACTAAATCGGCTCTCATTCTTGAGGAGTACTCGACCCCATTGCGAATCTGTCCTGTTGTTGTGTTCCCGACACCACATTAAACAGCGACTCCGGTGAACTGGCGTCAACGGAACGCATCATACTGATCGTTGTGATACCACCCTTTTTCAGTTTCTTGGCAACGGTAAAACTCGGTATCGGGCGTGGAGTACTTTGCTGTGTGTACCATTCCACTGCGGGATCTTCCAATATTGAGAATTAGATGAGAATGCTGAATCCTCGCAGTAAATTTGACATTCGTTTGATTTTATTTTGTGTAAAATTTTTCAATTTTCTGGGTGTATATTTAGAAAAAAAAAAGGTCTGCTCTCAACTTAATTTGCAAAAAGCCATATGCTTAGAAAAGAATTTAAAAAGTTTGAAGGAATTGCATTGATTAGATTGGTAGTGGATATTTTAGAGAAAAATCCAGTATTTATGATCAAATATTTGCTATAGTTTTGAGTACTTACGTTATTGCGATTTTTACGTTCTGATACCCATATTTCCTTGGACCACAAGGGTCCTCATATCGAGTGTCAACAGTATTTAACTCATTAGAATATGTTTCCCTAATTTAAAAAAGTTTCATTTTTGAATTTCATAATATTTTTATAAACTAATTATAAAGTATATTTCGGCATAATAGATATTAGAATAAAAATATCTTGGAATATTCTGTCTTGGAATATTAAAATGATGATTTTCGTATTTTAAAAAGATGAGCAGAAAAAATAAATGAAAAATACGTATCTTAATAATACATCTTAAGTTATAAGCACTTTTATGCTTTTAAACATGATTGTGTTGAAAAATTTTCCGTTCTTTCATATTTCTTGTAATTTTTTCTAATAGAAAAAAAGTATAGGAGTTAAAAAAACACCTGTAAATTTTAATAATTTTTTCTAATATTATTCGTGATATAGAAGTCTTATTTATTTATTGTGTACCATCTCATTTATAATCACCAATATTTTTTAAATATCGCAATATCTTTCGACTCTGCATCAAAAGCTAAAGCTAGCTTAGAGCTAACATTTATTTCGTTATTATTACACATACATATGCAGGGTTGTGTGCTCATTGAAAAGACGGCTTGTGAGCCCTTGTCATACAGAAGCACATAAAAAACAAATTCGAGAAAGACATTACAAATATACATCCTGGGTTACGGCGAAGTTCGAATCCGCTTCCTCCGCGTTCTAGAGTTTGGTGGATCAGCAAGACCGTTCTGCAATAGAGGCCTCTAAGAACTGAAATAAAATAAAATAAAAATGTCCCTGAGAACTCAATGCCTTTTTCAATAGTTAAATTTCAATAGTTAAATACTTTTTTTATTTATTGTTACTTACGTAAATAGAGGCTTAGGTGCACATTTCAAAAAATGGCTTATAAGTTCTTGTTAAGTTAAAAAAACAGAGAGCAAAAGTTATAACAAGGATTGCGGCAGGTTTCGAACTCGCTACACCTTTGCTATAGAGCATTTGTGGAACAAAGAAACAGCTTGACTAGAAAGGCCCTGATGTATAATGCAAAACACAAATTCGTTTAGTGTCTCAAAACCGATTAAATTTCTTTTCTCTCGGTGGCAATTAAGAGTTTAAAGAAACTGAATCATAAAATGAACAGAAATGAGAAGTTAAAAATAAACTATATACAAATGAGGGCCTCTTTGGCAAGGACCGTTCTCGCTGGATGCTATTTTTTGCATGCGAAAAAATTGCATGTGACTGAGAACCAGATTTTTGAAAATATTTACCCTCGAGAAACTGGCAGTCCAGTTTCTTGTTCGGATGTTATAAAATCGTATCCAGTGAGATAAGGCCATTGAGCTGCCTTGTCGATTCGTCAAGCGATTCATAACCTCTAGTTAACGGGGGCTCGAAAAAACACAGTAAATCTGAAAGTGTCATTGCGATGTTCATCTACAAATCGCGTTATTTGTTCTTCTATTTTAAAAGGGCTTTTAAGTAATCTTTGTAATGAGCACACAAGCCAGCATATGTATGTGTAGCAATAAATAAACAACCATGGGGCCTTCCAAGCCCAGTAATTCTGTTGCTCTTAGCGCAAAGAATGTGAGTTCGAGTCCCGTTGAAATCCATGGTGTTATAAGTCTCTAATTTGTTCTATTTTTCAGCTCGACAAGGACTTTTAAACCGTATTGAGCACACAATTCTGCATTTACATGTATAGTATATTTTCGCTTCAATTATATACATTAATTCATAGTAGTTACAAACAGGGTGTTCTGAATCAAGCATTATTTATTTACACACGTAAATGGATTAGAGTACTCAATACAGGAAACTAATTAGAAATGTTAAAAAAGGGCTAGACACAAAGAACAGATTGCACGAATTAGAGAAAGACAATAGAAGATGCATCCTTGATAGCACAGATTCAAACTAGCTACGTCTACGCTTCAGCACGCAGGCTACAAGCTAACGGTTTAAAAATTTTTTTTACTGGAAAACGATTAAGGTTTTTATATATATATCTTCATGTATAGGATGATATATTTTTACAAAGTATCCGATGTTAGCTCAAATTTTTTTTTTGACAGATGGTTTAGCGGATATTAATTCCATAAATCAAAGAAAAATTATGAATCAAACCATGTGTAATATTACGACAAGTGATTACGGCTGACGGTAAATATTTTGAAAATATTAATGTACTATTTTGATTTATTAAAATGAAATTGAGATGAGACTCAATTATTTTTCTGCAGCACCTTTTGTAGAAACATTTTGAACTAACACCAGAAAAGTTCAATTAGGAAATTTCAAATCCGTCAGATTTATAAGCTGCAAGAATAAAAATTTTAAAATTATCGGTACAACTAATATACATTTTTCGAAAACCGTTAGTTTAATTTAAGATAGCCAGCAATATCGATAATCTGTGTAAGGTATGTATTGTATATTATGCAACATATTTTCAAAAGCAAAGTGCTTAAGAGCTATATTTTAGTTTTAATGTAAGCAAGTCCAATGGCAAATTTAAATTAAGCAATGGGCTAATGGCAACGGTCTGAGAAACACCCCGTAGGATGATCCGAGCACACGGCATCACTATTTTGATCCTTTGCAGAGGAGAAAACTCCTCCATTTTGATATATATCTGTGAGAAGTCGGGCACTTTATATTAGAACAGTTTAACGAGGACCAATAACCCCGTTCACTGGTTCCCATCATAGACTCATTAGAGGGGTCACCCTCCCGTTTACTGACCACTATTCAAGATGCTTGACTTCTATGTTCTTCTGTGAACTAAGTCTTTACGATCAGTCTACTTGGGATCAGCACGGTGAACCGGGTTTGAATCCAATGATAACTGGTCGATCCGGATTCTACTTTCGGCTCGCATCGACAAAGTGATGACGGGCCAATTGTGGGAGGTTTTTCCCTCCATATAGCGCAAATGCGGTTAGTTCCATTAAAAAGTTATCCACGAAGACTAATTCGACTCAAATTCTTGATCCAAGATTTCCCTTGCTTTTTCTTAATGTTGTTCTAAATTACAAGACTACGGAGTTGAAACATTGATAATCAAACTCAAAATTTTATCTGTTCAACACGGGTTTTAAAATAAAGTTTGCGGAGAAAAAGAGGAATTCCTGTTCCTCCTTTCAAGTTCCTGAAGGAGAAACAAAAAATTATTAAGTAGAGCTGCACTTGTTTGTTGAATTTCTGTTCCGTAGAATTCTCTTGAAAGTTAATGTTCTTTCGTGTTTGTGGTTGTCATTTATCATAATCAGCAGCAAGTTTTCAGTGCTGGCTAAGTGTGCCATACACTGGATGGCTAGGTCGATATAGCAGATTTTAAATCCTCGGAAAAGTACCTCGAAGAACTTATTCTAAGCTCCTTGAGTTCGATTTGGTCTGGCCTTGTTTATGAATCATACAACTTAGTAAAATTTTATAACATATACGTCAACAGTTCATAGTTTCTTATATAGTTCGTCATCTTGAAGGCGATTGATGCAATAATGCGTGATTTGCACTTTTGAGCCACCAAGAATGGCTTATTTCACCGTATCTTTTACAACCAAACTATTCAGGTGTGCACTGTGCTCCACCGGCTACTGCTTAACTAAGATGTTTTAAGTACAATTGACTAGTACTTTGATCCTTTCGCTCCAAAGTTAAAATGATTAAGATATTTTCTCAAATTCAACAACTTCCATAGTTTCGCATCCCTACTCTATAGGTCCTGAGAAGGCTTCAGGGCATGCTATAATGCCATACAGGTGTCGAAAAAGATGAATGTCTTTTCCATGCAATCGGCATATGAACCAATGAAATTTTACATATTTCTCAACTATTTACATATTTCTCAAGAATTTTAACACCTTAATACTTAATTCTGTATTAACTACAGTTCCATTGCACCAACTGATATCAAGTATTTTTCTGACCATTTTTTCCTGTCAAGTGATCAGTAATACTGGATGCAATGGAATCTGAATGTTCTGTAGCTGGTATCACGTGATTATGTTTGTAGACGTCGAATTCTATCAACTTTACATAATGTTGTTCAATTAGTTTTCTGCTCCTCTTTTTCTCCCCCTTTTCAATATTTCGTATTTAAATCCTCCCGGCCTTCAAAATATTGAATTATATTTTCTTCGGAGTTTCCTCGAAGAATTTTAGCCTTTTTTTTTCTTTATAGAGTTTATGATGCTTAATAGCTTTGGTCACATTGTCCTCTGCTATCAGACCATAATCAGTGAGAGTAGCAGATACTATTAAAGCAGTAGGAGGCAAAGCAACTTGCTGTTTGAGTCACTTTTAGAGCTGCGGGAAGTGATCTGAGAGCTTCTTTAAATATGTCTGCTTTGCTGTTCTGGATCTCTTCTTTTCGGATGCATTCAAAATATGACAGTTTTATCACTTTCTCCTGGGTCTTCGAATTCCGTGTTGTGCATGTCCTTTTCACTAATTTAGATGCCATCGATTTTCCTACGAGGCACCTGAACATTTTTAATGCGGCGTCCTTCTTCGGTTTGTAATTTCTTGTCTCACCATATTTTATTTGAGTGTCTGGCAAAATAATGATACCAATAACCTTTTTTCGTGTTGGGCAGTAATTTGATAGAAAATCACCTTTGTATGTTTCTCGAAATGGATTTTTTCTTGCGTGGTTTCTTAAAATTATTTCATTTCTTAAAATAATTTTTAAGACGCTTTACGACCCACTGTGTACATAACATGCACGTGATTGTTGCACTTTCTTTACATATCTGTATTATTCTTTCTATTTCAACGATCACTTTTTTACTTAGTGAAACAAATATTTTAGCTTTTGACTCTAACTTTAAAAAGAAAATATTTAATGACATCTTCGTATGTCGGTAGATTTCCGCCACTGAGTTCTTGAGAGATGACAAATATGACATAATTTCTACACTTCCGTGTTTTGATCATGTAAGGCATCTTTTAATAAATCATACTTGTAGCTTCAAATTCAAAAGCAATTTCAGGACATATTTCCTCTATTACATTAATTTCAAATTCAGGTATTCCCCGTTTCGAAAGAAAAAGTTAGAATGTATGTTAAGTTTACGTTTGTCGTATAACTTATTAACTAGTTACAAGAAAAAGAAAACGAATGGTACAAGGTCATTTACTTAAATTTAGTTTTTAATAAAAACTGGTTGAGAGTTTTAATAAAGGCTTAGGAGCAAAAATGTTTAGTAACAGAAATGTTTGAGAGGTCATGTGCTTTTAGCTTCGAAACACTGATGAAAACGGATAACATCTTGTTGGTAAAATAAAAGAACATTATTTTATAAATTCAAAGTCATTGTGGGTTTTTAATAATGTTCAGAATACAATAATTTTTCATTTCATATTAAGGGTATTAAAATGAAACTTTTAAGGGGTCAAGATTTTTAAAAAGCGTTGTGTTCATCAAAAATGTAAAATGTTTGTTAAAATCTTGAAAAAGTCGAAATTTTAAAGAGTGTGGGATATCTAAAAAATATTTCAAATAGTTTTTTTTTATTTAGGAACTTAAAAGGAAACTTTTGTGTAAGCATGTGTGCAGTAATAGGTGGCTCTGACACACAGCTCAGTTTCAGCTTTTAGACAGTTTCTAGACTAGACAGAAGAAATCAGGGCATTTTCTTTGCGGACTTTCCAAACTTCTATTTTTTTATAAACTATAATCCTGCAAAGTTGCTTCATGTAACAGATAATTTGTTACTCAAACTAAATAATGAAATTAGAAAATTGAAAATGTTATAAATTGCAAATAATAATTGGCACATTTATAGAACAATAAAACAGTAATTTATTTTATAAAAATAATTTCGATGAAAATTGTAAAAACATTAAAATTTTAACGAAATAAACGCACTAAAAAATTTCTTTTCTGAATCGGAATCCAAATTCATCACATTTGGTTTGCAATGTTTTTGCTAGTTGATTTGGCCCACAAAAAAATACTGTCACCTTTCCCTTCTGCTGCTCTGCAATTGAAGAAAACACCTGAAATAAAATATTCAGCTATTAATATTATTAAGTTTAGAGATTATTAAACTCAATTTTTTATGAAATTTCAATCTTAAGAAAGAATTTAAATTTCAGATTATTATTAAAAGCGCAATTAGGCCTTAATAGTTAGAGCAAAGTTCATGAAAATCTGAAACTGACTTTCTTAGTTAAAGGCATGTAGAAGATATCTTGCTCTCCTCACCGTTTGGACCGCTGGTTTATTACCTGTTTGACTGCCCCTTATCTTCAGTAGACAATCTTTCTTTTAGACGATCTTTCTAGCAAAGTTAACAGTTAACCGAACTTACAGTTAATAAAAAATAACTTTAAGTTTGTTCAATAGGAAAAGAAACGGCTTTAGGACTCCAGGAAACGCACAACTGAGAGATTTTATTCTGCATACAGAAACAAACAGAATTCATTACATTACAAGCCGGCTAAAACTTTTTCATGGCAACCAAGTTCGAGACAAAAATTTACTCTGAAAAGAAACAGTTACGATGCTTGTGCGAATACTGTTGTTTATTACTTACCACTAGAGTAATGTTGATCTATTTAAGCTCTCGAAAGAAAAAATTGGGCAATGGATTATTAACTATACATCTTAAAATCGGGCACAGTTTGGTGCGAATTTCTGGGTGGAATCATTAACAAATAATTTTTATTCGATTTATTATTTCAATTTTTATTAGATTTATCATTCCAATTTTTATTCGATTTATTACATAATTTAGATCTTTGGAGTTTAAGTTCAACCAACTGGGTGAACTTTGCTACAAATAAAAACATAATTTTATAAGTTATGTATGCTTAAAATAGAGTAAAATTGCTAAAGATTTATGAATTCATGAGCGAATTTTACAGTAAAATACGTGATTTAAAATTGAAATTAGAAAAATAGAACCTTGTTCCAATCTGGCCTGCCAGGTTGGGTTCGGCTTTTTAACCCTGTGATAAGATCTCTTTTCTCTTTCTTATAAAGAAGATCCAATGCCATTTGTAGACCCACTGCTTTCATATCTGTCCGGTGTAAGGCCGATGTTATATACATGTGGATATCCAGAAATCTGTCTTTCTCCTCAAGTTGAGCTTGTTCTATTTCGAGTTCACTGAGCAAATTCACAAACCACTCAAATGCACGCTGATGTCGATTGAGCCAGAAAAAATCCACCTGCAATAAAATGATTCTCAAATTTGGTGATTGGAAAACTTTCTTTAAGATACTTTTGAAAAAAAAAAAGACTAGACACTAAAAATGAATATTAAAACATAAGTTTTAGAACTTCTCTAAAATTATTCAACCAATTTCGCTGAAATTTTGGATTTTGATAATTAAAACCAGTTTAACATGCTTAAACTAATTTTATTTCGATAATTAAAATAATCTACAGCTATATTACTCAAACTAAAAGACTAGTTTTTTTTAAAAGGTAATAACAGTTTCTGAGTTAAGAATGCTGGAAGTTCATTTAATTCTTCCCCTTTGAAATGGAAAATAGAAATAGAAATATTGAGGAGCACAAAAATAACTCTTAGAAAATTGTAGAACTGTTATAGATAAACAGTTTCTTTTCAAAAATGATTACTTGTTTCTCTAATTTATTTACATGGATTAAAGAAAAATATATGGCCTTTATGTATATTCTAGTTTCTGCATTTCTGATTTGATATAAAAACCTATTATTTACTAAACCTCCTTCTATGAAATATTTATAATCCATTTCATATAATATTCCTTAGCATATTCTTCTGTATGTAATATGATTATAAATACTTGCAAGACAAACAAAATTAATAAACACTTATTTCCTCAAACCTTTTTCAGAACTCAATCTGGCAGCGTCAATTTAGAATCAGATGGTAATCATGCGCATCAGCCAGACGCATCTGTCATTCATTTATTTATTTATTCAATTTTAATTTAATTCTTAACAAGAAATAAATTTCATCTCATTCTTCCCTGCATTTATGCTACTCTACTCACATCAACAAGATTTCTTCCAGATTTAAACTGTATAATATTTTATATATTATTCTCTAGGGACATATTCAGACGTCTGGCATTTCCGACAGCGTACAAGGAGAAGTTTCAACTTCTCTTCGGGTAAGAAATATTCATTTTCGGAAATAAATTTCTTTCATTTCTTTTTTGAAGCTCAGTTTGACAAGGAAATATTTATTCGGACATTTTATACCCTTAGGTTAAGATGAGTTAAAAGGAAAGATACAATTAGACGATCACATATTTATTTAACAAATTTATAACTGGAAACGACGAGCAGATAGAATCATTTGACTTATTCTGATGTAATGTTCCAAAGTGAAGACATACAGCCTAAACAATACCATCTACTATCAATATCTTACAGATTTAAAAAAAATTGTAGTAGTACTTAAATGTGCACATTTTTTGACAACACACCGATTTATTAAAATTTGTAGTTACAAATTTTGGGGATCATGTTCGCGTGTATGAAAACTCGAAAAAGATGTTCATAGAATGAAAAGCATGCTTCTTATAACTGGTATGCACTATTCATCTATAATTTTAAAGATGAGAGGTTAGACGTCTAGATGAACTAAACAAACATTAATTATAAATTTGAGTACTCAGATTTGAAACTTAGATAAGTCGCAACGCCTGTCTCAATATTAAAGGAAATTTTATTACTAAAAATATTCCATTTAAGCTTAAAAGTTAAATAAAACAGGTTGAAACAGCGTATGCTAGTATTAAAAGCTTGCTGAGACGTAATTTTATTGAAAACTAAAACATTTGCACTTTTTTCCTTTTTTAAATATTTTTGCAACGTTATAAGTAAATCTTGCAAGCTACTCCTTACATTTTCATTCACTCAGGTTTTCTAAAATTATTTTTTACTGCTGGTTCATTTGATTTTATTTGTTTGATAAACATGTCTGATAAATGATAAGACTGGTTTTAACTATTAAACATAAGTACTTATTGATTTAGTTATGCTGCGTTTTAGTTCTTTAACAGCGCCATTAAACTATTTTGATTTAAAAATAATTATTTAGCGATTCCAATTTGTGCATTCATTTAATACGTTGAACACTACGCTAATTTTACATGGCTTGCCCGTCTGCCCAAACTGTAATTAACTACAAACTAAAATTGCTAATGTTAGACAGATTTTGCTAGTTTTAAAAGGTTTAGCATGACATATATGACAAAAGTGGTGAGTTATATAAGACTACGAATTGTTTAAAAATAGTGGTGGATAAAAATCTACTAAATAGAATTTATTAAATCAAGAATCACTATAATTAAGTAAATTTTGAATAAATTTTCTGCAATTCCATAAAAGAGTAAATTTTATAGTTCTATATCATGTTATACGCTGTCAGACAGCTGTTTTTCGCGGCCTATGTGAAAGGTCAGTGTCAACACGTGGTGCAGACGCAGCCTAAATGTAATTTCAGTGTCAGCCACCGGTGGTTGACACAGCCTAAATGTAATTTCAGTGTCAGCCACCGGTGGTTGACGCAGCCTAAATGTAATTTCAGTGTCAGCCACCGGTGGTTGACGCAGCCTAAATGTAATTTCAGTGTCAGCCACCGGTGGTTGACGCAGCCTAAATGTAATTTCAGTGTCAGCCACCGGTGGTTGACACAGCCTAAATGTAATTTCAGTGTCAGCCACCGGTGGTTGACGCAGCCTAAATGTAATTTCAGTGTCAGCCACCGGTGGTTGACGCAGCCTAAATGTAATTTCAGTGTCAGCCACCGGTGGTTGACGCAGCCTAAATGTAATTTCAGTGTCAGCCACCGGTGGTTGACGCAGCCTAAATGTAATTTTAGTGTCAGCCACCGGTGGTTGACGCGACCTAAATGGAAAGTCCAGTGTCAGCCACCGATGGCTGACGCCGTGCTCAACGTGTTAATCGGCATTGAGCGGAAAAAAAGGAAATTTCATTTTATTATGGTGTAAAAAAAGCTCTTACAAATGTTATTGACTCGGAAAATGAATAAAAATATCGTTGAGTCAACAATGAAAACAATCTGCCTTAATTACAAACACAACTATAATCAATAATAGCAAATAAGTGTACAATTTGATTTTAACCAATTTGCTGATTATAATACATGGTATCCTCACAAATACCATTTTAGCCAAAACACATTTTTTTTTGTTTAAATTGTTAACATACGTTTACTGAATAACAATTATCCTTTAAATGAAAATATAAGCTTTATAAAAAATCAGCATTTATCGGTTATTGGTACCATGAAGCAACGTTTGTAAGATTCTGATTTACACTGGTCAAGGGAGCACGATAATGCACATAGGTGCATCGAATAGGACAATATCGTGCGTATTCTGCAAAGCGATAATTACTGAATATGATATTATTCCAAATGCTGCTAAATTTTATTTGGGAAAAAAATATTGACACCAATATAGAAATTAGATTTATTGGGAAAGTATCGTGATAAGTTTTTGACAATGTATCGCAATATTAAAATTTTTACATATTAGTCATGGGTGTTAATATTTGTTTGAGTGACAACTCGAAAAAGTAGATCCGATCCTTATAACCGATAAGTAGAAGATGAGACGATGAGTGTCAACAGCCGACAGATCCCCAAAAGTATCAAAATTATATATTTGAATATACACATTTAAGACTTAGATAAGTTAAGTCTTAACTCCTGGGTCTTAATAATAAGAAAAGTTTTTGATCACAAAAATCTTTCGTCTAGGTTTAAAGTTAAGTGAAACTAGTTTTCAGGCTGAAGTCTACTTCAATTATCAATTAAATGTGTTTTATAAATGTAAAGACTGATTAACTTTTTTCATACTTAAATACTCATTTACTTGATTATGTTGTTTTTTAGTTCTTGAACAACGCCATTAAGCTAAATTATTTTCTTAAATTTAAATTTTTACATTATAATGTATTGTTTGCTGTTTTAGGTTTGTGCAATCCTTTAGCTTAAAGAAATTTATAACATATTTTACAAAGTAAATTCACCGGCTTGCATAATTAGTAATAGAAAATAAGTGCACAATTTGATTTGATAAAGTTTCTAATTTGATTTATTATTCATCAAAGATGTCATTGAGATAATTAAATTTATTTTTAATGTTAGCGTATGTTTCACTGAACCTTTTAGTAAAAAAATGTCACCACGATACCATACGAGCATGTAGGAGACAAAAATTAAATCCACTTTCATTTGAGCAATATGAGTTACCGTTACTGTATGATTGTTTTGATTTTTGACTGTACGATTTTAAGTCTCGAAATTTCACTTATTTAAAAAGGCGAACTAGCTGGTCACTGGAGGATGCAAGTAAGATATTTTAAAATTCATTTTGAAGCCAAACTAATTTGTAACACCAAATATGAAAACATCGCTTCAAA
The DNA here is from genome assembly GCF_982258835.1 of Parasteatoda tepidariorum. Lineage (NCBI taxonomy): Eukaryota > Metazoa > Arthropoda > Arachnida > Araneae > Theridiidae > Parasteatoda > Parasteatoda tepidariorum. Next base: position 57,911,321 of record NC_141764.1, on the reverse strand, counting down.
CAGGACTATTTTAGTGCACCGCTTCAACTGGAAACGACCGAAACGGAACATTACCAAATACTCTTATTCAAATTCTGAAATTAACTGCAAAATATTTAACTTACACAAAAGCAAATGTGTTTCAAGTACCTTAATTTAATTATTAATTACGCTTTTAAATAAATAAGACTTTTGTATGATCGCCAGTGACAGCCTTTGAGTGAAAGAGAATAGAATTAGCAGTTGAAAATACATAAAAGGAGAAATTAACTTAATTGAATTTGTAAATGTCGGTCTCATTGCATCTGGGGAAAATATTTTTTTGGATTCAGAAATACAAAGAGAACTGAAATTATTCCATGTAGTAACGCATATAATTAATAAGATTGTCATGTCTTACACGTCTCAACTGCAAATAAAGTCTTTTTAAGCAGTTTTCTTTTTAATTATTCGCTCGTAAAATACTCAAGTGGCGGCCTAATTCTAGCAAAGAATGCTCCAACATATCTGATAAAATGCTTTCAAGCCAAACTGGTTTTGGTCTTGATCGAGCAGCGGGAAACAAAGAAGTTAGTTCGTGTTTCAAAATACCCCAGAAGACTTATTATTTCCAATTTTTTTAAGAAATAAAATTTTTTTCGTGTTGTGAAAGGACTTTTTTAAGCATGCAAAAAATTGTATGATGTTTAGAGATTCGAGAACATTAGAATTTATCTTCCATTTTTATATAAGGTATGTATTTTTTTAGAAGTTGATCAACATTTTCAGATTTCACCTTTAGAATTATCACCTTAATATACTATTAACTAATATACTATACATTCACTGTGAAAAACACTATATCAAGCTTTATTAATTTAATGAAATAAATGAAAAAATATAGAAACAGTTGTAAATGAACTTACCTTTTTAAGGTGCATGTTTGATACTGGAAGGGGATCAGACCATTTGTGGTTACAATTGGGGCATGTGTGCCTAGATTTTCTATATTGATACATAATGCTTTGCAATATACTGGCAAAAGGGGTTACTCCAATACCAGTACCAATCAGAACAGCATGCTTTGCGTGGAATATGTGGCGAGATGGAGATCCATAAGGTCCATCTAAATATATCTGAAAATAAAGAACAACTTATAATACCAGTTGCAAAATTTTGAAAATTCCTAAAATCAAAAATTAGTTGCAATTAACAGTAATTAGTAACAGTTCCAATCGCAAATATAGTTGATTCCACAATAGTTTTTTAAATTAAAATTTAGTATTTGTTCACTGAGCCAAATGACAAATAGCTACGGAGTGGATTTAAGCTTCTTACAAAATTCACACATTTGAGAATTGCTTTGAATCGATTTAAAAAGCAATTTTTAATCAGGAAATAAAAGTAACAGAGAGGTTGCGTCAAAAAAAATTCGCAAGGAGCTTTAAGCATCAGACATTTAGATGAAGCTTCACACTGAAATTTTTCACCGAAATACGTCCGAGAAAGAATTGTTCACGTGAAAGAATTTTTTTCTACTTCGAGCAGTTTATGTGCATGAAATTTTCATTTAAGGTATACTATATAGAACAAAATACAGTATTCCTGGGTCAAAAACATCTGAAAATTATGGTCTGCGTATCTGTGGGAAAATCTGATGAGCATTGTTTAAAATAGACGAATAGAATATTGAAATAAACAGAAACGGAACCAAGTTAGTATTGCCGGAATTCTAACTAGACTTGTTATAGTGCAAGAGAGTACTTTGTGTAAGTTACTATGAATTGAATTAAAAATAGATTAGAATCTCCAATTCTTTAAAACAATATTTGTAAAAAAATTTAGGTATCGTGGACATTTGTGTTTCTGCAATTCATGTCATTCATTAACAGTATTCCGTTATTATTTCAGGTGTACGTTTCGTTACTTAAAAAAATCCGTTACGTACGTTTCGTTACCTAGTAAATCCATTTGAACTTTAAATTGAAATAAAAAGCGACAATCTATGGAATCTATCCATCATTTATGGAAATCGGAGGTACATTTAATTTTTTTTAAAATTATAAATCGCTCTCATGCAATGTTCAAAATAACTCAGTTTCACTATCTAGATTTGACCAAAAACAGAATTTTTGATTTTTTAAAGTTATGACTTACTTTTAAGGGTTCTTGTTTTACAATGACATTTTCAAACTCGATTTCCCTATTTAAATCCTTGATTTCTTCTTCAGTGGGTAGCACATCTTTGTCTAAATCCATCTTCGGCTCTTCTTCCTCATCTTCTGCGACGGTTGGCATTACAATGACTGTTTGACATCGTCGTAAACCTTTCTTGGCAATGGAGACTCGAACCGATTTCCTCTTAGATTTTGGAAATCCTTTTACTGATAATCTTGACGAAGATCTGTTTGTGGTAGTATCAGGTCTACTAATGTTAATGCTTTGTTCAGCCATGTAGCTCCTAATATCCTCTCGATTCTTTTTCTGTATTGCTCTGCTTGTAGAATTTGACGTGAAAGACGTTCTTCGCCATACAAGATCAACATTTGAATTGATGCTCAGGGAGCTCACGCTGTCTTTATTTGAATTATTTTGCTGTCTTCCTTTACCTAATTCCATTTCTATGACAGTTTGGTTTGCATCGTCTTCAGATACAAAAGATGGATTGACAAAGGTGTCATCTAGTATGTCACTGCTGGAAGAAATCAGGGCATTTTCTCTGTGGATAATTTTTTGCTCTGGTTCAGGCGTGCAGATAAAAGTTGCATCGTTTATTTTTAAATAGGACAGAGCGCTACAATTTCTATCTGTACCCGCTAATACGTCTGATGTTGTAGAATCTCGAAAGCAATTAAGCTGCTCGCTGCCTACTTGTGACTGACACTCAACTTCCAAATTTTTCGCTAATTCATCACTTAGAACAGCTTCTTTCTCAGTCCTGTCGAAATAATTGTACAGGCTGTTAGTCCACTCACCGACTCCTCTAACATGAAGCCAAATAACATCTATAACAAAGAATGTAAACATAAAATAAAGAATTTCGTAAATGAAGTTTAGGATATTTAGATAATTTAATATTTTATCCCTGTTTGTAAAATATCTATTAAAATTTTAAGAATGCAATTAAAGGGTTATGAGAGTAGTAAGCTCAGTAAAATAAAATGAAATCATATTTATGTGATTCAGAAAGTGTCTGTGAACGGTATTAATAGAAGAGTTGTTATAAAAAATTTAAATTATAAAATTAGAGGACTTTTAATGGTCTGATTTTTTTTGTGTTTTCTCCAAATAAAGCGTATGAGCTGAAACATTGTGTCAAAGCAGTATGAAAAAAAAAAAAAACAGAAATAGCTCAAAATACGTGTTTAAAAAAGGGACATAACTTGAATTTAACGGTTAAAAATAGGAAATGAACACAGATCTTAAACTACTGTTATGACTATTGTATTTAAAATAAAAAAAGGAAAATTACATTTCCGTAATAGCACGTTGTAGAACAGGGAGGTGACGAAAGTTAAGAATCCACAGCTTCGAGACCAACTGCGTGATTGTGACAACGTAATAGGGCATCGCTCACAAGGCATCTTTACTTACCATTCAATATGGGTTGGCTTAAATCAACACCTCCTAGAAGAAGGAAGGCCTCAGCACGGATCAATTTAGTAGTCCGATGTGACGAAGTTAACTGCGCAGTTGATGAAAAATAAGAAAGAAGTCATTACGTTCGGGGTACTAAGCTGCGCAGTGGTAGAAAATACGAAATATGTCATTACGTTTGGACTACTAAAGGATATTTATGGTAACCCGTGCTGAGGCTTACATTTTCTTAGGAGGTGTTGCTTAAATGCGTCTCATGATTGACTTCCGGTACTTTTAAAAGTATTTTGAGAATAATATTTTATTTATGGTGTTAAAAAAATGAATAAATTTTTATTGTGAGGTTGTACGTGCCTGGACAGTTAATTTTAGATTTCCATTTGTATTAACTATCAACTTAAGTAAGTTTTGTTAACAGTCTAAGAATTGAAGAATAAATTGTTTTGAAAAATAGATTGGTTTGCCAGAAAATAGGATAAATACTTTCGTTATCTCAGTCACAAAAATTTTAAATGAAAATACACCAAAAAATTATATTTTTAATAACTTATTAATTATGTTTAAAAATTAAGAAAATATGAATATGAATGATTAGTAATAAAGCACACAGATTGCTCATTGAGTAAGTAATACATTGTATAAGTATTTACCATCAAATGCATAAAAGTATTTACCATCTAATTCTGGAGCACTGCTAATTGTGAAGGGATGCCATTCATACGTTGCAATCGCGGGAATATTTATGTAAACGTAATCACCAGGGCGGTAATCAAATTTGGGAGGCCTCTTGATAACTAGTTGAGTTACCTGAAACAAAATTGGATGTGATGTCGAAACTTAATCTATAATAAGCTCACAGACAAAAACTCAGTCATAGTAAAATCATATAAACATTAGGTCTGTTCCACGACATGGAGCTTTTGGAGCCCTCTAAATTTCTTCAACTTTTGAGAAGCTTGTCGTTTAACAGTTAACATTTGTTACTCGTTTAACAGCATAATTTTAGATTGATTCATTTTATAATTTTCACATGATATCTTTATTCTTTAATAATTTTTTGCCAATATTTTAATTATTTCTTTCAGAAAATTAACGTACAGTAAAAAGTTCAAATCTTAAAGAATAATAAACAATTCACGATTTCTAAAAATTTCGGGAACATTTCCACTGAATTTGGTTTGATCGCTTTACTTTTAATGCACCAATAAAATTTTCATTTTCTAAAAGTATGGTTCATATGTATTTCTATTTTGCTGAAGAAGTGACAAAAAGTATTGTCGCAGCAGTGTTGGAAAATATTTTGTATCGAAATGAAAAGTTTGTTTTTAAAATAATTGAATTCTGCATGAAATTCTTTTTAACAAAAAGGGAAAATAATATCTAAACTCTTCCTTTAAGATGAAAACCCATTGAACTTTTCAGCTTTTTTTCGAACGGTATCGTCAGAAGAGTTTGGAGCTGATTTCGAAAATCCATGTCGGGAAACTAACCTATTATTTACTACCTTATAACTGCACCTCGATTTTATTAAGAAGTGAGTTTACAAGGTTCTTACAGGTAGGGGATAAGTTAAAAAAAACTGGGTCCCCATTTTTAGGTTTTTTCCAAAGAATCTGAATACAATTGCTTACTTTTTAATTTTTTGAACGATAAAAATTGCCTTTTTGCTCAAAAATAGAATAATGTAAAAATAACACTCCATTTTGGATGGTAAGTTAATTTTGGAATCACGCAAAAAACCAGTTTTATGCAGTCTGGTCGGTTAAGCCGAGTATCTATATATATATTTCTCTTACACGGCGACAAAAAAAGCCTCATTACAACTCCCCGAATGGCAACGCTAGAAAATCGACCAATGATTGTGGCTAAAAATGTCACATGCCAAATAAAGCTGAGGTGGCTCAACATATAGCGCTTTTAAAAACGGAAACGAAAATAACCAGAGAGAGCATTCTCACTAAATGTGATCTCTTCCGAAATTCACCCTATCAGCTGCGGCATTCTCATACTATTAAGCTAGGCAGAAGTGAGTAGTCTTTGTCGATAGATCTCTATGTTAGTATTTTGTCGAAAGCGCTTTTCTTCACGAATTTATATATTACGAATTTATTTGACGATTTTTGATTTATATCACGAATTTATTTGTTTTATTATTGTTATTCATTGAAAAATGAGTCTCAGTCGTGCTGTTACGCTTTAAGATTTTATACTACAGCACATTTCTAATATATTTAACGAATTACATGTCATTTATTTGATTTAAAATTTATTTTTGTGATTTAGTATTTACTAAAAAGATGTAATTTTTTTTAAAAAAAAAGTTGTTATATTGATTTGAATGATTTTTTTTGAATTCTTAGAATTTTGTGCATTTGCAATGTAAATAAGTTAGTAGCGAGCGAAGCAAAACATATAAGATTGTGCAGCAATTTTTGGGGGTTGGCGAGCGTTAGCGAATAGTGGGCGCAGGCCCACTAGTATTTAGAAACAACGAAGAAAAGAAAAACTATTTTCCACTAAAATATTTATTTTTAGCAATAAATTAATAGTCTAAACTTCTTAAACTGAAAAAAAAATAATCAAGGAACATAAGGAATATATTTAGAATTTTGCATAGCTGTAGGTTTATTCTGCCCTTCGTTTACAGTTAAAACTGTATTCAACCTTTCAGGAATTTTGACTAGCATTATTGTGACTGCTCATCAATAAAAATTTATTACCTTAGAAGGTAGAAGGATTCCATGTTGAACATATGCTACCTTATTGCTGGATAAATGCCGACTAATGCGGGTAACGATTTCAACTAAGAAGAGTAACGCTGGTGCTAAAAACCATTTCCAAAAATGAGGGGCGTGTAGTATTAGACACATCCAAAACACAAACGATAATTGATGGAGGTAGTAAAATACCTACAAGAAATACAAATGATTAGTAACAGATATTTTTTATAAGTTTCATAAAAATACAGAGACTATTATTAGTTTAGTTGCAGCTCAAGAAGAGAAGTGATTACGCATAACCCTGTGATTTGAATCAGATTTAATTTGATACATATAAGTGATATCAAACCTGAAGGCTGAGTCGAACCTGATTGGCTTTTGAATAGACAAATGCCATGATTTGCATAAGAGGACGTCAATTGTAGGCATCCAATTCGCTGTATTATTCTATGTATTTTGAATCAAAAGTTTCTATTTACGCAATTTGATGCGAAATTTCTGGGCTTTGCATTACAACTAACAATTTAGAGGTCTTCATGTGATTTGTTTCTGATTCTGCAGAATTCTATAGCATTTTTATGCACTTCAACTTTGACAAGGCTTCTTAAAATATATAGAGGGGCAATTCCTATACACTTTGTATGTCAACTTAGATAAGAGAAACTTGTTGCCATATTAAGTCTAGTACCAATTGTAATTCCACGGTTTTGTACGACAAGTGAGGCAGGAAATAAATATATTGCCGAAAAAATATTTAAATATGCGTATATGCCTGTAGCAAATGTGAATAAGGCAAAATAAACTTAATATTCATGAAAAAAAATTGTGTAAAAATAAAATTTTTATGACATTGATCCAAAATATTAGAATAATCGAATATCATTTGATGAAAATAAAACATTTTAAGAAGTTATAATACATATAGATTTGTAAGTTATAATAGTTTTAAGTACGAAAAGAGTTATTAATATAACTTATTTTCATTTTTATATTGCTATCTACACCATTGAGTCATTGTCCCCCCCCCCTCGAGTATTTTATATTGAATTGAGTAAAACCAAATCTGAGCCCATAGGATTAACACTTAGAAAGTACAGCTTACAAAATATAAGTAAAATAGTAGCACAAGTCGAAAATAGTAACTTATGCTAGATTTATGCTATTGTAATTTATGCTAGAAATACATTTATGTCGCTTATAAGCCATCAATTCTATTGGCTAATGTTTAGTTTCATTGAAAATAGGGTGAAGCAATATTTCATCTGTTTAGATAGTAATTGCAGATTCATAAATAGGTACAAGTCAAACATTTTTCCTTTTGTGCTTAAACTAGTATAACTTTTGAGCTATCAGTCTCCAACATGTCTTTACGTGATACAGCGTAATATAATGCACGACATTATGTTACGTTGTACGTACATTACATTGTATCTCACTAGTTCAGATAGCCTACTAGTCTAAATTGTAAATAAGTTATGGATAAAAGTACTTTTAATATACATTGAAACTTTCGTAGCTTCTGAACTATCAGTTCAATTGACTTCCGCTTGATCCCTTAATTTAGCACTAAAAATGCACAAGAAGTAATGCTTCACTTAATCATATTTTTTCCACATAAACCTTTTTTACTTCTATATCATTAGCATAAATATTTTATCGGAAATAACGTCTCGCTTTAAAATTGTACATTGCATAAAGGACGTTTAATTTCTTCCAAAAATGGGGGAAGCGTTGTTGTTGTAGTTCATTTACGTCGCACTAGAGCAGCACAATGGGCTATTGGCGATGATCTGGGAAACATCCCTGAGGATGATCCGAAGACATGCCATCACAATTTTGATCCTCTGCATAGGGGATGGCACCCCCGCTTCGGTTGCCCGACGACCTGCACGCGAAGTCGTACACTTTACGGAAGAACAGTTTAACGAGAACCAATACAGCACACCCTCGGTCCCTACGCAGACTGATCCAAGTGGTCACCCACCCGCACACTGACCGCAGCCAGTGATGCTTGACTCCGGTGATCTGCTGGGAACCGTGTCTTAACGATCAGTCCACGGCGGGACTGGGGAAGGGTACTGCTGACTGTAGGGAATTTTTTTGAACTTCATTTATAAGGACAAGTTTTCTATTAAAAAAACCTTGCGTATTAGTTTTTCTTTTTACAAATTTCATTTTAATAGATTCTTAGTTTATTTCAAAAATTTATATTTGTCCTTGATTTTAGGTGATTACGTATTGAGGAATTAGTGATTGCACGTAAAAGATATCGTATTAAATGTTTATAAAAAGACTAAATTACTTCAAATTTTCCATTTCGACGAACAAAAGGCATGGAGGATATAAACATGATTATCAAAATAAGTATCAGAATCCACCCAGTTATACACGCTGCACCCCCGATCCAACCAATATTCAGGTGGGTGGAGGTGAGGAATTGTAGAAAGGGAATACTTTCTTCGTCCTTACTTTCACTTTGTACAGACATGTTATCTGAAAAAAAAAAGAAAAGAATTTAGTCATCTGCCAAAACTATTAATTGCTGAAAAATCATTCTTTATTCGGAAATGCTATATATTTCCTAAATGCTATACATTTATTAAATTTGATGGCGACTTACTCTTAAATAATATCTACAATCAATAAACACGAGAACATTTCAAAGCCCTACAGGTGAATAAGAGCATTGTAATTTCTAAAAACAGATGTCTCAATGAACACATTCTCATCGATATGTGTAACATGTGAATAGGAAAAATGAATTCGATAATCTCAAGAAGCTAAAGCAGTAAGTTATTGCGTGATTAAAAACTTCATTCGCTTTAAAGTATAAGTTCATGCTCAAAAATCGGTGCCCATTTTCAAGACTTGCCAAACGAAAAAGAAAAAAATTGATTTGAAATGTAAAACGCAAAGTTTTAACGAAAAATGGATAAATAATAGCGATAAAGAAAAGTAGAAAAAAATCACAGTAGCTGAGAGAAAAAAAGATTAAAAACACGGAACAAGAAAGCTCAAAGAAGCCGAGGAGGGGAAATTAGGTTAAAATGTATTTCCAAGCCCTATGGAGTGTTGGGGAGGAACTTATGTTATTACTAAAAAGTCAGTATTAAAAGATAATGATATCGAATTAAATGTTAATTGAAGAGGGAAATGCATCAAAGTTTCCATTTCGGCGATAGTGAATATCGCCTGAGCCTGGCAAAATCTTAAAAAGGGGCTCTTGAAACATGTTGACTGCTACTTTCATTATGTGTATTTTTTGAAGTGAGTGAAGTTTTTAATCAAGTAAAGAATAATAAATGCTTAATATTTTCGAAACCCTTCAAAACGCTTCAATTCTATAATCAAAAACCTTTGGAAGGAATTTTAGGAACTACAAAGCAGGAATTTCAATTTATTTAACAATTAACTGCCATAAATTGTTAGAAAAAATGTTAAAAAAATATTTTTGTAATGTAAGTTTCAATTTAAGCCGTTTATATTAAGTAAATAGAAAAAAACGAATTGATTTTGTTTTTAAATTTATGCTTGTATAAAAGAAGGCGTGCTAAATAATTTGTCTAAATACAGAATTTATGAAAAACAGATTTTTTGAGGCATTACAAAAGTTTATTTTTTGATTTATAGAGAGATTTGTAACACGCTCCGCAAAGTAAAAATTTATCTGATTATTTTTAGTATACTTATTATTTATTTTATTTCTCTATAATAAATTGTGTTTTCAAGAAAATTTATTTTGTCACATTGATTCCAAGGAAACTATCAACCCTATTTTTCTGAAACTTATTTTGATGAAACCTATTTTTATGATTTTAACTTTTGAACCTTCTTTTTTGATGACTTTCTAATTTTGAAATTGTTTCAAAAGCTTTAAAATGTAACTTTCTTGTAAACAAAGGGAAGCTTTAAAGCTTATAAATTCAAAAATGTAATCAAGAAATCTTATGCTACATTATGGAGAATTTTATCACCATTAATTTTATGGGAAAAAAAGGAAGTTATTCAAACAATTTCGATGGGACAAGGTTGAAGAAATGATAGCATAATTCAGTATTTGTCGCTGTATTTCAATCAAAAATTTGAATTTTTTTAAATAATCTAATCACAATTTACTTTCACAATTTATCACAAAAACAAAAAAAAGGAAAACATAGATTTATTAAACGCATAAGTTGGTACTCCAACTATGCTATGCAACCATTTCTGCGGAAAAATTAAATACGTAGAAAACTTTCAATAAATATTCATTAACAAACTAACATACGAAAACAAGTACTTACAAAAATTAATGACATGCATTACTGTGTGTAAGACACTGTAAAATACGATGACGCAGCCTGTTAGTTTATGGTAGTAGAGATGTTGATCGATAGGAAAATATTCGGAAAACCCATGCGCTCGCAACCATGTGAGCGTTTGCCGTAGAATCAAAAAGACGATGAAAGCACAGTTGAAATTGAGACATTGTCCTGGAAATAGAAATCGATATCGCAGAAATGTTAGAAATTACTAAGTCTTAGTAATTTAAAAATGAAAAGCATGAACAAGGGGAGTTTAATCCTTCCATATCATTATATTTTAATTGATTACAAGAACAAGTTGAGACTATTATTTTTTTACAACATGTTTGTGTTGCAGTTCAACAAGCACATGTAAAAGAACAAAAAAGTAGAGCTAACAAAGATGGGTGATCATTAATAACTACCTTTATTTCACGTGATGAGCGGGACAAATCAGATAGAATCATCCGTTATACAGTTTAAGATTTTTTATAGATAAAAATTCTATTATTTTTGGCTGTTAACTTTTAATTTCTTTTAATGCCAAGACGCTACTAACTTTTAATGTCAAGATATTCCAGTTATAGACATATCATTACAAATTACATATTTATATATTTGAAATATTGCACTAAAAAAATATCTTAAATTTACGAAAAAAAAAATCAGCTGGTGTGGCGGCATAAAACCGTTTATTTCACAGGAAATTACTGTTAATTGAAAACGAACAACTGTTTTTCAAGCAATTAAGTACTGTTATTTTAGCATACAAACTTCGTTAATTTAACAAACAATTTAAAAATAACTTATTTTAACAAAAAACTATAAAATAACTTAGCATTAAGAATGGTGAGAGCCACGAGCAAAATTCATAGGACCAATCATCACAGGGATTCGAGCCTTGGTTGCCTGATTGGAAAGTGAGTGTTCTGTCATCTGAAAGCTCTAACTTTCTTAATGAATGCAATTCGTAAACTGTTTTTATCTTAAAAGTCTTATAGAAATTATATTTCAATGTAAAATCATTGAAAACTATAGTGACCTGCTTTTATGAAATAGTCTGGCAACTTAACTTACCACAAAATTAAATCTAAAGAAACAATCTGGTAGAGTATCATTTTGACAATTAAGTCGATTCGCAGGCGATTATGTGATGCTCAAGAAACCATAAAATAATAGCTGAAAATTAAGAGCAAGTATAGAAAATAATCTTAAAACGATTGGAAAAAAATGTAAAGCTATCGAACGGTAAACAAAATTAAATGGCAAAAACTAGAATTTGAATTGACGGTTTTAATTAATATATAATTACGTTTAAGAAAGAGAAGAACAGTTATCTACCGAACAGCTTTAAACCGTCAAAGACGCAGAAAAAATCGTAACCCCCCTATTATTTAACATTTGGCGGATAACAGTTAAAAACCAAAGAATATGCATTTTTCTTTAAAGCAGTCGTTTATGTGGAAAATATGCTCCGCAAAGAATAAAATACTCACCGATGATGTACTTTCTTTATAATAATGTGACTAACAGTGAATTTGTGAATTTTTTTAAGTAATCACTTTGAAATTAAACTCACTGATGGAATTTCGAGTCACTTCAACTTACCACAGGCTCTAGCGAGTATGACGTATATATTTGTGTCCCAGTAGTGACAAGCTCTTGAAGTAAACAAAGTGACATTGAGAAGGAAGAACATGAGTAGGAAAGTTACACTTGTCAAGTTGTTTCTGATGTGCAGCCATTTTATTCGTCTCGGAAAGCAAGAACATGAAAAAGACTGCTTTTCTTTTGGTTTCATTGGTGGCAGAAACCATCTTTCAATACTGAAAAATCAAAGAATATCAATCGCATATTAAATAGTGTGTAATATCAAAGAAATGTAAAAAAAAACATGAAATCATATATCATGGCAAAATGGGAAATTTGCAAAAAATATGATAATTTTAACATTAAATATAAAAATCTTATACGTTAACATGCTAAATTTATTAAAAAGGATTATATTAAAATTAAATGTAGAGTTTTATGACACTAAGTTTAAGGAAAATATTGAGCTAAGTTATAGAAAATATATGTGGGTGTGTGTGGGGGGGGGGGAGTTATTGACTATGCCAACCTTCATCTATCAAAAGGTACCTCGTGATTGAATCAATTTAGCATGGCTTATATACCAATGAATTGATGTTTAATTTTCGTAGTGGTAGTTACGGTACAATACTCCCTCACTAGAATTTTATCGGCGATAGAATTCGATGAATTGATAACACTAGTTGCGGTATTTGTGAAAGTTCGGGAGAGCGCTGTTGAGTGCTGAATGTGAGAGGAGTATTAACATCACGTCGTAGCATTTGTTGTTGCATTCTGCAGTCACAAGTCAATTGTTCAATGTGGATTATCCATCGAAGTAGGCGTTACCATCAAGTTATTTTGCGAAGTGGGCGCTACTGCGCGTTCAAATCACGTCCGGAGGTCACCAATGTGGGGGTTCACCTTCACATACCCTCCAACTTATGAAGATTTTGAAAATAATTCTTTCTAGTGGTAGCGAACCAAAGTAGAAATTTTTAAAGCTAATGGATCTCTGATAAAACTTTTATCAGAATTTAAGAATCTAGCCATATGGTCTGCACTTTTATAAGTAATAGTGGACAAGTTACGCTAAAATTAATTTTTTTTTAAATATTAAGACATTAATTTTGCTACCGTCTGAAAAGAAGAATTCTGAAACTACGGAAATTTCGTAGCAGTTGGAGGGTATGCCTTCATCTATCAAAAGGTGCTTCGTGATTGAATCAAGTCAGCATGTCTTATATACCAGTGAATTGATGTTTAATTTTGGTATTGGTAGTTACGCTACATACATCTAAATGGGGAAATTACTATAGAAATGTAACGAATCTCTAATTAAGTAGGTGGGAATGTTTATAATTGACAAGGCGTCTTAAAATATAAATTAAGGACAGCCATAACGGAACAGAGTGAATTATAGTTTTTAAAAGGTTCAAACTTCAGCACAAAAGATTTATGGTAATTCAATATAACCGGGGGTTTACAGAACTAGGGGAATATTCATGTAACCAGCGGTTTAAATCCAGAGCTCATAATCATTACGGACCCTGACTACTACTATTTTCGTAAGCTTGAAACGTTTTTCTAAAACATACTAGCTTATTATGTGGAGGAATTTTTTTTTTTTTACGATTTCATTTCACGAACTTTGAATCGTGAAAATCTATTCAGTTTTGGTATTTGTCTCCAAAGAATAAATGTCATATTTGAATATTATGCAGGCAAGTACTATAACTTTAAATTGCGATAATTGTCATTGCTTTAAATTCGTATCCAATACTTCGGACCACTACATAAATTTTTAGATAATATTAAAAATAAAATTAGCTGTATTGTGTGCTTTCACAAAAGAAAAAAGCTATTGCACTATTCTCTTATTCAAAACTTGCTGGCAAGAAATGTTGATCTCAGAATTTCACTATAAATGACCAGTTTAGTAAAAAGAAAATAGGTTGATTAAAAGAGTAGAAACTGAAACGAGGAAATGTCATTAGGGATACTTGACAGCGTGATTTCCACATTTGCATAAAGGAAAAGAACAGAAAAAGCTTTGTAATTTCATTATTTTTTATAGTTGTCTAAGTGAAAGTTTAAATTAGTGTAGTAATTATCTAATTATAACGGACGCGATTCCCATTCAAACGGAAATGGCTACGGAAATTCAATAAAGTTCAATTAAAATTTTAATGTTGTCTGTAGATTACGATCTGAAGGAAATTAATGCATAGTAAGGTTGTAAAACGATGTTTTCATCAGATGGATAAAGATCATTGCTTCCTGTACATCTACGTATATGAAAATGAAATGTATTATCACAAAAGTTTAAAAAAGTAAGCAATTTATTGAAACTAACATGCATATAACAATTGTACTGTTATGTTATTTGGTGCTAACTGCAATTGTCTGAGCTGTATGAAACGCTAACAATACGCTTAACTTGGATGAGAAAGTCTAACGGTGTTATGTACCGACAGCAGAAAATGGGACTTTATTAGAGAGGGACTATTAACGTTTTTTTCATTATTGCAAAAATCAACATCTATAAAACATTAATTCGACCTTTTCTGGCATATGGGAGTAAATGCTGATCAAGAACCAAGTTACATGAAAATAAATTGACCTTTGAACGGAAAATCTTAAGAAAAATAGTTGGTGCAGTCTATGATAGTAATAATGAGATCTTTGTGTAACTTTGAAATTTACCAAAAGAGACAAGCAACCTGATATTGTTAAAGTCATAAAATGCAGTAGACTACAATGGTTTGGACATCTTTTCCGATGTGATAATACAAATACAGTAAAAAGCACCCTTTTACTAATCCGATGGGAAACAGGAAATGAGGAAGATCATCAATTAGGTGGCTTGACTGGATGTCTGACTTTCAAATAGTAAAGGAAACTGAAAGAGCTTTGCTGCGGATAGGACCAGGTGGCAAAGACTACTTGAGATGTCTTTGGCCTGTAATAGGCTGTAGTGCTTTGAAAGAAGAAAGGAAACCAAAAATTTAGGTTTGAATTTTAAAAACGCACCCCGATCTTATTACAATAATCCCGGACAATTTCCATTTACTGACATAATCGACTATATAATCAACTAATACTCCCCTTGCAGCAGGTCCACAGGTGCGGTGCAGCAATAATTCTGATAAATTGTCGCTACTAGACCGGGATAGCCTGGTCGGTGGGGTGCCGGGCCCATGTCTAAGAGTTCGTGGGTTCGTTCCCCGCCGGTCGAAGACTCCCCTTGTAGTAAATGGTTACTGCTGCACGTTAAATCTGTCGAGTCTCAAAGTCCTCCATGTTCCCGTAGCAAATCAATACCTCTGGGGGTACTGATCCAGTAGTTTCCTTGTCCTCCGGATTGGTTCAAAATTACAAGGCTATGGCGTTGAACATTAGTAGTCGTAAACCCAAAAATTGGGTCTGCTGTTCAACGGCGGTCATAAAATAAAATAATCCCGGACAACTAGGACTATATTGGTTTTACGAAAATTTTAATTTAATTTCTTTTTGTATTTTAATGATACGAGCATTGTTTTCAATACTTTATTACTTAGAATATAACATTTAAATAGTATAAACGTTATTATAATGTTCTTATTTTATGAGGAAAATAATTTTTATTCATGAAATGAATGTTAAAGTTGAAGGATATATTTGCCTCTGAGTTAAATTCTCCATGAAACCTGGATGCTTTTCTACTTGATTCTTGAATTCAGTGAATGTTATACTGCCACTTCCGTCAGCATCAGCATCTTCAAATAGCATACGTGTTAACTCATCAACTTCACATTCTTGAAACTTCAGGCCATTCTCTTTCATGCATTCACTTATAACATTTCGTAGCTCATTAAATTGAATTGTTCCATCGCCTTCAAATAAAAACAATAAGCATATTTATATTTCTAGCAAGCACTGCACTCATACATATGAGTCAGACTAGAGAAGAATTCCAATTTCGGTTTTTAATTCTGTTAGCATTGTTTAAATAAAATAGTAAATTTAATCTTCTTACAATATTATTTTAATATCTATATTTTTAAAATTTCTCATTTAAAAATAACGCTCATATCTAGATGGTATAATCTCCTAAGATCAGAGCTTTAAATAATGGCAAAAATATGACTTTTGATAAAAATATCTGACTTAGAAAGTAAACACATAAACAAGTTATAAAATTTTTAATAATTCAATTAAACCAATGAACTTTATTTTCGATAATTACATAAAAAAAGACAAATTTCAATTTTTAAACTTTTTTGTGATAATGTAGGATGTTTTTACAATATGTTTCTTCACCTTTTGGTCATGAAATAAAATAAACCTGGCTCAAATAATATATTTAATAATGCAATATAAAACTTTCCCAAAGTTTACTTGACTGAAAATTCCTAACTTTTCTGTAATTTTTCCATTGTAATTAGAAATTCTGACCACTTAAAATTCTTCCACAATTAATTCTTCAACGTAAAAATATCTAATTATATTGTTGCGTTGACAATGGCTTTGTAAAGCCATACAAACAAAAAAAAATGTTTAAAGAAATTTTTAATAATACCGAATGTTGTCCAATGCATTGGACACAGAATCTTAGACAAAAAAAAAAGGTCGCATCCGGTAGACGGTCAAGTATTTTATAGTAACGTTAAAATTAAAAAAAAATAAAAGAGTTTCACAATGTTTTTTATAATATTTAGATTAATTAATATACATAAACTAGTGCTAAGTAAAACTATTTCAACGATATTTCAGTCACACAAAGGCGCTTATCATAAATAAGTGCTTATAAATGTTAATAATCATGAAATAATAATCATAATAAATATATCATCATAATAAAATTACAATAGAATAATCGTAAATATACGTTAAAATAATCATAAATAAACGTTAGCAAAATATATAAATTTATATTAATTAGAATCACCTCATTAATTGAGTTTGACTAAAATATTCTATGCATTAGAATTCACCCTAATCACTTTGATAGTCTTAAAAGTTAAAAAAAAAAATGCAAATTTAAAAATTAGTTTTCTGTAATTTGAAATTTTTCTCGATAAGTTAAACATAACACTATTTTTTGAATAATCTTAAATAAAACTTATTATCTAGAACCTTATATCGCATCCTTTAAAATGATGTAAAAATGTTTATACCATACGATTCAAAATTCTTTCTTCTAATATTAAATAAAGAAATAAGAAATAAATATTTACTAAAAGTTATATTTTTTATGGAATCATCTTTGGATAAACGAATTTTAAAGTTGTAAGCAAAAAGTTTTCAATTAGCAAAGACATTTATCTAGATATGCGAAATAAGCAAAAAATAGAATTAACGTTAATGGGTCCAAATTATATAGAATGCTTCATTTTAGTGAATGAATACGTGACGGGCTTGGTTCACTCGAAATAGAAGGGGAAGAACAGTTGTTAACGAAAACAAATGACACCTTTCGACAACCAATCAGGATCGAGATACCCTCACTACGTCACTTGCAGGTATCCCTTAACATTTACCCTGCAAAAAGTTTTAAAATGTTATGAGATGCATTTTACTAAGATTGCAGGAAGCTCATTTTGATGCAACTAATAAATTGTAAAAAATAAACTGCAGGTATCCCTTTACATTTACCCTGCAAAAAGTTTTAAAATGTTATGAGATGCATTTTACTAAGATTGCAGGAAGCTCATTTTGATGCAACTAATAAATTGTAAAAAATAACAAGTGTATTTAAAAATTAAGCAAGAAAGTAATGCTTTTTTCTTAATTTAAAGTTAACCATAAAATCTATTAAATATTGTTAAATTTTTCCAAAATTATTTGGGGCAATAAGCTCTCAAATTTTATGATACCTTCGAAAATTGAAAATAAAACAAAGCAAAAAGAAAACAAAATCTCGAAATATTCTTCGGAAAAATTTTGAAATAATAAATCTTAAACAATTTATTAAAAAGTGCTTTGAAAAAAGCTTCATGTTATTTTTAATTTAAACGTTTTCAAAAATTTTACTTACCATTAATGTCATAAACTTGAAACAGATAATGAAGTTTTTCTGATGGCGTTTGATTGGCAAAAGATTTTATAACACTCATGAATTCCTCGAGTGATACAGTTCCAGATTTGTCGGCATCAAAGATATGGAAGATGCGCTTTACAAAAAACACCTGTTAAAAAAAGAATTTTTTCTAAACAAATAGGTATTTTTTATTATATTACAGTAATTTTCGGTAGATGCAGCCGCATAATCAATTAGAATTGGATCCAAATAATATAAGTCTGAATCAAAGTACAGTAAAATAAATTTTCTATGGGAAAAAAATTAATCATACAAAAATATTACGATTCGCATTTGGAGAATTCGCAAATACTTTCGAGAATTGGCAAATGCTTTTGATATTTGGTTAATTTATTTGCTATTAATTTGAAATCCTTAGATCGGGTCTTTTTCCCTCTGTGTGTCACTTGGTATTTTGAAATTTATTTTAATAAAATTTATTTTATTAAAATATAATTTATTTAATAAACAAAAAAAATTTTTTTTTCTTCCCCATTTTGTAGTAAGTCTACTTTTCGTACTTTATAGACTTCTTAAGTCTAGTTTTGTGTTTTTCCTCACCCGTTAAACGGAAAATTATTGCAAATTTTGTTTTTAGAGGGTATTAACATTGCATAGATTACGAGTTTATCATATTGCATCTAAAATATCAATATAATTAAAAATGATTAACCATGACTAAAATTTTGAAACTGCCTCCATTGGAATAAAGTTTTCAGTCATAAGGATTAGTTAACATTCAGTTTAATGTTACAATAAATAAGTTTTCATTATTGATTTTTGTTGAACAATTTCAATTTATATATTAAATAAGTAAATTTCTTCCCGATTTTTGGGACATTTTTTTTCTATAATCTGTTTACAAAAATAATTTGTCAAATCATATTTTTTTAGTAACTATAAAATTTATGAGATTTATAAAATTTATAAAATTTATGTTATAAAATGAGGAGTTTTGGCTCAAGAACAAAGAGCTGCAATAATGCACGAAATTGGACTGAAAAATGAGGACGCCTTTAAGGAGGACTCTTTTGAAGGAAAACGCTTGTAGAGAGTATTTATACTTTTATATATATATTATAACTTAATATTATACTTTTTTATTATACCTTCATTAAACTTTTACTTTTATTTATGATTATACTTTTTAAAATTTTGTTTTCTTTTAAGCCTATACATCTCAGGACAAAAGCTATGTTAATTAGGATTCTAAAATGGATAAAAAAATACTTACGTTTTTTGACTGCACTATATTTTTAAAACTCTCAAAATCAACTTCTTTATTGTTACCAACGGCATTATTGAAGATTTCTTCCAAGTATCTCAAGTTTTCCGGCGTAAGTCCCTCAGAAGGCCTGATGTGCAATAAATAAAAAATCTTTAAGACATTTGTAATTTTAATTTAGACACAAAAATTTATATTTAGATCTCTTTTTTTCATAGTTTATTAGTTTTTCAGGTCCTCAAAATGATCAGTTCAACAATACAAAATCTTAAATTTGGTATTAACCCCTAACAGACCGATGAATGGCATATAAGTGGTTTGCAACTTTAACGTTCCAGGTTCAATATCACGTAAATAACGGCAAAAATAATTTTAGTTTTCCCCCTCATCGTTATCATATTTATAATTAATTTAACTATAGTTAACTACATAGCTATGGATAACAATATAATTAATTATTATAATTAATTATTATAATTATGTCTGTTGGGAGGTTTACTTGAAATACTTACTGAGAGCTAAGGGTTAATATACTACTTCAAGTTGTTTAAATATAAATTATAAATGCGGTTATTAGCTGTTTGCTGTTAAAGTATAAATTACTGTCAATAATCGATTAAATAAATATTTCATAATTGCTTACAGACTTAAAAAATGAACACTATAAAATTAAAAACACAATAAATTAAATAACAAAAATATTTTAGTAAGATCTTTGAATGTATACTTACAATACCTTGAGGATCTATAGGGTAATTCATTATTCTTAAAATGCATTATTAATTAAAAAAATTAATAACTTGTTAGAACTGTAGATTAACAGAATTTTAAAGTAAAGATACGTCTACAATACTCACTTTGTTTTCTCAAGGTTTGCAATCAATTCCATGTTCAAAATATATTTTTAAAATTCTGGTAAAAAGTTTAAATTTGAGGCTACCTGTAAATGAAAGATTTTAAGACATAAGTATTAAACTATAAATGAATAAACAATTTAAGGCATAATCATGTTCTGTTTAAGAAATCAAGAAATTTTATTTTGCTGGATTTATGTAAACCAAGTACAATTTCACTTGAATTATTGTATTACTCAAAACAGTAAATCCATTTTTTTCAAATTATGTAATTTATGGCTCATTTCTTATGAATATACCATTGAAAATATGAACATTTTATTAGTTAAGTGTTGTTCTGCTGTATGATAACCCAATTGTGCAAAATCATCTTTCTAGATTGCACAGCTGCTAGTTAATAATGATCATAAGGAAAAAACTGAGTGGCAGCTAAAGTTATGCTATATATAAATCTTTGTTTTTAAAGTTTAAAAAATTGATTTACCTGGCATGAAAAATAAAATCTATTTAGAAATTATGCTTTTATGAAGGAACAACACATTAGAAGCCTGTTAAAAAGGATTTTTAGTGAATTTTGAACGATTGTGATACACTTGATTTTTTTTTTTAATCTTATTGTCCATATTTTAATTTGTATTTTTATCATGTTACAAAATACAATTTAAAAAACAAGCGCTTATGTAAAATATTGCTTACAACCTACTTTTGAATTATCTAAAACTTGCTGTACTCAATAAGTTAAAAAAATTGTTCAAATTTCATTCTGTTTCAACCTTTTTAAATTGCATTGATGTACTTTCGTTGCACGTGGGAGTTTTAGAAATAATTATTTTTTACAGTTCAGCGATGTTTTGAAAAAAATCAATAAATGACATAAAATAAGTTGCATTTTCCTGGATTAAGTATTAATAACCTGGATAAAGTACAAACTATCCTCAATATAGGACTTTTTGGATGGAACTAACCCACATTTCCGTTACACGGGGAAGAAAACCAGGAAAACCCCCCGTGATTAGCGAGACGGTAACGAAATCTAACTCATGGTCCGCCTTCCCCTGAGGATATTTTACGTTATCACTGTGGTTGTTACGAGATGGGAGTAGAATTCATATCAACCAGCCACCTCTGGGATTCAAACCTCATCTGGAGGTGAACGCTCTATCTCCTAAGCTACTACTGTTTCGAACAATGAGTTACACCAATTTATGCAGAAGAAATATGTTTTCTACAAGACAAACTTTTTACCACTGTTAAGAAAAAAATTCTCGTTCGTCAAGAAAAAAATTTTGATAAGATTATTTAAATTTTCCTGAAGAAACGAGCTTAAAGAAAATGTTATTTATTTACGCCTGTAATTTTAAAGACAGATTTCGTGGAATGGTCTGACCATTCCACAAAAGCTCATTTACCTGAATTGCCTGAAATATGCCTACTAAATTTTATTAGATGCATTTGAAGCATTAATTATAGATCAAATAATCTGAAATGGGTGATTCTCTGAGGGGTCCGAATTCCTTCAAAATTATTCTGTTCCTTCACAAGTATTAGAAAGTACTACTATTTCTATTTGTAGGTACGTGGTACTTTGGAACTGTATTTACGTGGCTCTGGACGTACTGAATGGGCTGTTGGTGACTGTCCGGGAAACATTCCAAGGGATCATACTGAGACAATATGCATATGTCAGATCTTGTTTAACAGGGATGTTTACTCTAATTATCCACCCACAGATCTTAATTTTGATCTCAACTTGAGAGCGATGATTTTCCGATCTAGTACCCCCAGAGGTATTCGTTATGGAAACTTGGAGGACTTTGTGATCCAGATTGATTTAGCTCACACCAGTCACCATTTTGAACACGGGAATTCTTCTCCAGGTAGGATTCGAACTCACTACCTCTCGGACATGGCAGCACCGCCCTACCAGCAAGACTTGCTCGGCCCTAAAAATTATTATAGTGGTTAAAAATTTATTTCATATTTCTAGGAAGTTAGCATGCAACGTTTCCGATTATCCTTATTTGTTCGATAACTCAAACACATACAAAGAGTTATTTATGGCTGAGGTGAAAATTTGCAGCGTTTACATGGTTGCTGAACCAGGTGAATTTTCTCTGCTTTGTTGAAAAGTTAACTAATACTATTACAATGTTGTGAAACCACCGGTACCCTGGATACAGTACTGAGTGTTTGACAAATATTAAAATGGCGGAATACCAAAAGAAACTCAAAGAAAAAGCTAAAAGACTGTGCTTTTATTTCACTTAGATTAATGTTTTCCAACATTTTCATACTTTACGGACAATCCTTTTCTTGTTTCGAAAGCTTTCAATTGGAAAACATTTCTAACGGAAATAATCAGATTTCACTCCGGAACATGCGATTTCACTTTAATAATTGCAATGGGAAAGGCTAATTTAGGCTCATAATTATCCGTTATCCCGATTACTGGTAATCAATGAAATCAATTATTTCAATGAAATTGTAGACCACTATTAACTGAAACTATGAACTATTTGGAGATTCTATACGGCAAATGGAAAGTATTAGTTAATGTATTTTCATTTTAATATTTAACTTAAGACTGCGAAAGTTAATTAAATTTTTTTTGCTTGTCTGATTGTTCTGTTTATATAAAAAAAGTAATTTGAAAATTATGTTTAGAAGTATGTTAAAATATGTTAGAAGTATTTGAAAAGTATGTTAGGGATCGCAATTTAAAATTTGAGCAAAAAGTATTTTGTTAGATTTGAGAAATCACTTTGAGGAACATGGAACAAAACTAGTTTGATTGCCACATGAAATTTGAAGGCCTTTCCAATCTTTCCAATTTTGAGTTGTAGAAATATTTTCAGGAGTCTGTGTCAAAATTGTTTTTGATTCAGACTTCGATTTGCTAAACTTTTTTTTTTATCGCTTTAGATAAAAAAAATAAGATAAAAGATTTTGTGATATAATGGAATTATGATATAATGGTAATATAATATTGATGAAATGGATATTATGACAATTATTTCAATTATTACTTATCACAAACTTAATTTATCACATTTCTGAACCTATGAATTATTGCTTGAATGCTTGATTTGAAATAATTATTATATTAAAAATATGCTATTAATAAATTCTTTTTATTTATAAGTCCCGAACGCAAATTTACCTAAGAAGAAAATTTACATAAATAGATTTGCAAACTTAGAGTTTCAATAGTTTTCCAGTTGATGAATAATCAAATAATCATTTTTTAAATAACATTCTCTGCTTGTTAAATCCTGATATACAGATTTCTTAAAATGGTTTAACCAAATTTCAATTGGTATATTTGAATAAATATATATTTTTTAAAACATTTATTTCTTTGATTGTTAAAATTTAGAACAAATCGCAAAAATTATTGAACTTGAAGACGCAACCGAATTAATAATTGCATCAGCTCCTGGAGTAAAAAGAAAATTAAATAATCTTAAAATGATTAGATCACAAAAAGTAATTATTAAATTTTGGCAGTTATATAAATGCATGCCAGAATATAAAAAATATATTTATTTTCCAACTTTTTATATGTACTTTTGAATTCTTTCATATTACAAAAATTACAATGATGTTTCAATTTATCTGCTAATTCCTCTGCAATCAAATTCAGAATTATGATTGCAACATTTTGTTTACAACGTTTCTCGCTCTGTTTTTCAAAAGAAGGACTTAAAAGATAATACTTTAATTATGGCTTAATATTTCCAATTATACTTCATTAGGACAAGTTAATGCTTTATAATACAGTATTTAAAGATAGCACAAAATCATATACAAATTTATTTTATAGATAGTTGCACATCCAGATCTAGTGTAACCATAAAATTAACATGTGTAAGTCTATAGACGCTCCTGTAACGATTAACAGCCTATCATTAGGTTTTTTACATCAAAATTTTTATTCAAAACCTTGGAAAAAGTTACATAGTTTAAATAAAAACTATTTTAAAGTAGAGAAAAATCCTAATTTTTTTAAAAAAATATTTAATTAGGACGTATATAAGAACCCTTCTTAACATCAAGACACATTTTATTTTGAACTTGAATATGATATATTTGATTAATGAAACATTTCCCTTTTTCAGTTGTTCAATTTTAAAATTTCTCAAATAAATCTTTTTATTGGTAAAAGGAACTCATCAATTAAACAAAACTTAAGTATTACACTTTTTAAAGATGTTTCTACCAGTTGTACTTCAAATTCATTTCTTAAAATAGGGTAAGAAGTATCCATAGAAAAGATTTAACTTATCACCGAAAATTAAAATGTTTATTAAAATTAGCATAGGCATATTTTAAAAGTAGAAAAGAAATTCTTACCTTTAAAAACTACTTAAAGTTTATTTTAAACAATTAAAATTTCAGGCACTTTTTTCTCGTTTTACGAATCTTCATAACAATACCGAACTTAATTTTTCATAACAGATCTCATGGCTGTCTTACGATCCTTTGACACATTACAGATCATGGCTTTCGTCAGTTTCGTATTATCATGATCCCTCTAGTATCGAGAAAAATTATTAGGCTAAAATGGCCGAGAGACTGAGGTCCCTTCCTTCTCTGACAATGTCGTAGGTTCGTGCTCCAAAGTTAATGAACGCTTCCGAAGTCACTGAACACTTTGGATCACGCTTCCAATTTTGTACGGGAAGACATAATTATTTTAGGTTTGTGTCTCAAATTGTTGAAATATGTAATCACTTGCATGCTAATAACATTGAGTTGTGATACAAACGGTGTCCCACAACAAACAGTGATCGTAAGACACAGTTCGTGCCGACCGGCCTGTGTAAGGGTTAGGGAACTGTCCTTGCATCAGAAAGGTTCTGGGTTCGAATCCCGGGTAAGGCATGGATGTTCTTTCCTTCTCTGTACTATCTGTCCTTAATGTGGGAGCAACGTTGGCCCACCAAATATGGTGTCCCTGAAAGAGTGGCCAACAAATCTGTCCTTCAGATGCCTGTATGACCTAGGTCATTCTCCAAGTGGGCATTGGAAAAAAGAAAAAAAAAGACACAGTTCCTAGTAGATCACTGAAGTCAAGCATCTCTCGCTGCCGTCAGTGAGCATGTGGGTAACCACTTTTATCAGCCCGTGGAGCTCCGAAGAGGATTAAATTTTTTGGGAAAATTTTACATTATTTTATTAATGTCGTTAAACAGATGACCCAATTTTGGGTTTATGACTACTAATGTTCAACTCCGTAGCCTTGTAATGTTGATCCGATCCAGAAGACGAGGAAACTCCTGGATCAGTACCCGCAGACGTATGATTTGTTATGGGAACATGGAGGACTTCGTGACTTGACAGATTTAACATGCACCAGACACTATTTACTACACGGAGAGTCTTCGGCGGGTGGGGATAGAATCCACGACCTCTTGGAGGTGGGCACTGTGCCCTAGCTACCAGGATATCCTGGCTCTTTTTGGGAATTTTTCTTTATATCCGTCGCTGAACAGCCGACCCAATTTTTGGGTTTAGGACTGCTAATGTTCAACTCCGTAGCCTTGTAATTTTGAACCAATCCAGAAGACAAGGCAACTCCTGTATCAGTACCCCAGTGGTATTGATTTGTTATGGGAACATGGAGGAGTTTGCGACTCGACAGATTTAATGGGCATAAGTCACTATTTACTTCACGGGGAGTCTTCGGCATGCGGGGATCGAACCCACGAATTCTTCGACATAAGCCCAGTGCCCTACCAACCAGGCTATCCCGGCCATTTTAGTGAAAATTAAAGGAAACACTCTTAAAAATAAATGAAAGGAATTTAAAATTTTCCAAATGAAAGCTGATTATGAATTATGGAAAGTTATTGAATGCCCATCATGGACCATCTCTTAATATTTAATATCAGGCAATGAGGATGCGCGATATTGATGCTTGGGAAACAATCCCTCTACGAGGATTAAAATAGCTTATTGTGCATCTCTTGTATGACGTAAAGTGCCAAAGTACCACGTATCTATCAGTCGAAATAGTAGCACTTTCATATATTTTTGAATCACTGTATCGGTTTGACTCTTAACTATTTTTAAAGTGAATAATAAATAGTTAAGTTCCCCTCCGCAGAGGATCAAAATTGTGATGGCATGTCTTCGGATCATCCTCCGGGATGTTTCCCAGACCGTCGCCAATAGCCCATTGTGCAGCTCTAGTGCGACGTAAATTAGCAACAACAACAACAACAAATAGTTAAGTGCTTAAATTAATAATGAGAACAGTTAGAATATAGTCTAGCAATCACGAGACGAAATCTCAGTGAGGTTACTTTTCTCATGATTGTCAGAGAGTATTTAAATTGTTATTGAAAACTTAAGTGATTATTCTTGCTAAGTTGTAAGTAGTTTTGTTCTTACAAAAATGAGTGATTCACCAAAACATTAAAATTTTACAATTACTTAAAGTTTAAAATCTTCAGAAGAGAAAATATTTCCTAAATACATTCAAAAGCTTTAGCAGCCATTGTTGTTGTCTTCCCACAAAATACCACGAACTTTAGGGTAGCCGGTTCAGTTCTGACAGTAACTCTTGACATATATTCAGTTGTTTTTTGGCAAATTTGTATTTCATGTACAGTAAGATCTTGATCAACCAAACAAATTAGGATCGAGCCTAGTTCAGACAACTGAAGTAATTTTAATCATTTTTCATCTAAAATATTTGTCCTCCAGTGGACTGATTGTTAAGACACGGTTCCCAACAGATCACCGAAGTCAAGCATCACTGGCTACGGTCAGTGTGCGGGTGGGTGACCACTTGGATCAGTCTGCGTAGGGACCGAGGGTGGGCGGTACTGGTCCTCGTTAAACTGTTCTACCGTAAAGTGCTCGACTTCGCACGCAGGTCGTCGGGCTATCGAAGCGGGGGTGCCATCCCCTCTGCAGAGCATCAACATTGTGATGGCATGTCTTCGGATCATCCTCAGGGATGTTTCCCAAACCGTCGCCAATAGCCCACTGTGCAGTTTCAGTGCGACGTAAATTAACAGCAACAATATAAAAAATATTTGTCATTTGTGCTGCTCTACTTTGGCCATCTAAGAAAGTACTACTACAATTTGAATTTGAAAATTGACTTTTTCAATAATTGTACTACTTATAATTTAATTTAGCTTTAGCGTGACCATTTAATGAAGATGTTTTCAAGAAATGAGTAAAAAGTTATTCATTTTAAAATTCACTTGCAATATTGGCTTTGATTCCTTATCACTTATATCAAATCATTTGTACGAACATCATTTGTATCGAATTATTTATATTAAAACTTATATCAAATCATGTATGTTCAATTCATTTACACGAAGCAGAATCAAATTCTGAATCATTTGGCGATTTAATTGTTTTCGCGTTGATTTTACTGAATTATATTCTTTTGCAATCTCTGAAAAACTTTTTTTTTGACCAAATCCAGTTTTATTACGATATAATATTTTCTAATGTAGCTGATATGCTAACCTTTTAGCTCAAATGGTAGTAAAATTAGTGAAATAGTAAAATTGTGGTAGTCGAAGCATATTTTATATACATCGCACTAGAGCTTTACAATGGGCTATAGGCAACGGTCTGAAATTTATTTTATTTTTATTGTTGACTTAACCTGTTACAGCGTAGAATATATCTAATATACATGAATTGTTAAAAAATTTTTTATCTGAGAAAAAAAAACGAAAAAGAAAAGAAGCAAAAAGTGGCTATTAAATCAGAAAGACTTTAAGTATTGGTTTTAGGAAAAAGTGGCTACTAATTATTAGAGTCTACCAATCTCTGGCTACTAACTAAAAATTTAATTTTTCAGGTACTAGCTCACGAGCTTGTAAAATAGAAAATGTAGATTGAACAACAAGACCACCTTTCAGAAATAGAAGTAATCAATTAACAAAACACTTATTTATCGCTCAAATAAATATTCTAAGTAGTCATGCATTACAAAATGTGTTATTTATTCTAAAGGCCTCAGGCATAGCTTGGTAAAGGCCTCAGGTATAGATTGGGAAAATAACAAAAAAACCATGAGCTTATTAAGGAAAACGCTTCAAAATCGACTTCGCATTCAATTGAAAGAGGTATGAGAAATAGGTACACATAGGTATTCGGATGAAAGAGGTTCGGATAATAAAGGTTCTTCTGTACTTTAATTATGCGTTTTAAGAAGACATAATATGCAGAGATTGTTAGTAAACATACTTGGTTATGTAACATTAGAATATTTACTGTAGATGAATTTAAAGGGTGGGACTATATATTGGGTGAGTATGGTATGAAAAGCGTACCATACTATGCATGGTACACTCTGGGATCATAAGGTGTAGTAACTCAATTAGCAGTTCCCTCAATAATGCAATAGTAGTTTACTCAATTTTCAAAATTTGATAGTTTTACTTCCAACTGTCCCTTAATATTCTGTCCAGATAAATAGTTTACAAGTTTTCAGAATTTACTTTACATAACAGAACAATGCACTGAGATATTTATTACCTACAAGATACGTGGTATTTTTCACCAGAAACACTCTCCTGAGCAATTTAAAAATGTGGCTTATCATCATTTTGTTCAAAAAAATGTTTCTTCATACTTCTATTTTAAATATTTACTGGGATTTTAAGATACATAAAACCATTATTCCCGTCATTTGTTTGTTAAATATTCTGATGTAACATACCTCTCTAGTTGATAAACAAAATGCAGCTCAGTATTCTCTAAATTTCAAATGTAAATGATGTCGAAAAATGTCAAATTCAAAAAGAAATCAATGCCGAAACATAAAATAAGCTCTAAGTTTGTTAAGTTAAAAGAGTAAATTGCTAAGTAGATCTGATTGTGGAAAACAAAACAGTAATTGTTAATGGTAACAGAGAAATGAATAAAACAAAACATTGAAGTTTTTGATTCATGATATTGTTTGATCATATTCGTAATTAAAATTGACATGATATCGTGACATTTACTTTGGCAATGTAAAAACTGCCTTTTTTTCTTATTTTTTTTACATAATAATATTTCTACTGCTGATTTGCTAGTATGTATCTTTTGAATGGCATGAAACCAAAGTGGTTTAATAATTTCCTTTTTTATTTTCGAGATTTTCATTCAAAATTGAAATAGATTAATCTACTTCAATTTATTTAAAATGACAGTGGGATTACGCATTCGATTAAAACAATATTTTTTAAGAGTATTTTAAAAAAAGCAGCATGATCAAAATATTTCTACTTTGTTTTGGTTGAAAATGACGCAAAAATTAAAAATAAGAAAGTTTTTCCTATTTTATGTTATTCATCATTTTATTTTATTTTTTACATATTTTTTTTTATACATAAAACATAATATTTTTGATTGGTATTTTTCAATAAAAAGATTAAAAGCGACCTAGTCAAATATTAAAAAGAAAAACTTTCTGAGGTTATACTACTTTGAAACAACATTTATTTTAAAAAGAGGTGTTTATTAGAGTATACAAATGAAAAACACAGCGAGAAAGGTAGTAAACAGAAAAACTGCGTAGTAAATACTTAAAAAAAGCCCGCCTTAAACCGAAAAGAAATCTCGAGAGAAGCCATTAAAGTTGCGTTGCTCAAAACTATAACTAAATGTAAATTGACTGTATTGGTGGATCTATTAAAACTAAATGTAGTAGTATTGATAGATCTATCACTTTCACGAATTATATTTTACTCAGCAAAACTTTTACTTGCTATTAAATAAAGGGTTAGGTCAATATAGTGAAAAGTTTCATTTTCGTTCGAAGACGACATAATTCTCATCAAATTGTTCCCTTGAATAGTTTCCAGATAGGTACTTCACAGGTTTCCGAAATTTCTTCTAGCACAATGACAGAGCACAATACAGAGAAATATCGGACTGCATACATGTAAATTGCTGCGTTATTCATCAAAAATACACTCATTAATTATTAGAAAAAGTGTTGCATCATTATATTGCTTCGACCCTTCAAATCAAAAGCAAAAATAAAAAAAGAATTTTTTTTTAGAAAGAAGAAATTAATATAAGAAACTTCGAAGACTTACCTTGTAGTGTCCAAATAAGACTATCCGTATACTAAAACATTTGTCAAAATCCAGTTTAAATGTTTCATTTAATCGACCTCTCTTACCGCTTTGATTATCACTAGTTTTTATAAATTTATTCGTAAAAGTTATCAACTCCATAATACTTGACGGAACAAGTGAGGGTTTTCCAAATATGACAAAAAATTAACTTCATTTTAGATTTAAACGTGTGATAGTTATGTTTTTTTTGAGAACTGGCCCCGAGCAAAAAAAGAGTTGCTTGTTTTGTTTTCTATTCACATAATTACAACTTAAGTTATTATTGCGTAAGAGCTATCTTTATATATAAAAAAAAAAAGATAAGTCGACGGAACTTCTATGAAGACTGAAGGTTCCTGACAGGTTCTGAGTTTCCGGTTGAGTTTTCGGAAGATGAGACCTTGAAAAATATGGAAGGTTCTTTTTTATACTGACGAACTTTATTAGACCTGAAGATATAATGGGGATTTTCCACCTTTTTAGGTGAAAGTTCATTTGCATTGTGAATAAACGATCAGTAAGTGCCGCAGTCGTGTCTCTTTATTAAATAACTTACCGCCAAGTTTTTACTCGAAGACACATAAATATTATGTGTCGCATTTCTTCTTTCCATACATGTAATATATTGGGTAGCTCTTACGCAATTTCCAACTAACTATATACAATTCTGTCGAAATATATTCTGTAAATCTTGTCTAAGTCTAAAATATTGTTCTGTAAATTTATAACTTCGTTTCGCTCCATAACTATGCAAATATAACATATCAACAGATAATATCTTTTAATACATATTTTTAATGAATGGTACTATGTGTTAAATAATTCGAAGCATCATATAGAGTTTAAATTTCTTTTTTGATATTAAAATTTAATGAATGTGTTTTTGTCAAGTAGGTATGAAGATATTTACAAATTGTATCGAAATTATGTCTTCTCTCGTAATGCTAAGAAATAAATGCTATTTTATAATTTACATTATTTCATTCAGTGTAAAAATTAGGCATAACAACTTAAAGATCACAGAAATTATAAGGAAAGCAAAGCAAAAACTATGTAAATAACTTTTTCAAAAATATATACTCGCCGTAAAATTGGCGTTTAATGAACAAGAAATTTCCTTCTCTTTAATAATGACTAAGCTTATAAATCCTATTTGACATAGTTTCTTCGTGTAACAGTTGTTCTCAAAATTTCGTTGGCTTTGTTTGTTGATTTTGTAAATGTTTAATAATTCGCAAATAATAGATTTTGTTAAATGTGCAGTACTATGTGTAACATACCCTCTGCTTACATATTCGCAATTATGTTACATATTTGCGAGCTACAGAAAAGCAAAACCAATGATATCAGAATTTGTAAAATGTCTAGGAAGATAACAAACTTTAAAAAAAAAGTTTACGTAGTCAAGCAGTGCAAAGAGTGTGTTTTTATTTATTATGAAAGACAAATGGACACAATATATATGGGCAATAGACATAACTATATATATATATATTGTGTATATACCTATATATATGTATATATATTTAAAATCTATGGACAAATTATGACAGCCTGTCATTGAAATTGAGAACAGAGAAGAAAAAAACGCCTGAAAACCCCAATAGAAATAACAAGATGACTGCGGCTAACAGAGGTGCTCCCACATTTTAATTTTTTTGTACTTTTCCATTACAGATTGTACAGTAAAAAGTTTGCTGAGTTGCAAGCATTGTACAATTACACAATTTTTATATTAAACTACTTTATTTTAAACGAAAGCTAATGGCAGTTAGAATAACAACATATAAATTCCCAAAAGCATAAAATCTCTGTCAACTAAAGTCTTTTTTTTATATCAAAAAACTCATACTTTACACTTTGGCAAACTACTAGAAAAACACATATTTTTTCGACGTTTGGATAAAAAAAGCTGTACAAAGTAACCTGTGCGGATCAAAGTTATCGCAGTTTACGATAGGAAGCTCTTACATCATAAATTGGCACTTTTGGAATGATCTATTACAGTTTTCATTTCTATCAAAGTTTCTCTCAATGCTTCGTAAAAATCAGCAGTTGATGTTTCATGACAACCTTTTTGCGCACAAATGTTGAATCTAATGGGAGATAAATGAAGGTTGTATAGACAAGTATATCCATCAGGTTCCAAAGGACTTTGATGTGGAGAAATATCAAATTTGGTTGGCACCTATAATTTTAAGACACAGATTAACTTCGTGATACGAAACGCTAAAGACCTTTGCATTAATTATCTAATGTGTATGCAGCTGTACTACAATACGCAACTAAATAAATTAATTGATTTTCATTATGAAAAAAAAAAAAAAAAACTGTTGACTTACAGATTCTACACAGGGTATCAAAATTTGTCTGAAAAATTCAGTGGAATGATAAAAGGTAACTAGAGAAACTTCCAATGGTTGTTCATGTTAATCGTGTTGCCAAAAGAATATAGGGGAGAGTCGGGTAGCCCCTCCCACTTAAGGAGTATTGCTTATATTTCTGTATAATATTGAGTAATAATCAATATTTTTGTATGTTTCTATTGTTTTACCATCTAATTAAATAATTCAAAAAGAATAAACCAAAAAAGAATAGTTTAACTTAAAAAAATAGAAATTTAAAAAAACATGTTTTTCAGCTCTTTTCAAAATGTGTCGGATAGCTCCGCCCAGTTACAAAAATTATGTTTTTTGACTGTTTCTTCAGGAGTAAATGAAAGTGACCAATGTATTGACAATAGATAAACCTCATTTATCATTTTTATCACAAAATTATTCTATTTATTACATGTTTATATACTTTTAGTGAATTCTATCATTTAATAACAACAATATTTGTTGTTAAAAATGCATATAGCATTCAAATTTGAAGCAATAAAAAAATAATCTTTGCAACCGTACATTTATCGACGGAATAAAATTGGGCTGTGATACCCGACATTCATGTGAGCGGGGCTACCCGAAATCCAATTTTTTTGTAAATTTGTAATTACTCGAAAAATTTTTCACATATAAACTTCTTTCTTCGTGCAAATTAAACTTAAGACTGCATACTTTGATGCTGTATGTATAGAAAAAATTATTTCTTTTGTATTAAAATGAAGTTTAATCGAAACATTCAACCAATTTTTATTAATTTCATGACTACTGTATTCAAAATATTTTCAAAACTATTGTTTACCATGTTAACAGCTGCATAAATGCTTGAAACTTTGAAAATAATATTTTTTTAATATGACAATTAATGTCCGATGGCCCATTGACTTGGAAAATAGTCTATACATATGAAATTGACTGTGGACGGGGGTACCCGCTGGGCGGGGCTTCCCGACTCTCCCCTACATGCGGAAGGAAAGCTAACGTCTATAGACAGAATGCAAAGCGTTCCCCGAGAGATTGGAAAGTAAGGGACCTGGGAATTAAGTAAAAATTAACATTAAGGGGCACAGGAGCAGAAGATCTTTTTGTAAAGGGGCACGAACCCACCTTTCCCTCCAATCACTGCCTGGGAATGGAGAAGGAATGTTTGTCTTTTTATTTATGGTTGGCATGTTGCTTAATTTTCACGCTATTTATTAACAGTACTGTACTATTAAGAAATTTCTTTGAGAATTTGTTCATATCATCCATTTTGATTATATCTTCTAGCACATTTTGAGATGGAATGGAAGAATGAAATAATGGTTGGTAGGAGGCATCGCTCCAAACGAACATCCGATTCACGTGACTTTTTGTTTCTAATATTCATGCACTGAATTTTATAATATATGATACTCTGCTAAATCTAAGTATGCTGTTCTCCCTACAAGTTATTCTTATGGTACAGCATTCCGTACTGAGAAATTTTCCATGCCAGTTACGCATTTAGTGAGCTGGACTAATTTTTTCATTACTCTTGGTTCAATCCACGTCAAAAGGGTAAAAAACGCAAAAAACCCATGCAGTCGTTTCGATGTCAATCTGGGAAACAACTACAAAGGATACTTCAAACGAACGAAAATATTTATTTGATTAATCATTTTAAGAATTGGTGCTCGCTAACAAGATATCACAGGGACATCAAGACGATTCGCGAACACAATCCGGCGTGCGTTAAATATCTGCCGAAATAACGACTATTCAAAATTACACTACGGAGTTGAACATTAGTAGTCGTAAACCCAAAATATTGGGTCGACTGTTCAACGACGGTTATAAAGTCAAATCAAATCCGTGCTATGAGAGCCCCGGTGGCTCAGAAAATAGAGCTTTCGCCTCCCAATGAGGTGATTCAGGTTCGAATTCCAGCAATGGTTGGTCGATATGAATTTTGCTCCTGGATTACACCAACCACAGTTATACATGATGTTATACGCAGTTATATATGATATTTTTTATCATCAGTGGTAGAAGGATCTTGGGTTAGAGTACCCTTGTCGTTAGGCTAACCATGGGAGTTTTTCGAGATTTTCTGTACCACATAACGCAAATGCGGGTGAGTTCCGTCAAAAAGATCTCCACTAGGGCTAGTTTGTCCCAACTCTTGATCCAGGAGTTCTCTTGTCTTTTGGGTTGGGTTCAAAATTACATAGCTATGAAGTTGTACATTGACAGTTGTAAACTCTCAATTGATTTGACCGCTTAACCCTGGATATCCGTGTGATGAGATTCAGAGATTCCTTTCAACGTCATACCATGTTACTTAGAGTATTTTTATTTTCTTGATGCCTATTATAACATCACTTAATATGTCGATCAAATTTAGAAACACTTTGTATGTCTTTACTTCCGAACATTGACCATGTACCATATTTACTATATGGAAAAAAAACTAAACATATCAATGAAGAGTGTAAAAATTTAGTTTCATTGTGTTTAATTATCTCTTAACAAATGCAAGTATTAAATATTTTGTCAGATTTTTTTAAACTCGTACAACAATAAAAAGTTTTGGGGAATTGATTATGTATATAATTAAAAATATTGATAAGTATGTGGTCTTAGAAGCAAATGCTTATTACTAATTCTTAAAGTAATTTAATTTTGTAATCTAAATGAATTTAGTATTTTAAAGTATTTTTGTAATAGTTTTATAGGTGGAAATCAAATGGCATTTTCAATTTCTTTGATTGGCCATTAAATATGTTTTAAAAGCATATCTTGAATTGATCTCTAAATTCTAGAAAGTTACCTGATTGCCGCACATTCTGAAGTAAGAGCATTTTGAATATGCTGGGTCTAAAAATATTTCTGGAGTTGGCATGTTATTTTCTTCAGCAATTTTTCTCAAACCTAAGAAATGACGATCAATACCCATACCATTTATTGCCTAATAAAAGAAAATCACATTATTTGACAATAAAAAAACTACAACGATACATTTATTTATAGATACAATTAGTAAACTAAATCAACAACAGCAATGTAACGGTACAGTTAGGAGGGGGGGGGGGAGCTCTCGCTTTCTAATTAGGCTGACTGGGTTGGAATTCCTGTGAGGGCAGCTTGATTTTGTTGTTTTCGGCTTACGATGATCATAATTCTAAGAGAAAATATCTTTAATGCTAGATTAATTATGGGTTATATCTCCCTTATCATCTGGTGGTTATAAGATTTTTCGCGGTTTTCCTCTCTTTGTAGCATCAATACCGAAGAGTTTCATTGAAAAAGTTTCGCAAGAGATTTAAGTTATCTCAAGACTTGGTCACATGTGTCTTCGCTCTCAGGTTTGCAGTCACAATTACGAGTTTTTGAAGATGAGCTTTGATCTACCTACACCCTTCATGGCGCAGCAAATGTTAATTGAAAATTTTAGACAGCCAGCATATTAGTAACTTCAATCCTGAACTATAAATTCTAAATAAAGATATATACTTGAGATCCATGCTGCAATAAAACTAGTGGTCGCAAAAAAAAGAATGGTGAACGTTTAGAAGTAATTGGTTTTAAATTTTTTGTGGTTTGTAGCGTTTTTTGATAAGTGTTGCCAGACTGGCAACACTGCCTCAGAAGCGAATTTTCAATGCAGCTTTTTAATGTTTTAAATTACTATTAAGTATAGTTTCCAATAGACGTTTAACGCGAAATTTCGTAATATCTGAAGACTTTCTCAACGTATTATTCGACAAAAAAAACTTTTTAAAACAGATGAAGTGGAAAATTTGTTTTGATGTGCGTGGAAAACATTCGTTTTTTTTCCCTTCAACTTCACCATCACGTGACTTCGGAATTTTTGATTATCTAAAAAATTTACCTTGAAAATTATCTCTTTAAACAAACAATGAAGCCAATGACTGCATGCAAAATTGTTTCAAGCTGTTAGCCAAAGAATTTTTAGAAACATGTCATTATATGCTTTATCTAATGATTTGACTAACATTTGAACAATATTTTAAGCGTCGCTAATGTATGAACTTTGAAACATTTCCCAATTTCTCCTTATAAATTCGACGAACATGTCATAGAAGATTTTATACGTAAATATATAATAAAAATACAAATTTTTATCATAAAAGAAGGATTTGTAAAAACTATTTGTATTCTCCTCGATTTGATTATAGGAATATTTGCAAAAAATGTTCATGTTTTTTGGCATTAAGTAATTCACTAATTAATTTTTGTCCCTCTCCATGATTTATTATAAAATTTTTGTTCTTGTTGTTTTTATTATGGTTATCTATAATCATTGTCCCTCCATTTCAGAAATACTGTAGTAAATTTTTTTTTTCATTGAATTGTCCTGCTAAATATAACTTCTGGGCAGTTATATTTAGTTAAATTCCTACAGCTGATTATATTCATACAGTTTATTGTCAAAAATTGAAAGTATTTTAATGACATTGAAATCTTTGAAAAGGCCTACTTCCATAACTAGCAAAGAATAGAAACATCTTCTTTTATATATGAGCGCTTCAATTTGGGAAGTTTCCATACGTTTCCCTCAGAGTACCAGATCGAAATTCTAGGTGAAAACTTATGCTAGACACTATAGAAGATCTTAAAATGTATTAGTAATAAAATGTTATTTTTCTCCGAATAAAGTTATAAATTACTTGATGTGTGTGTTCTTGATGGACTTGAATCGCAGATTTTAAGGCAGCTGCTTTAGCAACAAAGGACGAGGACTTATTCATCATCTCTTTGCAAAAGTTCACACTGTCTACAGATGTTGATCGTATCCAATCAGGGCGACCATTGAAAAATTTGCTCGTAGATGCGGTCTCATATGCAGCAGCTATTTCATGATGTACTCTATTAAAAGATGTAGAACATATTTTCAGTACCATGCCAAAACCATGAATTTTTGAAAAGTTACTTTTAAGATATATATCTTTAAAGTTTTATTATTTTATCTGTGTACTGTATATGAAGTTTTAGCATATGTTATTCTGTCTTCCTAAATGTGACATTCACATTTGTAGTTTTGGCACAGAGTAGGAGATCAAAAGATTAGAGAGATGTTGCTTTCTGTTTAAGCCTACCTTCGAACTAAAAACATGAATATGGAATGCGAATTTTAAGAAATATATTGATGAAATTTAGAAATGAATCGTTTGATCTTGAAACAATTAGTTCATTCGATAAATAAATAATTTGATTGGTTTTTATTTAACATTATGTTTGTATAATTGCAATAGTTCCAGAAAAAATTAGATATATTTTCGCTATTTTAAAATTATAAATTATATTTATTTTAACTCTAGAATTTGGTTGAAAGAAGTAAAATAATCAATAAAAGTTTAATAATATTTTTCTTAACATTATTAATAATAAAAAACTGTATTTTTTATTACTGAATTCATCAAACTCTATAATCTACCAAATTTCTCTAACATAACGGCAGTTTTACGTAGTGCAAAGCATTTTGAATCGTATGCAACAATTTTAAAGAGATAGTTTACGTCCATTGTATGCGTTTGTTTTGAGTTTGTGGTCAAAGTTAAAATGATTTTCCACTACGTTCGCGTTTTTAACTTGCAGATTTTTGCAAAATCTCTTATTTTCACTTACTTAAGTTTTATATTTTTTCACGGGCGCTTACGCATTTCACTTGAACTGACGCATGCGCACTAGAAGAGTGCAAGCGTAATTACTTGAAATCTTAGGTTCGGGAGCGTACGGAAGCTGCACCAATCCACCGCTGACAATTTTTTCTTTTTCTTACGAGCCACATTTTTGTTTACTTTTATGGTGGTATAGGTCAGACCATTCAACGCTTTTAAATGGTTAATGGGATACCTGCAAGTAATGTAGTGCGGGTACCTCGATTTTGATTGGTTGTTGAAACGTGACATTTGTTTACGTTAGCAACTGTTCCTTCCATTCTATTTCGAATAAGCCAAGTCCGTCAAGTATCAATTCTCTTAAGTGATATATTCTATATTCTTACACAAAGATTCTTTTACAATGATTTCAATTCTTTTACTATATACACTGGTTATCATAAATTAAGGAAAATTCACAAAAATCGCGATAACTCAAGAAATTACACATGGAATTTTATGAAACTTACCCACAATATACAACACATAGTAAGGTATTAAACAACATAAAAAGAAATTATCAGACATTAATAGTAGTATAGAAATTAGCACATGTATAAAATAAACAAATTGGAAGTATCGGTTTGCAATAGAAAAAGTACCTTTAATATGGAATATGATTGCCTCTAGAAGCAATACAGCACAAACAGCGATGTGTGATGCTTTCAATTATGCGGTCTATCAGTTCAATAGGAAGTGAGAGCCATTGCTCTTGTAAAGCAGTTGCAAGCGTGGCAAGGGTCTGAGGGGGCGGATTGATGGCAGATACACGCCTCCCTAGAGCATCCCAAACGTGCTCGATAGGATTCAAGTCCGGGGATCGAGCTGGCCACTCCATGCGAGTAATTGTTTCCTGTTGAAGATAATCATCAACAATGCGAGCTCTGTGTGGTCTTGCATTATCGTCCTGTAACAGGAAGCAATCACCAATTGCCCCGGCATATGGGCGCACATAAGCATCAAGGATGTTGTCTCGATAAACCTGAGCATTCACGGTTCCCCTTGGAAAGACATGGAGGTATGTGCGCCCTCCTAAGGATATGCCTCCCCAAACACAGACACTGCCTCTTCCGTATGCATCTCTTTCACGGATGTTTGATGGATGATAACGGGTCCCAGGTTCTCTCCATATCAAATAACGTCTACTGTCACTTTCTAGACTAAACCTGGACTCATCCGTAAAGAGAACAGGCCTCCATTGATCTGACGTCCAGTGGACATGTTGTCGGGCCCACTGCAAACGGTCTCTCCTATGGCGTGATGTGAGCGGCACGCAAATGGCTGGTCGTCTCGCATACAGACCACCTTCGTGGAGCCTTCTGCGCACAGTTGACGTTGACACCAACCTTCCGGTGGCTGCAGCAAGAGAGGATCTAAGATGTGTCGGAGTAGCGGTTCTATTCCTGCGTGCACTTAATGTCAAATATCGGTCATCGGCACTGGTCGTAACAGTTGGCCGTCCTTGACTGAACCTCCTAGATGCCGAATCTGTGGTTTGAAATTGCCTCCAAAGTCTATGAACCACAGATGGACTCACATTTAGCCATCTGGCCACTTCTGATTGACTCTGCCCTGCCTCTAGTCTCCCGATGGCTCTCCATCGTAGTTCTTCAGGCAAATGATGCCTAGAGGTCATTATTACGAATTGGCTATCTCAGATTTTCAATGTCGCAATCACAGTAAAATTTGTGTGCTTTCTCTCAAACTTGGACTTTTATGCTCCAGGCAGATGACGTAAGCCGAGTGCAGCGCCACTAATTTGCATATTGCAATTTTACTCAGCTACTCTTAGTGGACAACATATGCAAATTTTGCACGGTTTGGCTTACTTTTGAAAGAGTTATCGCTATTTTTGTGATTTTTCCTTAATTTATGATAACCAGTGTATTTCGTAATTAACACAAAGACAGACACGAAGCTATGTAGAACATAAACTAATTATTCAGCGAAGTTGCAAGGCACACAAAACAAGAATACGCCATGGCTACAATACAATAAAAATACAAACAAATAATAAATCTAAGTTAAGTAAAAGACGTAGAGGAGGAAGAATTATATTTCAGCAAATTTGATGAGCGATACTGCGCTGTATTTAACTAACTTCACGTTAAATAACATTCTAACTTACGCCGAGATACTTAAATCAATGTCAACAAGCCATTTTGCTTAAAAACGATCAGCTGGCACTGACGCCATAGGTCACATGAGTGGGTATCCGTCATTTTCTTCATGAAGTGCAAATACCCAATTGACACTTTCCCGGCTTATTTGCTGACACTTATCAATCATCAAGTATTGCTATGCAACCTTACATGGTTATATGGTCCGCTTTGCAAGTCACCGCATTGCATAATTGTGCTTCTACCAAAGGGAAGATTTTGCAAATGGATAATTTTTAAAAATTTTGGATTGTAACTAAACATTTTTGGCGAGGGGGGATGTAACATAAAAAGCTTCAATTAATCTTTTTATGTTAGTTTCTTTTATGAAACTTCATCCTAATTATTATTCTAATCGAAATACTTTCTCACACTTTTAAAAGCCACATTCTGTTCTTAAATCTATTTTTGGCTCAAGTATGCATTTAATTAAAAGCAGGACATATTTCCCTTTGCTCTGTGTGGGAAACATTCGATCTATTTCATAAACCAATAGCAACTACTAAGATTTCCCTCTTTCCCTAAATGAAGACATTTTACGGATTTTACTTTGCAAGATTTTCCCTAACATATAACCAAGGAGCGCAACTTTTCATGTGCACTTTTACTCACTCTCATGACTGCTGTTGTCTAATAATTAATAAATAAATTTTGTACCCTCCTTCCCGACCTATGACCTGTTTTAA
Organism: Parasteatoda tepidariorum; assembly: GCF_982258835.1. Taxonomy (NCBI): domain Eukaryota; kingdom Metazoa; phylum Arthropoda; class Arachnida; order Araneae; family Theridiidae; genus Parasteatoda; species Parasteatoda tepidariorum. The sequence goes on along the minus strand of NC_141764.1, from coordinate 57,870,101 downwards.
TCCTTCCTCTCGGCAACGACGTTATATATATATATATATATATATATATATATATATATATATATATATATATATATATATATATATATATATATATATATATATATATATATATATATATATATATATATATATATATATATATATATATATATTAAAACAGGTCATAGGTCGGGAAGGAGGGTACAAAATTTATTTATTAATTATTAGACAACAGCAGTCATGAGAGTGAGTAAAAGTGCACATGAAAAGTTGCGCTCCTTGGATATATGTTAGGGAAAATCTTGCAAAGTAAAATCCGTAAAATGTCTTCATTTAGGGAAAGAGGGAAATCTTAGTAGTTGCTATTGGTTTATGAAATAGATCGAATGTTTCCCACACAGAGCAAAGGGAAATATGTCCTGCTTTTAATTAAATGCATACTTGAGCCAAAAATAGATTTAAGAACAGAATGTGGCTTTTAAAAGTGTGAGAAAGTATTTCGATTAGAATAATAATTAGGATGAAGTTTCATAAAAGAAACTAACATAAAAAGATTAATTGAAGCTTTTTATGTTACATCCCCTCTCGCCAAAATTGTTTAGTTACAATCCAAAATTTTTAAAAATTATCCATTTGCAAAATCTTCCCTTTGGTAGAAGCACAATTAAAATAACCAAATTTGTAATGTTGACAATATATAAAAGTGATATATGAAAAGTAATATATATATATATATATATATATATATATATATATATATATATATATATATATATATATATATATATATATATATATATATATATATATATATATATATATATATATATATATATATATATATATATATATATATATAAAAATAAATTTCTGAACATTTAAATAGTGAACTGTTTGTTTACTGTTTGCTTATAAATTTCACTAACAGATTTATTTACATTCCTTCATGCGTTTTACACCTGGGATATTTATGCCTGACATAAATGTAATATTTTTTCTTATATTTCAAGTCTGTGAATTCCAAGGTTAATGTTTTACAATTTCATGTAGTTGATCACTAAGACGTTTTCTCTGAAAGAACTACGTCTTTAAAATATTTCTTGCACACATTAGACCATAGAAATATTAAGTAGAACAAATAACTGAAAATCACTAGTTAAAGATAATATAGATTTGGTTAAAAGAGAATAGTCATCATGTGTGTTATATACTATTTTTGTAGTTCTTTAGCAAAGAGAAAAAACGAAGAAGAAAATTAAAAATCTGTCATATTCTTGTCCTTGATGTAGTTTTTTATAAGTAGGTAAATTAGGATTACACGATTTCTAAGAGCATTAAGAATATTTGTTTTCATTATTTCTTTGTTATATTTTTTTCCCTTTTATTTGTATCAGGCTAAGATAATAATATCCTATGATTTTTACTACTTTGACTTTGTATTAACTTCGAAGTTAGGCGCAGTAAAATTGTTTGTGGCTCTTAAGCGATTAAGCTTAACATTTTAATAATCTGTCAAAATTTTGTATTCATTTTACGAAATTTGGTGTTTCTTTTATTGGAAAAATAAGGTGTATTTTTTATCTTCGATGAAAACTCTAGATATTTAACTTTTTATCGAATATTTCGATCATTAAAAAGAGCAAACAATTCTTTTAGTATTTCGAATAAATAATTATGTTACATTGAAAACAGAAATTTTTTTCTCCCTATTTTCGGTGATTTTGAGAGCTATGTACTGTAATGCTCGAAATTTCTTATGCTCGAATAAGTAATGAAAAAAGAAAAATTAAATCAAGTCTAAATTTCAATTCTTATAATTATGTAGTTAAAAAAGAGGAAGTTCATTAATTTCGAAATTCAAGAAGTTAGAAATCATACTTGTAAAATGCAAGTTGTAGAGCCATCTGCATATAACTATCTGGACTTGCATTTCGATATTTAATGCACTCTGTTTCGAAATCATCAAAATAATATTCTCCAACATCACAGTTATCAATAATCCTAAAAGTATATTAACCATCACTGTTAAACACTTTAATACAAAAGCTAATGTATACTTTAGTTTTGACACTTGTTTTCAAATTCATAGAAAAGTATTAAAAGTTATTTTTTTTACCATAGCCACATGAAAAACATGCTTAAATTTGCATTCCTTAGTTATATATTTCAGACGCACATGCATTAACAAATATGAGTATTCTATTTGATCTTAAAATTGACAAATTAAAGTACAGAAAGTATTACGTAAATAGGACACTGAACTGTAATTTGGAAAGGACTGGGGCTCCATAACCCATGATTCAATTAAGCCCACCCTGTTTCAGATTGAGAGGTACCAACGTATCTGGGAATTGAAGCGACCAGTGCTCAATGCTGATCATTGGTCAGGAAACAATCCTGCCGTTATTCATGAAATTGCGAAGCCATAACATCATTGATAACTCACTACGTTGCAGCTCAAGAGTTTTATTTTATGTCTACTAATTTAATTTTCAACATTTAATGCAATTTTATATTATATCATTCTATTTCACTTATGTTATCGTGTGTTTGCGCTGATATTTTTTGAAACTTAAATAGTCACACTTGGATTAAAATTGCCATAAAAATAAATTATTATCAAATATAGTCAAAATTTTGTAAGTATGGCTGTATGGATAAAAGTTACAAACTCTAATTCGTACCGTAACCGTTTATGTGCTCAGTTACGGGACATATTGTTTAAAAATTGAAACAGTATGCTTAAATCTGTGAATTTTGTTTCGACTATTATCAAGAATTGTTTTCCTCCAAATTTCATACTTGCTTGTTTTAATAAAGTTTTGAACAATACTCAATGACCATTGAAGTTTCAGTTTCTCGATAATTTAATGTCAATTTTAAGCCCCCCCCCCAAATTGCACACATGTTCATTTTTTACATGTTACAAGTCTGTATGTATTCACAGAAACCTTTATCTTTTTGGTTTTCTGTTGGCAAAGATAGATTTTGAGGACCAAAGTCGAACAAAATAGCTTTATTTCGATGGTCTTTAAATGGCGTTTGATCTTCCATGCAAATATCCAATGATAGAATTCCTGCCATGAATTTATGTCATGTTTTAATGGTGTGAAAGTAGTAGAATATAAAATAATGATCAGTGTCTGCGGCTCACTCATTTCTCAAAAAGTAGTAACGCATGTAAGAAGATGTGTGTTTATTTTAATTCCAGAGAACCTTCAGTTTTAACCCCCAAAAATGCTGAAATGTGTTTTTAGTAAAATTAAAAAATCACCCATCTAATACTTTTACATAAAGAATATATCTGAAAATTTTAACAAAATTAAAATATATCAATTAGCAAACCCTGCCTAATACTTAAAATTACTAGCTCTTAAGCATTTCTTTATCGGAACACTTCCCTTAACTTATTTTTTTTTTTAATTTGTTGAAAAGTTTGAAACTTTTTGACCCTTAACATCGTTCGAATTCGCCACCATCTAAATATGCTAAGTTAAACTACATCATTGTATTTCATAAAATTAATAACATAGTATAGTTCTTTGAAAATTGGTTTAAAATGACACTTTATTTGGTTGTAGAAAGTGTGGACTATATTGTAGTTCAAGAAAACGATATCACGGTTCAACATTGAACTGGAGAATATAATTCGCATAGTTTAATAAAACAGAGTAGGTGAAAAGAAAGAAAATACTGAGTTATAAAAGACATTGTGAACACCAACAAATTTTGGAAATTCTTACCATTCCAAGTTAAGTCGAGCTTCTTGAATGTCTTGTAATGCTTTTAAAGGCAAGAAAAAATTCAATTTCTTGGGCTTCGGATTATATTTTGTCACAGATATAGTACTAATTTCCTCATTTCTGGCCCTTTTAATAAAACAAGTTAACAAAACAACTCTGCAGAAAATTATCAAGAAATGCATTTAAAGAAAAATTAAAAAATATATACTTACAAATAATCATTTACATATTTGAATACATTTATAAGCGGTCTTGCATTGAATGCAGAAATTTCGAAAATTATTCCAAATGCTCCATGCTCGCCTACAATTAGCTGATAAACATAAATAAATTCAAAATCTCAATGAAACAAACATATAAAAGAGGTAAAAATAGCATTTAAGTAGAAATTTTTGATAGAGGATAATTTTATAATCAAGATATAGTTATGCTTAAAAGAAAATTTCTCGATAAAGAATAATTCTAAGATAAAATTAATTTTAGGATAAAAGATAAACTTTACGATAAAAGATACTTTTTGTAAATTGTGAAACTTTGATAAAATTACTGTTTGACTTCAAAATTTAACAATTTATTTAATTTGTTTCTTAAATAAAGACAAAGTTAACAGACACCAATGTTAATAAACACTATAACAGCAGCAAAGAATCATGTAATTTAAGCAAAATAGTTTGGATTAAAAAAATAATTTTCATGTCTTCAGCCAATTTGAACATTGTAGTGATTAAAAGTTCAGTTTGATTGGAAATTTGGAATTCGGAGCATTGAGCAGCGATTTTAAATGGATTCAGATAGTATCTAAATCAATGAATCATATCCAGATTGCAGGAAACTGTTTAAACGGAATTGCATATGACGCATATGGCTAAACTGAAGGTACAACATCTGAACAAGGTGAACTTATGCATCCACAAAGCTAGGTTTTAGTTAAAAAAGTAGAAGAGTTTGTTAGGTTTTCGTTGGAAAAGTTGTTGCATGAAACCTGAAGCAGAAATAATAAAAGAGATGCATCATAAATATTAAAATTAAAATACGTGTGATAATTATCTAAAAATAGATGGAAAGTTCGTATACGTCCACATGGCGATAATGAATTGTAAAGCCTTTCCTCGATTCTATTTTCGTTATCTTTAACAATAAAATATATAATTATACATAAGTACGCCATTGTTTTATGCTATAATTTGATTATGTTTAATGCAACTTAGCTTGTATGCCAAGTTTCTTCATTCAAATGTTTAACTAATCAATGGTATTGTGGTTGGAAACAAGTAATCTTTTCGACTGAATCATAGTTTAAAATTAGTTAATATAATTATCATGTACATGTCAGATGTTACGCGGAGCAATGCTATCTTCCTTAGTGTTTTAATTCATATCAAACAATTTGAGACAACAGCTATATCAAACAGTTTGAAATTTGGATTAGCGATCCTATTCCAAATTTGTCTGACATTTGATAGATACCTTTTTCAAAATGTAATTTCTTAGAAACATTTTTCGATCAAATTTTGTGTTTTGTCACGTAAAATGACATTTTTTAAAATTATGTAAAAAATTGTATACCTTCTGATTCAAAATTTACCGAATGAAATTAATTAAAATAGTGAAAAGAATCAATAATTATAAATTATAATTTTTGCCAGGAACTATGTTTGGATAAATAAATTGCTATGTTATTATTGTGTGCGAAAAATTTCAGTTCGTTTGTAAAGTTTTTGAGATATCTCGTAAAACGTAAAATTAACATTAAGAGGTCTACTTTCGATCGCTCTCCTGACCAAAATATTAGAATCGTATCTCCAGGATTGTGGCTATTCCCCAGATTTTGGATCATTATCCTTCGAAAAAAGTTACATTTGTTCAGAGAAAGTTCGTTTTTGTGTCTGATTTCATAGGTTAAATTATCGTCTGTACAAATTAATTTGCATTCTTAAACTCAACTCCTTGAGTCATTAAGATCGAGGTTTATTATTATATTTTTGTTTACTATACATTAAGGAAGAGACGTGTAAATTTTTTTTTAGTACTACTTGTTTGATTATCAAATTACGTTTCATCTGCGGTGTGGCATATAATGTAAATGTAAGCATTTATACGCATACATGTATGGATTCACAGTCGTTGTTGGTCATGGCATATTAGCTTTTAGTCTCTTAAGAAGAGGCACTGTGTGGTATTTATCGCACGAATACACCTAAAGTCTTTTGGAATAAAGAAAAATTTCCAAACATAAAACATTATGCTCGAACTCTACATGCGTTATCATTCTGACGTTTTCATTGTTATATGTGTATAAGCTTGAGAAGTTTTCAGCGTAAGGTTCACATTAAGAATATTTTTTAAGTGTTTCAAATTTCATGATCAGTTGTGTGATGTTGTTCATCACACAACAATCTCTACTTTTACCTGTTTTATTTTACCAATTACTCAATTGAATATGTTTACCTTGCTAACTTCCATTTAAAACCCATAAGTTAATATCTCTGTGTAAGCTATAAAGTAATTCTGTCATCTTGATATCTTCTGGTTTTTTGTTTTGAATGCTTCCGGAATTTTCGAGATGTCATCAAAAGGAAATGTCCGTTAAGAAAATTTTCCAATAAATTCTATCATTAATCATCAACGTTCTCAAGGTTGTCTAGTAGTAAAAGAGTGATTTGACTGTAGAATATATATATATATATATATATATATATATACATATATATATATATATATATATATATATATATATATATATATATATATATATATATATATATATATATATATATATATATATATATATATATATATATATATATATATATATATATATATATATATATAAATAAAATTTTAAAATTAGGTTACAATTTGGGTGCGCCAGTTAGCTTATAATTATTTATGAAACTAAAATGGATATATAAACGATGTTACTTGACTATACTTTTTTTTCATAAGGTTGCTTATGAGATTTTAAAAGTTTGCAGCTCCCAGTATGTATAATTGTTATGTTCATGTGATAAAAAAAAGATTGAAATGAAAAGTATCAAAGTCATATTTAGGCTGATTTCTACATTTCTCTACAGTCTGCGATTCCAGCATCTCTGTAAGTAGAGTATTAGCTGACCCGGCATTTTTATGTAAGGAAATCTTATTCAAAACCTCACCTGTAATGGTTTGTCATACCATCTATTACCACCTGCTTCAACAGTGCCACCATTAATGACCTGTTTATTGAACTGGTCTTTATAAGGTTTTAAAAGATCTTTTGATGGTTCATCTATGCATACAACAAGCAATGATCTCTGAATAGTTGCAAGTGATTTTCTGTTTACATGGTCATCTAATAAAAATATATAACGCATGTAAATACTTTTAGAAATATTTGTAACAGCATTAACACTCAAGTTACGAATATTAATTTCTAGGATTTATCTTGTAACTTTGAAAAATAGGGTGTGAATTTATTCATTCAAAAAGTTTCGACTTAACCACATCGTGTTGTTATGTTTTTATATATTCGACTGCTAATGTTCAATAAACCTATTTCAAAGTTCTCATTTGTGATGCTACTCAGTTTTAACGATGAGATTTTCCTCATTTCTTTGAAAGTTTAGGTTCAGAAAGTTTTTAGTTTCTTTTGGTTTTTAGTTCTTTGGAAGTTTTTAGTTTCAGAAGCAAATAAAAAGCCCTTTGTACTACGCTTGGAGATTATGACAGATTACACTGGGGAGCAAATGTCTTGTTGCATTTATGTAAATACTTGAGCTTACCTGGTACGTGGGGAATTCAAATCTGAAATTAGTTTTGCTCCTAAAGCTACAGATTTTTTTAATTAAATAACATTCTTAATCTATTTTTTGTTGTTAAAATATCTAAGTTTAACGTAGATCGCATAAATAGTACGACAAACTTCAAGGGGTTTTAGGGCTCATCATGATTAAAATTTCATAGGAACCCTTTCCCGAAAATGTCATCATACGTGGCTAGATGCACGTCCTTATTATGACTTGTTCAGAAACATATGATGAGAGCATCATAATAGAGAAGTGCCCTAGATGCGTACGACGAAATTTCCGGGCATGAGTTCTGTTGCAATTTCAATCATGATGATGCGCCATAACTCCCCTAAACGTTTGTCGTGACATTTATCCTTCTGTAATATATAACTCCTTTAAACTTGTAAATTTCGGCAAAACATGAACTAAAAATTTTACTAGAAGTTGTAGCTTGGACAGTGAAACCGATTGAATAGTTTTAAACAAAAAAAATGTGATTTTTCAGATGGCTCCTATTCAGAAAATGGGGATGCTTTTTTTGTTTTCAGTTGGCTTCTGTATTGCGTGGAGTTCAGTATTTTTACTGTAACTTAGAAGTTTTTTGAGGATTATCTTGTACTTGGTGTAAATTGACCATAACAAAAACGGCCGTAACATATATTTTTTTTCAAAAAAAGTCCCGAATATTGTTAAGGAAAACCCTTTAGATTCCTTAAACTGATCTTGTGAATAAATAAACACACCTTCTGTTAAAACCAGCAAAGAAATGCATATTTTAAACAATAGTTTTCGTTTTCTATCTTATAATAATTATGATTGAATTGTTTCATAATGATTGTATAATTCAGTAAAAAGGAAAGCAAACTTTAAGTTATTTTAAATTAAAAACTTGCTTAATAGGCATAGAAAGCATAAAGATTATGTAATAGTTTTTATGAATATATCCTGTTTTATCAAATATTGATGCTAAATTTTAAAAATGCATTTTTTACGTTTTAATTTTCAAAACAATGGGCATGTTTAGCAAACATTTGCAGTTTAATATTTTATACAACTTATTAAAACTACGAAAATTCTTCACGATAAACTTCCAAAAAATGTCGTGACAACTGTTCTTTTTTCTTTGTTAATGCTATCAACGCTAAAATGAAATAAAAGAGTACTGTTTAAAAACTGCTTTTTGAAAAAAAATATTTTCCATTATTCAGCTCGTCATACAAAATTGCCAAACGTATAAAAACTTCATTTTGAATTTTTTGTGCCCTGTGTGTTGTTATTTGAATTTGCATAGAAATTTTAAATATATGAAATGGTTTGCTATAATGAATTAACAAGATATAATTGCAGTGACGCTAAATTGTTTTACTTAACTTGCATTTTAAAAATTGATTTTTAGTGTTTATAAGTTTAATGGTGGTGATTATTTCAATGGCATTTTTACGTATTGGGAAGGAATAATTTAACATAATAAATTATAATAAGTAATAATTGTAACGAATTATTTGATGTTTTTAATTATAAGCAAAATGATTTGCATTGTAATAGAAATTTAAAGGGTTAAGTGGCATGAAACTTATAAATAAGTTAATATGTTTTACTGGATTTTTTGACTGGGTTATTCAGCCGTTTCTTAAAGGTTATAATAAAAAAATTATTTTAATAATTTATAAGCTAAATTACTTACATTGTAACAGTAATTTATAAGTTTTTGCCCATTTGTCTCTGTTAAGTGTGGTTAAAATACCTATGGGGTTTTTACTAGTTGGTGACATTTCCACTACTTTTCTCAACTGATATTCAATTTGATTCTCATTTAGAACATTTCCATCATTGTCATAGACATCCACACTGAAAAACTATGTAGATGTATGTAAAAGAACAAATATATACTAAAAAAAAAAAAAAAAAAACAAAGCATGCATATGGAAAAGAAATGCAAACATTTTTACCAGAATATTTTAATAGTTTTCTTAAAATTTTGAATTCCGAAAAAGTAAAAGAAAGATGAATTAAAACGTCTAGAAGCATTTTTTCAGAATCACTTAAAGAGGTCAAAGGCCAAACTTTTAAAGAAACTAAAAAAGTTGAATTTAGAGAAAAAACATAAAATTTTGATTTAGTTGGTTTCAAAGTCAAAAACAGTTGGTAAATTTATTACTGCCATGAAATTGAAAAAAAAAACTACGAAAATTCTTCACGATAGACTTCCAAAAAATGTCGTGACAACTGTTCTTTTTTCTTTGTTAATGCTATCAACGCTAAAATGAAATTTAAGAGTACTGTTTAAGAACTGCTTTTCGAAAAAAAATATTTTCCATTATTCAGCTCGTCATACAAAATTGCCTAACGTATAAAAACTTCATTTTGAATTTTTTGTGCCCTGTGTGTTGTTATTTGAATTTGCATAGAAATTTTATTTTACATCATGCTGGTTATAAAAATCTACAATGTTAAAAATTCTTAATCTCGTTGAACCACAACTTCTTTCAAATTTGCTGCAGCGTTAAATTGTACTAAGTTGAATAAATTAATAATTTGAAAGATTTAATTCTTTTTAAACTGAATTACTCAATAATATAGTATAACTTGAATGTAACACAACTCAATTTCGTCTTTTTTTACAAGCTTGAAGCATATTATTTCGTATTACGGTTCAAGGGACTAATGTATTATTTTCTGGAAATTGTAAAAAATTCAGGATCAAATTACTACAAAATGTACGGGTACTCAGGGTACCGGCACTTTTTACCATAAAATCCCTTTCTGCTAGATCATGTAGCGCAACAAAAAATCTGATATTCTGGAATTTTTACAGAAATAATTGCCTTAAAATCACTGAAACACTATAATGAAATAAATATTTCTGTAAAAATCACAGTTTAATATTCTACGTAAAAATGGATTTTACCTATGATGCACCTAAAGTCCCAGTACTTTATAACGCACCGCAATTTGATTCGAAATTCCTTAAAGTGTAGTGCAGTACTGCCTACACTTAATGATGATACGCCTGCCTACGCATAAACTTTATGCTTTCAAAGGTTTCTTTCTACGTAACAACAATTTCTTAGACATTAGTATTACTTATTTTTTATTACTTTTGCAATATAGTTGCTACTGTTGATGAAAAAAACAATTGAGTTCAATTACATATTATATTTAGCAAATTCTCATTATTTTCTTCCCGCATTTGCGTTACATGGAGAGGAAGACCACGAGAACCTCCCACGGTTAGCCTGTCGGTAAGGGGACTCTAACCCATGATCCGTCTACTACTGAGGATATTTCACGTCAGCACTGTGGTTGGTGCAGGCTGGATGTGGAATTCGTATCGATCAGCCATCGCTAGGATTCGAAACCCGGTTCACCTCATTGGAAGGCCTCATTGGAAGGCGAGCGCTTTATCCCCTAAGCTTTTGCGACTTTCCCTGCATTCCTTGGGAGCGACTATGCTCAGCAGTAGTTGCGCAGGTAATCTTTACTGTCTGTTCTGTTTCTTTAAGATGTTAACGACTATCGAATCACCCACCATGTGCGGAGTTTGATCAGTAATACGTTTTTTGACGACAAAAAACCCGTCTGTTGCAGACATTTACCGGAATATTTGTGAAGTTTATGGAGCTACTGCCATGAATGAAGGCAAAGTGCGTAGGTGGGTCAGAGACTTTAAAGCTGGCTGCGACAACGTCCGTGACCAGTCTCTCCCCGATAGGTCATCATCACAGACAATATGGTTGCTTCAGTTGAAGCAAAAACTCTTGAGAACAGACTGCATACTGAGAGATGTAATTTTGACACTCCATTACAATGCAAGGTCTCATACCGCCGCTCAGACCGGAGGTTTCTTGGACTTTTTTGGCTAGGATGTTTTGGATAATCCCCCTACAGACCAGAACTTGCGCCGAGTGATTTTTATCTTTTCCGCTATGTTAAATATCATCTTAATCTATCCTATATATCATCATGAAATTTATCTTAAATATCAAACCAATACAACGATGACGAAAACGTAAAAACAAGTTACCGGAACAGACGGCAAATTTCTGTTAAGAGAGTATGCTAAATCCAGGTATGGTATGATAAATGTTGACATGACAACTATGTTCGAAAATAGAGAAATGTATGCAGAATCTGAAAATAAAAGTTAGCTATTGAATTTTCTTCAGTTGGATTTGATTTTCAAGTAGCTATTACGTAAAAAACACTTCTCGTGTTTTGTTAAAATAGTTTTTTATGTGGCGAATATTTTATCTCATTAACCGTTAACATTTTTCTAAACATTACATTCTTCTTAACATTTTATTTCACTAAAAGTATCATTTAATAATAATTTATATTGGATGTCTTATGGAGGGAATTTTCCTACTTTGTGTAGAAATTTAAAGCTATGTTAAGTTTATTTCTTGAACGAAATATTAATTTAAAAGTTGGATATTAAGAATGGAAAGTAAAAGAAATATACTTTCGAATTACTATTCCGTGATTCAATATTAGATTTACTATAAATATATCGCTAATAATAACGTTTTCTTTGACTCTATTATTTTGCTTTGTTTACTTATTTATATTATTTAATTTGAATTTTTTTGCCCATTTAAATACTTTTTGGAAATCATGGGAAATATGAAATCATTACTGAAATAAGCAGAAAACTCAAGAAATTTTTTTTTTAAAAATTAAAATATAACTCATTATTTTTAACCAATAAATTAAAATAGCTGATATTAAGAATGGAAATAAGATGAATGCCTGAACTTAAAACATTTTGACGAGTTTAGTCCACCATATTTATATATTTATAAATTTATTAAAAATTAATATTATTAAAATCAATTATTAATTAAAATTAATTATGGTCATACCAGTCTATAGTATTCTATGTTCTGTTCTGTATTCATACTACTCTATTCCCATGCAAAACAACTAATTTTGTTTTAAATAATACACTTTGATTACCTGATTCTTATGAATGACAATAATGTGTTTAATTTTTTCATTATCCAAACCATAAAATTCAAGTTTATCTTTAGGTATAGCAGGAATTCGGCATGTGTAGAAAATTTTATAATAAGCCAGCAAATCATCAGATTGATCAGATTTAATTTGAATTGGTAGAAAATAGCTGAAATAAATTATTAAAATTACAAAACAATGAAAAGACAGCAATGAAAAGACATATAAAACGCATTTCATCAGTAGAGAGACAGGACTACACTATAAAAATTCTGGATTTAAATCTTCTAAAATTTATGGCAAAAAGTACCGGCCTTCAGAGTGCTGGTACTTTTTACTGTAATATAAATTTTTATCGAAAAAAAACTGATATACCGTTACTTTACATTAATAATTAACATAAGATTATTGAATCACTCTAATTAAATAAATGCGACTGTAAAAATTCTGGTGTAATATTTCGCAATAAAAATGGATTTTACGGAAATATGAATTTTACGGATGCTGCACCCAAAGTGCCGGTATTTTATAGCATAATTTGATCTAAAGTTTTTTACAGTGTAGTGTGAACATGGAGCTAAAGTTGATAAATGGAATATTTCTGCCATCTAAATTTTTTTAAAATATATTTTGTCAGGTTGGCAAAACTAATTTACATTTTCTCTTGTAGTAAGCATGTAGTTATGACAAGTTTGTTATATGTTTTAATAGTCACTCTTGATTTACTTTCTTTTAATTAATGTTTTACTTGACTTCTTTTAATTAACCGAGAATAAGTTAAAAAGTATAAATACCTCCATGGGACAAATGTAGACACATAGGTATGGGAATTCTCAAGACATGTAAATGTTAACAGGGTTCTAAATTTTTGTTAACCCTTTCACGCATAATTTTTATTAAACGTATTTTTCTTAATTTTGTTCACTATTTTGTATTAATTTGGGTCAAAATAAATTAAAAATGTTATATTTTGCATTTTAATAACTTATGGTTGTAAAATATAATATAAAACACAGGAGCCTTTCCTGTGTTAAAGATAAAATTTTCCAAACAGTAATTTTTCAAATTTGAATTCTCCATTTTCGTTTAGATTAGTTTTTGCTTAGGTTAATTCTTCAACGCAGTTTAAGATTTTTTTAATTAAAAATTATTGATAACTTTTGGAGTTTTATTATTTTTTGTAGCAACTTTAAAATGTGTACTTCCGAAACTCTGTTAATACCTCTTTCTCTGACAAGGGATTTAATATTAATTTATCAAACTATTTTAAAAGACATAGAAAACAAAACCATATTTGATTTAATAAAATATTATTCTATCAAACAAATATTAAAATGCAGTCAAATGCAGCAGTTTTTTTTACGTAATTGTATTATACTTAGATTAATTTTTAAATCTATATTTACATACATGTAACCTGGAAGGTTGCATATTCCTATTGTATATAAATTGTTCTGTAACAAATATCAAGAAAATCAAATTTTTTAGGCACTTGAAAACCTAACCGCCTGAATATCAAGCCCTATTTATTTGTTTAAATTATTTGTAAAATGTGATGGATGAGATCATAATAAATCAAAATTAATGAAATCAAATATTAAATGGTAATGTGTAATATTTGCTACCACTTTAAATATTCGAGAAAAACTCATCCATTAATTTTATGTATTTACTTAGTTCTATCATAAACTAAAATAAACATTGTTAAGATTACTTTTCTCAAAACTGTAAATTTAAACTGAATTGATTATGTTTTGATTTCACTTGCGTTTTCATAATAGCATTTTAAATAATAAGCTTTATGAATTGTTCCTACAAGCCCTATAATATGTCCACACTAGCCCTATGTAATGGGCCAGTGTTATTTGAAAAAAAAAAAATGTTTTGAAAAATGTGTACTGTTTTTGCAAAACGTTAAGTGTCTTCGAAAATCAATTCTAGGTAATTTCCCCCATAAAATTCGTTAACAAATTTGATGAAATGTTCTAAAATATTTTGGGAAATAGGAAAAAGTGATTCTCAAAGAAAAGTTCGTTAAATAGAAAATTCACTTCGTTGTTTGGGAGTTATTTTACGAAGAAATTTCCACAATATTCTTGATTCCTCAACCCCCTCCCAAGAAAAACCCCCTCATATAAGAGAAATTCGCAAAAAAAAAGAAGTTCGTTAAATAGAAGTTCGACTATAGTTTTAAAATTAGAAATTAAAGATTTTATTTCATTTCCTCAAAACAACAAATTCTCATTTCATGAAGTGTCCGTTTTCGGGATGAAATATTCTGCAGAATGTTCGCTTTTTTTAGATGGGTTCGTTTTAATGATAAATGATTTCTCAAAAAGCCCACTTTAACTATAGAACTTTTGGGAAGGATCATCAAATGACCTAAATTTCAACTAAAATAGAAATTTGAAATTTCAATTTTTGCTATTATTCTTTAAACTAAAACTACATATTTTTTCTTTTCCAAACTGAAACTTCAATTTGAAAATTTCTGAATTAGAAATAAAGTTTTTTTCATTCGAAATTTTGCATTAAATTTTAAGCTTTTAGCTTAGTAGACAGATAAAGAAATTATTTGACTTACTTGTCTATCGATTTCTTGAAATTCAGAAGTCCAGCTACCATCCTAGATGCCTGCCTAAAAATTAAAATCTTTGCATCTGAGAAATAGAATTGAGTATCGAAATTACGACAGACTTCATTATTTTTGAGGATCACATTAATATTTCATATTGTAACTATTAGCGCACCAATCATTTAAAGTGTTGAAGAGTATTTTTAAAATCTTTTTAAGCTCTATAAATAGTTTATAAAAGTCGTGGTGGCTCAGGGAAAAGAGTGTTTACCTTCCAATAAGATAAATCGGGCTAGAATCCTAGAGATGGCTGGTTGTTACAAATTCCGCATCTGGCGTGCACCGACCACAATGCTGAAATAAAATATCCCCAGTGGTTGACGGATCATTGGCTAGAGCCCTCTTGCTGTCAGGAGACGCGTGCTAGGTTTTGGTGGTTTTTCTCTCCATTTAACGCAAATGCGGGTTAGTGCGATTAAATAGTCTTCCACGAAGACAAATTACTCTCGATTCTTGATCCAGGAGTTCCCCTGTCTTCGGGATTGGTTTCAAAGTTACAAGGCTAAGGAGTTAGGCCGGGATAGTCTGGTCAGTGGGGTGTGGGGCCCATGTCCAAGAGTTCATGGATTCGGTCCCCACTGGTCGAAGACTCCCCGTGTAGTAAATGGTGACTGATGCACGTTAAATCTGTCGAGTCTCAAAGTCCTCCATGTTCCCATAACAAATCAATACCTCTGCGGGTACCAATCCAGGAGTTTCCTTGTCTTCTGGATTGGTTCAAAATTACAAGGCTACGGCGTTGAACATTAGTAGTCGTAAACCCAAAAATTGGGTCGACTGTTCAATGGTGGTCATAAAATTTAAAAGGCTAAGGAGTTGAACATTAGTAGTCGCAAACTTAAAAGTTTTGTCAGCTATTAAACGACGGTAGTAAAAAAATAAAAAATTAGTTTATGACGCATAAATTGCCAAATATAAGTTTTGCCAAAATGTTTTTTTTTTGTATTTAAAAAAAAATCAGAAATATTTTTTTTCAATTCTGAAAAGCATTATATCATTGAATGGAGATAATTATAAACATTTTCCCTGGATTCTAACTTTCCAATTTGTATTATATCAGTTTTATTTCAAACTTCATTGAAAATAATTTTGTACAATTTTTATAGAGCCTATCCAAAGAAACTATAACTTGTAATTTTAACAAGAACAAATTGAAGGGAGCAAAATATTAAGTATAAATAAATTATAAGATTATAATCGTTATGAAAACAAAAAAAAATACTGCATAAGCTGAATACATGAAAAGTTTTTCCAAAATATTATTACTTATTTATGACACTATTCACTTCGCGTGAGATAAGAGTTGGTAACAATTATAAATAATGATAAAATAAGGATCGTCATGGTAAAATTTAGCGATAAGCAAATACAAATAATTTCTATGAAATGATTTTAAATATTTCAAAAACGTATATTCTCATCAGACAAATTTTGTTTTTACTGAAAAGTGCGTAAAAAAACGGAACCACATTGAATAACAATATTCGAATCTCACGTTCTAACACCCAATCGTAACAGACACAAAAACGTACTTTCTCTGAATTTTTGACTGATTGAGATTACTGACCCACATTACAGGACGAAGTCACAATCTGGGAAATATGATCCTAATAGTTTGGTAAAGACAGTTGTCCAAAGTTTGACCCTTGTTGTTAATTTTATTTTTTGCGTATTTCGCCATACCTCGAGAAATTTTTAAGTAAAATCATGCATTTTTGGACACAATTATAAAATTAGTTTATCAAAAGATTATTCTATGCAAAAAATAACTTTTAATAGAAATTTAATATTTCCTATTGATGTATTTACTAATAGTTTCAGAGCTTTTGTAAGGTATACTAATTTATAAATCATTTTAAAGTACGTAATTTAAGATGACAAAATACAAAATTTGAGCGAAATTGGATGAATAGTTCACGAGGAATTGAATTTTAAAAGTATAATTTACCTATATCTTAGTATTCAAAATTCTTATCACTAAAAAAATAAAAAAATTATAAATATTTACTAAAAGTTAGTTTTTGTATGGAATTATCTTTGGATATATGGATTTTATAATTGTGAGCAAATTTTTTTGAATTCGCTGTAGATGTTCTCGAGATATGACGAAATAAGCAAAAAGTAAAATTAACTAAAAGGTCTGCACTTTGGACCACTCTCTTAACCAAACTATTGAGATTATATTTTCCGGATTGAAGTATATTTTGCCTAGCTCCTATATTTTGGGGATCAAATCAATCAAAAATAATGAGAAAAAGTATGTTTTTATGTCTTATTTCGTAACGAAAAATATAGTTTGCACTAATTAATTAGCATATTTCAGGTCACCCCTGTGAATCATTAGGATTGAGTCCCAGAAAGTGAAAGTCCGAACCTTAAAATCAAATGTCATTCAGGGTGGCCCGTTTCGCTCTTTCTTGATTTTTTAAATTTTTTTTTCGCACTCTGTGCGCCTGTAAATCAAACTTCTACAACAGCACTGTTCTTCGTACTATAAAACAAAACAAGCTTATGCTTATTTTTTGTCATTTTCATATTATACAGGACTAATACAGGAGAATGAGAAATTTTTTAAATATAAATTGATAAAAAAAATAGTACATACCACTTCCAATTCTTTATAAGAACAAATGTTTGTTTTCTTGGCAATATAATAATTATTATAACAAAAGTAACAGAACAAAAAACGTTGCTACTTACCAAAGTCTGTCTCCCTTGCAACTTTTATAATATATTCCACAGCTTGGACTTTTGTAACAAACTAGAGGTTTCCGATTTTCAAGGAAATATGTATTCAATTGCAATTCATCTGACTAGAAATAAATATTATCGTTTACAAGATATTTCTCCATAACCTAATATTTGATTTGATTTTTGAATAACCTTTAATATTTGATTTTTGAATCTAGTTAAAATTGGAGTAAAAAATATGCAAATTAGAGTAAATCAAATGCTCATTATCTAGACAAATCAGTTTTCAGCATTTAACGTATTTGCGTTACATGGAGAGGAAAACCACGACAACCTCCTTAGGTTATTCGGACGGCAAGGGAACTCTAACCCGTGATCCGTCTATCATTGAGGATATTTTACATTAGCATTGTAGTCGGTGCAAGCTGAATGCGGAATTCGTACCTCCATCGCTAAACTGGATTAGAACCCGGTTCACCTCATTGGAAGGCGAAAACTCTACCCACCATGGCTCTTTTATACAGCCTCTTTTCATATACAGCCCCCTCATAGGTTTTTACACCCTCCAAGATGAAATAGTTTTAAAATATGTATAAACCAGAGATTTCAGATGACGCTACGCTCGCTCCAGTGAGCAGGCCGAAAGAAAATACAAGAACAGTTTTGAGCTTTTCAGTGAACTGTGGGGGAGGGGAGCCCTCCAGTTTCCTTTTAAATTTCGTTAAATCTTTTTTACTTATATCCTTGTTAAATCTTGTTAAATCCTTATAATTTTTATCTTCATTAAAATATATACAGTCAGAATTCTTTCAATTGATGCTAATAAGTAATTCTTTATAGATTCTTAGAACAATAAGTAAAACGCAATGAGTAATAAATGGAAACAATTAATCAAAATTGCTTTGTTTATGTATCAGATAAAGCTTGTTTTTAATCTAAAAGCAATCTCTTAAGTCTAAGTGCATGAAGAAATAACATTACTGAAACCGGTAGTTTACTTTACATTTAGAAATATATTTGTAAAGGTGACGTCTTTTTCTTTCTTTTCTTTTTTTTACTGCCATTTGCATTTGCTATGTTTTGATCGTAAATATAGCATTTGTAGTTGAAATCACTGATGTAAGTTACTTTTACAGGCAAACTTGCAGAGTTCACTCAAATTCAATCATTATCTTTTACAATAATCTTTCCCAAATATTTTATATTCTTTTGAATGGTTTTATTACTTAAAGCTTTATTTACTTTCTTGTTTAATATTTTTTTTTTCAAATGAATAATTTAATAATTTTATTTAAGTTAGAAATTCTGATGAATGACTATTACAAGCACTGACTTCTTAATGTTTCGAAACGGAGAATGATTTAGGAAAATTTTTTTCCCTCTAAAATTACTGATAGTAACAAGATTATAAGAAACGAAGTTATTGCATTTTAACTGTAACGTTACCAAGAATTCTGGGTCATGTTATTTAATTCATAATAAGACGAATAAAAATTTTTATTTAAGAAATTAACGTCACAAAAATATATATTCACCCAATCATAGCTTCTTTTAGCTTTCTCAGCCAACATGGTTTGCAGCTTAGTTCCCAATCCATTAGGTGAGGCAAATTCATTCACAATCTATGAAGAAACATTTGTCGGTAAGCATTTTGTTCTGAGCACAGCTCAAAATACGTCGTATTTTCAAAAATGGACATAGCTCAAAATGAAAACGGACACAGCTCGATATGCGGATTTAGAAAAATGTATATAGCTCAAAATGCATATTTAAGAAAATGGATATAGCTCGATATGCGTGTTTAGAAAAGCGGACATAGCTCGAAACGCATATTTCCGAAAATGAACACAGCTTGATATGCGTGTTTAAAAAATGGATACAGCCAAAAATGAGTTTTTTATAGTTCTACTCGAATTTAACAACTAAACGAGAAATTTTGTGCTTACTTTTTCTTACTTATTTAAACATAATCATATCATAGCAACAGTCATGAACTTTGGGGTCGAGTTAGCTAGGCATATAACACTTGTAACTTTTCTAGCGATGTGTTCGTATTCAGAATTCTGCACGATAAAGTAATTTTTTAATATCCAAAGTAGTACACCACTATTATAACTACTATACTAGTATTATGAATTTATAAGATCCGTTGCAAAATTGTAAAAAAAAAAACAAACGAAACTGCTGAGTTTCAAAAATGGTAATTTAATAAAACGTGTGAAGTGATTTATAGTGAATACGATTGATGGATGATGTCACATGTATTAGTATGGTCTTTAAATCAAGAACCAAACTCATAAAAGAAGTTTGAAAAATTAAATAAAATTTTATGTTTATTTTCTTAGAAAGGTTTTGCTCATTTTTTAAACACGCATTTAGTCCATCTTCGTAAACGTGCACTTTGAGCTATGTCTATTTTTATGAACATGTATTTTGAGTTCTATCCATTTTCGTATAAAAGTATTTTGAACTATTTCTCGGACAAAAAGCTCAGGGTCGATACATGAATGTGATACTCCTACTACCTTTCTATCGTATTATATTTTGAATAATAAGATTATAAGTTAAAATAAACAAGAAATATATTATAGTACATGTTATAATTTAATAATAGTGAATGTATGCAATAGCGCAATAAAACAAAGAAATTGTGTTTCATGAAATGTAATTTCACTAAATGTAATTTTTTTCATATCTTTTTAATTTAAGTTATTTGTCTGAAGATTCAAATGCATTAAAAAAGATGAAATGAAACAAACTTAATTTAAAAAAATTCAATTGTCTCGTTTACTTTATGATTTAATAACTAATTTTCTATTTGTGTAGCTAATCAGTGAGTTTTTTAATTTTAATGTCAGCTTTTATAACCTGAATATTCTACCCAAAATGCCACAGCTAAATGATCCAGCAAGAGCAGTATCGTAATAAGCATAAAAAATAACTTTTATTAAGTTAATATATTGCTATGTTGTTTATAAGTTTCCTAAAACCCATATTTTCAATAAAGTAAATGGCTAAAAAATTTTAATTTATAAATAAATATGAACTATATAAAAACATGCTGGCGAGTTTTTCTCTCTGTAGCTTACAAGTAGAATTATAATGAAAGGCTTTTGATTAATTTTAAAATTTCGAATAAATTTCAAAACTATTTTTTTAGTAAGTTACATACCATCTGAATACTTCTTATCATATTTAAATGGCGTACGCGTGTTTAGAAGTCATAAGCAAGATTTTCATTGAGTCAGAAAACGGAATATGCGTAACATCTGTGACGAAAGTTTGAGCCTTAGCACTTATGATGATATTTCACAAAACAGCTTTATGTTTCAAAACAAGGATACCGGGATAGCCCGGCTGTTAGGGCGTGAGACTCAAGTTCGAGAGGGCATGAGACTCAAGTTCGAGAGGTCGTGAGTTCGATTTCCGATGGCCGATGACTCCCTGAGTACAAAATGGTGGCTGGTGCAAGCTAAATCTGTTGAGGTCACAAAGTCTTCCTAGTTCACATTACAAATCTATACCTCTGGGAATTCTGGAATGGAGATTGATCGAGCTATGTTTCAAATCAAAATTACGGCGAATGGATGGCGTGTGAATGTGATCTCCCTATTAAACGGGATGTGATGTATGTATGCTGTCTCCGGATCATCCTTAGGGATGTTTCCCAGACCGTCACCAATTGCTCACTGTGCAGTTCTAGTGCGACAAAACAAGTCCTGTGCTAACTACAGGATAATTGGGATGTTATAATTGTTGATCCGTTAAAAAGTTGGCATTTACATCTTTATATTGTAATTAGTCAAAATTTATATATTTCCTGAATACAGACTTTATAGCCAGAAGGTACTTGTTTCTTTAATCTAACAAATGTTTTTTCCCATTATTTTAAAATATTTAAGTAGACCAAAATTTTATATTTTTTTAACAAATTTAATTAAACACAAAAAATGATTAATGGTTACAGAACTTCAGATAATATAGCTATAAAATTTTATATGCTACCTCAGAGAAGAGAATCGTCAGGAATTTGTAACGCATGACTAGCTTAAATATTTTTTCATGTATTGATCAAAGATATTAAAATCAATGAATAATGCTCATTTTTATGTTTTCAGGAGTGCAAATAATGCAGAGAAGGGACAACTTCTCAAATATTAATAAATTTATATTAAAATGTTATATTGTGAGTTTTTTATTCGTATACTAGGTGATTTAAACATTAAAATTTAAAAATATTTCCCACAAACGCTTTTTGTTTTCACAAAACTACGATTCTTTTCTTATTAGCATTTTGCACCTTTTTAATAATTAGCGTAGTGGTTAAAGATGATCAAGACATAATATTATCATCATGAATAACTGTTACAAACTCACGACTGGGAATCATGTTGACACAGAGCATAGAGTTCTCACCTCTCAAAGAGGGGACGCATGTTCGTATCCCAACTATGGCTCTTCCATACGAACTTTGCTACCACAGTGGTGACACAAAATATCCTCATTGGAAGATGGATCATGGATTGGAATTCTCTTGCCGATGGGCTTACCATGGGATCTTTTCGTGGTTTTTCTCACCGTCTCATGCAAATGCGGATTAGTTTCATCAAAAATTATTTCGTGAAGGTTAGTTTGAGTTACAGGAGTTCCCTTGCCTTTTGGGTAGTCCTTGGGTTGTTTTGGATGTCTTTGTCTTCTGGTTTAAAAATACAATGATACGTAGTTGATCCATCTATCTAAGGGAGAGTCGTAAATTCAAAATTGGGTCGGTTGTACAGCACTGGCTATAAAATAGAAGAAAACTCAAGACAGTTATAATTTTTTTTAAATAACGGCAGGCACTGAACTTGCGTTCTTCGCCTTAGAAGATGCTGTAAGTGGTTCCTATTTATTGTTACCCAGTGGGCACCCGTGAATCAAAGTCACGGAGGCGAGCAACATTACCCACGCCACACTGCCACGAATACTTGCTCATAGGGTGGGCCACATTCATACAGTCACACATCAGATGACAACAGAGAGCGAGAGAAACATGCCCAGAGCGGGATTCGAACCAGCAGCCATTGGCTTCGCAGGTCAGGCATGCTAAGCACTCGGCCACCTGGCCGGCTCAGTTATTAAAATAAAAAATTCGTTAAAAATCGTTATTTAATTTTATGCCTTAAGAACTGTGTTAAAAAGTTGCTAAAGAGTTTTTTTTAATGAAAAATTTTAAATGTTGTTAAAGTATAAAAAAAATAGGATAAACTTAAAAAAAAAAGCTTACATTTGTTGTTTTTAAATATTCCTCACTCGACAGGAATGGGCGAACTGAGTATAAATATTTTGCCAATGTGGCTTGAAGTGGCGGTACAGGAAGTCGAGGAAGAGACATCTCATGAATCCAGAGATCTTC
The DNA here is from genome assembly GCF_982258835.1 of Parasteatoda tepidariorum. Classification (NCBI taxonomy): domain Eukaryota; kingdom Metazoa; phylum Arthropoda; class Arachnida; order Araneae; family Theridiidae; genus Parasteatoda; species Parasteatoda tepidariorum. The sequence goes on along the minus strand of NC_141764.1, from coordinate 57,846,935 downwards.
ATTTCTTTTTAAGAAGGTGATGATAGAAGACGAGTAAGTAGATAATGGACTTCTACACGTCGGGACATATCTCACTTGTTTCTAAAAACAAATAATTATGAATTAACCTTTCAAATGACAGACTATGCAAATGAAATGATAGTATAGATTTCTGCAAATGATTTTATATTATTGGTACATGATAAATGCAAAAGTTATCAAAAATATGAATAAGCTTGGCAAATGCTAGTTCTGAAAGAAATTATAGATTATGCAAGTGTGTAATATATTCTTCAAATGAAATGATAGTATATATTTGCATGTAGCATTTGCATTTCTATGGGAATTAACTCAGAAAATGCAAAAATAATGAATATAAATTAGCTTTAAAAATGATAAATGCAAATGATAATAATTATTATAAATTTACTTTTCAAATCAATGTTTATTCAAATTAAACGATAAGTTTTTCAAATGAAGTGATAGCTTTTAAGGTGTATAAATTTCTAAATGATAGATACAGAATTTTGTCTTTAAAAATACTCTTTTGTCCCAAGAATTTTGAAATTCGTTGCTACTTTTTACCATATAATCCGTTTTTGCAGTAACATTTTAAGAAACAAAAAATCTGAAATATCGTAATTTTTACGGTAATATTTATCGTAAAATCATTGAAGCACTGCAAAAAATAATTTGTCATGGTAAAATGGATTTAATGGTAAAATTAATTTTACGATGATGCACCCAGGGTGCTGATACATTTTACCGTAATTTGATCAGAATTTGTTTATATTGTAGAACATTGAAATTATATAACAAAAATAAGAGTGGTATTTTCATACTTCACAAATAATTTAAAAGTTATAAGTAATACGCTAAAACATTTTCCCATTACGTCTTCAGCCTTTAGCTAGACACATTATATTATTAGATTATTTGTTACTTCAATTAAATGGTTATTTTCGGCAACTTTGAGCATCAAACTCACAAGAAAAAAAAAACCTGTAGGTGAAGATAAAATTTTGCATAAAAATAAACTGCTATGTAAACCATAATGACATGCGAAAAAACGTATATTTCGTAATTTAGAAAGCTGCTAATTCAAAACATACTTCAATATTTATCTGACTTAAAATTCTGATTATTTTACTTAATTGTCATTGATGCACTGAATTTAAAATGAAGAGAAAAAAACACGGAAGAAAACAGAGAAGATGGATAATTTTTGAGTTACATAATAGTAATTATGATTATGATATTATAAAAAGTAATATTGAACATCAAATTTGATTTATGAAATAGCAACAACAATACATAAAAATGCATTTAATTTTAATAACCCACGCATTAAAAAGAATATTACCATAAATCTGGAAAACCTCATTTTTTTCAAGAGCTGTGCTTTACTATGATTTTTTAAGCTCATAACATATTTCAGTTTGGAACATATTGCTTGTAATTTTTTTTCTATTATATTATGTGAGTAATACAAAGTTATTAATGGCACTATAAAATTTGATAACAAAAAAGCTGTGCATACAGATAATAATAGCAAATGGTTTTCTGTTTAACTCACAGGAAAGGTATGCGAATTGTTATGTAGAAATGAAATCGATTTTTTATTAGGAAATAATATTTCAATTTTAATTTTTTTATTGAAGTTTTGTAATTTTTTAACTTTATTTCTAACTTTAAGGCCAGTAGAACTTCGTCTGCGAGACGAATACTGTAGGCTTTGATGAATCGAATATAAATCAGTACATATTCCAAAATAAAGAGATTTTATTTAATGTTTTGTCTATTTCGAAAATAATATGGATAATATTTTCTGATAATTCTAATACTTGGAATATTAATAATATTCTCAAAGTAAATATTTGTAATTCTTTTTTAAACAAATAATGTATTAAAATAAGTCAGTAATCAGATAAGTAAGTGTCATTTTGGGAACTTGTCAGTAGTATATGGTTTTAATTTAATAAAATAATATAACCGTAGCTGATACCCTCTAACTCAGAATTTTTATTAAACATATTTTTACTGCTTTTTTTATTATTTTGTATTAATTTAGGTCGAAATAAGAGAAAAATATTATATTAAGATTTTTAATAATTTATGGTAATAAAATACATCATGAAGCAATGTCTTTTTCTACTTTAAAGGTAAGATCGCCTGAATATGGCTATTTCCTAAACAATAGTTTTTAATATTTGCACTTTTTAGCAGTTATTTAGGTCTAGGAGAAGCAGTTATTATCATTGAAATTTCATTAATATACAAAATCAAATATTGATAAAATTTTGAATATGAATAAAACAAATCAAACTACTCATTTTGGATTTCATATTTTAGTACAAATATAATTCCTATAATCTAACAATTTTTTTTATAATCAAAAGATACCGAAATGTATTTTTACTTCCAATTAGAGCGTTAGAGAAAACTATACAAAAGGAACATCAGTGTTTCATCTACGTCAAAACGTTAATGTTTACATGTTGCATACAGTTTCTTTGTTTTAAAATAAAGTTAGCATAGGATGGATTAAAATAACGGTATGCATTTTGAAGCTTTATTTATCAAAAACTATCTTGCCGGGTTTTGAGGCGGTACTACTTGGTGCTGTCTCACGTATTGTGCTATCTGTCCTTTTCTATTTGACGAAGGTTTATAAGCCTATTTTGAGCACACAAGCCTGAAAATTTTTGCAATAACCAATAACCTATCTTGCCATATTCAACATCATTTAGAGTTCCAAGCTACTGAATTACGGTCATGAGAACTTTATTGTAATAGTAACAATTTTACTTAAAAAATATAGGTTAAAAAACTATTGTTCACCATGGAATTAAACGTTTTAATTTAATATCGCTACTTTAATCATTTCTAAAGGGACACTGAAAATGTTTCTGATGGCCAAGCTTTATTTGACTTAATTTATAATTATTTGTTATTTTTGTTAAAAATTGTCTTCAAAAAAAGAATAAACGATTTCAAAGTGATATTTCTGTAAACTACCTGATATCAATGTGTAATACAAAAATAGTATAAGAAATGAGTGAAAAATATTCAATGAAGTATAATTATAGCATTAATTTTAATGTAATTGTGCTTAAATTGAATAAAATTAAGAGATTACTATAGTATAGGAAGCATGCTATGGTATAGGAAACATGGGGATTTCCTAACATTGTAGCCGGCAACATGGCTCTCAGAATTACTCGTGCTTAGAGATTGGTGAAATTTTTTTTCTATATTTAAAAGGCATTTTTTCTTCTTCTTTTCTCAGTGTCTAAAAGTTCTTAACGTGTCTTAGGAAAGTAATTAATTGAAATTGATTTAGACCAATTGTTTAAAAGAAATTTTTAAGAGCTCAAATTTAAATTAATTATTAAAAGCTCAAATTTAAATCAATTGTTAAAAGCTCATGCCGTAAGATGCTGATAGTATTAGTATATTTATATTGCTGTTAGTTGCCATTGTGATGTTTAGCATGCGTGCAGCTGCCTTAAAAAGCTTAGTTATGATGTTAGGTTACTTCTTTTTATACCGCAATTTGTGCAAAGTATAAAATGTTTAATACAACAAAATAAAATAACGAATTTACTGCACAATATTTCTGAATTTGTTTGAATATATTAATTATTCATGAAAACATTCTTGTAAAAATATTTCTTTTACTTGAGAATAACTTCTTTATATTTCTTTAAAGAAGGCAGTCAAATATTTGCTGTTGTGGTTAATGCTTATCAAAAGAGAGTCGAAAGTTACTATTCGAGAGTTATTTTGGTAACAAAAAATAGATAATAATATTAATAATGATCAGATAATGTTATTTAAATAATAAATATTTCTGTTTTTAAACTTTTCAAGTTTCTTATTAAGATAAATATCGAAACAAGAGAACATCATTTAATGAAGTCTTTTGATAAGAACTATCAAAGCAACTTCAATATCTCAAAAGAATGTTTTTAACAAACAACATAAACCATTTTCTAAATAACTATAATATAACCTATGAAAAAATTAGTATGACAGTCTTCTGGGAGCGAATGTTAAGAAAATTAATTTAAGAGGAACTACTCGCTCATGCGCCAATTACTTTCAAGTGAAATCGCATGTAGTGAGAATGATCTTGTGGCGTAACTACCACTACAATTATTAAACATCAATTCACTGGTATATAAGACATGCTAACTTGATTCAATCACGTGGCACCTTTTGATAGATGACATGGTCGATAATTGAAATCCCTTGAATGGTGATCGTGGACGTGATATGAACTCGCTAACATGATGGATGGTCCACAATAAGCAGTTGATTTGCTTAATATAAATTGCTTAAAAAAAATCCGGTGAAGTAAATAGTCTCCCGGGGTCAATGAACATTATTGAAGAAAAAAAATAAGAGAAATGCTATAAACAAAAATAAGAAAAAATAATGAGCAAAATGCTATAAAAAAGGAAGAAAAAATATAATGAGCGAAAATGATATAAACAGCATGAATCAACTAGTAATCGTTCATCGAATTCTATGGCAGATAAAATTCTGGAAGGTGAGTAATGTGGCGTAACTACCACTACAAATATTAAATACCAAATCACGTCCGGGTCACCAATGTGGATGGAGGAGGTACCTTTTGATGGATGAAGGTTGGCACTGTTGATAGCTTCTCCTCCCACAATCTCAATAGTAAAAACACAGAAGAATCTGTAAAGGCTAAAAATAAATCTGATTAACAAGTGAGAGAGAGAGAGTATCACATATAAACGTGATGGCATTTAACCATTTTCCCTTATTGTAGACGTATTCTTATTGGTCAGAAAAAGAAACCACATGCTATGGTTACAGCTTTCACAATAAAAACACCACATTTTTTTCGGTCGTAATCAGCACAACATCAGTTAAAGTTTTAAAAGTTTTGTTTGTCGTAACATATTTTTTATTCCGATTTTAAAAGTATTTATCCGTAATATTTCTTTTATCGCAATATTCTTTGCTAATATTACTTTTCAATTTTGATTATTGTAAAAAAAAAAATTAAAGGCTTATAACTGAAATCGGTGTTTCCTTATGATCAATCTAATAGGTTATCATTATAGTATAAAAATATAAAAATTGTTTTTCTTTTAATACATACCTTCTTTTCCGATGGTGTTACTTAATAACGCCATATTATATATATATATATATATATATATATATATATATATATATATATATATATATATATATATATATATATATATATATATATATATATATATATATATATATATATATATATAAAACCATATGTAAATCAGTTTTAAAACTTATTAACCATTTTACATTATTAAATAATAAATAAGTTACGTTTACTAATATTAAAAGTTCTGGGTAAGCCCATGCCCCATCATCGTGTTAAGTTATAATGAATACAAAATTATAAAGCACAAATTAGAATTAACTCCTTGCACTATTGAAAAATAATTTCTTTTCAAAAAAATAAATACAGAGTTAGTTATTTTCTTATTTTTTTTGACAAAAATAAAAATAAATCCGAGTTTTATAAAAACAAGTTGTGAATGAAACTGGAATGCTAACCGAGCAAAATGATTAGGTTTCATTTTTTGCTTATAGAAAGAATAAAAACGGAAACTTTATCTAGGAAACTAAATCTGCGTCGATACAAAAAAAAAGTTTCTGGGATATTTTGATTTAATAATATTTGGTTTTGATGTAAAATCAGTTTATGTGGTTCAAAAAATAACGATCATATAGTAGCCTTGAAGGTTACTGCATAATAAATGAAGTTATGTATAAGAAAAAGAGATTTCATTTAATTTCTTTAAAAATTATCAATTAAGTGTTATTTATTTAAATGGAAGATTATTTCATTTATTTTCGATTACTTTTGCTATTTAGAACAGCGAGTATCAGATCAAATAATTCTCGTAGTTGTTCTTATAGTTCTTTTTAGATTTTTGAATTGCGGAAAAAGAGGTGGTGCCATCTATTAGCAGCTTTTGAAACAGGACACTTGACTTTTATATGAAGAGCTATATATATATTAGACTTAGTAATGAAAACTAGTGAAATATCTCTTGCTTTCTACATATTTCACTAGAGAGTGTTCTTTTTAAAATTAAGTAAGTAAATAAATCTCAATTTTGACGATTAGGATCAAAAAATAAGTTAGTAATTAAGGTTAAAAAACAATATTTCTTGGAAAAATTTCAAGCTTTATTTTATCACTTAAATATTATAAAATTGATCATTTAAAATTTAAGGCTAAATTTAAATCTTCATAAAAAAGTATTGCGACAAATAATATGTACTTGATTTTTCTCTCTCTGTCTTTTAACGTATTATTTAAGTAAATTTATGAATTGCATGATGAATAGAAACTTATATATTTAGCAAAATTCTTTATTTTCCTCTCATTCATTACTATATTCCCATTCTCTAACTTTCAAGAGCTAATATTATTCTTGAATTATATTTATATCATTCATTTTTACTTCATTTTGAATTATTCGTTTATATTCTTCTTTTTTATTCATTTTTCAATTATATTCGTATTCAATTTCTGTCTGAGGAAAACCTTATAATTTACTTCGTTTTTAAAATTTTTTTAAGGCAAGGTACATTAGGAATTGCATGATGGATTGCATATGAATAAAAACGTATGTACGACTTATTAAAATTTTTATTTTAAGATTTATTGATCCAAAAGTTTAGACACATTTTGAGTATTCTTAACTTTCTTGTTCAGTTTTTAAGTAAATTTTATTTAAATTCAGGAATAACCTTTACCCACTTTCGTTCAAAAGAAATTCATAGATGTGCGATCCAAAACAATCGACTACAATTTTCCACGAGGAGTTAGGTATTCTTTTCCTTATAGAAATTAGAACAATCCTTTTTTTAAATTTTTATTTTATTTTTGTGATACGAGCCCCGATAACATCTTTTTCTTTACAAGAATTACTTGCTGACGTGTTCAGCACTTCGTAGGCAATTTTCTTTTGACAAAATAGTAGATGGTACATTTTTTTAGGATAATTAGGAAAAAAATATTAATTAAATCGAGATTTTTTATTAGAATTGATTTTTTTTAAAAATTTTATTCTGAAAGTTAATGAAATAGTTTTATTACATAACCAATGTCATCAAAAGACTTTATTAGATAATTAATATCATAAAATTAATTATAAATATTAAAAAAGTAAACATTTTTCATCAAAACTCTTTACAAAAATTGTGAATACATTATAAAAGATTTTCATACTTTAAGTTCATTTTCTCAGGACATAGCCTTAAATATTGGAGTATATTTTATTATATAATTTTATTATTATAATAATACAATAATAACAATAAGTAGAAGAAATAAAATTCATATAACAGCATTCATAATATTTTTTTTCGTTCATCATGTTAATTGACTTTTGAATGATTTATATTTATATTGAATTTCTTATTTTTGTTATAAAATAAATGTTATTAGAATATCAAACTTGAATTGGAGTTTCTTTTGATTTACTTAACCAACAATTTTATTCAGAGACAATAAACTTTAACTATGATGTACGAAAGGAGAATTATCTATTTTAAATTAGCTTAAAATATTTTAATAGATATTTCTAAAGAGAGAGAAAGGGTATTATTTTCGAGATTATAAATTTATTTACTCTTCCTAATTCAAATTCATTTAACTTAAACTATTCAGTCTAACAAACTATTCAGTACAGTCCGCAAAAAAAAAAGATATCACCCTGAATAACTTTCGTTCTAATGATCGGATTTTCACGAACTAAGTGTCAATCTTAATGGTTCCGGGGGGTGATCTCAAATATGCTAATTAATTAGTGCTAACTATTAATTAAGTTACGAAATCAGACACAAAAACGTACTTTCTCTGAATAAACATATAATTTTTTTTGCATATTTGGATTCCTTATCTTCAAAATATACGGGGTAGCCGCAATCTGGGAAATGTGGTCCCCATAGTTTGGTCAGGAGAGCTATTCAAAGTTTGGACCCCTTAATGTTAATTTCGTTTTTTTACGTTTTCAGTCATATTTTAAAAACTAATGAAGCAATTCAAAAAAAATTGCACCCACTCATAAAACTCATTTACCCAAAGATAATTTCATGAAAAAAATATTTTATAATAATTATTTATTATTTTATATTATTTAATTAAAGTGAGGATGAAAAAAGTTTGAATTATAAGGTAGGGATTTTTTTATACCATTTTAATCTACATATTTTTCAATTGAAAAATCTAAAGTTTCTATTGTTTTTACTTATTAGAAGATGAGAAAAATTAAAATTAATTATTTAAAAAAAAATAATTTGGTGACAATGAAGAAATGATTTAATGGGGCGATTAATATTAAAATGTGATAAACTTACGAGGAACTTGACTTAGCGCGAGTGGCGTAAAATTTCATTCATACTTTTTTCGCTAATAATCGTTTGCTAAACTTTTTATTTTTATTTTTGTAAAACTATAAAATACGATATTTCTTATTTAGTCGTCTAAAATTCTATTTGCAATTTAGCAAAGAAATTTGAATGAAACATTTTAATCAACGCATGCTTGTGATCGAATATGATTATACACCAGATTTTGCTTATTTAATGTGATTATTTTTTAGTTTTTTACTCAATAACTGATACAATTTCTATAATATACATACGTATGAATAGATTTGGAATAAAATATTTATCAATTTCTTGAATATATTTTTTATAAATATAAATAAAAATACGTAGTCAACATTTTTAAGTATCTCTCACATCATTGCAAATTTCTCAACATCTTATACATCGTCTTAATCTTAAAAGTGATTTTTTAATCACCTGTCTGTGAATGTTACCGTGAATGAACGAAATCTGGAGAATGTCGACTTTCACCGGTGAATGTCAACAATCACATAGTCGCTTTGGTGATTGTCTGAAATATTTTTTACAACCGATTTGATATTAATTTATTCGCTGATATAATTACATTTATTCAATATTTTAATACTTACTGACGATAGATTAGAAGAAACATCATTGTAGGGTATACCGGGCAAATGTATACCAGGGAGTGGCACTTGACCTTAAAAAAACATCAGTGTAGGATATACCGGGCAAATGTATACCGGGCTGTGGCACTTAACTAGACCTAGTATATATTTCGGACATTTACCGAAGGTCTAGTCATACTAGTTCTAGTTAATTGCCACTGTCCGGTATACAATTGCCTGGTATACCAGACACTGATGTTTTTTTAAGGTCAAGTGCCACTGCCCGGTATACATTTGCCCGGTATATCCTACACTGATGCTTTTTTAAGGTCAAGTGCCACTCCTTGGTATGCATTTGCCCGGTATACCCTACAATGATGCTTCTTCTAATCTATCGTCAGTAAGTATTAAAATATTGAATAAATGTAATAATATCAGCGAATAAATTAATATCAAATCGGTTGTAAAAAATATTTCGGACATTCACCAAAGCGACTATGTGATTGTCAACATTCACCGGTGAAAGACAACAACCACCGATTTCGATCATTCACAGTAACCTGCACAGCATTAATATAACATAATGACCTCATCAGCATGTTTTTTTCATATTTTGCCTAAATAACATTTGTCATTCTATAGAATGCCTAGGGAAAGTATGTAATACCTCTTATATTTCATACTTTGCCTAAAAACATCCGGCATTGTATAGAATGCCGAGACATTCTATTCAAGACCGGCGTCTCATACTTTGCCGGTAACATATATAAGAAAACAAAAATAATCATAGTAGCAGTATTTGGTCGTAAATGTAGCTGTAATCGTATTTGAATATGCTGTGCGACATTTTATGGTGAATTTGCGAATGTAAGTTTCAGAATGTATCGAAAGATGAGGATGGTATTTGCTAATCATCTTTATCCAAAGAAAGCCTTGCAACCTAAATATCTAGCAAAATGAAGCGATTTTTTAAACAATGACTCTTACAATATGCAACATATTCTTTCAATATCTTATTCTTAAACATAATATATTTCAGCGTTTTTAAAATACCACTAAACATTCAGCAATTCCTTGAGTTATAGAAAAAAGAAATATCGTAAATTATAGAAAACCTTGTGAATGCGCATTAGAATTATTATACAATATACATTTTATTTTTCAAGCTCTTTTTTTCCTTCAAACTTTCTTGCCTAGAACACTCGATTAAAGCTGTAAAAATGATTATCCCTAAAATTTTGTATATAGCCATAATAAGTTATGTTAATTTGATTTTAGTATGAAATCCTCGATTTTTTATAACAAAAACAACATAATCTAAATAATATCAGATAAAAAGTTCATGCATTTAAATTCTAAAAACTTAGAAAATCATAAATAATTTATAAATCGATTCAAATTTTCTTTTCAAAGGAGATAAAAAAAAAAAAAATTTGCTTCTTGGACAGAAATTAGCTTAAAAATTGTCTATATCCTAGAAACTTTGAGATATTTTCTATTAACTTTGAGATATTTCTATTAAACCTCACCAAGCAATCACAGAGCATTATTTAAATTTTTTTTTTTACATTCAGAAATTGGTTGCTTAGCAACCTAGTGATATTAAGTCTTCTTCCTTTGAACTAGTCAATGGGTTACCTTAAAATATTAATTTGCGTTGGCGACTTTTTCTGGCGGTTTTCTGAACTATCGCCAAATATATAAACCTTTATTGTGACCCAATTTAAGGCCCAATTTTTTCAAAATTTTGTCTACCCCCCTATATCAAGTGTCTGGATTCCAAATTTGTAAAAAAAAATACATGTTTATTCAGAGAAAGTACGTTCTTGTGTCTTATTTCGTAACTTAATTAATAATTAGCAATAATTAATTAGCATATTTGAGGTCACCCCCCCCCGGAACCATTAAGATTGACACTTAGTTCGTGAAAATCCGATCATTAGAACGAAAGTTATTCAAGGTGATATCTTTTTTTTTTTGCGGACTGTACAGTCAGCAAAAAAAAAAGATATCACCCTGAATAACTTTTGTTCTAATGATCGGATTTTCACGATCTAAGTGTCAATCTTAATGGTTCCCGGGGGTGACCTCAAATATGCTAATTAATTAGTGCTAACTATTAATTAAGTTACGAAATCAGACACAAAAACGTACTTTCTCTGAATAAACATGTATTTTTTTTTACATATTTGGATTCCTAACCTTCAAAATATAGGGGGTAGCCGCAATCTGGGAAATGTGGTCCCCATAGTTTGGTCAGGAGAGCGATCCAAAGTTCGTACCCCTTAATGTTAATTTCGCTTTTTGCGTTTTCAGTCATATTTTCAAAACTAATGAAGCAATTCAAAAAAAAATTGCACCCACTCATAAAACTCATTTACCCAAAGATAATTTCATGAAAAAAATAATTTTTAATATTTATTTATTATTTTTTATTATTTAATTAAAGTGAGGATGAAAAAATATTGAATTATAAGGTATGAATTTTTTTATACCATAATAATCTACATATTTTTCAATAGAAAAATCTAAAGTTTCAACTGTTTTTATTTATTAGAATCTGAAAAAGATTAAAATTAATTATTTTTAAAAAAATAATTTGGCAACAATAAAAAAATGATTAAATGGGGCGATTAATATTAAAATGTGATAAACTTGCGAGGAACTTGACTTCGCGCGCGTAGTGTAAAATTTCATTCATATTTTTTTCGCTAATAATCGTTTGTTAATCTTTTTATTTTTATTTCTTTCAAAGTATAAAATACGATGTTTCTTTTTAGTCATTTAATAATTTATTTGTAATTCAGTAAAGAAATTATGAATAAAACATTTTGAATAAAAAACACTTTATTCAACGAATGTCTAGTTTTATAAAGGCGTGCATCTGATAGAATATGATTATGCACCAGATTGTGCTTACTTAATGTGATTATTTTTTAATTTTTGATTTTCTTTTTCAATAACTGATACAATTTCAATAATATACATACGTATGCATAGATTTGGAATAATATATTTATCAATTTCTTGAATATATATTTTATAATTATTAATACGAATGCGTAGTCAACATTTTTAATCATCTTAAAACTTCGCCCGGTGGCTGAGCGGTAGCGCTTCGCGATGTCGTTCCTCGGGCCGGGCAAGGCTGACTCAGCCTTTCATCCCTTCAGTGGGTCGATAAATAAATACCAAGCATGATTGGGAACTAAACACTGGGGGTTCCGCGTTCGGCTGACCACCTGACCGGAACATCTGCTCCTGCACCCCAGAGCCCTAGGTCTAGAAAAATGAGGTGGGCACAGTAGGCCTTGGCCCTCCATGGGCTGTCGTGCAGCTGAGTTTAGAGTAGAGTTTTTTAAAACTTCTTTACATCTTATATATCGCCTTAATCTTAAAATAAATTTGTAAATTACCTGTCTGTGCGTGTTTCGCAGAATTATTTTTCTAACTTTTTTATTGAATTTTAATGCAATTTTTTTTAAATTCTATTATGTATATATTTTTCCAATAATATACTAATTAATCATTTAAGTACTTTAATTTATGTTTTTCTTTAAAATAAAATTACTTTTTAAATTATTGCTAAGTTCTTATTGAAAGAAAACTTAGAATTATTGCCAGCTATCTGAGAATTAAATCTTGTTAAGAAATTAAAAATATTCTACTGATCACACACAATATCATTCGAAGCAGAACAGCTGACTATTTACTAAAAATACTATTGTTTACGAAAAATGAAGATAAATTATTAATTTTATTTTTTTTATTGCTTCTTATTTATTCGAGTAATGAAAAGTAAATGCGTATGTGCGCACAGGGGAAAAATTTAACAGATTGTTTTGTTTTTTAAATGAACAAAAAACTATGGGCATGCAATTTTAATTCAACATTCAAAGTTAATCTTGTGCGCTAACCCTTTTAAGTTACCCTTTTGTCTTAAAAAGTTGAAAATATTTTCTTTAAAAGTTGTTTGTATGATTTCTCAACTTTTGCACAGTTCAAAAAAATATTGCTATATCAGGAAAATGTTCGATATGCCTTGTTTTGTTAAACAACTACTAAAATAAAAAATTGTAAAAAGATTTGAAAAACGTGCTATTTTTAGAATCATCATCTCAAAAATTGTTCTTTTACTCCATTTGACTTTTTTCTTCTTAAATAACTTATAATCATAGTTTTAACACACGTTTTGAAGAAATTATGTATACAAATTTCTCCTAATATTTCGTAATAAAAAAACAAAAATATTAATGATTTATTTATACAGTGAAACCTGCCAAGTTGATCACACTTGTAAGTTTTACACCTGAATAAGTTGACCTCAATTATCAAGAACGGAAATTTTCCTACATAATAAAGAAGCAAAACCTTTGTAACTTGACCACCTGTCTATCTTGTATGTTGACCACTGAAATAAGTTAATTTTGTCTAGGAGTATTATGAAATTCTATTCTAAAGCCCTCATAAGTTGACCAGAAAAAAAAATTCAGAAAATTTTCTGTCATTTTGCAATGTATGTTAATATTTCACTTGTTTGGTGAAATAGTGTAAAAAGCTAATCTAAACCTTTTTGTGAGTTGACCATCTGGGGAAACTGTAGGGAGTCAGCTTTTGACCATTTCTTTCATTCATTCATTGAAAACTGGTGTGTTGGTTGAAAAGTTGCTCTTCCAGTTGCAATAGTGAGCAAATAGGCTTGTATGTGTAGTAATAACAGAATAAATTTTAAAGTGTTAAAATAATTTTGTTTTGTTAAAATTTTCAATGTTTTCGTGTTCTGATATTTTAAGAAATTATTTTTATTAAACACTTCACATGCATAACTAACAAAATAATTTTTTTTAAAAAGTTAGTTAAATATTAAATTATTTCTGTGTAACAAATTGAAGTTCGTTTAGGTTTAAACACATTTCTTGAGATATTCATTTGGCCATTTGCTAAATCAAATTTTTAAGTCAAGTAAAAAAAAAATTTTAATGTATAGCAACATGTAGGAAGCGAAAAAGTAAGCAATGTCCCACCCCTTCTATAAGTTGACCACTTGTCTACGTTGGCCACTAAAACAATGCACATGAAGTGGTCAACTTACACAAGTTTTACTGTAATTGTTTCATTGAACCAGAGTAGTTAATTGTTTTCGTAATAATCGGCCTTACAACTATTTAACTTAGATTCTTTGGACTATGCGTCACTTCATGCATGTCTTTCGAGATTGAAATTTCAAAGATAAAATGTAAAAATTACAAGAATGCGCAAGCTGGTTTCAACTAACAAAAAAAAGGGACAAAATCGCTGGCCATATAACATTTATTAAGTTTTACAATTTTATCGAAAATAAATACCGTGATTTCTATAAAATTTTGCGATTATGCATCAGAATAGCTATCTTTTTTCAGGTTCACCTTTGCTTGATCGCTTTTTTTTCCCTTTCCTAAGAAACTCGAAGTGAGGGGCAAAAGCATTTAACCCTACAACTCTTCATAAATTTATGATAACTTATGAAAATTTGGTTTTAATTCAAAACTGTCATACAAATTACATTAAAACAGCTTTAAAAAAATAAATAATGTCAGATAAAAATTCAAAGATTCTGTAATCTTGGAGAATCAAAAATAATTTATTAATTTATTTAAATTTCCTTTTTAAAGGAGATTTAAAAAAAAAAAAAAAAAAAAAAAAAAAAGCCCAGAAAGCAACACGAAAAATTCTTTTGGTTGCTTAGCAACGAGAAGCACTATCTTTTCCCATCTTGTCATTCATTCAGTTTCTTTATGGTTGTTATAAATTATTTCCCCTTCTATGGCGAGGTAATTTGGCATATTTTTAAACCATCGCCAGATATATAAATCCTTATTGCCACCTAATTTACAACCCATTTTTTTCGATATTTTGTCTACCCCCCCTATTTTGAAGGTCAGGAATCCAAATATGTAAAAAAAAATACATGTTTATTCAGAGAAAGTACGTTTTTGTGTCTGATTTCGTAACTTAATTAATAGTTAGCACTAATTAATTAGCATATTTGAGGTCACCCCCGGGAACCATTAAGATTGACACTTAGATCGTGAAAATCCGATCATTAGAACAAAAGTTATTCAGGGTGATATCTTTTTTTTTTTGCTGACTGTACAACACTATCTTTCTTGAGTATAAAGAATTGAGTTTTCAAATGCTTTAAAACTAATTTCTTTCAGATTTATTTTTCTGAAATAGAAGTTATTTTAAATATTGGGGTAAAGGTGGTACTAACATATTTTTAAAATTAAAAAGAAAAACAAAAGAAAAAAATACAGATAATATGATACTATGTTTAATTTGCGTTGAAGATTAATAAATATTAGAAAGGTTGGTTTTCATTAGCATCCAAAAATGAAAATAAAAAATGTAAATTGGGCTAATTTTTATTAAGACATTTTTATCTACCTACTTTTGTGTTTTTAACGATGAAATTCAGTAATGGAAATTTCGACCTTTTCTGACTAGCTAGAGTACTTATATATTTCTGAGAGTTCCGTGTTTGCAGAAAATTTAATTTTCAATTGTTTCTTGATCGCTACGTGCATTCAATATTAACAGGATTCATTTCCAATCAAAATTTTTATACCTCTCCTTATAACCAAATTTCATTCACAACTTTTTGCTACACAAGTTGTAATTATTTTCTAGACCGCTTCTAAGCGAATTCATCAATGAAACTATCTATCGTAAACTTTCATCCATTTCTAAATAGATTAAATACTAGTGCTAAAAATACGACTTGTAAAAGTTTTTCTGTATTATTCATCGTCAACCGAAACTGCGAATATTCTTTGTGGTAAGAAACCAGTTAGTGGATGAAATTGCAATGGTAACTGAACACAATTACTGGACTTAAATTATAGAATCAGACATTAAATCTATTGAACCAAATCTGTTTGAAAGCAATAAAATTTTTGAGCTTTATAATTTAATCGAAAAGGTCTAATTTCGATCGAACAAACGTCAATAAACTGAGTCGGAAAATGATAACGAACAGGAGGCAAATGCATGCCCATAGCAATGAATATTGTTGAAAAATCAGTAAAAATTTTTTAGTATGTAATTATAATTTTTTTTATATTACCTTAATTATGTTATTTTGCTTTGAAGTTCTTTTTTCCGAATTTCAATATTTATGAAATAATCTGCATAAAATGTCATTCAATTTTGTAGAATTGAATTTCTCGTCGGTTTGCAATTTCAAATAATTAATAAAGTTATTTCTACAAATAACTTTTAAGGAAAGAATCGACCTAATGATTATTTTTTATTTATAAGCTTTGAATTATTTTGTAAAATGAATAAAAAATTAATTACTGAAATGTCTTGAAGCAAGAGCACTTTTTACTTAATTTTCCATTATTTAAATTAATTAAAAAAGTATATTTTTTTTTGTAATGAATGTGATTGCGATTTTCTTCGATTAAATATTCAAACAAAAAAGAATTCAATTTCACAAAAAAGTATTTTTCATTGAAAATTATTTTAATCTTTTTCGAATGTATTTACTTTTTATTATTAAAAGAGGAAAAAAAATCTATTTGAACCTTTCTACACCGGCTTTGTTTATTTTATTTCATATAATTCATTTTAATATTTTTTATGCCTAAAAGTCTCTGGCTAATTTAAATTCATGGCAGGCAAAAAAACAAACCGTAAATTTTTCTTTGTAGTTTTTTTTAAAAAAAAATAATTTGGTTCGAAAATTAAAAAAATTCGTAGTAACATGAAAAAATTATGTATAAAACCTTTTTTTAAAAAAAAAACTTTCATCTCCTTCTCAGAGTAAAAAATAATTCATGCATTTATGAGAATAAAATAATGTTTAGAAAAAGATATATTAAATTTGTGGAACATAAAAATGTTGAATTCCAAGGAAAAAAGTTGCATTATACCTGAAATATTAAAAAAAAAAAGAACTAAAATTTTTACTGTAAAGAAAATAGATGCTAGAATATTTAATCCAGTATAGGGTAGTTAATTAATACCAAGTAAAAAAATGTTAGGATAATAAACGATAATATTTTGCTTCATTCGAAATTTTTGTTTTGCATTTTTTTCTCGTAACTGAACTATTTTCAATATTTATGTAATATAAATAATTAAAAATTCTTTTAAATGCTAGATTAAAATATTAAAAAAAAAAGATTATTTAAATCAGCAACTCCGATTTGAGGAATGAAGAGTTTAAAGGAAAATCTTTTAAAGAAGGGTATGATCGTTTTTTATTAATGAAATTGACCTAAGTTCCTAACTTTCGATTAAGTAAAGTTCCTAATTTTAGATTTTTTTTTTGAAAAAGAGTTGCAATTTACATTTATTTTGTAGGAATAAGGCATCAGAGTTGTCTAACGCGTATTATTGTTATATTTATAGTGGAAGAGAAGCGCTCTTTGTTATTCTGTTATATGGGTGTTTAAAATTAGGAAAAATTTAAGATTTGGTTGATTATCTCCAAAAGTTATAGACAGAATTTAAGGAGTTTTATGTTTGACATTTTTTACAGCAGTACTAATTACGTACACTATTACGGTATAATACCGGCAGTATAATACCATTGCGTACTAATTTTCGCTGAATTTTCAAATTTGTCTTAAGTATAATAGGAAATTTCTGTGTAAGTCAATAAGTCTGTAAAAGGGAGAGGCGCACGCATTCTTTGGTTTAGTAATGAAACCACTTTACAGCTACACTAATGGGGCTTTACAGCTTTACAGCTACGCTACTTTGTTAATAGAAGCTTTACAGCTACACTAATGGGCTAATGGCGACTGTTTAACATTTATCCTTAATGAGGACCTGAAGACAGCACTGGCATGGACGCGCACTACACTAAGGCAATTCACACTAAAGGGCAGCAATCACTCTCCGTCACTCGTCTGATAAAAATGGTTTTATGTGCTTTGCCCTCTATTAAACCGTATTTTTTAATTGATTCAATTATAACTGTTTCATACTTTCCGATTAGTGCTACACGTGATCTGAAAGAAATTCTGAAAGGTTATTATTATTATTATTAATAATAATTATTATTATTTTATTATTATTATTTTTATAATTATTATAATTATAATAATAATAATTATTATTATTACAATAGTATAACATTACATAAGACTACATTATAACATTACATTACTTTATAATAATAGAACATATTGATACTTTTAATAATAATTATTATTATTTTTAGTATTATTATTTTTATAATTATCATAATTATTATTATTTTTAGCATTATTATTTTTATAATTATCATAATTATTATTATTTTTAGTATTATTATTTTTATAATTATCAGATTTATTATTATTTTATTGTTATTATTTTTATTATTATTAAGGTTATTATTATTATTAATATTATTACTATTATTATTATTATTAAGGTTATTATAAATATTATTATTAGTATTATTACTATTACTAATATTATTATTATTATTTTTTGAGTTATATTAACCTATGCATAAACCAAATTTCTTTAAAATGCTTTCAGTAGTTCTGGAAAAAAATCGATCAAGCGTATATATTTTATTTTTGGTCACCAGTATACATTCGAATTAAATATAATTAATTTATATAGTCTTTTAATGTTTTTTTTCTTCTTAATAATAAAAATTTGAAAAAAATAGTTTTTCTGTTTACAAAATTTCGTTATACATATTGTGAATAAAGGATAACGAAATTATGTTTAAAATAATTATTAGGCTTTTGACGATGCTTATCGAACTGATTTCAATATAAATTTGCATGATATTGATTGCGTGTAAAATAGACTATTTGTTTATTTCTGTGACCTGAATGTGATAATCGCTATAAAAAATGTGATCACTGAAAAAGAATTATAAATATTACTTTATTTTTAATTATTATTGGCAGTGATGAAAAATATTTATAAGCTTCATTAACAATTTTGAAAGGACTATTGCTTTTCCTCATCTGTTTTCAACGTCTTAATTAACAGCTTCGAGATAAAGATTGCTTTTCCTAATCCTATTTCGGATCCAGCTGTTCTTAGGCTGGTTTGGACTCATCAAATTTTGTAATTCATGCTGTTTAGAAAATATGTAAAAATAAATTACGTTTTAGATACTTCTTCATTCGCAATACTTTTTAAAACGATTTCGATATAAACTATTTCACTGTGCAGACATATAATACAAAAAAAATTTTGTAGTTACATTTTGTTAATATTATAATCAATATATATTAAATCTATTCGAAAAACTTCAAAAGTATTATTATTTTAAAAAGAATAATTACTTCGTGATTGTACGAAATATAGAATTTTTCGTACTGAATACTTAAGTTTGCTCAAATTCTTAGTGAAGTTATTAATTTTCGAGGGAAATTATAAATTATATCTGAATTATATCTGTTTGCTGTTGTATTTATATAAAATTTTGTTTTATATTTGTATTAAATGTTATTTAATCTAAAAGTAAGTTATAAGATAACTTAGGAATTTTCTTTATACCCGAAGATTTGTTTGTTAATTTCTACAGCCAGCTCTCCTCTTTGAGAAAAAGCTCAGCGCCCGTAATTGTAACCTCCAGAAAAATTAGTAGAGTTGACAGCGAATTAAACGGTCAACTGATTAAAGCTGACGTCATATCGGAGGTGCACGCATCGCATTCTATGGTGGTTACAGTATCAGATTACTGTCACAAAAATTCCGAGTTTATCCTGTTCGGGTGCAAAGAATTTCTTTATCAGCATTCCCTTACATTGGAATATGCAATTTTCTAATTCTATAATAGATGGCAGCACTATACTTCTTCGCCTCGTTCCACTGTTCGCCTTGAATCAACAAACTACGTGATGGTTCGGAATGAAAATTATTTTTACGAGCACAATATTAATTTGTGATCAGAGGCCACATATTTTAAGAGAAAAAAAAACTGTGGACAGATCTGTATTTTTATGGTCCTTATGGCTTTGAGGGTAAACTACTTTTTTTTTCACTTGAGAAATTTTTTATTGTAAACGGAAGTTTAGCTAGTATTGTTCTTCTTACTATTTTAAATCAAATTTTAATTATTCTTGTAGTCTCCAGCGATTTGATTGTTCACGTTTTGCTTGAAAACAGGTGACATTTACCTCATTTTTCTTAAAATTCTTGTTAGCGAAATTTTTTTAGACTTTTTGTTGGACATGTTTTAAAAGAATTTAATTTTAACTAGTTTTAGAATAATACAAATATGTATTTTAAATAAAGAATCAGCTTATTTTCTAATGTAATTACCCTTTACTACAGAGAAAAAAAATGATAAGTTGTCTCGGATGCATGTTTTGTCATACATGTTTTGTGTATTTATGTTCATTGAGGTGGTTACTGATAATTTAATATACACGTTTTCTAAAAGTTTTGAAAAATTAAAAAAGTTCAGCTCAAAAATGAGTACTACTCAATTAGCAAAATTAATGATGGTGTAAAAGCATATTTTTTTTATTGAAATTATTTTACAAATTTTTGTTCTCTGTCAATACCCGTTTGTCTTGTGAATATTTAACGTGCAAATTGTAAACAAGTGAATGGTGGAAATATACTGTACATTTATTTGCAAACATGAAGCTAAAAGGAAAGAAACAATAATTATACTATCAGGGTATTTATTCTTTCTAGGACAAAGTATTAATAATATAAAAAGGTTATATGAGAATCGATTTCTTGATTTTTATTTGTTCGAAGTAGAATTTAAAGTTTGGTAGCGATTCTAAGAATGGCTAAAAGTCAGCTAACAGACGCAGTTACTTCCGTTTGCTCGTAAAAAACACAGTTCGTTATTCATTTGCTACTTTTTTCGAAATGTGCAAGTTTCATTGAGGGAAAATTGCTATCTTCTATTGTATATCGTTATCACAGTGATTGAATTACAACTTATGTCTAACGTTTTCAAACGGAATATAATCTCAAAACATCACCTGCCATTTTTTCCTAAAGTCTAACATATATAAATTTGATTAAATATTTTTCAGAATCTGGGGTTTAAGTTCAAAAATATATTTATATACAATAAGCCTTTAAACATAGACTTCTGCTTTTATTTACATAAAAATATAATTACACATCAGTTGATAAAAGTTATCAAAAGAATTTATTAAATAAATCTTCCATCAAGAAATGCCCATGTGGTATATAAAAAAAAAGATAAGTAACAGTTACATAAATATTATTTCCTTAAAAAAATATTAATTTGCATTGATTTCTTTTTAAGTGAATTAGGAAACTCTTTATCTCCTTTATTTAAAACTGAGTATTAAGTACAGTAGTTGAAGTAATGCGAAAATGAAATTTAATAAGCTTGAGTACTTTATTCTCTTATCCAAGGAATTCAAGAATGATGCATATTAAGAGAGTGCATATTAACTTCAGGTAATTTTAGGGAGTAATTTAATATCTCAGTTTGAAATACGTATTTGTTTTCTCTTCACTAGGTAATTAAATTATTGACTCTGGAAAAGTAAGATATTTGAGTAAACCCTATAAAAATTTGTTAAATAATCAATAAAAGTGTGTTCTGCTTTTTTTATTTATTGGACTAAATATTCAATAAATACAGATTCATTTTTAACATTTAATTATTTAATTTTTTTGAATAACATGAATACCGTTAGTATGCATAATATTAACTAATTAACTTAACGACGTTAACTTAATTAACTTAACGTAAAGAGAAGAGAAGCTGAAATGTGTCTTAAAGATTCGTTCTTTGAAAAAAAATGAATATTTAATTAATAGTTTATATTCAAAAGGTTTTTCAGTCGTAGTAGAGTTAGATATGAAAGGCTTGAGACAATATAATCATAAACCATATATTTTCCATAGAAGCATTTTTAAAACATATCTTTTCTTGTTTCGAAATAGGTGATTTACAAGTTTCTATAGTCTACACTAGATAATAACACTATCAACAGATACATCTTATTGCCTTTATAAAAATCGTATTTTTTCTCCAGAAAAAACAATTGAAAAATTGTTTTTCTTGAAAAATCTTGAACAATTTGAAAATGTAATTTACATTGCTCCAAGCTCCTCTTATATCAGCATGCTTAGTGATATCGGGTACAGTTAGAAAGTAATAATTACATCTTTTGTATAAATACACTCACAATTGGTATGTGCTAGTTCTTTTATTGGAAAAATCGAATTGTTTAATGATGTAGTTTAAGATTTAGGATCTGAAAAAAAAACCTATTTTGCAGAGGAAAATAATAAAAGTTTGATAATCAGTACCATAAAAAGTTAGTCGGTAATTTAGGTATTTTGTATCGTGATACGTAAGTTAAAAAAACAAAACAAAAACAAAATATGGTAATTTACAGATCTAACAGAAATGCATTGAATGATACAATATACAGTTTGCAAAATTAAAAGCGGAACACCCTGAATGACTTTTGATCTCATTATCGTATTTTCACGCACCATGATTCAATCTTAATGTTTCGAGGGCTCAACCTCACGTTTGATAATTCATTAGTGCAGACGATATTTCAAGTTTTGAAATCAAACCAAAAACCATACTTTTTCTAATTAAACATACCTTTTTATATGGACTATCAAAATATGGCGGGTAGCCGCAATAGTAAAAATAGATTCTGAATATTTTGGTCAGGAGAGCTGTCGAGAGTTTAAAATATTTAATATTATTTTCACTTTTAACGTATTTCGCCATATCACGGAAACTGAAGAGAATCGGATAGTTATTAAACATTATATTTTGCATGGAAGTATTTTTAGATAAGCGGATTACATAATTGGGCGAAATTTTTTTTTCTAATCGCTTAAAAATTTCTAGAGGAAGCCAGACACACAAAAAAGTAAAAATAATATCAAGGTATACAAGCTCTCGATAGCTGTCCAGAAAAAAATTATTGGGGACATATTTTCCAGATTGTGGCTACATCCCATATTTTGACTGAAATCCGAATCCTTGTAAGAAATTAAGCACCTTTAAGGGAAGCACTTTTTGTGCCTGACTTCATAAATTTAAATATAGTTTCGACTAATTAATTATCATATTTGAGGTCAGGTGTTTGAACCATTAAAATTGAATCCTGGTACGTGATAATCTGATCATTAGGTTAAAAGTTATTAAGGTTACTAAATGTGAAAAGATTTAATTACCTGATTCTAAATAATTTACTCATAATTGATGATATTAAGCTAATTTATTTTAAGACATAGTCATTGACTGATAATAAAATCTCCCTATTATTTAATTATTTATAAATAATTATGTAGAAAAATGCTAATTTGAAAAATACTTTTTTTCTCTCACGATGAAAATCCGGTTGAGGTGGCGTGTATATTATATTTGAGTAAGTGCATATTGAATAGAAGTGTTCAAAATAAAGTTAAGTTCGAAATTCTTTTACTTCTTCAAAATCTGCAGATCTGCAGGTTGTGAAGGATATATGTATTCTTAATTAAACTTTTTTTGCATCATTTGTTCAATACCTTTAGCTATTATTTTTATTGCTTTTAATTACTTAAACTTTAGCATCGATATTTTGTTCAGGTGATATTTTGTTCATGATAGATTTTGCGCATGAAATTTTGCCCAAGAACCATTATGCTGTTGGAATATTCATTCTACATTTACAGTAAAATAGGGTAATTTTTTTCTGATCTTTACGGTTGTGAAACCGTTTACAACTAGTATGGGTAAAAAACCATCAATACAAAACTCTAAACGGTATTTTAACCTATTGAACCTTTATGTGGTAAGCAGCTTTATGGTGCCGCAATCAATCCATGATTGAGTGAATTGTATTTTAATAGTCCAGGGTCACAAATGGGGGAGTGCAGGACCTTTGAAACACTTCATGTGCTGAAGGAAATGGAGGAATTATCCTGGTTTTGACTCGATTCCCCGATTTGTTAGTCATGTGATTGACAGATAACAATCTCAGATAAGTCAAAGAATATAGAAAGTCCAGCTCTTCGAATAAGTCAGTAACGAGGGGAACAGCTCTGTACGTTATACCGGAATAAAAAAACTTAAAGTGTAAGCAACATACTCAGATTTAGAAGTGCGTCATTTGAACTAAGATCGAGAGCAAAATGAAAAAGAAGCAAAGTGGCAGTCAGGAAGTACGTCAATTGTAAGACGGTAATGGACAACTCATGGTTTGATGGTTGGGTATGCTACTTCCCACCAACCACCATTTTTTTCTTCTATGTCAAAATGTGTTAGCAGATTTTATTGACATTGATTATATAAATGTATTCTCGAAGAAATATCTTAATAGTACATTCTTACTCCGTGCTGCGACCCCCGCATGGGTTTTCTCCCTAACGCCGGTGTAGTAGCCGCAGGCACGTTTTCTGGAGAGACCCTCAGCTTCTCTCCAGCTCCCCCCACGGGGGACTCGGAACAATCAACGTTCGCTTTTAACGACTGCGATCCCAGCCACCCTGTGTCGGGTTGGACTTCGATTCATCAGGGGTTTTTTGTTTTGTTTTTATATTATTTTTGTTGACCCCCCTGACTGAACCGGTCCATGCCTTCATTCCTGCTGTGGTCCAAGAAGGTAGAATGGTTCTTCCTTCCCGCAGACAGGTGGCGTGAAGCTTTAAGCGGACACGTTCCACCTGGGTGTGCTCGAGGCACGGGTAACAGGAACTGCCGTGTGTCCTATAGCGGTTATCCCTACCTTACTTAGCTACCTGCTCAACATGGTCAGCCACTTGTCTCATGAGGTCAATCAGCACCTTTCTGTTACTTTCCTTTAAGAAGATTCCACTTAGGGTGTTATCACCTTTTGCAAGTTTCCTCCTAAGCTGTTCTGTTAGAGAGCATTCCCTTATGTAGTGCTCTACTTTACCTTCTACGTCGCATAGGTTGCAGTTTTCACTGATGGGCAAGCCTCTTTTATGAAGGTATGATGGAAACCTTCCGTGTCCTGTAATGAGTTGGACGTAAAACTCATTACCAATACAGGTCTTAGTGGACACCTTTTTGATAATATTCCCTGCAGTTCTACCTTTCGTCTTCTGGTTACTCCATCTTTCTTGCCATTCCTCTATAACTCTGTTCTTTAGTTGTTTTTTAAGGAGTGAGAACGGCTTTCGCACGGCAAGAGTGCGGTGGGGTAGTTTGAGGGCGAGTTTTGCCGCATAGTCGGCTAACTTGTTACCTTCTATGCCTATGTGTGCCCATACGTAGTGCAATCTCACGTGACAATGCTTGCTCGTGAGCTTATTATATTCTCTCTTTGCTTTGTTTACAAGCTTACTTTTGTTATTAACATCGTTCAGGGCTTGGAGTGATGAAAGGGAGTCTGTGTAGATGTTGCTGCACTTCGCTTCGTTGTTGTTGAGCCATTGAAGAGTCTTCAGAATTGCGGCCATTTCTGACTGAAAGACTGAGTTCTCATTATCGAGCCTCTCGATAATTGCATCTTTTAACTCCGTATTTTCCAGAATTACCACTCCTGCGCCTTTCCTGTCATCCATCCCTGAACCGTCAGTAAATATTTCAATTCCTCTGCCAGTTGGTCTTTCACTGTCGTAGGGGACACTAGATCTTTGGGCCGGGTGGCACGCCCATATGTCAATTGGTGTTTCATATTGATCGACATCACATGGTAGTTCCTGATTGATCAGGGTTCCCTTTGAGTTTCTCAGCATGAATCTGACATATTCGCATTTTGCTCTCAGGTCGAGAGGCATGACACCGCTAAGTGTTTGCGCCGTGGCTGTGGCCACCGTGCAGTAGGCTCTGGTCATACTTATGAGGAAGGTCGTTTGGATCCTTCCCATAATACCACAGACACCTTTACGGTCTAATCTACTACCCCAAGCACCCACTCCATACAGAGCCATTCTTTCTATGCTGCCTGCATAGATGCGCTTTAGGAGACCAGGCTGTCTCCCGTATAGAGCTTTGGCAGTTCTTCTTAGCTGCAGAGTTAGGCTGTCCGTTCTGATCTTCATCTCCTTAAAATGGGGGATGAAAATCAGCTGCCTGTCCCATCTAACTCCTAGGTACACAACGCTTTCTACTACAGGAATTCTCTTTCCGTCCCAACTTAGTTGCGGATGTCTCGTCAGCAGTTTTCTTCTCTATATGTCCTTCTATTTACCGGCATGCTAGTCATCTTTGACGGGCTAAAGACCAGTTTAAAGAGCTTGCTCCATTCGAATATCTTCTGAAGCACTGCATTTCCTAGTACTTGCATGCTTTTTATACTTGTGCCTGCTATGACTAAAACTATGTCATCCGCGAAGGCTTGCAGTCTCGCATTCTCCGGTAGCTCCAGTTCCAGACAGCTGTCTGCAACTAGATTCCAGAAGAGCGGTCCACTGCAAGATCCCTGCGTACAACCTCTGTCCGATTCGATTCTAATACTTTCCGATGGAAGGTGGTAGAGGATGACTCTGTCCTGAAAGTATGATCGAACAAGCTTAAGGATGTTATCCGGACAGGACTTTCTTGCCGCTTCGTTTATAATACCTGGTCGCCAAACTGTATCGAATGCCCCTTGCACATCTAGTGCTACAACATTCACTTGCAAAGCCTTTATTCTGGTACTCTTTGATCGTTTGCAACAGGCCATGTTGTGCCGTGTCGGATGACTTACCGGCTCTGAACCCATGTTGATTTGGGTTTAGGAAGCTCTTACTGCTGAAGCAATAGTACATCCTCTGAGTCATTAACTTGTCCAAATCCTTACCCATTGCAGGCAGGAGACAGAATGGACGATACGCTCTCGGATCAGTGTTGTCTTTCCCTGGTTTATTAAACAGTACTAACTTTGCTTCTTTCTATTGTTTCGGAAAGTGCTGAAAGAGAAGGCACTTGTTCAAAAGCGACGTCATTAGTCCAGGAAATACTATGTGTATTTCCCTTAAGATTTCCATTTTTATTCCGTCATGTCCTGGTGCCTTTTTATGGCACAGGCTCTTAATGACGTTTCGGATTTCTCTTTCTGTGAATGGCCGATCGTCTGGCCCGCCTTCTGCCTTCTCTGATTCTATTCGTTTTCCCCTATGTACTGCTCCTTCGTTTGCACTATTATCTCCAGGGAACAACACCTGGATAATGGTGTTGACGCTGTCTCGTAGACCTTCTGTCCTTGAGCCATCGCCTCTATCCACTTCACTAATCTTCACTCTCTTATTCGTTTTGCCTCGAGCAAGTTTGTATGGTAGGGCCCACACGTTCTTTTTGCTGACTTCAGTGCAATATCTTTCCCAACTCTCAAGTTTCTTCTTTCTTATCTTACTCTTGTATTCTGCTGAGTATTTCTTAAATTGTATCTTAAACATTTGAGCTGCATCTGGTGTATCTGCTTTGAGGTATCTTTTCCTTAGTGCCCTTTTTTTCTTTCGCATAATGGTTAGTTCCATGTCCCACCAAGGTGCCCGTTTAGTTGGGACTCTTAGAAGATGCGTGTTGCATACTTCCTTTATAACGTCGGTGGCGACTTCAACCGCGTGATCGATGTCTTGAGCACTCCTGCATTTGTTGATCTCTGCCATGATCTCCTCTCTTTTATTCTTTACTTTTCTAGCTACCTTTTTGAGACCCTTTGTGCTTAGGTGGTACGCACTGCTGTTGGTTTGGGTCTCAATATTGCCTATGCTGATCAATAGGTAGTTGTGATCGCTAGCCGTGTCTGTTATTAATCTCCAGCTTTGGATGTTGCTTGATAGGTTACCATCAGGGTAAGATCTATCCAGCTTCTCCCGTTTGTTGTTTCAAATGTTGGCCCTTGGGTAGCATCATTCAGGATCTTAATAGTACAGTACTGTACATCAATAGTGTACAAATATGGAACAGACCAGCGATAAAAAAAAAGAAAAAAAAATTTCTTCTTCACCCGAATGAATCCCCTACCCTAGTATTGGTCAGAAGAAGAGGGGGGTGCATACCCATTTCTGCTGTTTTGCCTCTAAATGTAGTTTTTTCTCTCTATACACAGGGACCACACCTAACATTGGGGAACTGGTTTATATTTTGTCAATGAAAGCTAGACTTCTTCCCTTATGTATATTCTTTGACTAAGTGGCTTCGTTTGGTAGGCCTAGTTGGTGCGATAAAGTTCTGGTTGCTTAATCGTATTAAGTGAAAGCAGTTAATAAACGGTATTTCTCGCAGTTAACAGTTTGAATACCATCTTATGTATGGTTATTTGACTGTTTTGTTGATAACATTTAAATAAATTGTGATTTTCCATTTTATTCTTGAAATTTCTTACAGTGTAGAAATATGGAGGGACATTTTTCACTTTATCAATGCTGTAGTTACCCCCTTTTTTCATCTAGGGTGTAGTCTATTTTGTAATTAATTGGGATAGAATTTTGACTTAGTTTAGAATTTACATTTTCTTCTACAAATTTTAATTTAGTATCTATATTTTGACATATTTAAATTTCTCTTCAATATTAAAATATTAATTTTTTTTAATTATGTATAAGCATAAATTGATAGGAAAGTTATATAATTATATCAAGTTTCTAACTAAAATATAAAGCAATTTGATTTTATTTAGATGAATTTTTTTATACCCAATGATTGCGTCTCAATAAATATTTTTTTTAGAATAAATAAAATATTTTAATATCAATTTATGAGATTTTTTCCAAGTTTTTTTTTATCATTTTTCGAAATTAAAAAACTAAGAAAAATTATAATATTTATTTTGCTATTAAAATTATCAAGCACCCCAAAATGCATCACTTTTTAATAATAATGTGACTTTTACGCAAGAAATACTTATTAATGTGCTTGTTATCTGTAACTAAAAATGCGAATAAAAATTTTTTACGATAAATGCATTTTTAAAAAAATGTCTACAGTTTATTCTTGTCATTCCTTTTATTTGCTTACATTAATTTTACTACTTTAAAATCTTCACTATTTAAATTTTCTACATACTAGGGAATACTTAATATTCTCGTACAAAGTAGGTTTAAGAAACATAATTTGTCACATGACATGCCTTAATAAAATAAAAAAAATTACAATATTTGTTCAAAACATTTAATGAGAACTTTATTGGATTTCTCAGATGCTATTTTAATAATTTTTTCATAGACTTTTGAATAAACGTTGCTAAGATTTGCTTAATTATTCTGATTTTTTCTACGTATTCAAACTTTTTTCATCGTATCTAGTCTTTTTGCAAATTGAAATAAAATCATACACATTGATCATCTAAATCTAAGTTGGTTTTTCTGTGTCAAAAATATTACTTTTTAAAGTTTTTAACTTCTCTTCCTTTTATTGGCTTAAAATACAACAATTTAAAATAGTTTATGATACGATTTTACCTTTGTTACTAAAATATTAATGCTTAAGTAATAATAAATTTTTAAGCTTATTTTTTCAACTGTTAATAATTTTAGTTTCACAACTGTGCTAAATTGGTGTTTTCTGAACTTAAAACATTATTTATTTAAACAACAGTTAGATTAAAATCTAATAAATGTTTGAAATTCAATAGCTTACGTATCCATACAAAAACAGTTTTCATTGCATGATTTAAGATAAGTAAGTAAAATAAATTTTGAAAATGTAAGTAATTCAAATTAAAAGTAATTTTGTTTGTAAAAGATATTTATACAACCGCTATAGATTTGTGTTAATAGTGTTCTTCTCTTTTCAGAATCCTTGAATTTTCTTTAAATATTCTATTATAAAGAAGCTGTCTGAAGTGTATTTACCAATCAGACTGATGTTCTTTTTCAAACATTTCTTTTTAAGTTTAAAAATCATGCATCGAATATATTTTGTTTACTTCGAATTAATTATTAAGTTATAAATTATTAAAATCTGTAATATGTATCTTCAATACGTCTCTAGCAGTTCAAGCAGACAAAAAACAGTGTTGACTATATAAGGTTAGTTTAATTTCATACTTTTCTCCTTAATCAGAAACTTAAATATTTGTGTTTTAAAATGTTGAAACTGAAAGATCTCGCAAAACTGTGCGTTTAACAAGCACTTTTATAGTCACAATTTATTTTCTTAAATAGGAGTTCTTAATGAGAAATTAAATGAAACGTGTTTGAAAATTATCATAAACGTGATTCTTTTATCTGTGTTTCATCGAGCATTTGACAAAACTTCTGCAATTATTAAAAGATCTTTTTTTGTTGCCCTATCTTAAGCTTTCAATAATATTTATCACCGCATCCAATGCGAAATAGACTATTATTTTTATACTTAGTAATTGAAAACCAAAAAAAAAAAAAAAAAAGAAAAATTGTATTAAAACATTAAAAACTTCCCACGTTTGAATTCATTCTAAAAACTATTGAATAAATAGTCAAAAATTGCTTACATTTTGAAAAATATCACATATTTATAATTTTTATATCATCTTAATTCTTAGGCTCTTGTCATTTTTTACAAACATTTCCATATTTCAATTGGTGTGAAAAATTAAAAGAAAGTTTTAGATATGAAAGTAAGTATTTCACATTTTTAAGATATTAAAATAAGCTTTTGTCTGGATTTATCAGATATATAATTCACAGTACTTTTAAATAAATTAAATTTATTTAATTTTATTTTATTAAGTTTTATTTTATTTTTCAATTCAAAACGTAGACTAATTTTTTTATGATAGAATCACCAAACTGCCTGTAATAACATAGGTATTTTTTACTTTTAATTATTTCTGAAAAGGAAGTAACACTTTAAGTAAATTACTTGCTAATTTTAAAATAAAAGAATATTTAATTTTTTTATGTTTTTCTTTTTTAGATTCCAGAGGAATAATTTAGCTAAAAGTCACGTATTTTGTTAATTTCGGTTGAAAGAATTTCCAAAGAATAATTAAGTTAATATCAGTATTTTTTTTCTCTTTAATTAAAAGTAATAAAAACATAAGTTAAAAACTTAATTTTAAATTAAACAGAACTTTTGATCAAGAAGGAAGCAAAAAGTATTATATGTGCACAAAGGAATGCTTCTATATATTCTTTAACTAATTAAATTATTAAAAGTGTTCGTTAAATTATTAAAAGTTTTTTTAATCAAGATATTTCATAGGCTTTTATCTAAGTAGCTCGGATGCAAAATAGACTAACTGTATTTTTCATGAAAAAATAGTTAACTGCATTAAAAAATTGGATGTATAATCAACTAAAACATCACGCTATTTTTCTGAATTTTTCAGTAAATCATTACATACATTTTTGAAAGGATAAGTTAATATGGTTTGTTACCAATTTTCTTTAACGTTTTATAAAAAAATAATTTAACAGGCCTGGTGAATTTAATTTTTTCTTAATGTTAAGTCTCTGTTAGTAAATCAATCGCTTTTTCCTTGCAAAATTTCGAGGTATCAAGTTTATACTTTTTTATTTTTCAGTTTAATTTGTTCCTTCCTTATTGTAATTGTGGGAATAAAAATATTATTCAAAAGCTTATATGACTTGAGCTTAAGCAAAAGTCAAAGAACATAAAGCTCGTGTTCGTAGCTAACGAATAACAACGAAATTCCTGAGTTTTGAAACTTTCGTTTTCAGCGCCAACAAATATACAACACAGCTTTCTCTGACAATCTTATTTTTTATTTCTGATTCTCTTACAGTTCTACAAAAGTGGAGGCATAGTAAGTATGATCTCATAACAGTAGAATTCCGAGCTCAGTAAATTTCTTAAAGTAAATTATTAATTAAGTCTGGAATCAACATAATATAGCAAAAGTTTTCTATAAATGCCTTAAAATTTTTTTTTCTTATTAAACTAACTTTGGGCTGCTCACTTTGGATGTTTTCCAGATTAAATATGCCAACGTAACTTAAAGCAATTTTTTTAAATACTTCGCAAAATATATTGTGGCGTTATACCTATCTAAATTTTTTGAAAAAAATTGTGTATTACTTCAAGTTAAAACTGAATTGAGTTTGCACACACTCTTTAAAAGGTATAGTTGAATTAAAATACCAGTAATTAATAAAGTTTACAGCATACCACATGCATTTAATCCATGGCAAACCTGGTTGGCAAAAACCTGGAAAATGTGTTGTGGTAGTTTTTGAAAGATCCGCAAATTTTGGAATTAAATGTGATTTTCTTTTTTATTAGAAGTAAAAAAATTGATGACAGAAGACTCCAGCTACACTTAAAGAGCGATTTTACTTAATTATCAACACTATTTCTTAAGATATGATTTTCTTTAATTTTAATGTATGATGACGAAGATCAAAGCCTAACTGGGCTTAATTTTAGCCTCAGAACTTATGAGCAAGTTTATGGTCGATTATTTGCCAAGCAATTTCAATCTTCTTTCTGATTGATTTGACGAACTGATCATAGCCTATTTAATACCAAGTAACTTTTAATCTTCCTAACTGATTTAATGAGTAAATACATTGTGGTCGATTTTTTGCCAAGTAAATTCTATTTTCTTGTCGGATTGATATGGCAAACTGATTATGTGAACTATTATAAATATCATGTATGCTTTCAGTTGTATTATAAAGGTATTTATGTTTTTGCAAGAAGACTTACACAAATCTCTAAATTGTATAATATTATTTAATGACTTTTATTCACTTCGGTTTTGTTAAGCCTAGTTCGAATTCATAATAAAATTCCCTCTGTGCTGTGTGCATGTTTGGTAAGTAAACTTATTTTATTTTAAGAAATATTGTACACATGCATCCCAAATTAATGATTCTTTGCTTCTTATGGTGTCATAAACGCGACTATACCTATTTTTATGTGTATTATATCTGACTGTAATTATAAATTTTAGTGTTACTAAATAACAAAAATGGTGGCAGCTACTTTACATTTAGTAGTGTAAAGAACAATCTAGGTATTATACTACACCATTAACTACTCTTGATTTTGGTGTAGAGGAATGCTTAGTGAACACAACTTTGGTGTTAAGAAGTAGCCACCACTTTTGGTGCTCAGATACACGAAAATTCGTCACAGAGTTGCTTACAGATGTTTAGAAAAGGTAGGAGAATCTAATTGCAATTGTATGAAATTGCATTTCCAAATTTACTTAATAATACTAATCTTAGCACAAGATTAGTTATTTTTTACAGAATGAAAAATTTTAGAAAAAGTAATCAAAGTGCTCATCTCCAACCAATGTTCCAAACAGCATTAATGTTTAACTAGAAAATAGATTGAATAAGTAATTTGAACTTCAATGCTTTTGTTATTTGAATGATTCAATTAATAACTACTGGTGAAAGTTCATACGTTTGATATTTTTCTTGATTTTTCTATTACTCTATTCCTCGCATTGATCCTATGACCCCTCTTATGATTTAGTTTCGGAAACTAAAAAAAAAAAAAAGATTTTGTTTGAACCTTGAGTCAAACTTTAGTTTGAAGACTAATTTTAACTTAGATTAAGAAATTATTTTTTACCAATTTTCTTTATTATATTTTCTCTTAATAATTATGTAAAACAAAATATGAATGTACTTTAAATAAGTGTCAAAAAATGTAATTTTTTTAATGGAAAATTTGTTTTTTGTATGAAAAATGAAATTTTTCGATTTTAAAACACACATAAAATTTAAAAAAATTATTTCAATTAAAATACTTTGAAATTCTTATAACATTTTATTAAACAGAGAAGAGTGATACAAAATTATTAATCAGGTTTTATTGTAATTACATAGTTTCATTTTTTTATAGTAACTACATAGTTAAATTTATTAATATTTAAACAAAGGAAAATTATGCATTTTTAAATATTTTTTCCGCGTTACTGTTAAGCTTACATTCACTAAGCTACTTTTTAATTAAAATCTAAATTTTCAATGCACAAACGTTTCATTTTTTTCAAGAAAACCTGAATTGTTTATAGCCGTCTGGGGAAAACTTTGTTCCGTTTAATTTTTATTTAAAATATTTAAAAAAAAAATAACAAAACACAGATGAAGAAGGAAATTTTTAAGGATTTACTAGATCCAATTATTAAAATAGAGAAATAAAAAATCTCTTGGAATTACTATTAATTAAAAATATTTAATTACATCATCTTCGCAATGTAATATGAAGCAAATTAAAAATAATAAAAAGTTTAACTAGAACTGAGTTTCAAAATACTATTCGGCCCAAAACTAACAATTAACAGACAGAAAAATAAACAATCGCTTTTTTAAATACGCACAAAGTTTCAAAGATATGAAAATATGCATCTCTTTAATTAATCATAAAACTACTTTTCTAAGTACTGTTTTAAATTAGAATTAGAGAGCTTATATTTCGATTCTTTTTTTTTATTGCAGACATTTCAAAATTATTTTGTAATTATTACTACTGTCTAGAAATTCATGAAAGATATACAGACAATGAAAAGAAAAAAAATATTTAGAAAATATATCTTGTGTTTTTAATACAGACAACGAAAAGAAAACAATATTTCGAAAATATATCTTGTGTTTTTAAAGTTTTAGTTTTTGCAAGCAGCTTTAAAGAATGAGAAAAATACTTGTTTCGGAAAATGCACGTTTAAGAAATCTGCTTTTATTATTTTCCTGATTACTTGCTTACGAAATATTTCTGATTATTTTATACTCGAGCTCCGTTTACTGTTGTATATGCTATTCCGAAATCACCACTTTCGATTTACAATTTCAAAATTCTTTTCACAAATGAAAAAAACAATTTTTTTTTCAAATTAAAGCAAATAGATTCTCTACTGTCATAAATGAATATACAAATAGAAAACAATCAAAAATATTATTAAAATCTGACTAATTACTATTGAGGAAGAAGATATTAAAAATATTAAGATCAGTTTGATTTCCTGATAAAACTTGATGTATCATTTCTTGTTTCTTCAGCAATCAAGTAGGTTTCGATGCTTAGAATATCACTTTTTCGAGTTTATAATGTTTTAAATCTCGTCAAGTTTCAATAAAAAATTGTTTTAATACCTCTCAATTGTGTATTTCTACTACATTTTCGATTACATTTTAGAAGTAAGTATTAAGGATATTTCTTTCGGATCATTCAAAATTTTTTTATTTATTACTAGCCGTCTATGACAACCAGCTTGGTCACTTTACAAAACTATTTTGTATCATATATAAATTTAATGCTAACCAAGCCGAAAGCAGAGCACAGCTTTATTTAAATATTTAGATTCTTCAATCCCTTCTCCAGTCCTAAGGGGCCTGGCCGAGCGGTATCGCCGGTCCAAACGCTCTGTTAAGCGTGGAGGTAGCGGGTTCGAATCCCGCCGTAACCCTGGATGTATTTCTTTGTGATGTCTTTCTCTGAATTGTTCTATCTGTATTTTCTACTTGACAATGACTTATAAGCCTATATTGAGCGCACAAGTCAGCAAATGTATGTAATCTCAATAAATAAATCAATCCAGTCCTAACACCTTAATTAGTGTATTAATCAAATTTTTCACCGTTTAGATGTTGCTGTGGCTCTGCCAGCACGAAAGCTCTTTGATTTCAATTTTAGCTTTTTTCAAGAGATGCAATCAATAGTGTCAAAATTCCTTATGTATTGCTTTTTTTTTCTTCCAATGGCAGGCACTGAACTTCATTCGTTTCGCCTTAGAAGATGACAGAACCTAAGTCACGGAGGCGAGTAACATTGCCCACGCCACACTGCCACAAACCCGCTTATAGGGTGGGCCACATTCATCTCGGCAACCTGGCCGGCTCTTCATGTAATAATTTAAAATATGTCCGGAAGTGATATAATTTCACAACTCACAAGCCACCGGAAGTATGAGTTCAAGACATTTCTGCATAGTTGGCAGCAGAAGTATTAAAATTATTTTCTCTCTCTTATTAGATGAGATCAGCAACTTTTTCCTATGCTCTATTACATGATGTACTGCTTCCTAACGCTACTCTTGAGCTATAACTTGAGTATAGTACAATATATATCTGCTTGAAAAATTCAAGTTCCATAACCAATAATTGGTATGATAGTGTACACAGCACCATTCATGTTTCATAATTTCTACGGCCATTTTAGATTGGATTAAAAATCTAAATAGTTACTTCGTAGCTAAGTTTTTCAATAAAAATACAAAATGAATATAAACTTATTGTATAATTAATTTTTCAACACTACCTCTAAATTATTACTTAAAATCACCAAACAAAATGGATAATAACTATAGTGATGTAAATTGATAGAGAAATACCACAGTTTATTGTGCCACATAAAAGAAAAATATAAATATATTATGTAGATCTGATTACATCAGTTTTGATCCTATTATCACAATGCACACCCTTTACTATAATATTAATACATCGTTTTCATACTGTATAGATAAAAAAAAAGTTACTCTTTAAACTAGCACACAATTAAATTTTTTCTAAGTTGAAACTAAATTTCTCAAAATTACATTTATCATGCAGATTAAAAACGAAAAAAAAATTATAATGTCATATCTAAAATGAAAAAAAAGGAGAGGGAGCAAATTTCAGGGATGTTAGAAGTTGTTTAAATAAGTCATCGGACAAAAATAAAATTACTTTTCTGTTTGAAAAGCTTAGTACTTATAGTTTTTGTAATTATTTTTCTTTTTTTCAGTTTAGAATATCGTAGCTTATGACAGAAAGCGGTTCAGCATCTTGGCGGATAATAAAGCAGCAGTAAATTTCATTAGCACCATTTCGAAAACGATATTTGATTAACATTGGCATCAAACATGGAGCTTCGAGTCGTGGTGGCTCAGGAGATAAAGCGTGCTCATGGTTCATGGTTTTCCTTTTCATGTAATGCTGATGCGGGTTAGTTCCATAAAAAAATCCTCAACGAAGGCAAACTTCTCCCATTACTTGATCCAGGCGTTCTCTTGTCTTCTGAATTGGGTTCAAATTACGAGATTACGGAACTGTATATTAGTAGTCGTAAACTCAAAAATTGGATCGATTGTTCAACGACGGTTTTAAGCGAAGAGCTCTAGTTCAAATCTACGTATTATATCCACGTAGTTTAAATTTTAATTGACGGTAAATAATTTATATTAGGCGGTAAAACAGCGAAATAAATTATTCTTGCATCAACCATAAAATTATTGAACTTGTATTGTCATACAATACAGCACTCCAATTGAGTTTAAACTGTCTAAATAATTAAGAAATGACTGAAATTCGGTAAATTCAGTGTCAGTTTTTACTAAAAAATATGGGCAAATTTAAATTTATAAAACCATAATTTTCTTTGTGTATTTTGAGCAGCTTGAATTTGTTTATTCTTTTTTCTAAAGGATTTTATTGATGCATATAATTTAATTTTACGTGTAGTCTTTTACGAAACATTACATTAGCTTAAAATAATTAATTTCCCTGAAATATCTTTAAGCATTAAGCAGTTTTTAATAATTGAAATTATAAATTTCTGGGGAAAGTTATTGGTTTCTTAATTACTAATAGGAAGGTTAAATTTATTTTTGTAAAAAAAAAAAAAAAAAAAAAATCTGATGTTTGGTAAATGATCGCTAATTTTAT
Organism: Parasteatoda tepidariorum; assembly: GCF_982258835.1. NCBI lineage: Eukaryota > Metazoa > Arthropoda > Arachnida > Araneae > Theridiidae > Parasteatoda > Parasteatoda tepidariorum. Next base: position 57,809,499 of record NC_141764.1, on the reverse strand, counting down.
GGACATCAGAAAGAAAATATTAGTCGAAGGAAAAGTTATGTAACATATTAAAATGTTAAATTAATTATTAAAACATGAGTTAAGAGCTTTTATACGTGTTTTTTTAATCTAAATACTGAATTTTATAATGAATAATGAATTCTCATCTTCAACAGGGTGATAGAATTTATGCATTTAGGGTCTTCTTTAATATAAAATCTGTATTGTATCACAACCTGAATTAATTACAGATTCTCACTAGGTGTGATTAACATGCATTATGTAAAGACCATAACTTAAAAGGAAGTGGATAAAGTTGTAGTGAGAGTGTTTAAAAATTTTTTTGACTTTCGTGGCAGTTACTTTCTTAAACAGTTATAAGTTATTTTTATAGTTACAATTCTTTAGGATTATCATTGAAGCAAATCTATAAGCATCTATTTTTTGGTACGGTGTCTTTTATTCGATTAAAAAATTTTTACTGTTAAACATGTGAAACTTTTAAAATTTTCTTAAAAATATTTTTATAACACTTGACTGAAAATTTCATGATATATATTCTTTGTAGGCTAAAACTTTAACTATATTTTGTAATTATACAGCTCAGGATTATTCTTTAAATTTAAACATCATCTAGTTGCTTTATAATGCATAGTTTTAATGTCTATACTGTATAGTGTATGATTATTTTATAAATAATATACATGGATTGGTATATTTCTCTTCAACTACTTTTTGGTCTCATTCTCCTGAAAAAACTGGAAATTAGTTAAAATTTTTAATAGCTGAGACCATATTTATTGATAGTTTCTGCGAATTCCATTTAAGTTATTTGAATAGTGTGAAATATTTAATTTACCATAAAAATTATCTTTTCCCTTTAATGCAACTATCTTTCCCACTTCAAAAGTAGTCTCTGATTTAACTAGAACGAAATCGAGAATTGTTGTTTTATTTTCGAAAAAAATATACAGCTTTTTACAGCCTTCATAGTTTTGTATATATAGCACATCAAGTCTTTATTTTTTCATCATTATTTTTTTGCATGATTTTAAAGTCCTAGATACACTACTTAATGCAACATATCTTCAAGCGAGTATGAAGCTTGCCTTAAGCTTATCAGCACTAGTTTAACAGGAATTTTGATTCCTATATTATTTTGGACCATAATGAAACATAATACGGCACGTGGCTGTGAGATGTCATGCGTGATAAGGGCCTTATTAGTCTATATACACGTGCTCAGATTTCAAGTAAATTCGAACACTTAACGAAACATTTTCGGGTGGGCGATGCTTCTGTTTACAGTTTGATAAACTGTATATGCTGGTGAGCACTATGTCTGGAGGAACAAGAATTCAAACGTCAATGGAAATGTTAGCATACCCTGTATTAAAAGTGATGCGAATATTTATATAAGATGAAAAAAGTTCACAGTGTTCGATATCCTGAACTATTTGGGATAACTGGATTCGGACATTTTAATTTTGAAAACACTAACAATAAGGTGAACTTCACACAGCCTTGAGTTTCATTATCACTGCAAATGGGCTATCTGTGCCGTAAGTATTAAATTCTAATTAAGTGAAAATTTTTCTTCAACTTCATTGTATTGTGTAGGTCTATTTCTGTCCAGTTGAAACTCAACAATGAATATGGTTTAAGGAAAAGTGTCTTGGCAGAATGTTGTATTGGAAATAAAGCTTTATTTCCTCAAAATGTTGTGGTAATTTATTGTTCAGTTGATGTTACGGTGGGTTCAAAATTATTTTAGGCATTTAAACATTTAAAATAAGAAATAGTATTTTACAAAAAAAAAAAAAGTAATTTCAAGGAAGTTTACTAATGAATTGAGTATATGGTACATGTTCTATATTATATATAAATCTGATCCTGATAAGAGGTTTCAATGTGCAATATTTATAGAAATAAATACTTTTTTTGATATAAAAGTCAGTGTATTAATAACCTAAATGAACATTTAGGGAACAAAATAGCGACACCCATAATTTCCACATTTATCGAATTTTGAAACAAAGTAGGCCTGAAACATGAACATTGTTCAATGTAGATTGCATCACATCAAACTAAGAGTGCCTGCAAGATTGGGTGCCTGCAAGTATGGTCTTAGTAGGTAAATAGTGAAATTTTTCGATTCAAAAGCTAATCAAATTCGACACACACGCTTGGCATCACTTGTAAGTATCCAATTAAATCTGATTTAATGATTTAAATCACATGTTTAGGCATAATCACTTTACTTCTTCTTGAGTTGCAATTACCCAATTACAAATACGGGGAACTTTTTATAAATTTATTTAATTTTAAAAACAGCAATTCCTCTTTTTCTCTTTAATAAAATCATAAATTTAATTAAAGTGCTTGTATAAATGTGTAATAAAATATGATTTTATTTGTAAAACTATATTAAATGATTTTAAATTACAATGAACTTAAAAATACAGAAGACGAGATTATTCATTTTATTTATCATACCCTAAACAACAGAGAGCAAATTTTTTCCTTTTACATTTTCACTTTTCCCTACCATTTTACAAAACCCATTTTTGTTTTATTTACTTTTATGATGTAATTTGAATGCGCTCGCCTACTTTGATCAAGTTACTTTGATCGTGTCAACCCGCCTTTAGTTCGTCAGTTGATTGGCTTGTCAGTTGATTAGCCATCACCAGCACCCGCTTGTAATCTTTAAAGCTTTTTATCTTTTTATTCAACTGTTAAGCTCCGTGTAAGACCATGTGGAAGCTCTTCAATTCCAGGACAGAAGCGATTATGAGCTTCTTTGTTACATCTAATACAGATTTTTTCTCCTTTTTTTCTTCTTCTTATTCATTTAAACTTTCGAGTGCATGCTTAACTTTAGGGTGCATCATATAGACTGTTCTATGTTATTAAAAATAAGTTTCGTTATTTTTAATAACATAGAACAGTCACTGATTAAATTTTATTATGTGTGATAACATTATTTCATTCTTTATGATATTTTTGTGTTTCTGAAAACAAAATAATGTCATTATTTTGCAATATAGTTATTTTTAATGTAGCCGTGATTCAGACCTAGACCTGAGTCTCTGTAAGTACGTTCCAAAAAATATACGTTTGTAGTTATATAGTACATCGTTGACTTATTCAAAACTCAACATAGCAGATAAGCGATTTTTGTTCCTATTTACACTGAAAAAAAAAGTCATGCTATTTTGGAAATAACATGTACTTTTGATTAATGATTAAAAAAAGAATTTTCGCAAATAGTTCCCAATGTACCATGTTCCTGTAAAAATATTATTTATCATTATTATTTATAATTATTATTTATTTACTACTTGCTTTTATTATTTAAATTTATTTTTAGTCTGTGAAAATATCAATATTATTTTAAAACTTACGGATAATTCAATTCTCGATATGCCACCCACATTAAGTAAACATTAAAGTTGCAATCTGCACAGTTTGTTATAATTTACAGTTTGTTATAATGTACATTTTTCAAAAATATACTTCTTGGAAGTTTAATTCTTCTGATATTATTGTATCAGAATAAATTTAAACATTTGAATATATTGAAAAATTATTAATTTGATGAGGAATGGTAAATGTTACTCGTATAAACGGCGAAAAAATCCTATTCCCCGCACTGCATGGGGATGAGTATTTAAAAGTTAAAATGCAAACATAATTTGAAAAATATTAAAAAATACTCGTGTGTTACTTATGCGTTTATAGTGTATTATGAACAGTAGTTTATAACAGTACACAGGGTGTTCTATAATCACCATCATGAACAAACATTTTTATAATATTTATAAGAATTGAGGTAAAATATAAGGATGTATAAACAAAAAAAATTATTCAAACCTGACAAATCATTAAAAAATAGCGAAATTAAAAAAAAAATTAATAATTAGCTGGGAAAATTGATAGTAACTGAAAAGCGACTATTAGAAACCCTGTTATTAACAGCCGGTAATCAAGCCGGTTTTCATCTTTTTACCTTTTGTCATTTCAAATCATAAGATTTTGACATTGGTTAATTAGTGACATTAGTTAGTGTCAAAAACTGTATTATTTTACTAGCTTTCTGTTTTATATAGATTTTAAGCATGCATATTAAGGGCTGTGATTTCCGAAAGCCCTGTACCTCGCGAGGTTAGGCCATTTAGTGAGTTTGTGACGTCATACCAGCATGGACTAATAGAAACTTTTTAATGATTTTAAGGATAGGGGTGTAAAACTCTCTTTGTAGTTGATGTCAAAATTTCTGAGCCGCATCACCAACAGTTCTGGAGTTTCAAGAGATTCGGAAAAGTAAGTGTTCTGAGACAAGGACAATACTAAGTAAACACAAAAGAATAGTTTAAAGAAAAAAAAAGAAATAATAAATTTAGTGATTAGATGTTTCCAGACATAAATCCTAACAATTAATTATATTGACATTTTTGAAAGCTAGTTAGCAAAACCTCCGTAAAAACTTCTCGTCAATCATTGTTTTTTTCTCTAGATGTTGACATTTTCCCCAGAAACAAAGAATATTTTCGCGATAAAATATATATTCATTTGTAACTTATGTAACTTATTGTAACTCTTTATTAATAACATTTTGCTAATATGTTAATCGTAACAATATAAATAATTAAATGTGCTTAAAAAAGATAAACTAAGGAAATCGAAATGTGTGGCTCAACGAGAATTAAATAAAAAGTAATTTTACTCGTTTATAAGACTTCCATTTATTAAAAATTCTATTTGGAAACAGCTTTTATCTTCCTTAAATGTTATAAATTTTGAAAAATTTCGATATAAATATTAAGATTTATGTACAGGACCATATAATCCTTCTTAATTTTATTTATTATATTTAACAATATTTTGTTATTTTGTCATTATTCGGTTGCGAATTTATAAAATAACCAACACGAGAGAAATATATTTTTCTTCAATAGTGGATAAAGAGCCATTATTTAAAGCCAAAAAGTCGTGAAGAAAAGCACTTAAAATCTTAATAACTTTCAAACAAATTAGAATTTGGAAAAAAAAACTCAAGATAGGTTTCTAAAGGAAAAGTGCATGTCAAATTTCATAGTAAATAATTAATTAATAAATAATTAATGATTAAATTTAATATTTTTTGTTCTATAGTATTTCTTATACACTTGTCTACGTACCTTCTTAACTTCAAGTTTATAAGTCTTTTACTCTTTGCACAGCAAAAACCAATAAAGCGTAAAGCAAAAAATGTGAGAAAAATTAGTAGAGAAAAAACCCACGTAAAATTGCAATAGCTTTCAAACAATCTAGAGCTCACGCTAAGTTTATAAACAAAAATGTTAATTTTGTTCAGCACGCAAAATTTCAATTCTGTAGTTGCATTTACTCTGCTAGCAGAGAGGCCCGTATGGTATTTTTCACTAAAAGTTAAACTACTAATAATCCTCAAAATAATTAGTTGCATTTATTCAGCTTGTAGAGAGGCCCGCATGGTATTTTTTACTGAAAGTTAAACTACGAATAATCCTCCTATTAATTAAAGAATGTTAAATTTTTATTCCATAGTTCCAATTTCTAAGTTTTCATAGTTCACAATTTCAATAATAAGTTCTTCGAAATTCAAAGATTCTAAGTCTAATAGTTTTTTGCTCAACAAAACAAAATGTAAAGTAATGTTGAATCACCTAAACAGCGACGGGGCTTTCGATTGTATTAATGTAGAGAAATATCAAAGCGAGATCTCATTTATTTCTTCTTATTATGTCACACATTCTGTATTCCTAAGTTTAAGTGAACTTTTTTATGTATTTCATTAACAAAATGATGTTTTCTCACTTGATTTTAAGAAAAAAAACTGTAATGAATGTGAAGCATCCACATGGGGGCAGATCCTTCTGGTATTGTATATTAAGAATGCTTATAAGTAATTTAATTGATTGGATGTATTGATCAAATGATTGTAATGGATAAAGGCCTGGATTCGGAAACGCTGACTTTAAGCATGTCAATCAACTAAAACCTTTTTTTAATTTTGAAAGAGAAACTTTTTATAAATTTCCTTTTAGTAGAATTAAATTAAAAAGTTAAAAAAGGTATTTTTAATTTTGCTAACTTGAGTAAATGAAATCAAAATTTTGCTGGGAGGAAAATAAAAATGCTTTGAAAAACGTACCAGAAAATTTAGAAGTGATGGTAAAAACATGTTTTAACTTTATAAGAGTTTTTAAAGTTTTTAAGGGGCATGTGCCACAGTATTATACTACGAAATTACAAATAGGTATTTTATGAAGGAGGTACCGATTGTTTTTTATTTCTTATATAAAATTTAAATATAACGTTTTCGATCCAGACGGATTGGACGAAGCAATCATATTATTAATCTCAAAACTAAATTTTATTTATTTAATTCTACATATTTTTGATCTGAACGAAACAAAGAAATTTTGTCCTTAAATCATGCATATTTTGATTTTAAGAATAATATGAAAACATCAAAAATGAGTTTTGTCACTATTTCACAGTGTATTCACTAATGATTTATCATTGACAGCTATAAATGTAGTTATAAAGCAAAATTTCGTAGATTATTAACACCTTATTTGGATCAGAAAACCTTCCTTTTCCAATGCCCGTCACATTTGGCACGTGTGCCATGGTGATACTTAACAGACAGTATTGTTGACCTCATCTCCGTGAGAGTCGTACAGGTGGATCAACGTCATCCCAACAACATGAAAAGAACGTATAGAACAGACAGAGTGAGAAAGTACTTCCATGCCCGAAGCGGGATTAGAACTCGAGACCTATCTAACATGTGAACAGGACCTTGTCCACCATAAAATCCGGCCTGCTAGCTCAAAAAAGCTATTCCAGATAAAAAAAAGTTGTGGATTTCAGGTTCAGTGATTGTTTTTCTTATAAAAAAACTGCGTCACAAGGAAAGCCTAAAGTGGGCCATAAATTGTTTCTATTAAAAAACATAATTGTTTATTTGTTAAAATTAAGTTCTAATTCTTAGGGGAAAAGAACATGGGCCTTTCTTCTTTAAGAGATCTTTCACTCTGTAACGAATTAAAATTGAAATGAGTTTCATAATGATCCTTGGATTATATTACAGATGCTACTTTTGTTAGCAATGTTGTATAAAAATCAAGTAAGTGAACTGGTTTTTCCTGTTTCATTTCGCAGTCTCAATTTTTCCAGTATGCGCAGGCAATCCGTATAAGTGAATGGAGTAGATTATAATGTTAGGAGCCGGCTGAGATGTAATCTGAGTATTGGTGATATTATAAATCCACTATATATATATACAGGGTTATTTATAATTTCCTCCGGGCTTTCGAAGCGTTATAGTAAAAAAGCTAAGACGAATATGGCAAAAAAGAACATGTGAAATTATTCCGAAAGTATTCAAGTTTTAATTTAAGTAGTTGCCGGCAGATGGCAGCAACATGTACCACTAAAGTCAGTTGTAGTAAAAAAAATGGCGTTTATAGGCGGAGGATTTATGAATAACCCTGTACATAGGTTCATAATATAAGTTCATATATATAAGTTCATAAAACTTCTTTCAATTAACACTAATTTCTTTTTTTTATTACTATTTCTGATTCAGGGTTTATTCTCGAGCTATTCTGAGGGGTGATCAGCTTCACGAGTGTTCTGGGAACGAGCAAATCTCAGAACCAATGGTGGTTCCATTGATTGCTTTTAACGTTTTTTAAAAGTTTTTATTTTTGTTCAAATAGAAGTTTGATTTTATTAACTCAAGATAACAAAATAAAAAAGTGTTATAAAATATGCATGTTTCAAAATCTAACTATATATAAAAATCCAATGATGGTGTCGCACCAGCCAATGAAATCTAAGGTATCACGTGACAGTATGAAAGAAGTAGCCAATCCAAGCGAGGATGCAGTTTTAAGCAAATCAGAAAAGAGAACGCATTCGCGTCAAAGCTTTTTGTTGATTTACTTTGAGTGGGTTTTTGCTGATTACATCTCATCTTATCTTATCATTCTTATGCCTATCCAGTGAATGATATCTTTTAATGTTTACATTTTTGTTGTTTGCTATTATAAAGCTTACTGAGGCTTGCTTACCTTAAAATGGTTAAATTTTAAATCACATTTATTTATTCAACTCATTTCAATCATTTGGAATTTCAGTATAATGTCTGACAGGACAGATCGCGATCGAGAATATCGCAGACAGCGGAGATTGGATCCCACGTTTCGTCAAAATGAACAAGAGCGTCGAAGAATAAATCGACAAAATAATCGAGAGCTTACTAATGCCTGCCAAAGAGAAAATTGAAGTAGGGCAGCTAATCGTCTTCGAGAAATAGATGAAAATCAGTATTTGGGAGAATCGTACTTATGCTCTGCCGCGCATTTATATCCTTATATAAATGTATTAAAATTTGTTTGCGAAGCAAACAAAAAAGAATTGCGTAGCAATTCTCGGGGGTTGGCGAGCGGTAGCGAGCAAGGGGCGGAGCCCCCTAGTTATGATAAAAAAATTGATGATTAAAAAATTAGAAAACGTCAGTTTTAGTTGATAATCCCGTTTCATTAATCTCCTTTGAATCTGCATTTCCTACTATATCATATAACAATTCAAATTAAAAACTGTTTTATCTCTCTTGATCAAGAATAATTATGTGGAAAATATTTTCTGCTTCGAGTTCAGACACGAATCTGGTTAATTAAATAAAATCTTTTAGAATAGTTTCGTTTAGGATTATTACTTTTTATTCAAACATTTTGTTTCTTTTTGTTCAAGTTCAGGCATTTTTGCAAGGAAATGAATCTCAAATATTTCTTCATGATTAACGTTGTTACGCCTGTTGTATTTTTTTGAGTAAGCTTAGATTTGTAAGCAATGGTTATGAAATAAGCAATAAGAAATTAAAGCAATGACAGTTTGTACTAAATTTTTTTTCTGCTAGCATTAGTAACTTTTGAGTGCTCTATCAAATTTAGTGAAATTTACATTTTAACTATTAATGCAATCATTAAATTTATTCAACTTATCAAAGGAAATATTTCTGGAAAAATCAACGTACTGTATAGTAATTATTTTTCTGGCCAAAAAAAAGAACCTAACGTAATTTGGTTAATAAAATCAAAATATGTAGTATTTAAACCATTCATTTGATAATCTCTTCATTCGTAAATGGAAACGTTTGGCAAAAATTGCTTTTTTTTGAAAATTATTGACTCTTATTTAGGAAAAAATACTACACTGAAAAGTTAGTTGTGCCCAATAAATGGTTTTTATGCCATGCTCTAAGGTATCATTAAAAATTATAAATTGTTTTGCATTTACCAATTTTTATTTCACAGATTATAAATATTTTATTGTTATAGATATTTTATTGATATTTTATATATTATTTTTATTTTATATTTTATATATTTTTTATTTTATATTTTACATCTTATATTTTATGTATTAAGATTATAGATATTTATTGTTAGTTTTACCAAAATCATTACGAAAGCATTTCGGTAAAAATTACCGAGTTTTTGGTGTTCTCAAAGCGCCGGAAAGTTTTTTATATTCTGGTAGTTTTAACCATTTTTTTTCACAGTTTTGAATCTATTGAATATATATGTATTTCTTTCCTATGCATTCGAGTTGACCGAAATTATCAAAACAAAGCAATGCACGATCAGGATATAATGTTTTAATTTTCTATATTATAAATAATTTAAGTATGACTTTCACCTTTTCTGTTTTTCGTTTAATTTGGGTTCTCAACAATTGAGTGTAAGACTGCAGATGAAATAATTTCGAAAAAAATTCAAATAAAGAGCTAAACAAAAATAATGTACTGTGCGCCAAAAAAGGACCACCCTGAAAAACTATTGATCTAATGACTGGATCTTTCCGCTCTAGGATTCGTAATCAATAATTTTTGTATGACTTTTTAAGATTTTTCTGGAATTCAGGGTATTCCGTTTTTTATTTTGCGCACTGCGCATCATATTTAAAATTAGATTGTTAAAGTTTCACTTCCATTAATATATAAATACGTACGACAGTCAAGATTAACATATTTAATGATTTGATGTCTAGTCAAAGATAATAGATTTATATAGTTTATGTTTTCATATTAGTTTATATAAAAAGAACTTATATGTTATTTTATTTGCATAAAATAAGCTTTTTTCTAATGTTAATTCAACATGAATGGTCTTAGATAATACTTCAAAATTTTTGAGAAAAAAGTCCAAACTTCTTTGAAATTTGATTATAAAAGAGTTATTTCTATCGAAATAATGTAAAAGAAAGCAACTGTAATAGCTTTTGTGAAAAAAAATAGGAATTTCTTTTTACGCATTTTCCATTATTTTAAGAATAAAATCTTATAAAATACTTTTATTTTTCAGCTCTTCAAAAATTTTTTTGCCTCAGTTCGAGATTCTGTTGTAGATTTTTTTATTTATAATAACTATTCATGCATAAAGATATAACGTGATCTACAAACTTAATAAGCTTTTCGTACTTTTTATATTAAAAAAAAGAAGAAGAAAAAGTAGGTAATTTGTTCTTATCGTAATCTTTGAAGTTCTTTCTCTCTGTTCACAAAGTATGCAAATTAAATTACCAGACTTTTTGGTGTGTTAAAAGTTTACTTTAATATTATATAATGGTATTGTTTTTTAACCATCATTGTATGCATAGAGGATCTCTTTGTTATAGTTATTTCTCCGAAGAAGGCATTTTGTATAAATTTTTGATAAAGTTCGGTTTATAAGAGATTACTTTGTAATTTAGTTTAAATATTTGATTGTAGTTCTGGAATACATTATTAATATATGTTTTTTTAATTTTAATAAATATACATTCTGCTATTTCTGACTATGTAAATATTTTTAAACTTTATTGCATTACTAGCAAAATGATTTAGAAAGAATTCTGTTACAAAAATCTAAATTACAATTTTTTCTGATTTATATGAATTAATATAAAATATTAAAAGTCTTACAGCCAAAAATGCGAAATTGGAAAGTAAAATTAATAACAGGATAATTTGGTTAGTTTTAGTACCAAATCACTCAAAATATTCTGATACACATCTAGTTAAGACTCTAAAGTTGTTAGAAAGTAATTATGTCACATATATTTTTTAATTTTTTGAACCCCTTCTCCTTTTTATCATTATACGCCTCATTTTAGCATATCTTTAACCTTTTTTTCCCGTTAATTTAAAGATATACTAGCATTTTAAAAACAAAACGCATGTGTTAAATATTTCAAGCTTTATTTTCAAATATTTACATCTGTGTCTTAAGGACATTTATGCGCAATAATAATAATAGTAATTTGTGCACTTATTATTTTGATGAAAAAGATGAGAAATATATAAAAGTAAGTGATATAAAAATATTTATTTTGTAGATTTTTGATATTTTATTTTATCCAAAATGTGTGTTTTCTCAATTCTTGTTACCCCCTCCTTCTTCTAATAACAAACTATCACAATTTCATGAACCCAGAAACCCATCGCTTGTGGACATTCACTAATTCCTCTTTTAAATCAAACTGCTGAAATCGATTAGTTTCTGTTTCTAAAATAGCGTTTAGTGCCTATCTCTTCCTATATACTTTCTTAACGTGACCAAAAAACGTGGCGTCACCAAACGTGAATAGTTTGTAAAAAAAAAAACTACAACTGTGGTCAATCAAAATGTACGTACCTCATTATAAAAAGCAGACTACTTCACATTCCGTGACATATTTTATGTTATTTATGATAATAATATTTAAGGATAAAATAAAATTCTTTAAACCTCTTATATAAAAGAGTAATACAGAATAATATGACTTAATGAAGCCTTTAAGCACTCAGTAAAAATTAAAGTAAAAAGTTCCAGTTTCAGTTCATTCTCCCGGGAACATGTTAAGGAACAAAACATTTGATAAACCACAATTTCCTACAGTAATAGTTACCGTAAAATCACTGAATCACTCTAATTATATTAATAATACTAAAAAAACTGTATATTTTATGGTTAAAACGTGAAAACATTAAATGGTCAAAATGTAAATACCGGCACCCAAACTGTCGGTACTTTATACAATAATTTGTGTAATGGTAATATTTCTTTTATGAAGCTAAATTTTTATCAATAGTTAAGCTCAGATTTTAGATTATATATAATCAGATTTTCTTTAATTAATATTAATAGAGTTAAACATAAAAACATTATTTTAAATGAGGATAAAAATACGTTTTTAATTATTTTATTGCCCTTTATAAAGTAAGTTATTTTTAATTCTTGAAACTCTGTTTCCATGACAAATAATATCACGTTGAATGCATATGATTCAGCATTTAAAACTAAAAAATGTTAAGCAATTAACATCTGCATGAAATAATAACTTTTAACATCACATCTAAAAGTTTATAAGACTATATCGAACAAAAAATATTTTGTTGCAAAGTTTTTAACTTTTAAATGATAATAATAAAGTCACAAGTAAAGGTAAAAATAAAGCATAATAGATTAGCAATTATACTTAGATATTATAAAATATAATAGATTGCAAAGTACAAAAATTATATATAATCTCTACATTTAAGTTTAACTAGTTTTTCAAATGAGATGCATGGGGCAATTTCTATAAGCTATCGCCTTCGAACAGTCAACTATAATTTAAAATATAAAAAAATAAATTTTTTAGCAAAATTATTTATTATTATAGTACACTGAAAAAAACATAGCTTAACGATAGCTAGTCTGCTTAACTAACAGTAGAAAACAATTTTCTTTTTGAATTAATTACGACTAATGGTTTAAACTATGAAAGTTTAAAGTAGGAGACATATAAACTTTTCTAACAAATGATTCCACCAAGAGCCAGACGCTAACTATCACAAAATTAACTGTCTAGTCAACTGAACATATTAAGCTATCAAGTAGATGCCATAAGACCTATTTCAGACGTAAATGTTATAGTGTCTAATACGATAGCATCATTTTGCGAAACAGATTTCGAGTTAACTTTGGGATAAAAACAAGTGAATAAGTGATTTACACAATTCATCTTTGAATAGTTTTGTATACATTGAAAAATGAAGTTTTATAGTTTACAGTTTCTCATTGTAATTTTCATTCTGGATATATCATTAGTGACTTATTAAGTTTAAGGCACTTGTTCCATTGGAACACAAGTTGCTTAACACCATAGGCCTGCTAAAACATTGGTTGTTGTTTGGACAGTTTTAATATGAAAAACAGCAATGAAAATAAAGGCATTGAATTCCATTCAACGTGATTTTGAGCAGAAAAAAAATTGAAAATGTTTTACACTTTGAGACTCATAATTCTGTTTGTAACGTTTCTGGACAAATAAATATCGATTATAAAATAACATTATAAATATACGCTGAGGTAAATGTAATAAACGGATGGATTTGTATAATTTGCCGGTCATCACCAATGTCTGTAAATATTGCAATTTTGGAGCATTAACAAAAATTATTTACTTCGACAGGATTTTTTTTAATTTTTACAAATTTCCCAAATGTTTTTCATAAATGGAAAAAATATTTTTAGTGTCTAAGAATGAGAACTTTTTCGATGATGGCTGTCTGTATAATTGCTGTTACTTTTCCCTTGCAGTCAGTTCAAAAATAAATCTAAGAGCACAAATACCCCTTAATGAAAAAATAAGAAAAAAAAATCAAGTCAGGTGCAGCTTAAATGCAAAAGCACAAAGAATCTAAGCATAATTTTTGAATCCAACAGGAAGGACATTCAATCTCCTGAGAGATAGACAAAGGTCACAGTTTCCAAAAGTAAATAAGATTTAATAAGAAACCAGAAGGATAACCAAGTTAAACGATTAAAATACCGAATGTTTGAAAACGTGACACTACGTTTAGTGTTAGTTGACAACACTAAACACTGTTAACACTAAACGTGACACGTGACGTTTAGTGTTAGTTGAATACCGAATGTATACCAAATTTTTATATTACGAAATGTTTTCAAATATTTAAAAATTTGGTTTGTGATTGTCTATAAAAATAAAATGAAAAGTTTGTGCGAGGGTATGTGTGTCTTCTGAGAACTTTTGTTCTATCAACGTGAAATTTGGACAGCGACAGCAAGATACAATTTCCCCCTCCAATCTTAAAAATTGTTCAAAAATTTAAATTATACTGTTCAGGTGAGACTTTTGAAAACGGGAATTTTTTCAGTAGCAAATAAATTAGAACTAGTCATTGATGTAAAACTGTAGTCGTTGATGCTTGCAGTTTTACTTTATTGAAGTAAAACTGCAAGCAATTCTCTTTTCTCAAATATTTATGGTCCCACAGTAGAATGACCGTAAGGCACGGTTACCAGTAGTTAATTAAAGTCAAGCATCACTGGCTGCGGTTAGTGAGCTTATAGGTGACCACTTTGATCAGCCTGCGAAGCGAAGGGACCGAGGGTGAACCGTATTGGTCCTAGCTAATTTTTTTTACATTGAAGTGTTAAATTGTTTTTTTTTTTTAAAAAAGCAATGAGTTTCATGTAGTGTAAGAGAAATTATTTTAGATGTTATATTATGAATATAAATTATTTGAAAAGTGCGCATTGTTAATTTTCTTTTAAAATTTCTAATTGTATTTAATTTTTTAACCTCATTTTATATGCTTGAAAGCTATGGAAATTAATTTTTTCAAATAACAAACAAAAAAACTTGCGAGACTTAAAAAATACTTTTTTCTTAAAAAATTAAAAGTTTTTGAGACTGGAAATAAAGATGAAAAGTATTACAGAATAAAAAGCGAGTGTTTTTTAAAAATCAGATTTGAAAACGTGAACATGAATTTAATTTAATTTTCAGTTTACGCACCATACTGTACTTGAATATAATTAATTTAGAAAAGTTTTTAAATTAAATCAAATTACTTTCAAGAACTAAAGCTATTACATTTCTAAAGCTTTTTAAAATTCCAGATGTTTACAAGATGTTTTCAGTAAGTTTAAGATTATTTTTTTCTCTTTAAAACTTTCTCTAAGTTAAACTATTTTGAAGATGTTTAATTTTAATCTACCAAAAGGTTTTTTTGAAAAAAATTTAGACCATGAAGGAAATTTAATAAGGCAAAGCCTTTTTTAATAAAATGTTTAATAAGTTTCCTTAAAACAGAAATACCACTTTTTCAAAACTAAGCAATTTAAAAAAAACTGTCACGGAATTGTTTTGGTTACTTTTCGTTGTATATTTGAAAACAATGCTGAGCTGAAAAAAAATGTAACCTGCTTATTGTAATGACAAACATAGATGAAAAATTAATATTTTCAAAATATAAATTTTTTCTCATCATTTTATAATTTTTGACTTATTAGCTTGTTCATTTAAAATTGATATAATTTTCAAACAAACTGAAATTTCGAAAATAATATATAATCTGTTGTCTCATTTACATTTTGCGTAATGTAACTATTTACTCCTTTATCTAAATCTAATCCTTTAATTTTTTTTAAATAGTTATTTCCTACCAAGGTTTTAATTTATTTTGTATAAAATGTTTTAAAGAAAGGAAATAAAGTAATTAAGATTTAGTAAAGATTTAAATAATGGTGTAAATTGTTACATTTTGCAAAGTGTAAATGTGACATTTGTGTTAAGCTTTTAATCAATTTTGTCTTGTTTAGGAACTCCAATTCAACTCTGTAATTACACTCTTGCGGCCTGTGGAACAGATCTAATGATATTTGTTCCTACAAGTTTAAGAGCTAATAATATTTTGTACTAAGCATCGAATGATAGTTTGTTTATTTCACTACACTCCTGTAAATTTTTCCACTTACTCTCATAATTTCAAATATATCTAAGTCTTACAGTTTTTGCGTTTGAAACAAAATGTTAAATTGAATATTCAAAACAATGGTGGTGGCGTCGGTGGCCCTGACGATTTTTTAATACAGAGAGAAAATATTTAACATGATTGAAAGCTATTTTTTTCACATAGATTTAATTTAAAAATAAATTTTTACCAGATGTTAGTAGTTAGTAATTTTTAAAATTATCATTACAATTATGATGCAATTGAAACGACACTTATAATATAGTATATAGCTTAAATTTACTTTTAACTTAAGGTATTTAGTATTTAGTTACATAAGATATAAATTAACGTGATCTGTTATATAGCGTGCTTCGTAACGTAACTTATAGTGATTTACATAAAGTAATTTATAATCCTGTACATGCATTTCCCATTATGACTTTTAATGTAGCGTCTTGCTCAACTTTATGCAACATATATAGCGTATTACCCTACATTATAATGCATTATATACAATGTACGCTACATTGAACAAGCTACTTGTTATATTGCGCAATGTGAATCATTACGCCATGTAAAGTATTATGAAACGTAAGCTTAATACATTCTTAATTTCTTTCCTTTTAAAATGGAATTAAAAAAAAATCCTCGGTAGCATCTATAAAAACAAAATGGAATATTTTCTTCCACAAATATCGGTCATTAAAATTAACTGCCCAAATTTCTTAAGATAGTCTTTTAGATTTTCGAGACCATTAACTGAGTTAATAATTGAAGGTACTTGTTCGAATAAAACACTCCTCATAAATACAATTTTTTTTTTTGGTTTTGTCTTTCAGAATAATTAATCGGCCGGCTAATTAAGCGAAATGTTTGAAGTAGAAATGTCTTTTGTAGAATCGGAATAATAAAATAAAAATCAATTGATACATATATTCTCATTAAAAGCTAAATGAGAAATACTGGATTCCAATGTTTTTGAGTGTGCTTAATATTTTTGGAATGGTAATTAGGCTCGAATAAATTTCCATGATTAAAGTTCAAGATTTATCTTAAGTTATTTGCTAAGTGCAAGATTAACTTGAATAATAATCATAAAGTAATTTGAAGTATGATTGTTGATAAATGTTTAATTGTTATTTTCTTTTCATGTCAGGGTTTTAGAAATGTAACTATAATTATTTGTTAAAGAATGTTTTTTTAGTTATTAAGCTTGAATTTCGTAAGATTATAAACATTCCTTAAGAGGTTAAAGACGAGTTAAAAAAGCGTTATTATTTACAAATTCTTAAAATTTTTAACTATTTTCTTTTGAAGTGAAAATAAAGTGTTACTCTATTTAGTTTTATTCTAATTTGGATAAAAGTGCTTTGTTTATAGCATTTTACGGCTAATTCTTTTACGGTCTGAAAATATATTCAAGAAATAAACTGTCATAATTAAACTGTTGTATAGAACAGAAAATGTAATTTTTATCTTGAAATGTGTAGAGAAAATTTTTTTATATGTAAAATAAACATTATTTTGTTTCCATTTTTTTTAAGAAAGAAAAAAAAATCTCAAGTAAAAGTGGAATTTTATGTGTCTGGAAAAATTTATTTTTATACGTAAAGTCTCACTATATACCTAAAATTTAGGTAAAAAATTGTTTCTTTATGTTGTTTGAAAATTGTTAAAATATTGAGCTTTGATTCTTTTCGTTCGTTATCGTAAAAGTTTACCGGACATTTTGGTTTTCAAAATTATCATTTTATTGGAATAGAAGTAGAGCAAGACAACTCTTTCTAGAAGAGAGAAGGCCTCAGCACGGATCAATTCAGTAGACCGACGTAGCAAATATACACTACGCAGTGGCGGAAAACAAGTAAGATTCATTCGGGCTACCAAGTGTCTCAGTGCTAGAAAATACAAAAGATGCTACTACGTTCGGTCTACCCAAGGATCAACTTTTTTTGTTTATGGTTGTTATGGTTTATTGTGGGGAGGCCTTCTCTCTTCTAGGAGGTATTCGGCAAACACGTTGTTATATATTTCTCATCGTTCTTCGTCCCAAACAGCAGACTCCCTCCTATCAATTGCTCCCTCTTTCTTTTGGCGATTTTAGGGAGAAAAAAAAAGGCGTCATGTGACAGTTGAGATAATTTTTTTTTTAAACATTAAAATTATTTGCATATTAAAGCGAATTTACACTCCTAAGCAAGGAAAAACATCTGCGTAAACAGCAAATATAAGCCTAAACAATTTCCTCATAAAAGAGTCTTTTCAATGACCACAAATAAAGTACAGTGAAGAAGCACAAACTATCCTTACTAGTGAATTTTTCTATAGAATGAATTTTTCTATAGAATAAATAGAATTACGTTACCCGAAAAGGAAAACCACGAAAACCTTCCATTGGTTAACCCAATGGCAACTGGACATTGAATCATAATCCGTCTATCACTGAGAATATTTAACATTAACACTGTAGTTGGTATGAGCCAGGAGCAGAATTCGTGTTGGTTTGCTATAGTTGGGATTTGAGCAAGGGTCATCATATGGACTCGAACACTCTTTTTTCTCAGTCACTGTGGTTCAATGTCAGTTATATGTAGTTTTTCTGGAAGGGGAGTAGGTTTTTTAATTCTATCATTCTGGAGAGCCTTCTAACTATATAAATAGGGAACTTCATACATTTCACACATTGTCCAGTTTTATGCGAAACTACGTTGCTTGTTGATGCTACCTAAAGTTTTGTATTATTCCAGGAATATTGCCTTTATTTTTTTAGGTGCTTTGTTACTCTACTTTTTACCTTTCTCTTTTGTTTTTACACATTTTAATCGTTCTTAATGGAATGGAAAAATTAAAACTGTTGAGTGCATTAACATTGTAACTAAGAATTGTGTAAATAAGCCACCCAGCCTGGCCACGCAGAATGACTTTTGATCTAATAGTTGGATCTTCCCATTTTAGAACTCACTCTTAATGGTTCATGTAATTATGCAACTTTACTAAATACTAAGTTTGAGCAAAATCGATCGAATAAATCTTTAATTATTAATAAATTTTAAAGCAAACTGTAAAAAAGTTGTATTTTTAAATTTCGATTTCGCTTCGATTCGTCCGATATTCGACCGATTTCGCTTAAATTTTATATTTAGCCATGTAAAATTGCATTCTTTAAACTGATGTCAAAAGTTGTGTACTTTATAATACAATTTTTTTTCGACAATTGTTAGACATTTCTTTGTCTGATTTCTTAACTTAAAATACCGTCTGCTCAATTTAATTAGCATATTTTACGTCATCCCCTCAAGCCACAAGGATTGAAGATTTAGAAAGTGAAGATCGATCATTAGATCAAAAGTTATTGAGGGTGGTCGTTTTTCTGGCTTACTGTACACGTAATTAATTAATTTTGTTAAAAACGAAGTATGATTTTGCCTGAAACATGTTTAATTCAAATATTTCGAAGGATGTTAAAATTGCTTTTTAGAATATTATTTTAAATATAATCAGAGTGAATAGTTAAATATAGTTAGATCTATAGTTAGACTGAAATAATCAAATGAGAGAGAAAGAGATGCTATATGAAAGAACCTGGGAAAGACTGGCAAGTGCAATAAGACAGAAGACGCAGGCCTATTGTAGTATTAAACTTTCTTATTCCTTGGAGTAAGATTAGATTGTATG
This sequence comes from Parasteatoda tepidariorum, assembly GCF_982258835.1. Classification (NCBI taxonomy): domain Eukaryota; kingdom Metazoa; phylum Arthropoda; class Arachnida; order Araneae; family Theridiidae; genus Parasteatoda; species Parasteatoda tepidariorum. Next base: position 57,790,037 of record NC_141764.1, on the reverse strand, counting down.
TTTTATTCAACAATAAACAAACAGAAATAATAATAAACAATAAAAAACAAATTCGAAACCGACAAAAGGATTCTGTTGAATAATACAGTAATAATTGACTTAAAATAAGGAATTATTTTTTAATAGAAATTTATTAAAAAACGACAAATATCTTTTTCTCTAATCTTATATATAAAAGGAAATGTTAAAAACTTGTTAAAAGAATAGGATATTTTAATGGTAAAACGAAACAATAAAATGCTTTTGTTCTAAAAATAAACACATATAAAAACCTTGGTTTAGCTGTTGTTGAAGTTATCCAATAAAGAAACACTGATGCTGAAGATAAAAAATGCTAATCGCATTTAAAATTTATTTCAAACAATATTTAGCTACAACAATGAAAACAATGCATTTGAGAATATTGAAGAAAAAAATAGCTTGATTTAATTTTATTGTTTTTAAGTATAAGATATTAGAAACGTTCTATCTTGAAAGGAAATATTTTTTCTTTTATGGTGATCATTGTAATTCGTTTAAGCTTAATACATGTAGCTGCAATATTATTTGTAAACTTAATATGTTTATTCTAGTTTTTTTTAAAAAAAAAACATAAAATTCCCCTTAGAAGTATTTATCCTTCATCTTAAAATAGCTAAATTAAGTTAAAATAAAACTGCCATTAAGATACCAGCTCAAGTATTTTCTTTCATATTTGAATTTTTATTGCAATCAATAACGATAACGAATAAAAAGAGTTTTCATTGTAAGAAAATGTGTATAGTGGGAATAAAATTCTTCTTTTCTGATTTATCCAGAAGGAGAAAAAAACTTTTTAATTATATAAGGATCTTAGAAAATTTAAATTAATGAAAAAATTAAAAAAAAAAAAAAGAATTCTTTTTCAAACATGCAATTCTGAAAATATTACGTTTACAAAATTAAGGAATATTGTATTTTTTATTTCATGTCGAATCAACTGTTTTGTCATCTAAATTAAATAAGCGAATTCTCTAGACGTTTAGTAATTTTTATTTCTAAATTTTTTGTAACCAGCTTTAAAGTGTCGAGCCCTTTTGGGTTAGCTGTTATCAATGTTCATCTCCCTAAATTAGTGATTTTGAATTCAATCAAGAAAACCAGATAACTCTTGGATTAAGCACTTAAGAAAACTTTTATTGTGAATCTGTGTAACGTTGATATCATAGTAGAAGAAGGCTAGCTTCTATAGACATAATGTAAACCGGTTCCCTGAGGGCTCGTACAATCACCGTTTATATACATGAAAAAATGACATTTAGGGGCACAGCAGCAGAGGAACTTGTTGCCCCTACCTTTTCTCCCAACCAGTGCTGGGGTAGGGGAGGACAAAGGATGATTTCTTTTTTTTTAAACTTATGGTTGGTTTGCTGCTGCATTTTTGCACTATTTATTAACAGTACTGTACTATTTATTATGATATTCTTTGAGAATTCATTCATATCATCCATATTGGTTATATCTGCTATTTTGCTCTTTGAGATAGAATTAAAGAATAAAATAGCGGTAGGCAGGATGCTGGTCATTCAACCAATTAACGGTTCAGATGTTATAGCTCCTGACTTCGGTTCTAAGTTTAATCTTAGTACAGATGTATGTTCTGCTATCTCTGAGAATATCGTTTTCCGTTTAAGTTGTATTTCTGATACAGTATCCTGTCCTGACTAGTTCCCTGTTACTTATTTGGAAGTTACGTGTTTAAAAAGTATTATTTGGTATGACTACGAGAGCCTCCCCTACTGCTAACTCAACGTCAGGGGGATTTGGACCCATGATCCTTTCACACTGGGGATATTTTATGTCTGCCTTGGGATTGGTGTATTCAAAATACCAACGATGTACAGAGTTGAATTGTCTTTTTTATAAATGTAAATAAAGTTAATCGGAGCATATAGATCTCATTTTAAGTTGTACTTCTGATATAGCAGCATGTACTGAGTTGTTCTCAGCCTTAGTTACTTATTTGGAAAGCATTCTTCGGTAAAGCTACGATAAGTAGATCGACGTCAGAGGGATTTTTTTCTATGATCCTTTCACAACTAGATATATTTTACGACAGTCCTATGGTTGGTGTGCTCAAACTATCAGTGAAATAATGCTTCGAAGTTGAATTGTCTTTCTTGAAATTGAAAATAAAGCTAATTTGAGCATATTTTTCTATTTTTAAGTTGTTTTTCTTGTATTGTATTCTGTACTGAGTAGTTTCCCATGTTAGTCATTTATTTGGAAAGCATTCTTTGTAAAACAACAAGAGCCTCCCTCATTTAGTTCGATGTCAGAGGGATTTTGACCCACGATTTATTACACTCTGTGGATATTTTGTGTCAGCATTGGGGTTAGTGTGTTCAAAGTACCAGTGATATCATGATTCAAAGCTGTATTGTATTTTTTGAAAGTGTAATAAGTAATCAAAATTACACGAAAAACAGTAAAGAACGTAATTAAAGAATTTCGTCTCAGATATTATGCGACTTTTCAAATAAGTAAAAATAAAATACATTGAAATTTTATTGTGAGGCAAAATGCGGAAAAAAACAAGGTTTTTTAGATTTATATTCTATTTTAAAGTATAATCTATTCCACTAAAAGAAGTTTTAAAGTAGTTCTCAAATAAATGTCCATAAAATGAGATTTATTGAAAGGTTTTGTTACAAGTACTCGTAAAAAACGCGGTATAGTGAATTTATTACAGAATTTATCATTATCTTATTTTCTGTAGTGCCTTAACTTAATTATGTTTGGCCTTTTCTTGATAAGTATGGAGGAAAGTCAAATAAAAGATGTATCGATTGACCGTCTTAAAAATAGAGCATTGTATCTTCATTTCTAAAACATGAGTTACTACAGTTTGGAGCTTGTATTAAATAGCAAATAGTAATTATTACAAAGTAAAAACTAAAAAACTTGGAGATTATAAATTTAAATTAAATATATATATAAATATATGTATTTCTTAAAAAAGAAAGTCTAAAGTGTTAAAAATACTGTATAAGACTATTTTATTTCTATAAGATAATTTATTTTTGATCTAAAAGCGATTAAAAATTAATTTATTAACAGTCAGGGATAAAATAATAATTAAAGATATTTCATTTTTCAAAATACAATGACTCCACGCAGACATTTATTAGAATTTTAGTAGTTTTATATATCACATTTAAAAATTTAAAATTTCTAAATGTATATGAAATTAAATTAACGAAAAAAAACACATAGATTTCCTAAATGCTTAGCCAATATTTTTAATAAATTATTAATCATGATTGCAAATTTAATAAAAGTATCTGTCTGACTAAATTTCATGGTGTCGAACAAATGGTGCCCAGCATTGATATAATTAAAATGTTTGTGAAAGAAAATTAAGTTGTAAAATATTTGTGAATTAATTAAATTTTACAACTTATTTTCAACAAACTCATTTTACAATTTCGTAAACATAAATTTTTTTGTAAACATAAATTATGTATAACACATACAATATTCTAACTCTTACATCCTAGGAAGAGGAACCCATATCAAAATATTTTTCTCTTCTCCATTGCATATATTATCGGCAAAATATGAAACGCCTTCATTATATATAATGCCTGCGTTTTTAGACAAAGTATGAAACATGAGAAGTATTACATACTTTCCCTAGGCATTGCATATTAATGCCTAGACATTCTATATAATAACGGATGCTATTTAGGCAAAGTATGAAATAAACGACCTGATGAGGTTATTATGTAAATGATGTGCATGTTACTGCGAATGACCGAAATCGGAGGTTGTTGACAATCACATAGTCGCTTTGATGAATGTCCGAAATATTTATTGCATCCGCTTTGATATTAATTTATTCGTGAATATAATTACATTTATTCGATATTTTAATACTTACTGACGATAAATTAGAATAAACATTAGTGTTTGGAGTATCAGGCAAATGTATACCGGGCAGTGGCACTTGACTTTAGAACATCAGTGTAGGGTATGCCGGACAAATGTATACCGGGTAGTGGCACTTGAACATAAAAAATCATCAGTGTAGGATATACCGGGCATATATATACCGGGCAATGGCATGACCAGACCTTTGGTAAATATCCGTAGTATATACTAGGTCTAGTTAAGTGCCATTGCCCGGTATATATTTGCCCGGTATATCCTATACTGATGTTTTTTTAAGGTTCAGTGCCACTGCCCGGTATACATTTGCCCGGTATACCCTACACTGATGTTTTTTTTAAGATCAAGTGCCATTTCCCAGTATATATTTGCCCAGTATATCCTACACTGATGTTTTTTTAAGGTTCAGTGCCACTGACCGGTATACATTTTCCCGATACTCTAAACACTGATGTTTCTTCGTCAGTAAGTATTAAAATATCGAATAAATGTAATTATAACCACGAATAAATTAATATCAAATCGGATGTAATAAATACTTCGGACATTCACCAAAGCGACTATGTGATTGTCAACATTCACCGGTGAAAGTCAACAACTACCGACTTCGGTCATTCACAGTAACATGCACATCATTTACATAATAACCTCATCAGGACGTTTATTTCATACTTTGCCTAAATAATATCCGGCATTATATAGAATGCCTAGGCAATGTGTGAAATATAATTCATTTCATACTTTGCCGGCTAGTTTTAGGCATTATATATTGTCCAGGCATTATATATAATGCCGGATTTCATACTTTGCCGGTAACATATATATTAAATGCAACATGACTTTTCATTCCTCTGAAGTACTTGTTTAAAAATAATTGACAATATATTTATGTAAAACAAAATTCATGACGAAACAAGGTAATAAATATTTTTATAAAAACACTTTTTTTGCAATAAATATTTGAAGCTATAAAAAAAATCATGATGCAATAAAAAATGATAATTTTTTGAAATTGAAGAAAATAAGGTTAAATCACTGGAGTTTAAATCACATAGAATTTAAGCCAAAGCACATATTTTTCAAGGTGATTGTATAAATTGTTTTCTTTTAAAGAGAAATCTAAAGAACTTTTCGGGAAAACAAACAAATGATTATTTGCTTCGATTTTCTTTACTTAAGATAGCGGAGAAACTTCACTGGTACTTTTTTTTGGGAATAAATTAGAGATTGAAGGGAAGTGATTGAACGTGAAGAGAAAGTTTTTCAAGCATTAGGTAAGGAAAAAAATCTGTTATTAAATTCCAAAATTTTAAAGAGAGCATAAAATTGCTGTGGCAGGAATAAAATATTATTTTCCTCAACGCTGTGGAGACAAATTTTATAGTAAGGCGACGCTGGAATATTTTCTGCACTACTTTTATTTCAAAATAACACATAATTATTTTTTCAACTGAATTTAGTTTAAAATTCTCTAAATTATGTTGTCCAAAGTTAGGTTTTTTTCCCATTTTCCTTTAAATTAAAAATCTGAGTCAATGCTAAACAAAGTAAAAAAACAGCAGAAACATGAGAACATGAAAACACGAAATTTCCTGCTCCTTGAATTTTTAACATTTCAGCCTATAGGAAAAGAGCAAAATAATTTTATAATGCGATGAAAAATTACAGAACTAAAGAATTTGTACTAGAAACAAGCAAAATGCTCAATTAATAAAAAAGCTGTAAAATTGTCTAAAAAAGCAGGATTTCCTAAGAAACTCTGGGAGGTACTTCGTTTCCATACTCACACCACACTCCTGGTTTTACTAAAGTAAAACGCAACTATTTAAATTTTTTAAATTTACAACATGCAATTAACATGTGTATTAACAATCAATTTTATTTTGGGAGTGAGTTTTTATGCTGAATTTATCATTGTTTTTTCTGTTCTAATTGTGATTGCTTTGATGCAATAATTTTAGAATTTTGTGTTTATTGTAAGCTTCGAAGAATGCCATTTTTCTTCTAGTACAAATTTATTTACTATTATCTGATTACGTTTTATTATTAATGTTACCTTTATTCGAAACCAGTTTATGTAACATGCTTCTATGACCTTTTACCCTAATTATTTCTTCAAATGATTTTTCAAGATGGAACAAAAAAGGAAATTTTGATTCTCTCCTAAAGATATTGTGTTTATTTTATTCTTGTTTGAATAGGCCAGAATTCATTCATTTAAATGTTATAATTGTAAATAATTATAGAAATAATTATAGAATTATAAGACCACATAAATAATTATGGAATGAGTTGCGCAAATATTTACTTTAACAACCATCTTCATTAAAGCAATTGGAGATATGTAGATAGAGAGATGATATTTCAGGTTACAGTATAATTTTTAATTGGTTTATAACCGTGACTTTAGGTTATGATGATATGATTACATAATAATTAAATTGTAATTTAACGAAAAATGTTTTGCGTGGTAATTCATGTTAAATATTTTTAGCACACTCATATTCATTTCATTTAAATAAAAAAAAGACAGTAATATTCTTTGACAGAATGCAATTTTCAAATCCAAGCGGCTTTTAGTAACCTGCTCTCCTTTTCTTTTTAAATTGTTATTGTTGAACAGCCGACCCAATTTTGAGTTTACGACAGCTAATATTCAACTCCGTAACCTTGCAATTTTGAACCCGATTCAGAAGAACTCTTGGACGAAGTATTGAGTGAAGTTTGCCTTTGTGGAGGACCTTTTGATGGAACTAACCTGCATTTGTGTTACACGGAGAAGTAAACTACGAAAACCTCCCACGGTTAGCCTGACGGACGGCAAGGGGACTCTGTCGCATGATCTAGGAGAAAAATAGCCTGTAACTGTACTAGATCATGAAAGGAAAATAGCGTGCAACTCATTCGTCTGCCACTGAGGATATTTTTCTTCAGAAGTATGATCTGTGCTAGCCGGGTGCAGATTTCGTATCGACCAGCTATTGGTGGGACTCGAAATCGGGTCACCTCATTGGGAGGCAAGAGCACTATCCCCTGAGAAATAAAAAAAATCTTGATTCTTGACTTTTTCTTTTAATTCAGGTAGCAAATTCTAAAATAAATAAAAGCATGCATTATAATTGCGAGTAGAGGAAACTACAGCCAAAAAGAAAGTCTTCAAAAGAGAGAGCGAGTTGTTAAAAGCTGCCAAATTATCAACCGGGATACATTCACCAATGAATTGTTGTTTTGAATTATTGTGTGTTAAACTCATTTAGTCAGATATTATTTACAAAATCTTCGATTTCTGAAATTATTAAGCAGCAAAAATTTTGTATTATTGACTTAATAAATGCACGATTGAAAAGTGAGTTTAAATTATTGGAGGGGGCTTCCAAAACCTCCAAAATGGAAAGATACCCCTATTTGTTAGTACCGCGGTAACTCGTGGTTTGTTACCCACTGTCGTAACTTAAAATATCTTAAAGAGAATAACTTTTAACAATAAGATAAAGCTTCTACATGAATAGATGTAAAAATATTTTCTGTTCTAATTTTTTGTGTGGAATATACAGTGACAGTAGTGCTTCACTGCAAAATTACCCTAAAGAGCTTTTCAATCGAATATTTCAATAATAATGATGTTATTTAAAAAATATTTATATAATACATTGTATTAAGCTTAGGAAAGTTTTCATTCAATATATTTCTATTTACTATAGGAGAAAATATTCTTAGGTTTCAAAGGTTTGAAAATATGTTAACGATTTTAGACATCAATTAATCACAAACATTTTTGATTTATTGTCATTCTTTGAATTGTACTTAACTTCTGAAGTGAGGATAGAAGAATCAATCATAATATGTCAGGAAAAGAATATTTTTCTAGAAGAAAATAGTAAAATTCTCCCTTATTTCAAATCCGGAAAACGGTCTTTTTTGAGAAAAGTGAAATAGTATATTTCATCGCTCATGCTTTATTTTTCTTGTTAAGAGGCTTAAGAGAAATGACTCAGTGGTTTCCAGATAGACTTTGAGAATTTAGAGTCCATTTGTCAATGTCACTGTCCAAAACGGAATTTTTATCTTTAGGCTACATATAGTATTGGGAAAAGCTCACCAATGTGTAACTCATAAATGATTGCTCACTCAAAGATATGTTTTGGATAGTTGGACATAGATCTTTCAGAATTGCTGTTGGGAGAAAATTGGAAATTGTTTGCAACAAAACTATTCTTTGTAATTTTTCTTTTGAAAACTTTGTTTTAAATATTTGTGCATGTTCTATCTAATTAATGCTACCTTAAAGAAGATGTTGCGTCATGTAATATTCCCTTTACGTTATTAGAATTTTTGATTTGAAATGACAATAGTATAACCAACAACAATTAAAATAGTAATGTTCTTTCTTAGTTCCAAATCCGGAAAACGGTCATTTTGTTGAAAAGGGATAAAGTATATTTCATCACTCATACTTTATTTTTCATATTAAAAGACTTAAGAGAAATAACTCAGTGGTTTCGAACTTGTGGAATCCATTTGTCCATGTCACTGTACAAAGCGGAATTTTTGTTTTTAGGTTATATATATTGGGAAAAACTCACCAATGTGTAACTCCAAAATGATTGCGTACTCAAAGATATGTTTTGGATAGTTGGGCATAGGTCTTTCAGATTTGCTATTGTGGGAAAATTAGTAGTTACATTTAAGAAAACAATTCGCTTGTAACTTTTCGATTGAAAACTTTGTTCTAAATATTATGTATATTTTAATGTAATAAATGTTATTTTTTAGGAGGAATGTTCATATTACTTTATTTAAAAATCTGATGTGAATCAATTTTATTTTATATCCATCGTTGAGCCGCAGACCCAATTTTGGGCTTACGGAATCTAATGTTCAACTCCGTAGCCTTGTAATTTTGAACCAATCCAGAAGACGAGGAAACTCCTAGATCAGTACCCCCAGAGGTATTGATTTGTTATGGGAACATGGATCCCTTTGCGACTTGACAGATTTAACATGCATCAGTCACCATTTATTGCTCGGGGAGTCTTCGGCCGGCGGGATGGAACCCACGAATTCTTGCGCAGTCAGAATTACATGTGACACCACCATATATAGAGACATAGGATAGAAATAGTTATGCAGCCATTACGTATTTGCTACGTAATACAAAATTCTTTATTTCGAAGCTCTTTCCTGATTTGTTCAAAATGATTAAAGCCAACGAACTATCTATTCTTACATGTTCAAGAGGCGCATGAGAATTTTTTTCAAAAGAAAAGGAATTCTGACTGACAGGATTCTGATTCCACTCCTACGTATCTGAATGACCCCTAACCTGAGGGTCAGAGAGAGAGAGGGTCGCGGGAAGTGCCGTTCCCCTGCAGTGGGGAAAGAAATAGTGAGATGCGAAGGACTCTTTCGTGAGAAAGGATTTATAGCATAGACTGGATGCGGATAGAGTATAGATGAAGAAGGGAGCAATAGGACCATAGAAATAAAAGCTGGACTTGGTTTTTTTATTTATTTACCATATGTATATTTTGTGACTAATTTTGAGCATCAATGATCTAGAATCTAAAATAAATAAGTAAATAAAATAAATAAATAATATAAATTAAAATTATAAAATAATAAATAATGAAATAAAATAAATAAGTAATATAAATTAAAATAATAAAATAATAAATAATGAAGTAAAATAAATAAATAATATAAATAAATAATATAAATTAAAATTATAAAATAATAAATAATGAAATAAAATAAATAAATAACATAAATTAAAATTATAAAATAATAAATAATGAAATAAAATAAATAAGTAATATAAATTAAAATAATAAAATAATAAATAATGAAGTAAAATAAATAAATAATATAAATTAAAATTATAAAATAATAAATAATGAAATAAAATAAATAAATAATATACATTGAAATTATAAAATAATAAATAATGAAATAAAATAAATAAGTCTTCGTCATTATTCTAAGTGTTCTAAAAGAAGAACCGAAAATAAAACCATCTCACAAAGGACGGATGTCACAAATTCCTTTTTAACCGTTATTTTATGAAGGTATGTTCATCATAATTTTCAAAATTACTCACACTGTAAAAATAACTGTAAATTCAACAAGAAAAGAACATATTTTTCACAGAAGCAAATTACTTAAGATAAATACAAATTTTTTTTGTTTTTAACGGTCACGCACGCTGCAGAAATTTTCCGCTTATTTATTCATTTATTTTTTACAGACTTTCTCCGTATATTTGATGGTTTAAACTTGTTTTTCACAAAACAGTTATTCTCGGTTTTTCACTCTAATCTTTTATCAAATCTTTTTACATTTTATATACTTCTTCTCTCTTTACAGAAATTATTTTTAACATCGTAAAAGTAATTCTGTGATTCGACCTTATTTTTAAATTGATGCGCCACCTGGTTTTTATCTGTCCATAGATATAATTTTTCGGAAAGTTGAATTGCAGATATTTTTAAACGTCATAGGCTACTATAGTTTTGAGGGAATTAAATAACAAAACTTTGATAATCAGACAGATTTTGACTTAAAATAAATGCATAGATAATGCCCCATGCCTGGAAATAAATAACGTAGAGCGCGTAAAATTTGCAGTGCATAAAATGTTAGCTCATAGCTGTTTTTAAATAAGTAATCACAAGAAACTGAAGCTGTAAGATAATACTTGTATACATTTTTTAATTTCCTTCATAAGTATACAGATTGGAAATAACAATCGACATGTTTCAAGCCTTCAAAAATACCTGCCCATTTTGAAGATTTGCCAGGCATGAATGAGAAGATACGAAAGTGATTTAAATATAAAATGTAAAGCTGCCATTGAAAAATGGAAAAACAAAGGTGAGAATCAAAGCTAGAAAAAACTCAGTTGCCAAGAGAAAATAAAAATAAACATTGAAAACAGAACAAGAAAAACCGCGGTAGCAGAGCGGGGTAAATCAGGGTAAAATACATTTAGCTAAGGAGAAGTGGCAACGAACTAATGTCCTTAACAAGGAAATCAGTATTTAGATGAATAAAACAGTATTCCCGGGCATTAAGATGAGCTGATGTAACTGTGTTGGAGATAATTTCGGCACAGTCAAAACTGAATTAGTTTTACTAGTTTTGTTTTTCCCATTTGATTTTCATTGGCGAACGCACGTTTTATATTCCAAATCATTTTTGCTTCCTCTCATTCACATCTGGCAAGTCAGGAAAAAGAGCGCCTATATTTGAGCACTTGAAACACATCAACTGTTGTGTTCAATCTGTATAATTTTGAGGCGAATGTAGTTTTTTTTTTAATTAAGTAACATTTTAATTTATGAAATTTTTTAAATAGTTTTGATTTTTCATTAGAAAATAAGCACTTTATAAATTCATACGTTTTATATTCCTCAGTTTTTTTTTTAACATCTGTATGTTTATAACTTCATTACTGGTTTCAGTGTTTTTTTAAAATAGTAACTTCACAAGATTTTAAATAGCAAATTCTACCACATACAATTTTAAACTAATAACACCATGACCACAATATATCTTTAAATTTCAGATAAAAGAAAAACAAATATATGTATAACTCAAATGTATTTTAAATTGAAAAGAAAAGACACTTTTGTTTCACACATTTATTGAAATTTTAAAAATTACTTTCACATAAACTATTTTCATTATGACAGTTAGAGATATAAATAATTTTAATTAAAATTTGCTAAAGTACAATAGAAAATTAAAAACGATTTTATAACCATTAATGTAATGATTTATATATATAAGACTTCTGTAGTTTAGAAGTTTAGTAATAAATTTAATTATTATAAAACACGTTATTCTTTTTTTATATCACATCGAAGATTTCTTTAAATGATTTTTAACTGGAAGTTAAAAAATAACTTTATTTTCTAAAAATAATGAAAGCATTTGCTAAATGATGCAGGCGAAGCTTTCATTTTAAACTTCATTTAGCTAAAAAATTCAGTTATTACGCTCCATAAAAAGGCGGTTTTATTATGTAATCTCTGAAGATGGAGAACTAATGTCACAATCCGTTAAGTGCAGTTTTTTAATATCTTTAAAACATATGTTTAAACGATAATGGGAGTTTATAATGATAATTGTAAGCGGAAATTTGTTTTCTGACTGTAAATCTCGAACTACCTCATTTTACACTGATTCTCCCTTCTTTTTAAATCTTAAAAAAAAAAGAAAAGTTTCGCTTTGCGAGATTTCTTTAAAAAAAGTAACTAATGTCATAACTTTTTTTTATTTTTGACGTCATTTATGAATGTTCTTTCTTTTCTTGCTTTATATGTTAAAAATATTAAAAAAAGTGGTTTTTCTAGATTAAAAGGAGTTAAGTTGTATGGATGAATTAAAATTGCAACTAAGAATTATGCTACCCACTTAAAAAACGTATTCGAATAGCAAAAAATGAATCCAATCAGGTTTGTTTATAAAAAATAATAAAGGTGAGAGAATATGCTTTTGAATTTTCTTTATTTTTTCTGTAATGCTTACGCCAGTTTACTCCCTTATTTGATGTCTTAATTTTTGTCTACCTACAACTGGGTACGTGTTTGATTTGCTTTATGATCAGTGCAAACTGGGAGAAGTGTATGAACTAACCAGCCATCTCAGAGATTTGAACCTTGGTTTTCTCAATTTAAGGTGAGTTCACTATCCTCTGACCCATCTTGCTCCATACGTAAAAATAAGTAACAGCTTTTGAGTTATTAATGGTCATTGCAACAAATAGAATTACGTTCCTATTTTATATTTAGTTTAATTATTTACGTCACACTAATGGACTATTGCCTGGTGATTCATGCATTATAAAAATTAAATGACATTACTCACACTACACTACCATAGCTTAGTTCGAAGGCAGACGGAGCTGGTAACCGACCAGCATCAGTTTCATGCTCCCTTTCCATCTAACCGTCTGTGGAATATTTCGGCTTTGAAACAGACTGGAACATTATATTAAAAAAACAAAACAAAACAATACAATACGATCGAAGGGGGAGGTGTCTGGAGAGTCATTTAGTCAATGGGATGGCGTATAATTCATATTTTTAGAATATGAATTTCTTTGTATCATATATCATCTGCATATCTTTGTCAAAAACGAGGTACAAAGTTTTTTATTTTTTATTTTTTTGATTTCCAATGGCAGGCCAATTTAAAGGAACAAAAAGGGTAAAATAACAAGAAAAACAAGGCAAAAAGAGATAAATAGAATATAATACATAGTGACATGCTTAGCCCATACGGGCCCTAGCCTCCCAGTAGCGTCCACACCCAGTAGTGGAGATGAGGACAGACGGAAATATGGGGCAGTTCCATGTCCTCCCCAAGGCGACAGAGATTGCATTTAGGACAGTCAAAAATGTTTATACTAAAAAAGTGTTTGGCCAGACAGTCATGGTCCGCTGCAAGTCTAAAGAGAGCAGCTGCCTTAAACCTGGTCTGATTTGGGATAGTTAAAATATGGTTGAACCAGGTTTTGTGTACATTGCTTTTACGGAATTGGTTTCGGACCAGCAACTTAAATGAGTGCAGAGATGGAGAAACGAGATGCTTGGGCAATAGTTGTTCCTTTCTTGGCCAAGAAATCAGCTTTTACAAAAGTGTGCACATTGTAAGTTAGGTAAATAATAGTTAAATGAGAAAGACAAACAAACAAGCAAGATGTTATCGTAGTCTTCTCAACTGCTATGGAGGAAAATGTGATAACTTGTTTTTTGATTGCCATAACATTTAAATTCGATTTAAAAAGTTTAAAACCTGGGTATCAAATGGTGTTGAAATTTTTTTTATTAATGCATTTTATGCTTATTAGACATTGAAGAAGAATTTCAGAAGGAAAGCAGGATATCATGTCTAAACAGTTACAGATATCACTGAAGCAAAAATAAAATCTGTTAATTTATAGAAAAATTTTGTGGATTCTTTGCTGAAGATCTTTGCACTCTTTGAAACGCAGACAATGGAAACTGGCAGTAAAATTCTATCTCAAACTGAAAAAAAAAATTTCGTTGAAGGACAAAACTATCGTCGATGCAAATTTTATTTGTAAAATGCAATTTTCTTTTAAAAAACTCGACACATTTTATTATAAAAAAAGAATGAGTAAACAGGAAATTTTTATATTGTTCTCTAGTCTCCCCAAATTTAGTTCTTCCAGATGTTAAGCAAGGAAACATTTCTTGCAAGCAATAAGTGTCTTTCATTTTCCCAGGTCCCGCAGTGGACTGATCGTTAAGACACGGTTCCCAGCAGATCACCGAAGTCAAGCATCACTGACTGCGTTCAGTGAGCGGGTGGGTGACCACTTGGATCAGTCTGCGTAGGGACCGAGGGTGTGCGGTATTGGTCCTCGTTAAACTGTTCTACCGTAAAGTGCTCGACTTCGCGTGCTGGTCGTTAGGCTACCGAAGCAGGGGTGCCATCCCCTCTGTAGAGGATCAAAATTGTGATGGAATGTCTTCGGATCATCCTCAGGGATATTTCCCGGACCGTCGCCAATAGCCCATTGTGCAGCCCCAGTGCGACGTAAAGGAACAAATCATATCAATCATTTTCCCAGACATGCTTCGAAGAAGTTGTTGTTGTTTCTAATGTCACTTGCCGAGTACCAGCAAGTTTGCTTGGTGAAACCAAGCAGATTTGAGGCAGAGGGTGCATTTCTTGTTTTTCAGATTTCTTGTTTTTCATCGCCATCTATGGGCAAGACGCATCAGCAACATCTTCATTGAAGTATATTGTTGTGATGAATCTCAAGCTGGAAATAAACAAAGCTTCTACACTTACTTGACTGGATGACATCGTTTTTGTTATGGTTAGAAAAGTCGACTTCGGACCTAATATATTTCTTGTTCCAACTAAACCGATAATCTGTTTTTTTTTTTTTTTTTTTTTTTTTTTTTTTTTTTTTTGTAATCTTTCACATTGATTACCACGCACAGTGAACATGCAACGCTCTCATTAATTGACAGGTTGCGGCAAAGTGCTTCATCACCTCGTTTCGCGATTCTTCTTAACATGATAAACGCAACCAAATACAATTTCTTTCCAGTCAATAAAAAACTATTTAATTATGCTATTTCAGTAAAAAAATGATTTCCCAGAGAAAATCATATAATTGTATATACATATGAATTTCTTTTGAAAAACCAACCTATCAAAACAAAAACCGATAGAATTCTCATAAAATGTAGAATATTTCAATTAAGACTTTTACAGCATACCTGACATATTTTAACAACATATCAAAAAACTTCTTCCGTATATTTGAATTATATAGATTTATTTAGCAAGCAAATTTGTCTGATAACAACTCACTTTCCCTTTAGTCATATTTAATTATTATACACGTATTCTACTTTTTTAAAATTTCAGTGATATTTTAAAAATTCCGAAATCTGTGGACATATGAGGTGAAATTTCAATATTGTGAAACAAAAGTTATATTTTTCTTATGATATATTATTTAATTTGTCAAATAAATTTTAGAAGATATCTTTACTATTAAGATTTTTTTAAACTTCAATATGCTTTAGCTTGTATTATAAATTCTTTTTATGCAGATAATATTGTTAATGTTAATCAACTATAAATTTTTATTATTATTAATCCAAATAAAATTTTTAGTCCTTACTCATTTTTTGTTCTTGACAAGTCTAAGAATGAGTATATCTACTAAAAATTACATAATTTTTCAAATAGATTTAAAGTTTCTTTTCCGAATATATTTTATCCACTTTTAAATGAATTATTCCCTTAAAGATTCACACATTTACTATATCTTTCTTTCGAAATAATTTTTACCTTTCCTAAAAAGAAAGAATATAAAATTTGGCATTAAGATGTAATAAATGTGAATTAAGTTCAAAAGAAAAATAGGAAGACAGGTGAAAAAATGGTTTCAGAAGAGGAACTAGTGTAAGTAAAACAAATGATTCTTTATTAAATTACCTTTATTTTCTAGGTTTTGGGTAGAAAACTTTATTTGAAGGAACATATAATATAAAGCAAAACATAAATAAAATACTCTCGCAAAAGCATTATCTTTGCGTGTAAATCAGTAAAAGCAATTTGTTAAAGTGATTTTATTTCTGAGCACGTTTAAAGTGTTCTCTTTTTAAATTGCAACATTAATAAATGTCAAGATTGTAAGAATAAAAGAGGTTTGGCTGAACTGAATCTCTTAGAATGTGGTAACAGCCTTTATAAACAATTTATCATAATCTTAACTTTTCTTCTAAGTATTAACTTGATTATGGTTAAATGCTTTCATACAAATTGATAAGAATAAGATAATTAAACCAATATTAAATAACCAATAAAAAGCAGAAAGATTTTTTTTTGCTCCATACACTGTTAGAAATATTTCGGAAAGAATGGTTAAATAACAATTTATTTAATTGCGCATTCATTTCGCAATGTTTATAAGAAATTAATAATAATTAATAACTGAACATTAATATGATAACATAAATTTAATTAAATAACTGCAAACTAAAATTATTAACTAACATTAAGTTATAATTCATGGAAATGTATGATTTTTAAAACACCATTTATATTAAGTGATAAATATAGAATTATTTTACTTCATTTTTGATAAATTGTCTGAAATTAAATAGCTTAAACTTAAATCAAGAATAAATTTTTGAAATTTTAAGATAATAACTTTCAAAAAAACACGTGCTTTCCTCTACTAGTCAGCATTATAATCAGCTTGTTATAAATAATTTGCAAATAAGAGGCGATAAAGGATAATCCTCTAGCAGCCCTCTACAAGCTTCATCTTAGTTCTTCACCCCTCCGATTTTGACAGTTGAAGATTGATTAAGGATTACGCCCACTGAAGAGGGGGAGAATTCGTGTGACGAAGGAGCTCGCACACGAATGAAGACACGAAGACATATAGCTTTTTGAAGACGGGTACACGTCATAGTCGAGAGGACTGATTTGTCAATCTTTTGACCTGGCGTTGACACCACCATTTTTTATCTATTCCCTTCAACACAAGAAGAGTTTCAAGTGTCCTGCAATTCCTAATTTGTGACCCTGGGCCATTAGAATGAAATTTTCTCAGTTACGTATAAATGGCAGTACCAAGATGCTGCTAATCTATCTCCAATGTCCAGTTAAAGTTTTTTTTAATTTTTAATTTTTTTATTTTTCTACTGTTTTTAAACCATGTTAGTTGTAAATGGTATGAAAATAGTGTAGTTTTGAATTAATGGTTTTTTATCCATACTAGTTGTTAACCTTTCTAATGAATATGGAGATATATTTAAAATATGGAGATCTCTACTTTGAAATTTTTGTACTTATCCGTACTATTTTACTGCTTTACTGTCTAGAATAGTTTTAAAAGAACAAATCAGCGAAACAAACAAATTAACGAAATGTAATCGAAATAATTATTAAGTTGCTTATTTTTATTTACTGTGCCTTTTCCAAAATGTTTTTCCTTTCCAGAAATAATAAAAAGAGCTGTGGCAATGAATTTTAAGTATTTAAAAAAATGTATATAATTATCCTTAACAATTTTGAACTCTTTAGAAATGATAACAAGTTTAGTTTATAACAATGGCAAATATTTAGCGAATCAACATATCGAAATATCGAAAATCAATCAAAACATACTTGTTTCAAATGTATACTTAAGACATGATTCGTGGATCTTTCAAAAGTTTTAGCACTTGTGTCTCCAGAGTATTAATTTTAATTACACACTTGATCTCAAGTTATCCTTCCAAAATATCCCAACGGTTCATTTGAAAACGAGGTCAAGAAGCTAGAAAATTAATTGGATACCATGTTTAGGTAAAGGTGATTTCAGAGAGAGTATAGCTTAAGTAATCATTTTAATGTAGGGATTGAAATGATTTTAGATTCTTTTTTACAATTAATTGTTTTATTTAAAAATTGAATGAATGTGAATGAAAGTGAATAACAAGTAATAAAATTTTGTTTTTCGACATAAATAAATTGGTAACAGAATTTTTTTTAGTAAAAATATGTCTGTAGAATTGTTTTATACATTAGGAAAAAAATATGGTCACAACTACTTGAATACTGTAAATTTTACGGTGTTTCTTGTTCTATGAGAACATTAGAGGGCTCAAAAAGCGTTGGTAATAAAGATCCTTAAATATTAACAGTAAAATGTACCTTATTTTTTGTTACTTTAAAAATTAACCAAAAAATATGCTTTAAAATTTGTAATGAAATTTAGTAAATGTGGTAAATTTGGTATTTTTATCATGATACTTCAGAGAATGGCATAAAAACACTTTATACGGTTAAATAAATTTTTCAGGTTTGAATTTTCTTCTAAATGTATGCTAATAATAATTAAAATTTTGTGAACTAGAATTTTCGTTAAACCTGTAACGAACGAAAAAATTATAAAATTAATGGTTGAATACCGTACATTTTTGTTTTATTAACAAGAATTGTGTTTTTTTTTATTACCAGAAATGTCATTACAATAGAGTACGGTAATTGTTTTGTATTGTGGTCTCTGCGTATTGTTTTTTTTTTTTTGTTATTTGCTTACACAATAGTTTCTAAACTTATACAACGTGAAAAATTCAATGTATGATGAATTTAAAGAAGCGTAAAATTGCCTTGATTTCTATTAAAATTTAGTTTTTTCAATGTTTGCATAATTTACACTTCCATTTTTATTTTTAAATTGAACGTTTAAAATTATGAATATTTTATTTGTTTATTTTATTTTATTTTTTTCTATTCTTTGAATTATTACATTTTCTAACAACAATGAAAATATAATTTTTGTACACCTTATAATTCATAGCCCTCAATTCCCTCCTCTAAAAATGGACTTTGTCCAACATACTTAATCAATGGTTGCTTTATGTTAAAGGTTCAAATTGTGCTATTCGAAACTTACTTTATTGCAACATCTTCCTGATATTTATTTCAATATTCTTAATTTTTTGAAAAGTTTTTAAGTATATTAAAAGATGCACGAACAAAATCAAGTTAATCCGTATATTAATCAATTTGCAATGTTTCACCTTTGTGTGGCTACTTCCTAAAAGCAGTTTTCCTTTTAACATTAATCATTATTTTTGGAATATTTAGTTTTTTTTTTTGTAATTAGTGCATATTCTTATCAATTTTACATTTCTGTTCATTATTATGCAAAATCACTTTAAATGTTATACGAATAATTTCTGTATTTAAAATTAGCAGTTAAATATGTACCGTATATTCCGGCGTATAACGCGTACTTTTAATACGAAATATAACATTGGAATTTACGGGTGCGCGGTATACGCCGAATATAAAAAATTATAGATTAAAAAATTTAAATATAGGAAAATACTTTTATTTTAAAGAAATAACATACCTTTACCTATATACTTTATTGATTTTCGTTATTACATAAGTAGTTCATTATATTCGTGTTCCGTTATTTCTTCAGGCACGTCATCACAATCTGCTTCGTCTTCATCATCTGTGTTACCATCATCCATAAATAAACAGTCATCTTCTGATCCGTCCAGATTATTTGAAATGCTGCATTTTTTGAATGATTTTCTAACCATCTCAGGCTTTAATTTCATCCCATGCTTTTAATATCCATTCACACACTGTTTCCAAACTTGCATGACGCATATGTCATCCTTTCGTAAAGGTTTTCTCGTGTTCCACTGTTTTTTTAAATTGGCTTTAAATGGTTTGTTTAAGCAGACGTCCAATGGCTGAACTAATGGTGTCAATCCGCCCGGAATAACTGCCATATCGGTGTTACATTCCTTCAACAATTTTTTTGTATTATCTGTAAGATGAAACCTAAACATGTTCCACACTAAAAGGTTTTCTAGTTTTCTTACGCAACCAGGACGGATTTGCCAGACATTTTTTACCCACAATTTAGTACCATTTTCACCCATTCAGCCTTTTTCGTGGACATGAACAAAAATACCTTTTGGAAAATTACATTTGTGAAGAGTATATCTTAAAATTTAAAAAAAGTATTAGAAATTACGGGTGCGCGTTATACGCCGGGGCGCGTTATGCGCCGGAATATTTTAATTTAACACATAAGCAAGTAAACATTGATAGTATAGCTTAACCAAATGAAAATAAATGGTTTAAAATATTAAGTATGTCAGTGTGTTCGAACAAACAAAACACATTTATACTCATTCGCCAAATACATTCAAATACTATCCAACAATTGTAATATTGTGTGTATTGTCCTGTGGACCAAAAAAAAAAAAGAACGAAAAATGGACCACTCTGAATAACTTTTGATCTAATGATCGGATCTTCGCGTTCTAGGACTCCATCTTAATGGTTTGAAGTGATGACTTCGAATATGTAAATTAATTAGAACAGACGATATTCAAAGTTATGAAATCAGACTCAAAAACGCTCTTTCTATAAATACACACGTCTTTATTTTGACAGATTCGGAATTCTGACCCCAAAATAAAGGTCAATAATCAATTCCAAAATAAAAAGTATCTGCAATCTGGAAAAACATAGTCCAAATAGTTTGGTCAGGAGAGCGGTCAAAAGTTTCACCCCTTATTTTTAATTTTACTTTTCATTTTTCGCCATAGCTCAAGAACTTTTCAAGCGAATTGAAATTTTTTGCCTAAAATTATAAAATTAGTTTATCCAAATATAATACCACACAAAAATAAATGTTAATAAATATTTATTATTTTGAAATTTGAAATGAGGGGTATGCAATTTTGTTTCACATGGTAAAAGACTAAATTTCAGCGAAATTAATTGAATAGTTCCTGAGAAATCGAAATTTAAATATACGAATGTTTTAAAATTCGATTAAAATTTCATCAAAAGTCATTCAGGGTGGTCCGTTTTTTTTGTCTCACAGTAAAAAAATCACATATAACCGTTGCTTAGTATTGTTTGTGCCATAAGGAAGTACTTAAATGTATTTAGGGTTTTGTTTCAGTGAATTAAATAAAAATAAAAAATAATTTTTTAAATATAAATGATTTTTCATCTTAAGATACCTGGTTTAGATTATACATTTAAATTAGTATTTTATTAAAATTGAATTTTAAATCTTTTTCGAAGAAAGCATTTATAGCTTAAAAAAATTCTATGACTAAAAAAAACAAACAAACCTATGTTAAAATATTAGAATGAAATTCAAAAATTTTTCTTGAAAGCGAGAAGTTATGCTACAAAGGGAAGTTTTATTCGATGAAGATTTAGAATTTAATAAGGTATTTATTTTGAATTTATTTGTTTCTTAGAAGTGTGCAGATTAATTACTAAAAATATTTGTAACTTTATAATCAATCAATAAAAAATTTCATAAAAATATTTTAATACTCCTGAATATTTTATGGAAATATTTTTGAAATGCATCCAAGCTATTTTTAAAGTTCACGCATGTAAAGAAAGTTTATTGAAATTAAAAAGGTTATTCTGATTTTTTTAAGAAATTACTTATTTTCAAATGATGTAAAATGTGTATCTTTTTTTCTTCTAAAATGACAAAATGAGACTTTTTTCTCTTTAAAATTTTAAATTTGATCTCCTTAACTTCAAAATTTAAACAAATGTTTTTCTTATATTTATAATGTCTTTATTTTATATTTTAAAATGTTATGTTTATGTAAGAAAGAGTCATGTAAGAATTGAGTATATAATATATCTTAGATTAGTAAAATTTTAACAAAATAGGCAAAATCGTTTGAAATTTGGATAAATAAATTTAAAATTAATAAAAGAGAAATATCTTGCCAAAATTTTTAATTAAAAAAAAACATTTATAGAAGAATGTGTTGAACTGGGTTAAAGTATTATTATTTTTATTCAAAATGTATATTAAAAATTGTGATGGTGCAATAATGATTTTTTCAGAAACATTGTCGCTTAGAAACATTAATTTTTAAAATCTTGAAGTTTAAAATGTTTTTAACAAAGATCAGATTTAAACAAAAATGTGATTAATCACAATTTTGATGAATTATGACATTATTCAGGAATTCACTGTACCACAAACTTATTATTAATTTTCCAACTTTAAACAGACAAGAAGTTCAAGACAAAACTAAATTTTCCTAAACTCATATTTAACTTTTATCTACAAAGTTCCTTATTTTAAATTTTTCTATGTAATCAACGTTATCTAATTTTAGAACATCAGTCTTGCCTTCACATTAAAAAGATTAAAGCCATCTGGGCATTATTAATATGACTTTTCTTTCAACTTTTGTTCCAACAAAATGTCAAAAAATTAAATAAATTTAATAAACACACCTTTAAGTCTTTTTTAAAGATTTGTTTAACTTTTCAAAGAAGAAAATGTCAAGTGTAACACCCTGTTTGAAATAAATTGCTTTATGCTCTGCTAAATTAGTAAAAGGAAAAGATTTTTTCGCTCTTAAACTTTCTTCATAAAAATATACTGATACAAGAAACGTGAAAAAGTTTAGTGGAAATGAGTTTATTTTTGAAGATATTAAATGAAAATATCTGCCTCAGGCAAGCAATGGATAAAAACTCATTTTCAAAGAAAAAAAAACGCATTTTAGAATATTAATTTATTTCATTACACTATTAATCAAAAGTAATGATGTTAATAATGGTCCCTTTTTCATAATTATATATTCATAGTTAGCTCACTTAAATTTAATTTTTCTAAAGAATATCAAAACTAGTTTTTTTAATTGTTTTTACTTTAATAAAAAGTTTTTTATTTTAATGGTTGATTATTTATTTTGGCTCTTTATTCTAATTTATTAATTAAAATTTGAAATATAAATGTTTGTACTATTTTTTTATCACATTATTCTTGACTCCTTTCATTACAATATTTTTTATACAGTGCAAAATGTCCCATTTATGTTTCAAATAAGGAAAAAATAACTTTCTGAATACTCTTAAAATATTGTAAAAATGTTATAGCACAAAAGCTTTATTTTGCGTTGTCAGTCAAAAGATTATTAAATCTTTTTATTATCCTTTAACTTTTTGTGGGTTAACAGTTTTGGTTGAAATATTCTTGGATATTTCGAAGGCAATCGAAAACTTTTTTGTAAACCGCAAAGTAGAACTAGGAGGATATAATTTTGATGTTCTTTTATGAACTGTCAATGTTTTGTACTGTAAGAAGAATTTCAAAGCAATTTTGCAGAGATATTTGGTGGGTTTGTTTAAAAAACAATGAGCTGCAAAAACAAAAATGGTGTTGGAAATGGATGATCTCAAGAAAACTGAATCAAATTACTAAAAAATAAATGGAAACTATCTTTTGTTTCGTGATATTTTTTTAAATGACTCACTGACATGTAGTTGTCTACTCAAAATGCATCAGATTTCGGGCATTGAAACTCAAAACATGTTAGCCAAACTTCCATTTCTATTTTGCTTGAAAGGAGAATTCTATTATTTTATTTTCATTAAATAGAATAGTATTTAAAAGTTACGATCTGAAAAATTCCCCCCCCTGTGAATTTTATTTGAAAAGAGTAATAAAATATTTTTGAAGCATTTCTCTTAAAATCAGACTAAGCATTCAGCAAGTATGATTTTTTCCATCTAAAAGAGAAAAGAAATGTGATTTAAAAGAATTTTACAATTTTCCACAGTATCTCATTTGTTTGAAAAACTAATCAAAATTCAGGTATAATCAGTTTTTAAAATAATTAAATTATTCCTAAAATTAAGAATGTATGTGTTTAAAAGTTATATTTACGAATTTTGATTAAGTTGGTAATGCTCCAGAAATAATTTGTGACATAAATACACAAGTGGGCGACCTTTGTGCTAAAATACAAACTAAGGTAAACAGCGTTAAAGAGCACAAAATTTTTTTTTGTGCTCTTTAACGTTGTTTACCTTAGTTTGTAATTTGTGACATATAAGAAATTTCATTCCATCTTCAATTTCTGCTGATATAGCAAAGTTGCCACCCATCAGGACTGTAAAAAATATACAGAATGTAACAAACACAAATACTCATAATGCATACACATACGACAAAAATAAAAACTATTTTATGAACCTGTTTTTATTTTGCAAAATTGTTTTGGAATATATATATATATATATATATATATATATATATATATATATATATATATATATATATATATATATATATATATATATATATATATATATATATATATATATATATATATATATATATATACTCTTCTAACAATTACAGTTATTTTGAATAAATAGAATGTACAATAAACAGAATGTAGCAAAAATATTCATAAAGCAGGTCAGCAATGCGAAAAAAATGCATTCTTTATTAATCTCTTTGTGATCATTATGCCGTGTTTTACTATCAGCACAAATGTAATCTTACCTAATAGGATACAGGAAATGTATTTTCGGTTATTATATATACTCTTTTTACAATTGCAGTTATTTTAAATCATCTGCAAAATTCCAGATGAAGTACTTATTAAACATCTAAATGTGTCCTAACTTTTGACGTTAATGCTACATAACTTAAAGTGTGACAACAAAGGAAAATGATGGATGATTGTGTTGTTTTCTGTTTATATTAAACACTAAACTAATAGTTATGCAAAAATTATGAAATTTAAATTATTATACACTTATTCTATCATATTTATAAATACAAAAAATATAAGTGATTAACTTTTCCCCCTACATTTTCCCATATTCACTTATTTTTCCCTTTTCGTCCTATAAATTTTTTTCCGGTTAAACGTACTACACTAATTTAAATTTATTCCATACATTTTTTCTTAAAGTATATTTTATTTACGAGTAAAATAAATTAAAAATTGCTTTTTTCAAAATCTTACTCTGCTATAAATTTAAAAAGGCATAATTCTTAGCTAAAATTAAGTAATTCTACAAGATAGAATTACTTTGTTAAACCCAGTAAATTTTTTGTTCATTCAATCAAAAGCTTGAAATTAAAATATCTTAAAAATAAAAATAATCCATAATAGTGTTTTTCAAATTTTCCTCTATAATTTAATGCACTTTTCTTTACAGGGACTAAAAAAAAGTTTGAAACATGAGAAGAGTATATTTTATGGTTTGGATTTTTAGTATTATAATTTCTAAGCATATCTTAGAAGAAATAAAAATTGGTATCATACTTTTTATTATTAAGAATTGAGGAATGTAAATAACTCAGGGAACAAATTTATGGGTTATTATTATTTTTATACTGAATAAAATTTGAATAATTTCTTTTAAAACTATTTTAGACGGTAACGCAGTAAAATAGAATATGGATAAGTGCCAACATTTATAAGTAAAGAGCTCCATATTTTAAATTTAGAAAACTTTAATATATAAAATGATCAAACTTAAGAACTGAATTGAAACGCAGTCCATTTACTTTTTCTCATACATAATGCGGTGAATTTCTCCATCTTTCTAAGTGACTGAAATAAGCTGACTTTATAATAGGAAACTCTCTTAAGCAACTGAAATTACTTTTCTGAAAGCATTTGTGTTTATATGAAGAAGTTGTACATTTTAACTTTAATAATCTTATAATAGTCTAATGAAGTAATTAAAATGCTTCTTTAAAAATACTTGATTTTTACTTGAAATTGTATGTTTATTGATAATTATCAATTTTATTATGACATTTTCATAACTAATTTTTAAATTAAAATAATAATCTACTCTTCTGTTTAGTTAAAATTGTATTAAAAATTATATTGGAAATATAACCATGAGTTCGGTAAATAGACAAAGAAACAATTTTGGTTAAATTACTATACTGTATAGTAATGGATTTTCTGCTAAAAATTTCCATAATTCTGGTTAATAAAGCCAAAATATACGATATTTAAACTATACATTTGGATACTTTTCCGCTCATTTGGTAACGGTTTACCAGAAATTATAGTTTTAAAAATTATAGTTCTTATTACGACACTTTTAGTAAAATATACAAAACTGAAAAGTAAAGTTAACCAAGAAAATGGTTTTTAAACCACAAGGCATGATGATATAATTATCAAATTTTATAGCATTTTATAAGACTATATTTTATTGTTAATTTTACCATTATCATTACCAACGCGCTTTGGTGAAAATTGCCGAGCTTTTTGGTATTTCCATTGAGCTAAAATCAATGTAAAATTCACAAAATTCTGGTAGTTTTGACTATCGATGATAAAACCTGACTTTTAAATTTTAAAAAAAATTATGTTTTTTTAAATTTTTTGTTAATTTTATTAAAAAACTTAATAAAAGCTTAATATTATAAGAAACCTTTAAAAACCTGACAAAAATTAAATAAATTGTTAATCTGAGGAAGTCATTTACTTCTGTTGGTAAAGAACATTTTTAAAAATCATAAATTCAGTTAAGTTGATTCAAAACTTTAACTCATGTTTAGAAAATCACTTTTTTAAATCGCCAGGAAATCAGCATTATTACATTTATTTCGACCGGTAGCAGTTTGTCTATTAGAATAACCATAAAGTTTATGGTTAGTAATATTTTTTTACTTTTACGGTTTATAAACCGTTTACAACTGGTACGGTTGAAAAATAATAAGGTTTTGTAACCATTTTGTAAGCAAAACTATATGGTTTTGTAATCATTTACCGCTAGATTAGTTTCTAAATCCTAAAAATGAAACCTAGACGGAAATTAGAGCTCTGTGGGTACTGCGCCATTTATGCACGAGTGATAATTTTGTATTCTATGCGTTCAAGGTCACCGTTTAAAGAGTTCAGAACACAGGAAACTTTTCATGTATTGAAGAAATTAAAGAAACATCGTAGTATCGACTCGGGGACTCGGAACAAAATGGCCTTGTTGGTGTCGTTGGAATTCTAGTTGTTTGACCGTATTCGGAAAAAAACAATCAATAAACCTTTTTTCTCACACTTAATAGTTAAAATATCATTTTTTAAGGCTATTTGACTGTGAAACAACATTAAAAACATCGCTATTTTACCTATTTTTGCCAGGAAATTTCTATTATTGTAGACTATCACTTCAGAATGTTGAAAATAATGCAGAGGACGAATCTTGTGGACCTGGTATTGATGCATTAGAGTTAAATGGAAATATTTTTATATATTTATATGAATTACTGATTACAAAACTTTAAACGCAACTAACGATGTTTCTTTTACTTTCTGTGTCCCTGAAGATTTAAATTTAGACAATAAGCTAAAAAAATGTATCAAGTTTAACATATTCGTTGCAAAATTCATAATTTTTTTTTTATTACATTATTCTACTGTGTTGTTCTTCCTTAAAAATGTTCCTACAAACAAAGAATACAAAATTAAAAAAATAATACATTTCAAACTCCTAAAATACTTTTTAAAAATCATATATATATATATTTTTGAGAAACATATAGTTGTAGACACTCAACCTTTAACGCTTTCTGAAATTTTGAGCTTGAATTCCTACGTTCTTATAGAAAGGAGGTTAACGCATCATGTTATATTTTAAAACACTTCGCAATTCAAATTAATTTTATTGTTACTGTGCACAAATAAGAAATTAATTCATTTCATAATGATAAATGATATTTTTATTTGTATTATAGACAAAGAAAAATACCTTTTAATTAACTTTAATATATTTGATGATGTATTGTCCAATTATAATCTTGGATCCATTTACGAAATTGCATAAAGTTTCTTCTAAGTTAATCGACTAACTAAATCATTAAGAACATGATATTATGATTCAAGTAATCCAAAAAAGGTTTTTCAGTTTTGTTTTTAAATGAATGCTCTTTCATTAACTAGGAAAATTGATGCTCTCCTAAGTTAATTTGTGATACCAAAACCTAATTTTTTACGATAAATTAGAAAATTTTTACAAGAGATGAGGCATTCTTTTTTCTTCAAAGTGATTTCTAAGTAGTAAACTATCAATGAGTATTTTCATGAAATTAATTAAATCGTGGCTAATGGGAAACTAATGTCGTCATTATTTTGGGAAGAGAAGACCACATTAGCAGCATAGATTGAATTATTTGGAGTTGTAACAGATTAAAGTTGTCATTAAAAAAACAAAACCACAATATTTTTAGTAAAGTACTTATTTTCTTGTTGATTACATTTTTTCTACATTAAGTAAAATAATAATTTTTATAGATTAATTATTAATTTGAATTTTAATTGTTATTTCTACCGTAAAAGATAATTTTGTGAGATGATTTATTTTTAAATTAATAGAATTTTTTTTTCTAGACCATTTATAATTATTTTTTTATTCTCTACCTACCTACAATTACAATAGAACTAAATCTAGTTTTAATAATTTTAGATATAAAAAATTTATTATTTGTATTGAAAATTTTTCCATGTTATTACGAGAAAATTGAAGCTTAATAATAATATTATTTTTCGGAGAAAGCAGCACATTGCTCTATTTTTATTGCTATACATATATATATATATATATATATATATATATATATATATATATATATATATATATATATATATATATATATATATATATATATATATATATATATACAATATCGCACTCGATACTTACTATTGTTTACAAAGTTGCTTTATGGTTTACTTTCGCAAATGCTTTAGGGATTTTATGCTTTCAAACTCTAGATCAGTTGTGGGTATACAATTCGATATGTTTTCCTCAATTTCATCATTTTTTTCACCATCATCGAAAGTAGGTATTAAATCAGATATTGTAGGAGTTAAAAAGTAAAGGGATGAGCGTTGCAGTCGATAAATATGTCATCCACATCGAAAGATCTTCAGACATTCAATTTTCCCCCCAAAAGGTCACAATTTCCGTTGGATACCAAGAAGCAATTTTCCCCAAGAAGCTTTATAAACAAATTAGTAATGCAATTTAGTCGACACTGCCCATGTGTGTGGAAATCTACAAATTCTGTTACTCGAGAACAATTATCTTTACTTTAGAAGTGCTTTGATCGGAATCGGTGATATATATATATATATATATATATATATATATATATATATATATATATATATATATATATATATATATATATATATATATATATATATATATACCGAAGAGCCGTTACATTATGACCACCCTCCTTCTATAACAATGGCCTAGTCCAGGTTTTCATGGTTTCTCGCCCAGGAACAATGTTTTCATGGGGCACATTAGGACCCTTAATCCTCATAGAACAATCCCTGACGTCTGTAAGCTACTTGAACATAGTTGCAGACCAGGTTCACCCATCCATGGCAACAGTTTTTCCTGCGCTGGATGGTGTTTACCAACAGGATAATGCTCCATGTCATAAGGGTCGAATCGTCGAGGAACATTCCAGTGACTTTCAAGTCATGTCTTGGCACCCAAATTCACCTGACCTTAATCCAATAGAGCATTTGTGGTCCTACTTGGAAAACCAAATTCGTGCTGCCACGTTACCCCCTCGCAATGTGGGGGAATTGCAGGACCAGTTGGTGAGCGCTTGGTACCAGGTACCTCAGACTACCTATCTGCACCTTGTGGAATCAATGCCACGGCGGGTGTTAGCAGTTTTGAGGGCTAAAGGTGGTCCTACTTGTTATTAGCAGGGTGGTCATAATGTAATGGTTCTTCAGTGTATATATATATATATATATATATATATATATATATATATATATATATATATATATATATATATATATATATATATATATATATATATATATATATATATATATATATATAGATAGATAGATAGATAGATAGATAGATCAGATCAGATTGCAGCTGCATATCATATTGCACCTTAAAATATTTAAAACACTGAGGTGATAAAGGCCTCTTAATATCGTGTCGGATCTACTGAAGTGCATCTATTCGACGAGACATGGACACAACAAGTAGTCGGAAGTCTCTTGCAGGGATCATGCTGCTTCAATCGATTTATATAAGTGCGAAAGTCTTGAGGGTGCAGAACTTTGTGTACGAACTAACCTCTCGCTTATATCCCTAAAATGATCGATAGGATTCATGTAAGATGATCTAGATGACCAAACCATTTGCTAGAAATATCCAGAATGATCTTCGAACCAGTACCGAACAATCAAGGCATGTTGACATGGCGTATTGTCATCCATAAAAATACCATCATTGTTTGGGCACATGATGGCTGACCAAAGGACCTAATCCATCTCATGAAAATCCACCCACACACCTTTATGGAGTCACCATCAGATAGCACAATGCCTTGTTAATATTGTGGATCTATGAATTCGTGGGATCCATACCACACTCCAACTCTTCCATAAGATTCTACCAGCTGGAACCGTGACTCATCTGGACAAGCTACTGTTTTCCTGTCATCTAGAGTCCAACTAATATGGTCACAAGCTTGGTATATTTTTAATCTATTTGTTGACAGGTGCACTTATCTTGTTCTCCCACCGAAAAAATACTCTAACAGAGTCATTTACCTTATTCCACTGAGTATCTCAAGAGTTAATAATTTAACAATATAAAATAAGATTATATATCTAAATGAGTCAAAAATAAGAACTTTCCCCAAAATTTTTTTTAAATGTCACTTGCCTGCTATGTCCCCTCATCCGTTAATTTAAGCAAAATCACTTAATATTTACCATTGGATTTAAATTAATGTGAATGGAAAATATTTTTTTAAAAAATAAGCACGCTCATAAATTATTTATAATTAAAATGAATCTAAAAACGCTTAAGCAAAGATAAAAATGTTTTTTCTTGATTGTTAAATATTGTTTATGCACTCTCAGTGCATTAATGTACAATTTAAATTCTGGTTTACTTTATTAATTAAAATGCGATTTATATTGCATCGCTTTCAAGAATGACTTCTAAAAATATTTAAATTCGAATATGACTGCACATAAGATTTATGCTGGACAATTACATAATTAAAATCATAAATTTAATTTTCAAGCGGAAGCTAAATTTGCATATTTTAATGGAATCTTATTCGTTTCCATCCATTTCTCGATCTAGAAAATGCGTTTAAATTATTGCTCCAATTTAAAGTACATAATTAAATTTCCAGATAATACAAATTGCAATGTTTTGAAGCAAATTATTAATTTTATTCAAAACCACACATTAATTTCAATATTTCTTTTGAATTCTTGAAAAAAGTAAATTCTAATTTTTAAATAATTTTTTTATCAAAAATTCAATACCATTTTCTATGAGAAGAAAAGAAAATATTATATGATTAATATTAATGCAGTAATTTTTGTTGATATAATACCATTATAGATAAAGTTAAAAAATAAAGCAATTTAATTAATTTTAATACAATAAAAAGTAGTGTTTTTTATCATTTGCATAACTTTGCACAAATTTATTTTTGTTGATTTTATATTTTTGCATTACTATTCCTATCATATTTCTTATAATCCTTTTTTCCTTATTTTTTTATTTATTTAGTTCAAAAGTCTTTAAATTCATTTTTTGTACTTTTTATACACAATTCCAGTTTTTTTTATAGAGTTCAAAATTTCACATCACATATTATTGTATAATTAAGCCTCTACTTTAAAAAAACAACACTTATTCTATTTTAAAAACACTTGATGTAATTAATAATGAGGAATTTCTAAATATATATCGTAAAACAAAATTTGCCTATAGTGAAACAAAATTATATGTATCAATGAGAAAAATATTTAAAACTCTGTTTTCAACAAAAAAAAAGAAAAAAAAAATGTTAAAAAATTCCCATAAGTATTTTACGAAATGCCTTTTAAAAAGTCACTTGACCTAATTTTTGAAAGCAATATTACTTGCTTTATATTTTTAAACTATAACTTTGAACTCTTTTAATAAAATACATTTTGTAGTGATGGAATTCGTTGTTACATTTAAAAAATGTATACAAAACATAAAGAAAGAGTTTTTCAGCTTAAGTGGGAAAAAATTTCGTATTTCCTTTGAAGTGAGCATTTTTTTTCAGATAGCTATATAAATAGCAAATTTACATTTAAAATGTGATGTAATTTTGTTCGCAGCTTGCAAAATGCATCACTTTCATAGGTGTAGTAATGTTTGGCTTTGTATAAAGCTAAAGGAATCGAAAAGAGCACAGATAATGCTATATAAACAGAACTATCGGTTCCGTTCTATAATAAAGAACCTCTTTCAGAGTCAATACGCCATCTGAAAAAGGGAAGCACAGTGATGTAAAAGAGAATTCTTTGCAAGTTACTTGTAGGTTCACAAAATAAGTAACTTGTGTGTACAAGTCATTTATTTTTCTGTGTGCTCTCCTTTATACCGGATTCAGGTAAGTATGGAAACGATCAAATATCTCAAGAAACATGCATCGAATCAAATATCTAAAGATACACGTGTAAATTCAGCGAGAAAAAATATGGTCAAAACTACCTGAATGTGGTAATATTTACCATGTTTACGGCCTTATTGGATAACCCAAAAGCTCAGTAATTTTTACCGATGTGCTTTGGTGATGGTTTTGGTAAATTAATAATAAATATGGTTTTATAATCAGTGATAAAATTTAGTAAATGTGGCGAAATTCGGTATTCTTATTTTGGTAGTTTCTTTTTATTAACAAAGAGACGATATCGTCTGTACGTCTGTATAAGCCCATTTCACTACCTCCATAACAGATGAATAAAACACACACCATAGCTTCATATATCTGTTTTAGTATCTTTAAAACACTCTAATTAAAATTTGAAGCCATCATTAATGTCTTTTTTCCCTTTTTATAACTGAGAAAAATATAGGGAAACTAAATGATTAATAGTCATCGAACTCCAATCAATCATTCAAATAAACCTCCCTTTTAAATGAACCATAGAAATGTAAACATAAAATATTCTATTCTATTTGGTAAAAAGCAACGAAATTAAAAGGTTAAAATAGCCAAATAAAGGGCTAAATGAAAGAAAGTTCTGAAGAATAGTTTGGTAATTTTATCGGGATACTGTAGAGTTAATAATGATGGTTAAGTTTGTTTTTCAGTTTTGTACTTAAGCTAAATGTGTGGTAATCAGAACTATAATTTTGTCTTCAGGTCTTTACTTGTGTCAATCTATAAAGAACTTCATTATATTACTATGTCCACTAAACTTGTCCTCTAGGACATTTAGATCTTATCGGACAGTCCTGCCTCTATGCAATGGATAACTGTGGGGGATATAACAAGTTTGAATTAGATCTTGTGGATCGGCTTTCTGATAAACACTCTATATACATTCAATGGATCAACCTCCCATCTTGGTTCGGTCGGTAATGAAATTGGCAATAGTCAGGCCAAGACTGCCTCTGCTAATATCCTGCACAGAAATGCAGGTTAATTTTCACAGAAATCTCTTCAATCAAAATGATGGAACTAAATGCTCTTTGAAGAGTTTTACCTGATCATTCTTGATGCTTTGGAAAAAGACCTTGATGGTGCCATCAGCTCATTATTTCGAGGAAAAGGGTTACGACTATCTCACGCTGTCTGACTGGCCAAATCAAATTTTTATATCTTTCAACAGGGGGGATGAAACTCTTTCCGGAGTGTCATTGGTGCAAGGCTGATCAGGCCTCTCCCAATCATTTCACCTCCCTGCTCCCAACCATCTTCTCAAATGCTTAGGTTTTGCTGTTCCAGAGTTCTACTGTTATGGGATCCGTATTTGTTTTTGGACCTTTTAGATATTTTAGGTTTTATGGAGATGTTGTAGCTAAGCTACACTATCCTCAATGAGTGCACTGAATATGAAAAGTACATATTCAGGACTTCAAGATTTTCCCAAAAAAACTGTATCTCGCGGATTTCATTAAATCAGTTAAAAGTTCAACTGCACCATTCCATTTCCAATTCTGAAAATTTGTTTTGCCAGTGTTTTTGTTCAACCTATCAATTTGTTAGATTTAGCTACCTTTGCAACCACCGAGTTTTTTTTTTCAGCCTAAATAATTTTTCTTGGGTATATTTTTTAAAAAATAAGATTTAAAATTTATGTTGCTCTGCCACAAAATTGAAAACTTAGCAAAATGACTAACGTTATGGTGAATAACAAACTATGTAATTAAAATAATTATGAGTGATATATAAACTCCTGTTTGTGAAAATTGCAACACCATGAAGGAATCGTCATAATTGAATGAAATTTACTACACAGTTGAGTTGTAGTGGTACAAATAAATGATTAAACTTTCAAAGCAAACAAACAATAACACGAGATCGAAATCAGTACTTTGTGTAGCCACCACGCACCGCAATAAGCGCTGTTACACAACGTGGTATGGAGTCAAGTAAATTTTGAATATCTGTCTGAGGAAGAACAATCCATATAGTTTGTATGCGTACCCAAAGTTCGTCTGTAGAAGCAACAGGACGAGGATCACGAGCGAGGCACCGGCCAACGAAATGACACACATGTTCAATCGGTGACATATCTGGGGAATACGCAGGCCAAGGAAGAGGCTGAACCTGTCGCAATGCAAGGAAGGATTGAACAGTCCTAACAATATGAGGACGGGCATTGCTTGTTGAAATACAGTGCCTGGCAAGGCTTGAAGGAATGGAACAGCTTGGGGCTGTAAAACTTCACTGATGTACCGGTTGTTGTTAAGATTACCCACAATTCGTAGCAATTGAGATCGTCCATGATATGCTATGGCACCCCAGACCATAACTCCGGGTGTTCGTCCACTGTGGCTTTCGATAATGCACCATGGAAGGTGGCGCTCACCGGCATAGCGTCTGACACGAATGCGGCAATCATGGTACCACAAATTAAAGCGGGATTCGTCAGAAAACACGACACGCTGCCAATCAGCACGCCAGTTCCTATGGTGATTGGCCCAATGTAGCCGCAGGCGGCTATGGTTTAGCGTGATGGTGATCCTGTATGAAGGAGTCCTTGCGCGAAGTCCACGCTGCAGTTAAAGTCTACGAATTGATGAAGTACACAATGAAACACCTGTAGCTATTGACCACTGTGCTGCCAGTTGTCAAGAGGGAGCCGTACGGTCTGTCAGCACCATGTGGACCAGGTGTCGATCATCGCGAGCTGACGTGACATTTCGGGGTCCACTCCCGGATTTCCGAGTTGTCTGACACTCGTCCGTCCACTGCTTCCAAACACGCATCACTGTGCTTCTGTTACGCTGCACACGAGCATCTACTGCGCGATAAGACAATTCAGCTTCACGAAGACCGATGATTCTCCCTCTTTCAAACTCCGTAAGTTGTTGAAATCTCGCTCTCTTTCGTCGAAGAGGCATAAGTAACGTCTGAGCTAACGTTTACCACTAGCAGATAACCATCGATAACCATAAACGCCTCGCTACAGCCATCTAATCATTCGGATCCATCCGCCGTTCAGAGGGCGCTGCTCAGCATTCGCATGCGCTACGGGTCTGAAAGTCTAATCATTTGCATATTATGATCTACTTTGCATCTCACAAAAATGAGTTTATATATATATATATATATATATATATATATATATATATATATATATATATATATATATATATATATATATATATATATATATATATATATATATATATATATATATATATATATATATATATATATATATATATATATATATATATATATATATTGTTTAACAAATAATACACTCAATTAGATTCCTGTTAATGGCAGCTTAACAGATCTTTATTTTTTTTCTTTATTAAAGAACAATATCAAGCGATTTATTTGCGTAATTAGAATACACGAATCTTTAAACGTTTTTAACACATGTTTATGAATATAGATGCTTATGAATATAGAATATGGATGTATAGATTCAGTTTATTTTTTCATAAATTTTTTTTTGTTGCCATTTTTATGAAAACGTGCGAATTTTATACTTAAATGCTCACAATCAATTAAACACTTTAAATCCCTATACTGTAAAAGCTACAACTTAAAATAATACATTATAATCAATTAACATGTTACATACATTATAACTCTTAATTGTTTACCATCTCTTTCAGTAATGAATCATAATGGACGAATATAAATGTAAATGACAATTTAATGGCAATGAGTTTGCCTTCAAAGTTCCATTAAGGGGTACAACGTCGAAATAATGTGAAAGCTTTTACGTACTTTTGCATCAAAGTTTTAAAACAAATTTATCTTTGCGGAAAGTAAAAATCACGAAAAAAAATAAATAGCATGATATTTTTATTTATTTATTTTGAAATGCTTTAAAAGTTTGTGACATGACTTAAGTGACATACTTGATATAGAAATGTTTATTTAGAATTATAAAGCATGGACCGTAAAACTGTCGTAGCTTCATGAATTTGTTAGAATTATTTATTTATTAGAATGGTTGTAGAACTAACTGATAGTGCCCCATGCATTACTAAAAAGAGTAAATCATTACTGCCACAGTTTGTCGTGAACCAGGGAGTAATACAGTGTAAAAAATTCCTGGTCAAATTATGATAAAAAGTACTGACACTCTTAGAGCGGCATCCATAAAATCCATTTTACCGAAAAATATTATACTGTAACTTTTACAGTAATACTTATTTAATTACAGTGATTCACTGATTTTACAGTAAATATTGCTGTATAAAACTTACGGTATATCAGATTTTTCCCAAAATTTTGCAGTACTGGCAACCTTAGTGCCGGATTATTTTACCGGTATTAGATTCGGAATGTTTTACAGTGTAGAACTTGAGACTTGCTTTCTCGACTAACGGCATGATGATGGCAAATTCATTAGCATCATGCAGTGACCACCTTTACTTTCCAGACATATTTAAAGAAATGGATCTGAAGCAAGGGGGTGCATGCAGATGACTTCTGGCTTGATTCCAAGTTTTTCACACTGAAACTCAGTCCTAACCACCATACCATTGCGCATCTCTTTACAATGGTAATGACAATGAAGAAGTGTTTCGAAACCATTTAGAGCATTTAAAGATGTTTAAGAAACACTTTTAATTACATCTCAAAAATTAAAAATGTACTGCCAATATATATATATATATATATATATATATATATATATATATATATATATATATATATATATATATATATATATATATATATATATATATATATATATATATATATATATATATGTGTGTGTGTGTGTGTGTGTGTGGATGTGTTCCTGGCTGTTCAATTGCTCCTGGCAAACAAATCTGAACACGTGTGAACCAAAATTTGAACTACTCTACGCAAAACTCTGTACAGATTTCCCCGAAAAAATGGTTCAGTAACAATTTATTTAATTGTTTTTTAGCATAGTCAAATAAAACAGCAAGATAACCGTAAAATAGATGGTGATGGATCTGTTAACAGCGAGGAAAATCGTTTATTAACTGCTTTCGCCTAATACTGTTAAACAATCAAAATTTTATCACAAAATCTTAGCCTACTTACTGAAGTCACTAAGTTCCCTGCAACCGCGTGCATATTATAGACAAGAGGGCTAATCTCTCAGTCTCATGAGCAACAGAGCTGTTTAAATGTGGTATACTGACAAATTAGACAAATACTGACAAATTAGTCTTGAATATGGTACTATTTTTAAAGTAATACGCAATATGACATTCTGTTTTCTATAACTATTTAAGTATAAAATTTTTATATAAAATATTATCCATAAAATTTTTTTTCCCGAGATCGAAGAAATATTGTATTTGTATCAAACAATATAATTGTTTATTTTAATTCGTATCATATGATACATATTCATGAAAAAAGCATCAAATGCTTAAAAAACATGTAGTTGTACATAATGATATGTTTTTGTAATTAAATTCTGTTTGAAAATATGTTTGAGATTTATAATTGTTTATGTAATTGCTTATACGTTGCATAAAAGCTGCATTTCATCAAAGACAATGTACTACCTACTAAATATTGTAAAAAGATTTTTTAAAATTTTCATTATTTTCTAATCTAAAAAAAAATCTACATTTTAAATTTCAAACTGTTTAATAAATGCTTAATATGCCGTGCATTTTGTCGGATTTCAAAAAGTTTGTACATTCATTTAAAGTTAATGAAATAGTAGCGATGTTTTCATGCTCGAGAAAACTATTATAAAAGTTATACCGAATGATACAATATATCTGAGCTTTATATACCATATTTATATCTGGCGAATAAATCTGCCTGACATTTACTATTAATTATTGATATCAAACCAAGGTTTGATATTTTTATGAATATTAAACCTTGTTCAAAGCATACTATCTACTGTAAAAAAGCTCGGTAAATCTTTTACAAATATTTGGTGAAAAGTTGCACAAAAGTTAGGCTATATAAAAGGTTGATAAAAGATTATTTCATTTTGGCTACATAAAAAATTTATAAGTATGATGAAAAAAATACTGCCATGGTGTGTTGAATGCACCAAAATTTAGTAGAAATTTGACAAAGACAGTTAACTTAACGCTATTTGTTTCGCCATGTTTGTTTTCCTTACAGATCAGTCACGGTGTAGCGAGACGGGTAATGCACGTTGTTCCAAGTATTTATTTATTTATACAGGTAAATATATTATTTTATTTGCATTACTTAAAGTTCATTTCTTTTAAGTTGCCTTTTTAAATTAAGTTGGTGATATAATATGGTTGGTAGTATATCATGAAATAACAGACTTACGATAAATCCTTTCCTAATATTTTTGGGGATATTCTTTACCTAAATTGTTGAATTGTTTCTTAGTT
This sequence comes from Parasteatoda tepidariorum, assembly GCF_982258835.1. Lineage (NCBI taxonomy): Eukaryota > Metazoa > Arthropoda > Arachnida > Araneae > Theridiidae > Parasteatoda > Parasteatoda tepidariorum. The sequence goes on along the minus strand of NC_141764.1, from coordinate 57,751,451 downwards.
AATTGTCTGCTCCTTTGTGATGCAGTGAGCTGTCAAATTTCCTGGATTGAATTCCTAATAAAGCCATATGAAACACATTTTGGGGATAATTATCTATGCCAATTAATTTTGCAACCTTTATTTGAATTAGGACACTTTAAAAATATCTAGTAATGGTGCAACCTTTCTCTTTTAACACTTTCAAAAAATCTATATTTGATGCTACCTCCTGCTGATATTTGGAGTTTGTAAAAAGACCGAAATATAGGAAAATTTACCTCCATTTAATGTAGCTAGCATATGAGTGCCAATTTTGAGTGAAACGTAGATCCGAATTTTTAACAGTACACAGTCAAATAATTTTCTACATAAATAATAGGATCTTCCCTAGTTTCATTACAAGAGAACATACGAAAAAAGAAACATCTGTGATCATTCCCCGAATTGAAGTTTTTATTTAGGAATATTCTAAAAAGAAAAACATTACATTTTAACTTTCAAACTGTTTAATAAATGCATATAATACCATGCAGTACTCTTTATTTTTTAAAAAAAGGTTTTAATAATCATTCAAATTTAGTGAAATAGTACAGGTATTTTCATGCGTGAGGAAACTATTACAAGAGTTAAAGCAAATGATACAATATATATGAGCTTTATATACCGTATTTATTTCTGACGTATTCCATCTGCCGTCAATACATTAATATCAATCCTTACTCAAAGCATACTATCCAGCCAGATAACTATCTACACAAATAAAAGGATATTCTCTGGCTTTCATAACTAGAGAACACACGAAGAGCATATCTTCGACATAAAACAAGAGCTGTTTTTATTGATTATTCCAGTTATTACTTTCTTATTCTATAACTCTATATGTCTCGAAAAGGAAACATCTGTGATCATTCATAATTCTTTTTTGTTCTGAGAACATCAAAAAGTAATGCAATAAAGCCCAATATCTTTAAAAATGTATTTATTTCGTATTGTTAAAAGATGATTTTGATTGTTACAATCGATTGTAAGAGATAAAACTTTGACTTTACTTTTGCTTAGTCACGAAACTATTAAGAATTTTTAAAAATATTGTAGTTATAATAGCTTAATTTTGATGTGCATTATAGATCATATAAAAATTCTGTTCTCTCTTTGAGATATTAAAAATAAGAGGTAAAGATAGAAAAGTTTATTGTACGTATAAAAATTAAACACAGCGATTCGTATTTCTTTTTTTAAAGTTTGCACCAATTACAGTGCTAACTCTATTTAAATAGAAATTCCGCAAACTGTTATACTTGTTACCTTGCTATATTTTGCGGTGAATGTGTCATTAGTGTTGCGGTATATCGGGCGATTCAGTTCTTGTTGATTTTTGATTTTAAGTGAATCTTATGTGGAATAAAATGTATGCATGTAAGTGTTAGTAAAACTGAAATAGTTCGAAATACCCAAATTGTGTTTCAAAGTCATTTTTATTTCTTCTGCAGTACGAAAAAATATGATCAAAACTTCCAGAATATGACGAAATGCACCCTATTTTTGGCACTATGGGAGCAGCTCAATGATTTTTACCAAAGCGCTTTGGTAATGATTTTAATAAAACTGACAATAAAATATGACATGATAAAATGTTATAAAATTAGGAAATTTATCTTGTTACATTAGAACATGGCATTATTTGGTCAAATTTACTTTTCAGTTTGGTATTATTTATTGGTGTGCGGTATTAGGAACTAGAATTTTGAAAACCAAAATTACACCGTTAACATATGAACAGAAAAAATTAACGAATGAATGGTTTAAACAAATATTTTAATTTTATTTCACAGAATTATGTTTTTTATTTAAAAATATCATTGGCATATAGTGCGATAATTTCTCCAGAATGTTTTTTCCTGTGTATTTATTTGTATAGCTATTTTATTTTGAAGCAATATAAAAATATAACCGATGTGCTATGCCAATGTTAGACATTAATATCAACACTCCGAAATTCATAAACAACCTAAATTGTAATTTTTACGGAAATATAATATATTTTCCTTTTCTACTGCAATTGCTTTAACTATAGATCATTTTCAAAGTATCAATGGAAATGTGAAAAAATGCGCGTGAAGTTTTCGTTTATTGTTGAGTTAAAATATTTAGTTAAAATTTTAACCTAATCCAGAAGAAGACAAAAGAAGTCCTGGATCTAGTATTGGGAGAAATTTTCCATCGTCATGAACTTTTTGAGGGAATTTTTCCGCATTTCCGTTGCATCAAAGGGAAAATCATGAAAATCTTTCACGGTTAACCTGACGGGAAGGGGAATCTAACACATGATCTCTCTATCACTGAGAATTTTTCAAGTCATTACAGTGGTGGGTGTGAGCTGGGTCTGGATTTTGTACCGACCAGCCATGGTTGGGATTCAAACCAGGGTCACCGCATTCTGAATCGAGCTTTCTATCCATGAGAGACCTCGGATCGCACTTATTAATTAACATATATAAGGTTATTTCTTTGAACTATTACAATTTGTTCCTAGTACATTAAGATCAATTCAAAAATAAAGTAAGAAAACAAGGCGGCTGGTATGTATGGAATTCAAGGATTTTTCCTTGTACCAGAAAGATCCCGGATTCGGGTATGGGAGCAATTTATCTCTCTGTAATTTATCTCCATTTATCATTCTTCTGTTGTTGGAGGGACATTTATGCTCCTATATGGTTTCCCACGATAAAGTGATTATTAGAAAATGCACTACACTATCTACCAACAAGTATTTGGACACCTATGCAAATGACGATTTCCGCGGCCTTGCGATACGTCACTCCCTCTGCCGGTACGTATCGTGTAGGAAACAGCATCGGCATTAGTCCCATGCAAGATGCCTGTTGCGCTATTTTGGATGACAATGTGCTTCCTACCTTGTGTCAGTTTTACGGGGTGGACCCCTGTTACTTCCAGGACGACAATGCCAGCTGTAATGTTGCTAGGGTCACTAAGGGTTGGTATGGTGCCAATGGGGTTAATTGAATGGACTGGCCCGGCCAGAGCCCAGACCTGAACCCTATCGAGAACCTCTGGGACGAGTTGGAGAGCCGAATTAAGGGGTGTAATACCCTTCCAAAATCGGTGATGAAACTTACATGTCTTCTCCAAGCCGAGTGGATGAAAATACCACTAGCAGTCACACAAGGACTTGCGGAAATTATGCCCCAGAGGGTTCTCGCTGTAATTTCCTCTTGTGGAGGTTCTACCAACTATTGATTATGAAAAAAGTTTGTTTTTCCTTTCAATCACACGTGTCCAAATACTTATTGGTAGATAGTGGATAAGGTAGTTATTATTATTATTATTTTTTTTTTGAAAAAATAAAAATAAAATGGCGAAATATTTTTTTAATTCTGGTAAAATTCATTTTCTCGAAAAAGTAACAATAGTTATTTCAGGATATTGATTAAATTTTTTCTCGGAGCATATACCAGGGGATGATTTCGTCAAAAGCGAAGAAAGTTTCCTACTATTTGCATATCCATGTTTTACAGCGATCTAGTAATTACGACAGCACCGGTGGTATTTATATAAATATGTGACTTTTATTAATTTACAATGTTAATGAGAATTCATTATTACGTATTGATAAAATTAAATTACTTATGCGTACAATACTATAAATGTTACTCCGAATACATGCAGATATGTTAATATAAGAGAGGTACTCATAAATGTTGTTATGTACCAAGGAATATTAACATTTCTGGAATTTATTATTATTATCCGTGCAGTGAAAATTGCGAAACAAAGTGAAAGAAAATTCATTAAAATTTTAATAAGAAATATATTTTTTTTAGAAACTTAATATTTTTTATAAACTTAATTTTGACATGCATAACATAATCAGGAGTGATAAACTGTCAAAAAACTAATCAAATGAAGTTACGATAAAACCAAAACTTTATTAAACTATCTACCTTTTCACAGATTAAAATGAACACTTTAAAATCTTTAATGAGATTTAAATGTGTTTTTCGAACAAGAATTTTATTTTCCTGTAACGTTCTTTTTGTAAAAATTTTCATTCCGTGTAAATTTAATAAAAATGGTAATATTCTCAAGTAAAATTCGAAATAGCGTAAAATTTTTCAAAACTTCATAATGAGTCAAGAAAAATGAATAATAAATTTCTCGTTCAAGAACTTTACCTCATAATGTAATTATTTCAGTCATTCTAAGTAAAATTAAATGCATATTAAGTGCAAAAAAAGCAAAATCTATTTAAGAAACCTTTGTAAATTTTTTAAGTGCTTGTAATTAAAATTCCACAAGAGTGTCTTCGCAAGATTACAAAGAAATGAAAAGTACGAAATTGCTTCAAATGGAAGTTTAAATACTTTTTTAGAACGAATTGTTGGGGAGAAAATTAATTTAGTTTTCCCAGTATGTATATATAAAAAATGATTTTGATTAATTTTATTTTTAATTTCATTTCGAAGCAAACGAATGGATTCATACCACCGGAAATCAATATTGTAAAAAATGTGCATTCTTTTTTTGAGTTTTGGTGTAGAATGAAATAAAAAAAATATGGCTTAGCGAAAAAACTATTTATTTTCCTTTTCTAAACTTCCTATGTACCAATATAACAAATAAATTTTTATATTAAAAATTGAAATAAAATTTAAAATGTATTATTAAATTACTCTTTAAAAAAGAGATTAAATTATATTTTGACGGATTTTTATTATAACGTTGTTAAATAATTACAGAATTCTTGAATCAGCAAAAGACAACAGAGCTTACAACATTTCATGAGTTTTAACAATATTTGGGATCTACCATAATCCTGTACTCAAATCATGTATTTAGACAAAATTTAAAAATTGTAAAAAGATTTAAAAAAAAAATGATAAATAAGTAAAAGCCGACAGTGTTTACAATATTTTATAGGTTTTATCAGTGGAGAGTGATTTATTGTTATCTAGTCGTTAAATCATGAATTTTGACAGAATTAAGAAAATTAAAGATCAGGCTGAGAAAAATACAACGACGTTTACATTACTTATCAATAAGATTTTATCAATAAGATTTACTTTCTATTGTATTTGAAGGAATTTAAATATTAAGGAAGGTGTTTAAAAATGGAATTCATAAATTAGTAGAGAACAAAAATGTTTACTCTATTTAATAGGTTTTATTCAATTGGATCTACCGTTATCCTGTCATTTAAACATGTATTTTTGACAGATCTTTTTTTCGACAGATTAAATTAGAGACTCGAAAATATAATTCATAAATAAGTAAAATGCAGTAATGTTTATTGTAATTCATACGTTTTATCATTTTTCACTATTTTCTACAATCCTGTTTCTTATTTTGCCATGTACAACTTCAAATTCTTTACAAAAATGAAGTCATTAGAGGATACATATGGAGCTGGGAAATTATTATTTAAGTTTAAATTTAAAATTTCAGATTATTTTTTTTAAGTATCAATATTAAGGTTAACTTGGGGAAAAGCAGAAATAAATTACCAAAATCAGTTTAATGATTGAAAAAATCATAAATACATTCTTAAATCATATCTAATAACAATTGAAAAAAATTCTACATTTTAATTGAATTTCATAATGAATCAATAAAGATGTTATTATTTATTCTAATTTATTTTGTGATTGTTATATATTACAAATATTATCTGAATTTTGATAAAGATACAAAAACATATTTTATTTTAACCTCTTGCCTGTGAAGCCCGATGTTCAACGTTTTAAATTTTCCCGCAATAAGCCCGCAATAAATTTTCCCGCGATAACCAGTTTCACGCCATTTGTCGGATTTTCGTAACTTTGTAGTTTAAAGGAATCTGAATGACAGAGGATTGATGGATATGAATAACAATATTTTTATACTAGTTTATTACGTTTATCTTGAAAATTATTTCATTTGATTTTTTTAAATATAAAATGAGCAAAAATTACTATAATCCATTAACATTTCCCATATATGTGAAATTATTGAATATAGTAGGTATTTCATTAATTTTTTTAAAATAATTTATTTCTAACATTTTGCTAACAATAACAAGCAATTCACCCATAACCCTTTTCCACAGGAAAAGGGTTATGGGTGATATTAAAAACCTTGTTATGTGAATTGTTAGTATAATCTCAGCATAATATTCATTTTACTAGACTAATTATGTTCATTCACAATGTTGATAGCATAAACGTATGCGATGCATAATTAATGCAAAATTTATATGAAACAAAGGAGGACAAAGAAAAGAAACGTAAATTCAAAAGAACAAATACAGAACGAAGTACAATATTTTCTTTGCATATTTCCCCACTAGTCCCATGACATAGGGTTCGTAAGAAAAATCATAAAATTGATATTTTAATCTGTTGTTAGTTCCAAAGGGTAAAAAAAAAATGTAAACCTATTTTAACCTAAAAATACAGTTTTGAGAATGAATTATAATCCCGAACACGTAAAAAAGGTAATTATAAGATAAGATATTACATTAAATAGCTTTATACTGAAACTTTAAATGTTGTATAGATCCAATTTGGTTTTATTGTAATGAAAGAATTTGACAAAGCAGTATTGATTTTTAGATTAGAGACAGAGATATAAAAAAAATCGGAGCTACACATAGTATGAAAATTAATGTAATTAATATAAACGATTTTTATGAAAAAACTTAAAATGCTTTAATGTTCATTATACAAAATGTAATTGAGTTTAATATATGATATCTTAAAATTGTAAAAAAAACTATTAAATTATTTGTAATAATTTTTTTCTTTGATTATCCACCCTAAAAAACTAGTAGGGCTTATTTAATAAAAACCTGAAATGTGGGAGCATTGTAATAAAATTGAAAATATTAAAAAAAGATTCCGTATTTGTAATTATTTGATAAAATATTTTACTGTTTCAAATAAATAGAAGTAAACATTTTACAATTGTTATCAGTATTAATAACAGAATTTCTGATGTAACCGATAGTTTGAATAAGAATTCTTAAGAAATGTCTATGCAAATAGTTTTTTTCCAAATTTCTGCAATACGGAAATATATTGAGTTTAATTAATTAATGGCAAAAGGGTGGAAGAAAAGTAAATTAACTGACTTTTATAACTTGGTTAATCATTTACACTTAATATTTTCTTTGTCTAAATACACAAGAAAGCAAGCCGAATTTTACTATAAAGCATAATACTGAATTAAATTCATGAATAACTTCTTTCTTTCTTTGTAACAATGATCTTTTTAGCATCAGATGCCAACATTTAATCTTTTCCAATAAGAAACCCAATCAGCTCTTTTATAAAAGTGTTGCAGACCATCATGAATAACTTAATTATGTTTCATTTAATGCATTTAATTTCCGAAAAAAAAACTTCATGACTTACGAAGTCTCAAATCAAAAAGAGACTGTAATAAAATAAGAGAGCAATTACATTATTTCCATTGCAAATGTTCGTCGTTCAAACCTTCCGCAAAACTTTATTTGTTTTGACACGCCACCAGTAAGAGGGTTAGTTTGAACAGGAGAGCTCATTTTGTTAATGGGAGCTTTCCTTATTCATTATCTTCTCTTTTCTTGATCGTGCCAAAACTCAACAAAGATGGAGATTCATTCTCGATCCCACAGAATCTTTTAGGCTTGTGAAAAGAATTAGTAAAATCTTGTAATCAAATTACAATCTTTATACTGAAAGAGTAAAATGCGAGAAATGTACAGCTTTTATTTTACGTATGCAAATCTAATTGCTATAAAGGAGTTTATTTTGTTAATTCACAAGCATATTATTTATCACTATTACACTCTCAGAAACAAAACTGTGATTTTTGACGATTTAGAAATCCTTGAGAAGTATTTCATTAATTTTGAGAATCATTTCTCCACGAAATCACGCTTGTGAAGAAACGCAAGCTCTCAAAAATATATGTCGAAAATATTCCTCACCTCGAGAAACCTCATTGTTGTGCATTGTGGGAAATTGTTAACTAGAAAGACGAAACTAGAATAAAGACTACGCAATTGAAAATAGAGTGACGAGTCTGCCGATCATTGGACCGGCTTTTAGACCGGTATGGTGGTCAAAGAGTTGGCCTCGCGACAGGAAGATCCGGGGTTCGAATCCTGCTTCAGCAAAGGGTGTAATTTATCTCTGTGTTTTATCTGTTCTTGCTGTGTTGTGCCGCCAACATAGTGCCTACGTTATAGTAATTATTAGAAAAGTTCGATACATTAAGTTTCTTTTTCATAAAAAGTAGAATGGCGATATAAATTCTTTAATTTTGACAAAATTCTTTTCATTGAAGAAGTGATGATAGTTATTTTGTCACTTCGATGCTAGGATCATAGACAAGAAAACGGTTTTGTCAAAAACGATGAAGGTTTTCCGATATTTGCGTACACATATTTTACAGTGTATTGTTATTTATTAGAAAAATGAGCAAATATACTTTACAACATAGAACTACTAATTATTTCATGATGCCAATATATTGTAATATTCTACGAAGCAGTTGAACGTTAAACTCTAATATCATTAAATTGAAATATTTTCTGAAAACTACTTAATGAGCTTTTATTATAAGATGTTTCATTGACAGATATTTTTTTAAAAATTTGAACCATAATATTATCTTATTCAAGTTAAGATGTGTGTTAATATGGTTTAACTCAGTTCTATAACAAGATTTCAGCTTATTCGAAGGTACATGGTGAAGTTAACTGATAGCTCGATTACAAGGCACTCTTTTTTAGACAACTCGTTCGTCTGATAGGAGAAATTTTCCAAAACGTTTATTTGCCAAATAACAGAGGTTTGTTTGTTCAACTTTTTTGTGACATTTCATTAACCCGGCAAATATAAAAAAAAAAAATAAATAAATCTAAATTAATTGACAAATGAAATTGGTTGAAATATTCATTCATTTATTAAAAATTATATTATAAAATAAATATAAGCAAATCATTCAAATAATAGCAAGCAATACTATTTTGACAATATTTAAAAAAACAAAAATCTATATTGATCAGTTAAAAAATATTTACGAAATTAAATTTAACTTTGTTTATCTCAGAAATTCATGCATATTTTCCCATGCATGTTCCCATGCATACTTCCTCACATGTCCACGCTGAGTCGTAAATGTATCAAGCGGAACTGTCTGGCAAGCGTACTTGTTGGTCAAAATAGTGGTCAAGCAAATGAAGTATCCCATTTGAATTATATTATACTGACGGCAATCGTGTTTTCGCATATTCTAAAACTTTTAACCGCGTAGATTAATGCTTTAATGAAAAACTTGATAAATAAAACTAACTTCTAAGTATATCAATATAAGAATTATTTATCCATAAATACTTCACAAAAATACTGATAAACAACTTTTCTTTTCTTTTCTCCAAGCTTTGGACATGTATCTAGGTCGTCATAGACCCTTTACCATATAGCCCAAAGCTTGGCTACTGGTCCGGCTTGACCCCAGCCTAGGAACGAGTCCGGTCAGCAGGTATATATTGAAAATTTTGATATATACAATAAACAACTGCATGAGCGGTATTTAAACTGCAATTTTTTAAGGAAGCAATCGCAAATTCAAGTGCATAAATAGTTTACTTCAATAGAAAAAAGTGCCATGTATAACGTAGACTACAATCACTTCATGTAATGCCATTTTTATGCCTTCTTAATATAATGCTTATAAAAACAATTTATGAAATTGTTTTTTATTTTTATTTTGTATTAACGTATAATATGTGTTACGAGGAATATACGAAATTGACTTATATGTCTTTTTCATATAAATTTCTTTAAAATGTTTTCTTTTAGTTTTTGGCAGGCAGTAAACGTTATCACATTGAGTGAAACGAAGTTTGATAAATTAAGAAAATAATTTATAAAGAAAACTGGAAAATAGGATTTTTAAAATTTAAAAAAAAACAGGAATAATTATTTCTATGCATGCAAGTATTTGTATGATTTCAGACAAAATTATACAAATAATAAAAATTAAAAATATTATACAAATGAAGCTATTAATGAAAATTCTGTAAAATTAATCCAAATTGGAATACAGTTAATGATTTGCTATAGTTATCTTTTGTAAGAAGGTGGTACAAGGTATTTTGATGGTACAGAGATATATAGTAAATCACTATTAAGTGATATGCCATGAAAATGTATCTGATAGTTGATGCTAGATACAATTATGCTATACTACTGCATTCCCAGAAAAATCACTTCAAAGTTGAATAATATTATCAGTGTACTATCTTGAATGCCGACCTCTGAATGAAATTATTATTATGAACTATAATATCGAGTAATACTTACAGCACCCTGGACTAAGTATTGAAACGGAGTATACTGTTTTTCAAAATGAACCATAGTTTAGTGTAAAACCATTAAAAAAACCATAACTTCATGTAAAACTGATTAAGATGATCCATAATACCCTATTTCAGTTGTAAAATAATATTCTTCAATTTAGAACCATATTAATATTGCAGTAGGTTAAACCACTAATATAGTTTAACACACTCAAAAGTTTTTTACTGTGTACTGGATCTAAACTTGAAATAAATTCATGCTGCCTCATATTTTTCAAAATGAGTGGAATAAATTTATTTAGATTATGCAAATTATACAACGTCAAGAAGCCATTATTTTTTCAAATTTATTCACATACAATCCCTAATTACTAATTCTAAGAGGATTAAAACGTAGAAATTCAGTGAAGTTGCTAATAAGTTTTTGTACTACACTTCAAAGAAAGGAAAAAGTTTTTTTAGATGAAATAATAATCATCGTTGATAAGATTAATGTATTTTGCTGAAATAAATTACCATTTAATGCATCGAATATCGCCCATGGCAAACACTTTAGAAGCTGTGAGTAATTAGGCAAAATTGCATTTGAGACCTCCTAATTAAAATGGATTAATGAGAAAGTGATGATATTATTATCGAAACGGAGCTGGGAGATAATGCACGTAAATCACGAATATACTTTTCCAGAACATATTATAATCGTAATAAATGTGCGTTTGTAAATCATAATTTTAAAAGTTTATCTTAATGCAGGAAATATGTTAATGTTATAAGCATTTTTTGGTCGCTATTGCAGTGATAGTTTATTTCTTTCAGTTTAAACTATTTGCTTAATTATTTTATATTAAAATCTTTTTATACCATATACATGCTATATATATGTTATATATATATATATATATATATATATATATATATATATATATATATATATATATATATATATATATATATATATATATATATATATATATATATATATATATATATATATATATATATATATATATATATATATATATATATATATCAAAAATACATCCAAGTAGCTAAGAAAATAAATAATAGTCTAGTTTGAAGACCCTTGTACTCAAAGTGAAAATAAAATATTCTCATTTTTCATCCGCTTGAAATATTTAGCATCGCAAACAAAATATATTTATAACGTTATACAAATACTTACAAATTCATAACAATATTACTTAATTTTAATAAAATAAACTTCATTTAGTATTGTAAACAATAAATATTTCATGTATGCTTTCTAGACAAGAAAACACATGTTTCAATGATAAATATAAATCCAAAGCAACATAATATCGCTTAATCCATGACCAAACCTTCATGTCATATCATTGTTCATTTTACTTAATTCCATAAGTTTTTTGCCTTATTATGTGGAGTATTTTTCAATAACTTTAAAATTTTTAAAATAAATTTAAGCAATGTCTTTTTGAATTGTGTTAGTATAAATAAAGGGATTTTAACTTTTAAGTGAAAAGTTGCATAAAATTATTTAGGGCCTTTGAAATACATTTTAATTTCAAATTCTTCATTTATCAATATTATTTTTGCCAGTTGTAACCTTTAATATTATATTAAATCTTTAAAAAGAGACTTATTTAACAACACTTTTTCAAAAGTATACTTTTCTTCTGAAAAAGGATCTGCCATATTATTTGTCAGATAAATGAATCTCTTAAACTTTATGGAGTCTTTTCCAGTCATCGCTTAAAACGAAAAAAAGCGTCTCTTCACCGAAAAAAAGAGCAATTAATCACTGAAACACGTCATTATTTCGCAGTTTCATGATTCAGGGAACTCAATTTTGTGACAGGGAACAAACGACCATTAATTATCATTTCTCGTTATTCCCAAATCCCGTAATTACGTGCCAACATCATCACAAACTTTTATATCTTAAGGATGTGTGAAATTGAGGGAAAAAAGTGGTTTGGCTGGGAAACTTGACTTCTTTATTGGCCATTTACAAAAGAAAGTAAAATGAAAAAAATCTTTTCCTGATTTAATTTATTTAAAAATAAGACATTTTACAGCTAACTTAAGCTTCTTTAAAATTTTATAGTCCAAGGGAAGTTGTAACTTCATAGCTTCACATTTCCCTTCCCCCCCTCTCTCTCTCTTTATATATATATATATATATATATATATATATATATATATATATATATATATATATATATATATATATATATATATATATATATATATATATATATATATATATATATATATATATATATATATATATATATATATATATATATATATATATATATATATATATATATATATATATATATATATATATATGTATATATGTATATATATATACACACACACACACATCCCACGTCCTAAGGGTAAGATTGCTGTAGATAAGATTTAATTGTTAAATATTAGATTTTGTGATACGATAGACCGCTAAACTTTCAGAATCATCCAATTTATAATACAAAACGGCATTAATAATGAAATGGGCTATAAATAATACTTACATTATGACACACACTTTTCTCAGTTCTATTATAGTTATTTTCCTAACGAAATATTCCATAATTCTTTACAAGCATGGCCGGGATACTCTGGATGGTAGGGCGTTGGGCCCGTGTCCATAAGGTTATGCGTTCGATCCTAAAGGCTGGAGACTTCCCGTGCTATAAATGCCCATTATATCTGTCAGGTTAAAAAGTCCTGTGTGTCGAGCAGTGATGGCTCAAGGGATAGAGAGTTCGCCTTCCAATGTGGTAAACCTGGTCCGAATCCCAGCGATTGCTGGTAGATACGAATTCCACCAGCGACCACAGTGATGACGTGAAATATCCTCAGTTATAGTCGGATAATGGGTTAGAGTCCACTTGTCTTCAGGCTAACCTCCAAAGATTTTCATGGTTTTCTTCTCCATGTAAAGCAAATATGGATTAGTTCCATAAAGAAGTCCTTCACGAATTAGAATTTCTCCCAATACTTGATCCAGGAGTTCCCTTGTCTTCCAGATTGTGTTAAAAATTACAAGGCTACGAAGTTGAACATTTGTAGTCTTAAACCCGAAATTGGGTTAACTGCTCTACGATGGTTGTGAAAAAGTAAAAATAAATAAAACGCGTGAAATTTTCAAAACTATGCCGTTATGACTGTTTTACAAGTGCTGCTAACCATCCAAATAGAAGGAGAGAGAAACTGTAATTTGCACATCTAAATTTAAAATGAGTTCTATTAGCTTAGCTGTCTATTCTGGGCATCTATGCTCTTTAAGTAAAAGCATGATTCTCGAAAGGCCTTCATCTCAAATCACGAAGTTGTGTTTCGCTTGAAGTTTGCATCCAAAGCTGTAGTATACAGAGCATCATACTACGACAGCCTTAGGGTAATAACCTCACTGAAAAATATAGCAGCACATTAGTTTATATGTTGTCTATGTATGTAAACGTAAAATTATAAGAGTGGGATTCCATTTTACATCTGTCACCTTTGAATTTTTCTACTTACAACGCTAAACAAGAAACTATTGATTTTCCGTTCTTTTACCTTCTCTTTGGATATGAAGCTAAAAATACTTCGGATACCACGTTCCTTAATGAATTTGGATTTTAAACTAGTTATTTTGTGAATTATGTTCGCATAGCAGAAGAAACTAAATAACTTGCTCGCTTGTACGCAATCGATGTGCTAGTAAAACACGAAAAGCGATACGATACAACATATCAACAAACCAGTACATTTAGTAAATTGTTTGGAATTCTGGACCTATTCGAAATGTTAGGTTGTTTGAAAAGTTATTATGGAAGTATTTTTATAAACAGCCTATATGCAAGAAAAGGAGAAAAAGTGATACGCTGAAAACTACTGACCAGAGAATTAAGTGATATTTTTTGGAATCTTAGGCCTGTTAAAGTTGGTTTGCCTGATAAGTTAAAGAAGTATTTTGGTCCTTGAAGGAAAAAAAACTGCCTAATGTTACTTATGAGACAGAAGACGTTGAACCAGGCACAAAGCGCATTCTGCACACCATGGACAAATACTATAAACAAATACTATAAACAACTCTATGATCTATGAATGATATTCCAAATACTATGGAAACTGTCAACATGTTGCGCCTGAATCCATACTATGACCCAAATGAATCTTATCAAATTAATTTGTTTCATAATTCAGCAGTTGTCAATAAATTTATCATTCTCAAAGAACATCTTTATTTTTTGAGGTAGGCTAGGAAGTAAAATAAATGCGATAATTAATTTTTAAGGAAAAATAAATCAACATTGAGTATGAGAAGTCTGTCAGAATATTGTTTATACAAATAGCAAGATTTCAATTGAAAATTAAATATTTGTTTATAGTATGTAACAGTATGCAATAATTTAAGTCATGCAATAGTATGTTGTAATCATGTTACAGTATGTAATTATTTAAGGTGGACTAATTTTTTTAAAAATTACTCGGATCCAATTTTTTGCTGCATTAATAGAGATCCCAGATTTTGCCTAATTTGGCAGTGATAAATCTGAAAATAGATCTGCTTCTAAAGCTACACATTTTTTAAATGACATTTTTAATATATTTTTTCCCGAATGGCACAATTCAAAAACTTTATATATAGCAAAAGGGCACGTAAATGTGCTGACTAACTGTTGGGGCAGTTAAGCCCAATTATAAGGATTAATATTGGGTTGAAACCCATGATGGGAAATGTCATCGCAGGTGGCTGGGGACGCTTCCCTATTTTGACCTGTTCAGAAGCACACGTAGAAAGATTTCATAATTGAGAAGAGACTTCAGTGGTGATTGATGAAATTTCTGCTAATGGGTTCTTATGAAATTTCAATCCTGATTATCTGCTCTAACTACCCTAAAAGTTTGTCGTATCATTTACGTGGACCCCCGTTATTTATAACGTTTTAAACTTGCACATTTAGACAAATAATGTCATTTAAAAAGCTGCAGCTTGGAGAGAGAAATTGATTGCAGATTTGAAATCAGTTATACGAGAGTATATAATATTAGTTACATAATCATGTAACAGAGAAAATAATTGTTCCCTTGTGTAACTAAAAGAAAAACTCTTAAATATGCATTTAGAATTAAAGTATAAGACTTTTTTCTAATTATGTAAAAAGCACCTCAATTATGTGTTTAAATTCAGTTAGAGCTAATTATGTAAATAAATAATATTATTATCTCAATAATAAGCTTCTGATTATAGTAATTCTGATGCAGACATAATATTAGTCTATTCAATCTCCATAGACAGTATATAATACGATATTCATCCGTCAGCAATTACACTTGAGACCTAACTAACTTCAGAGAAGAGTTATTAAACGAGTCAATTATAATAAATGAGTCCTTTAATAAGGAAATTTAGTTCCCATTTCCATATAAGGTTTTAACAATTCGTAATAATATACTATAAGTAAATTTCACTGTAATTTTAAAAATTTCCTTTTAAGTTCCTTATTTGGTTTAGGAATTCGTAGCTTCAATAAATACTGAATATTTGTGTAAAATAACCAATTATTGAATTGATATTTCTGACACAATTCTTTATTTTATGCCGATAATGACTTAGTTTCCGGTGCGATTAGATAGGTGTTCATGAGGCAATAATTGCACTAACTCATTAATTCCACATTTTTAAATATATTAAAGCACTTGTTTGAATCACAACCATTTATATTTATTCATATTGCATTTATATTATAATACATTTATTTTAAAATTTACAAAATAAAGAAGAGAACCTCTAAATGACAGAATTTTCAGTAAAAATTTATAACGCACACATTTATTACATACGGTAAAAGTATCATGCCGGTACATTTTACCGTAGAACCTCTTTTTACCGTAAACTTTCATGGAACAAAAAATCTGATATATTGTAATTTTCACTGTAACAATTGCTGTAAAATTATTGGAGTTGAATAAATGTTACTGAAAATTTTAGGGTGTAAAACTATTGCATTTTATTGATGCTGGGCTCAGAGCGCTTGTACAATTTGCCGTAATTTGATTAAGAATTTTTTACGATGCAGAGGAAATTTTAAATTATAAAGAATAATATTTCATCACTTTCCCCCCCTTTTTTTGGACAGATTTAATTTTTGAGCTCACTGTTAGAACTTTCATTCTGAAATTATGGCAAAATAACCGACAGCAGTCTGTTTATCCGATTAACCGTAAAGTTTATTATAAGGAACCGCTTACAACTAGTATGGTTATAAGACCGTGAATACAAAACTATACGTTTTTTCACCATTTACAATTAGCATGGTTTCAAAACCGTAAGAAATTACTTGAGATAAGAGCTAGTTAGGTAGAGGGTATCGAAGAGTACAGGACGCAAATTGGGGAGTACAGGACACTGGTAACTTTATGTGCAGTGAAGAGAATGTAGGAAATATTGCGGTGTAAATGCTGGGACTCGAATCCCAGTTCTACTGGTCATGAGACCAGATTAAACTTCTCGGCTATAATGCGTACTCAGTTGTAAGAAACTAAGTGGCTTCATTAGATGGGCTTAGTTAATATGATAAGGCTCTGGTTGTTTAACCATAGTTGGTAAAATCAGTTTTTAGTTTGATTTCTCACAGTTTTTCTCACAGTTAACAGTTTGATTACCATCTTATTTATGGTTATGTCACTGCTTTGTTTGATACTGTTATTTCACTGTTATGTTTGAATATGGTAAAAAACAATTAAATAAATTGTAATTTAACTATTTTTCCGAGAAATTTATAACAGTGCAGTAAATGGTTCAGCTAATATTTACAACCACCATTAGACGTATAGTAAAGGAACATTAACGTATACGTTAATGAAGTTTTTGTACGCAGTTTTGGAATATGGTTTTATTTTTAAGAATTTCTTCTGGTATTTGATACCATCATAAAACACCTAAAAGAATTAATATTTAAAAAAATCATATAAAAAAGTTTTTAGTTTCTGATATGATTGAAAATATTACTCATTAATATTAACAGATTTTATAAATAATTTCATGAATATAATTTATACAAAATACTAATTTTAAAAATCAAATGGATATCATGCAAAGTATCTTAACAAATTTGAGGCCTTATGTGCTAGCTGGAATGAAGATGATTGGTTGGTTAGCATATTAACAAAGTATAAAATTTATGAAAAAATATCTCATTCGATGAGCAATTAGCGAACTTAATTTGGTCTTATAAAATATTATAAATATCACTCTGAAAAAGATAACATTTAAGAAAAAACGAGAAAAATGGCCTTTTTTGAGAGTAATGATACATGAGGGTAATGATCATACTAATTATGGTACAATTAAGGTAAATTAATTTTAATCATAATCTTTCAGTTTAGCTTCCTTTTATTTCCAAATTTAGATTCAACTGTTACGAACAACGCTTGCTGTAGCATTCAAAGAAATGACTGAACTTGACTTTATTTGTTTTTTTTAGATGGACAACTACGTGTTTTTACCTGTGTCTAACAACATTATTAATTTCAAGGATAATATTAAACGTGTTTCTCTCTTCCTTTCATAAAAGAAATGTTAATGATAATTAAAAATGCTACGTGTTGTTTTGAAATTTTATTTTTCGACTTATCATTCAGAATTGGCATATTTAAAACAAAAGATTATTACTGGAGCGTACCGTTATGTTTTGCTTCTTGTGGAATAATATTTTTCCTTATAAATCTTCAAATAAATAATTAAAAATTTATTTGTTGTAATATATAAATATACAATTCATTTCAGTAAATAATGCAGTTATTTCAAATTAAAAGCTGGTGTTTAACTGCGTGATTGATTTTAAATATATTTCTTTTATTGAGCTCTGAAGCATAAGAAAAGTGTAATAAAGTTTTTAGAATTATTTCTCTGAAAGATGATGATTGATACTTCTTCGACACTTTCAGCTTTGGGTGCCAAATGCAGTGAAAGGTTTACGAATTATTATATATTCTCAATAGAAAAATAATGTGTCTCGTGTGTCTCTTTAACTATTTCTTATTTAAATAATACATTTCATGGATTATATTTATGAGCTTTTGTGAGGTTGCTCGTGGAAAAGTTTAAATTGTTTAATATTTAAAATAACTGTGGTGAAGCTGTTAAATTAGCTATTATTACTGAATTCAGTACATCTATTTTCTGTTATTTTTTCAAATGAAAAGAATTTTGAGATTTAAAAAAATCCTTTATTTAAAACTTTCTCACATTTTTACGTAAAAAAATGTCCTTTTTTTGCTATCGAGTTTTAAATTTTTTTAAAATCCTTGTTTCCCTTTAAACTTTTAATTTCATAGCAAAACGCAAAATAGGAAAAAAACTGAACAATACTCAAAATAAGTATAAAATATAATTTATTAAATATTATTTTACCAACTTAAATTATATTGATATTCCGTACACTTTGATTCTACATTGATTATTTACTCATTTAACATAAACTATTAGAATTATTTGGAGTTAATTGGGAAAAAATACGTAAACTTAAAGTTTACATCGAATTTAATTCAATTTTTGAAAAGTAAAATCTAATTCATAAGCAAAGAAAAATACAGATAACCGTACACGTGATATAAATAAGTCAAGTAAACTGTAAAGATATAAACTAAGGCAGCAAAATTATTTATGAAACACAAAAATATTTATAAAATACAGACAGCTGTTTCGGATGCTCAAAGGGCAACCTTCATCAGTGCAACAGATGCACTGATGAAGGTTGCCCTTTGAGCATGCAAAACAGCTGTCTGTATTTTATAAATATTTTTGTGCTCTTTAACGTTGTTTGCCTTAGTTTGTATTTTAGCACAAAGGTCGCCCACTTGTGTATTCTGTAAAGATATATTTGAATAATTCTTGTAACAATATGCTAGTAATGTAGTGAAATGTTTTAGCAAAGAGTATGTTTAAAAAAATTGATAATAATTGTATAAAAAAAAGGTTTTATTTTTTAAATACTTAAATAACATTTTGCCCCTAATTTGTACCTTGAAATTGAACAGAATAAGATAAGGTTCCTCCTAAATTATTAAATGACTGTTTTAAATTAAGCTAGTAATGTTGTCTAAAATTAAGTTTTGTTCATTATTATTTTCACCTTAGACTCTGAAAATTATGCTCTGCCCATTAACTAAGTAAAGCCTAATGATGCATGAAAATCATCTTCATATGATGCACGACAACTACATGCCTTTATGATGAGGCGGGTTGTATTTTGGGTCGATTTTTCTTCTATTTCAACTACTGAACAGTATACAGTTTTTATTTTTGAGTAAATAATTTTATAATTAGGAGTGCAATAAAAATTAAGCTAAATAAGTTATATGTTGCTTGCTTGAATGTCTTAAAACAACTCAGGCATATTTATTTGTGAAAATTTTTCTTTGTATTTATCTGCACCCCTATAACACACAACGTAAAAATATTTGTTCATTCGAAATAATCAAAAGATTGGTGAATTCTTTCTTGTGTTTTTAATATTTGGAATTCGAATTTTTATGGGTTCAGTTACTTTTTAGTGAGATTTTCTTTCATATTGTTTCATTGGTTTTAGTATGATCATTCGACAATAAAGTGCTTTAATTAAAAATTTGAAACTTGTTCAAATTTTGAAGATTTATTTTCTACTAAAGCTGACACTAATGTGCACTGTTGTTATCACACTAATATTCATTTTTAGAAAAAACTGATTAAAATGAGAAAGAACATTCGACGAAAAGCATTAAATTAAGGAAGAAACACAATTTTATTGAACTTAATGGAATAAAAAGTGAGAAAAGCTTATTTAGAAATATCAAAAGCAGCTTTATTGCATGATGAAACACGGCGTTGATGTGTTTCAATAATCTAATTTCATCTTTTGTCTGATTTACCTTGCAATTTAACAGATTCTAATGCATTAAATTCAAGAATCTTCAGTAGTGATTCGTTAGCATATTTAGTTTAGCATAGTTTTTGATTAAATTTTCTACAACTCAATTTAAGAAAGCAAAAGCAATTAATGAACACCTCTGTAGCTTTAACCCTTTAACGATTGGTTAATTTTTTAGAAAACGGTCATAAAAGTGCCTATTTTTTTCTTCTATCACAAATAAACGTATTTGATTAGTGCTAACATCTGGTCTAAAATAAACTAATTATCTACAATTACCTTAAAAATATCCTGGTCCTGCCATCTAGTGTGTAAAATGAGAAATAAAAGGTTTTCCGGGCAAAAGAAATGAATTAGTTTTATTCTTATTGGCGCGTTACTACTGAACACTCTAGCCCGGAAATATCACGGAAGCGAGAAATAGAGGGTAAAACCTCACCCCGTTATTTTCACGGGAGCGAGAAGGAAGGGGTTAAACGTATTAAACTGTAGAATCTTATGCGTCTTTACATTATCTCACGATCCTGGTAAATAAAATCATAAGTCTGATAAATAAAAACCAACTATGCGGTATTAAAACACTTCTTTTGGTAATTTTTCTGGAAATTTTTTTTCATCGGAAATTCTAGCCTTCAAAATAATAGTTCTCGTTACCACATATTTTTCAAAAAATACAAAATTTAAAAGTACATTTAATCGAATAAATGATTTATGTTTTTATAATGCACGATGTAGGGCATCGTAATAAAATTACCACACTTTTTCAAATTTGATCACATATTGAAAATCATCATAAATCATTACAAAAGCCCTTAGGTAAAAAAAATGCCGGGCTTTTTGGTGTTCCAATGCAACCAGACGCGTGGTAAATTTTACCATATTCTGGTAGTGTTGATCCCGCTTTTCATCTCAGTTTTCATTATTGTATAAAAATTGTAAAGTGATACGTTTTTAAATATTAAAATTTTTATTCTTATTTATGATATTACTTAACATGCGAATATAAACTATTTTCGAATAAATATTTAAAACATTTTATTTACTTTTATATCACCGACTCTACTTTCTTTAACTGGGTATCTTTTGCTGCCCACTTAAATATTGCTTTGACAGGAAAGAAAAAGACAACTAACCAGAAAAAACGCCGAATAGATAAAAACGACTAACTTTTTTAAAGTTCTTTGACACCTGTCTTATACTTCATCTTTCTTAAATAAAAGAAAGTGGCATTTTAAATAATTTGAAATTCCAAAATGTAAGATTTTCCAGAGCTTTCAAAAGTTCTTTATAAAAGAAATGTTCGTGCATATTTAAAAAGAAATCAACTCAATGAGACACGCCAGTTATGAATATCAATTGGCTGATATGATGGGAAAGTTTTCTTTATTTATTTTTGAGTTATGGTTTTGCATTTCGGTAATTCATTTATTTTTAATAAGATTTTAAACTGTAAAAAACCAAACTACGTTTTATACTTTTTCCCTCAAAGGTATGCATATTTTAGAAACAAAGCGTTTCTTACGTCAATTGTAAAACCATAAAAATTATGTTTTTTTTTCTCTTTTCAATTTCGTAAAAAGAAGAAAAGATATTTCAAAAGAGTCAATTTATTACTAAGAGGAACTCTGATTCAAATTTTTTTAGAAAGTTGACATTTCAAAAATTTTGACAGCTTAATATGATAAGTATAACAATGATATATTTTGTAATGTATTTTGTAATTTTTAGAGAACGTCAAAAAATACTTGTAAAAATATCGCATTTTATTGTAATCGACCCCTATAATTCTGGTTTATAAAACCAAAGCATACGATATTTAATACATTCGTTTGGTAAATTTTCTGTTCAAATGGTAACGGTTTAAAAGAAGTACTGGTTTCTAAAACTATAATAAATAAAATATGGAGCAAATTCGTTGCGAAACTAATATAAAATTAAGTTCGACATTTCTTTTGTTTAAGTTGAAATATATGATCAAGATTTTGAAATGTGACAATATGGTTCTAAGCGTTGCTGTTGTCTTGTGTTTAATACAGTGTAAATAAGAAATGAATCAGAATAATATTTTTGGTTCAAGATGCCACGAAAATATTTGAATTTACGAAATCCAAAGTTTGACGCAGTACTTTCAGATTTATAAAGTGATAAAACAGTTTAAAAATGAAGAAAGTGATAAAAAATATTAATAAGTAGACTTGTTTTAAATAATAAACTTAAATGTGTATAATAAGCTACTCGCAATGCTAATAACAGTTCATTAAAAAATGTTAATTCTGCCTGAGTTTGTTAAATTAAGTGAAAATTATAAAAAAAGTGTTCAGTAATATTCTTTCTTCATGTTTGTATTTAAAAATGAAAAGACAGTATTTTAGTTCTTTTGTTTAATTTTGAAAATCTGATTGAAAGCTAAAAAATTATTAAACTGTGAACAAAAAAATATTTTGTACAGTGAAAAATTACAACAAATAAATGTAAGTTCTATAGTTTCTATTTAATTTGTTAATCTCTATTATTAATTTATAATTAATTTTGTCTATTGTCGTTGTTACACAGTTCAGTCACTTTTGCAGTTTTCTTAAATATGGATTGCTAAATAAAGATAAAACTTCCCTATTATTTTTTTATCGAAAACACTGAACCAATAATTTATTTTTACTTGTGTCAAATTTTACTTTAAAAATAATAAATTTAGTAAGTTTAATACATCAGTTGACACACTTTTATAAAATAGCACGTTTTATTTAACATCTTTAAGAAAAAAATGCTTAATTACAAATTCTTGCAATCTCACTAAAAGTCAACTTTGTTTACTTGCATCTTGTTTGTAGAGGAACAAATGGTTTGATATAGCAGCAATTAATTTAAGCAGAATAATTTATTGTTTCATCTGAGTAATAAAACAAAAAGAAATATTAATTACTCTAGGGAACTTTACGGCTGGAGAAATTGTGAAAAGTAATCTGTTCAAGTCTTAAATTAAAAGAAAAAAAATGTATCAAGCATGAAAAAATACCTTTTTCTTTTGGCGGAGAATTTTTATCAAAAGAAGAAGCAGAAAAAGAAAACCAAGTGTTTCTAGAATTTAGGTTTTCTTCGGAAAGAAATATTAAACGAGAAAAAGTGCAAAAAAAGGAAAGAAAATGCTACACATCCAGCTAGAAGTACTTTAATGAGCTTACGCTTGAGATATCAGAGCTGAATATTTGATCTTTGCGGAGGAAGTTTTTTCTGTGCATTTTGTTCAGAATGTAAAACTAAATTTTGAAAATATATTTACGCTTTTAATTTTCTTTGATGAAAAAAATCTTCTTACAAATTTCTATTTATTTATTAATGTTACTCAATTCTTAAACTCGTCATACTGATGGGACTTGCTAAACTTTTCTTAATTTACTTTAAAATATTAAACTTATATTATTTAATATCTATCTATCTATTTACCTATATACATATCGCCACCTCTGTTTCGTAATAGTTTTGCTTTGCTCACTTCTCCTAACTGAAAAACTATTAGGTAAAACCATATGGAATTATACACGGTTGGTTGTAAAGAAATTCTATTCGTAGCAAAATGAATTTTTTTTAAGCCACATACTTTAATGACAGAAAATAAGAAAAATGAAAGGATTTTGAGCGGATTGAATGGATTTTGAAAGAATTTCGGAGATTTAAAATTTCATTATTATCATAAATTACTCGTTTTTTTAATAATTTAATTACTACAATTAATTATACTACAACCTAAATGCACACATTTTCTAGCACATAGCGAAAATAAGCTATATAACTTATATCGTAATTCTAATTTTAAAAATCATGCAGTCATTCTAAGAAAGATGCTATTGTAGAACTTTTCTTCTCTTCAACAATATCTGAATTGTTACACTTGTGTTAAGTTAAGATTTGGAAGCATATTCAATATGCACATATTGAGATCTTACTACTCTAACGAAAATCGGCAATTCGTTCCATAGCAGGCAGGAAAGGGTAAATGAGGAAGTGAAGTAAATTTAGATCATGATGTGATTTGAAAAGATATGGGCAAAACATTTCGAAAACTGTTAAGCAACTGCGAGCAGATGGCATGAACTCTAGTATGATAAGAAAGTAGGTATTAAAATGCTATAAAGAAATATAATATAATAGATATTAAAATATAAAAGTTGGGGAATTCAATAATTCTACAATCCGAGACCACAATCTGGAAAATACAGTCCAAATAGTTTAACTAGAAAAGGCATTCGAGTCTCTGTCAGTTAATTTTATTTTTTGCATATATCACCATATCTTTAGAATTATTCAAATGAATCACTATATATTAGCACAAAATTTCACACAATAGCTCTAATTACCGAAATTAACGAAGCTTCATAGGGGTTAATACTAATTCGGTGAGAACATATGCCATTCACGTTGATCACTGTGCTTGTAAAAATAATTAAACATTAAAGAACGTTCACTGTAAACAACTCCTTATCAAATTACGACATTAAGTACCAGCGATTCGGTTGTATCATACGTTAAATCTATTCTACTGTTAAAACCATTTTTATATCCGTTAAATCCATTTTCATCGCAAAATTTGAAACCAAAATTTTTAGAGTCCATTTATTTAATATATAATAGATATTTATTTCACAAAACATTTCATAACTAAAATAGATTCACAAAAACTTCTTATATAGTCAGAATTTATACAGAGAAGAATAATTCAGGAAAATTATTTTAAATACCTTCTTAATTTTTACATATTTATAATAATTAAAGGATATTATGGATATTATGTTTGGATATTATAATAAATTGGATATTATTATAAAGGATATTATGTTTGGATATTATAATAAAAAGTTACCTAATGCAAGTTATCTATATAAAAAGTTAAATTACTTTAAATGATTTCATAGAAATTTGATTTGAAATTAAAAATCATTTAAATGATGGTTTCAAATAAATATTAATATCTAAGAACTTTGAAAGAAAGTATTTTTTAACTTTCTTTCATATTTCGATTAGTAAAGAATCAATGGATAGTTTTTGTTTTCAAAATATGTTTCATTAACATTAATTTGACGATTTTTGAAATTTAATACTTTAAAAGAAAGGAAAATTTTATTCAGTAAGAAAATTTTATATCATATCTTATTTAGAAATTTTTAATCTTCTGTTATTTACAAAATCTGCCATGTAAGTAAGGACATTCGTTTTTTTAAATTCTAAACATCGTGTTCAAAACAATAATTATTATTGAAGTTTAATTAAGTCTGTTTAAATCAATTTCTATGCTTTGAAGTTTTTTTTGTGTTGTTAAGACTAACATAATAAATCTTATGGAATTCTTAATGATTCGTATTTCTAACCATCGGAAAGTATCCATTTCTATCCAATGGATAATGAGTACAATAATTCAGTTGGAAAAAGAAATCAATAAGTGCAGTTTTAAGTTAAAATATAATTAAATTTAGTTGAACATAGTTTCATTGAAGTTTTCTTTTAATATCAAACTCCGTTTTTTCATCTTCGTCTATTTCTGAAACTTAACTTTATCTCCTTACTAAATACATTCATATTATTCAAGAACTCATTCTATTACACATTTGAACAGTACAAATTTTGTTATCAATGTTTGAAATTAATAAGTAAACATTTGTATCATTAGATAATCAAAAGATTATTGTATTTATCGGGGAAAATTTTATGTATTTGCTAAAGCTACTATCTTTTGTGGACTTTAATTGTCTTACAATATCGCATAAGGTCTATTCCAGCTCATAAAAAATAAATTTATAATACTATCAGTAAGGGCTTGCCACGTCTATTTTATTCGAAATTTTACTTTATGAAATGTCTGTGATAGGAAGAGTTTGCTGTAATTAATTATTTCATTTCTTTTAAATTAAGCTAACCTTTAAAAGAACTTATTTATTTTACGCCCGGTTGCTGAGTGGTAGCGCTTCGCGCTCCCGTGTCACAAGTCCTTGGATCGATCCTCAGGCCGGGCAAGGTTGACTCAGCCTTTCATCCCTTCAGTGGGTCGATAAATGAGTACCAAGCATGCTTGGGAGCTAAACACTGGGGGTTTCGCGTTCGGCTGACCACCTAACCGGAACATCTATCTGCTCCTGCACCCCAGAGCCAAAGGTCAAGCAAACTGAAATGGGCACAGTAGGCCTTGGCCCTCTATGGGCTGTCACGACGCTGAGTTTAGTTTAGTTTTATTTATTTTATATTTTATTACCATCGTTGAACAACCGACCAAAATTTTTTGAGTTTGCGACTTTCAATGTAGAACTCCGCAGCCTTGTAATTTTGAACCCAATTCAGAAGACAAAGGAATTCCTGGATCAAGTATTTTGAGAAATTTGCCATCGTTTAGGACTTTTTGATGGAGTTAACCTAAACTTGCCTTGCATTATGAGGATTACCATGAAAACCTCCCACGGTTAGTTCGGCTGTAAGAAGATTCTAACCTATCATCCATCTACCAATGAGGATAGTTTGCGTTAGCGCAGTGGTCAGGGTGAGTCGAGGCCACCACTGGGATTCTAACCCAGTTCAGCTCATTCGGAGGCAACTTTTCAGTACCTTGAGCAACTGTGACTACCATGACCACGTTAAGCAGATTCAACATATTTAAATTAATAATATTTTAGTAAGCTTAATCGGAATTCCAATTTTAGACGGTACATAATGCCCTTTTTCGGCACAGTCTATTGTAGTTTATTATTATATTTTTTCATATTATTATATTTTTTCATATTATGCCATTATTCTCTTTAAATAAAAGAACTTACTCGATTCAAGTAAATTTAAATAATTTCCTTTAAATTATATAGATTTCGTTAGATAACGAAAACATCCTGAATTTCAAAAACAAGAGTATAATAATGATTGTATCTTGTAAGACAAGTTGATCACTTGTAACTTGTAAGTTACTCACATAATTCCACTTTATCTAATATTACTCTATTTATCTTTAAATATTACTTTATCTAATATTTAGAGCCCTATATCAACTATTTGGATAGTTTGTTCAAAGGTTTTTTTATAAAATTTAAAATAGTCATACAAAATGAAAAAAAAAAAACCGTTGATGTCCTAAATAATATTTTGTCCTTTTATATATAGCCTGACTAGAATACATAGCAGCTAAAAATTTTGACATATTTAAAAATAAATAATGTTTTTAATATTTAATATTTATTATCTGTTTTTAAATAAACAGCAAAAAGACTGTTTCTCTTTTTACATAAATACCAATTTAAAAAAACAATTATACCATCAAGTGGAATAGCCATGAAAGTTTAATTTATAATCAAGGGGCAAAAAAAATGTGGTAAAATTACCGGTCTGTATAGTAATAATATTTCTGTTAAACAAAACCATAATTCTGGTAAAAAAAAATCTAAAAATACGGTATTTAAACCATTCATTTGATAAATTTTCTATTCATATGGTAACGGCCTTTAAGAAACTATGGTTTTCAAAAATAATTCTTGTTACTGCACATTTATCAAAAAAACACAGAACTAAAAAATAAATTAACGGAATAAATGGTTTTGACAGTATTCTCAAAGGAACCTTGAAAAAAATTACCAAATTTTACCACATTTACTAAATTTTATAACAAATTGTGAAGTCATATTCTTTTGTTAATTTCACCAAAATCATTAATAAAGTGCTTCTGTGAAAATTATCTACTTTTCCGGTGGTTAATATATATATATACAGCTATAAAATAACGGAAATAATTACATAAAGCTAATGGAACAATTTGTTATAATACTCTTCTTTTTGCAAGTTTAGAAAGCTTGAATTTAGAATACTACTAAAAACAAAAAATATTTTGCTTCCAGCTTAAGGATATCACAAACCGATACTACTGTTCACGCTTTTATCTCAGATTTATTTCACCGCTAGTGGAATATTCAAAAATATTTTGCACTGGTTGAAAGCTGTACTCAATAAATTTTTAACCGCGTTACATTTTAAGGAATATCGAAAATTTATTATTCGTATCTCGCATATGTAATCCAATTTCTTTAAGTTTACTTTGTATGCTTGGGATGCAATGTCTAAGCTAATCTAAAATTCAAATTGATACATACCAAAATTTAAAATTTCAAAATGAGTTTCTTCAGGTTCTATATACTTCACTTTGGCATGGAAAATAAATTTCATTTTAAACAGGATTAATCGTTAAAGTATATGAAAAAATAATAAAAATTTTAAATTAATACAATTACTATACAGTTTATATGCTTAATAAATTTATATAATATTCATTGGAATTTCTTGAATTTATTTACTAAAAAATCGACACTATAAAATAGAGGTTATGTGTTTAATTGTGAATTTATTTAGAACTGATTTTTCATTTGCTTTAGATAGTGTTTAGATGCCAATGGTATTGTTTGTTTAAAAAATTCAGATTTTTTTATATTTTAACGAATTTATTCAATTGAAAAAGATCGAAATTTCATAGTAAAAGTTATTATTTGAGGTGAATCAAAATTGTGCTGTATAATTCAATAAGATAATACTTACTGATAATTAAATAAGATAATACTTAAATTTTTGTATTTGGATTATAGCTATTCTTACAAATGTATCTAGCTTCTAAACTAGAACAATAAAAATATATTAGCTCGAATTTTATTAATTGAAAATTGTTTATTTGATTTGATTAGAATTTTTTATTCGATCTGAACTTCCCTTTTCACAGACGATTTTGATACAGAAGTATTTTACATTCTTTAAATAAAAAAATACCGCTTATTTCAATTTTTAAAATAATTTTCTCCAGTGTCTGAACTGAAAACTATAATTATAGAAAAAATTCAATTTTAACTTGTATGTTTGGATGCATGATAAAAATCAAATTATTTAATAGGAAAAAATTAAATTGTTTATTCGATATGAACATTAATGTTTATGTAAGATTATGACAGAAAAATACTTTATTTTTTCTCCAAGAAAATGACCCAGTTCAAGTGTTTAAAAGTAGCTTAGTGATTTCAAGATATTCATTAATCATGGAAATGTTTGATTTATTGCCATTCTTTGAATTCTATCTAGCCTCTGAACTGAGAACTGAAATATCAATCTTAATCTGTCAAAGAAACGAATAATTTTCCTGAAGATAATGGTGAAATTCTCACTTATTTGGAACGTAGAAAAAGCTTTCTTTCCAAAAGACTAGTTGAGAAATATTTCATCATTCATGCTTTATTTTCCCTTTTAAAGGCGCTGAAACTATGAGTCACTGGTTTTCACATATATTTTAAAAATGTCAAATCTATTTGCCACTGTCAGTATTGAGAGCTAAATTTTTATCTGTAGAAAGGAAGAACCTAATAGAAAGTTTGAAATTACAATGATCGAGGAACTTTAAATTTTCTATAAGATGTTTTTCGTAATAGATATTTCATTTCAGCTAACTAATCCTACCTCTAATATTAAATATTTCTTTTCATTCGTTTAATATGCTTGGAAACGTTTAATTTAATATGCTTGATAGCGATTCGCGCAATATGTAAGAAAACGATTCGTTTAATATGTTTGTAAATGACTCGTATAATAGGTTTGGAAGCGATGTGCTTAATATATTTCGAAACTAGTCATTTAATATGTTTGAAAAAATTCGCTTAATTGGTTTGAAAACGATTCGCTTTATATGTCTGCTTCTTGGTATTCTGGACACATTTAGATAATCAGGATTTAATGAATTATTTGTTTTTAAAAACCAATATAAGAGTTCATTGGTCTTGTTAAAAAGTATGTATCTTTAGAAAAGAAGAACCTATTCCAATGTAAAATGTAAATTTAGAATGATTGAGGAACTTTAAAATTATTGAAAGCAGTTTTTTTATAATAAAAATTTATTTTAGCTAACTATTCCTACTACT
This sequence comes from Parasteatoda tepidariorum, assembly GCF_982258835.1. NCBI lineage: Eukaryota > Metazoa > Arthropoda > Arachnida > Araneae > Theridiidae > Parasteatoda > Parasteatoda tepidariorum. The sequence goes on along the minus strand of NC_141764.1, from coordinate 57,721,332 downwards.
GATATTAACAATTTCTTGTTTTTCGTCTGGTATGTTTCAAAAATATTCGTTAATGTTTGCTTCTTGATATCCTGGACACATTTTGTTATTCAGGATTCATCTATTCATTTGTTTTTAAAAACTAATATTTGAGTTTGTTGGTAAAGCTATATAGTTAGAAATTGTCAAATCTATGTTTACCAATTAGCGGGAAAATATTTCTAACATTAATTTTCCAATGTAAAAGTAGCTCTTATTATATTTAATATTTAACATTTTTTCCAAATATAAAATAATTTATATTGATAAAAAATTAATAATTCAAATTGTAAAAAATACTTTTTTATAAGGGGAATTACTTTAAATGTGTTTTTTATTTTTATAAAATGTTTTATGCCATACACTATATAAAAAATATGCTATATAGAAAATTGTGAATTTAATTGAGATATAAATGCCGGCACTTGCGATTAAAGTACCGGTACGCAAAAAAATAGTTATTTATAATTATGATGCCCATAGTTTCTTTCAGATGCAATAACGAATTTGTAATTCAATCAAAGCTCAACTAAGCTATTTCGAACATTGAATCTAAAATATAATATAATTTAACGGAGACTTTTGCTTGACATTTTTTTAGTTTGCTGGACCCCCAGTTTCTATCTACAGATCACTTTCGCAAGGTTTGCAGTATTGCCGAATCAAAAACAATGCAACTTCAAAATTTAACATATTTTTTATGAGGTCAATATGACCGATTTTGGCTGTTTGCGATAGTTCTATGTTATAGTTATCTTAATAATCAACATAAACGCTAAAATTTTCTTGCAGTATTCTTAGAAACAATTTAGGAAAAGGAAAAAAAATATTGACTTAGAAGCTCACTTGTATCCTTGAAAATAGCATAAGAAATGGCAAAAAGTGATCAAAATGACCCCAGATCGTTTTTAGTGTTAACACTGGGAGAAGCCGCATTTCGGACTTCCCTAAAGTCCCCTTTTGGGGCCAATTCGACCCTGATAAGAAATTGATGTCTTTTCAAAGTAAATGAATTTTCAAATGATGAATATTGTAGAAAATATAACTTGTAAGAGTTTAGAAATGAAATTTTTTATTTCTTTTTACCTCGAGAACAATTTTAACATAGAGGACAGTAATATCACAAACGTTGTAAAGAAATGTAAACAATTTGCTACTTTCACCTCTTGTGGAATAATTCCTTCGCATCTAGTCTATTATACCTACATCACATTTCGTAAAGTTGTAGTAAGTGAAAGTGCTTGACTTCCACTCTGAGCTATCGTCTGCAAACTAATCAGAACTATGGTATTCTTTGTTTGCACCTTTATAGTAAGTATATAATCTTCATTTCGAATGAATATGACGAAGGGCAAAAAATGAAATTAGGAGGACATTTTCTTTGTTCCAACGTAGTATTCTTGTAACGCATTTTTTTGAAATTAAAACAAATATCTCCAAGTTTTACTGAGACAAAAGATGGAAAGCCCGCTGTCCCTGAGTTTAGGAGTGGTTCCAAAATTAGAACACTACACTTTATCGAGGTTGTAATTCCTTTGCCCGTTTTTTAACTTGCGCAGGACATAGTCATTAACAAAAAATTTTATTTTTGGATTTTATATTTGTTGAAATCAAAATTATGTAGCTTGAATATCATGCAATGAATTTTTTTTATTACTTACATGACAATAATGGTTCCCAAACAATTCTTTTTGTTCCAGGATTACAAAAAAATATAACTGCTTACAATAAGCATGTACATGATTTCCTTCAGGCGTAATAACGAAATTTCTAATATATTTTAAAAATAATATAATACTGTATATAAAATCAATAGGAAATTAACTAAGCTACTTTGGTAACCTAAGATACTACATAATTTCACCATAACTGCATCGCTGGATATTTTCTTAACACTGTGGACCCAGGTTTATGTTCTACAGTTCATCTTCATAATGTTTGCAGTTCTGCGAAGTCCAAAATCTGTAAAAAACTTCAAAAATAAAAATTCTTCTTGTGAGGGTCAAAATGGCCCATTTTGGATGTTTTAGGTATTTCCATAATTATTTATTTCTCTTATTTACAACAGGAGGAATTTTAATTCAGTATTCTTAAGAAGCAATTTAGGCAAAGCAAAAAAATAAAATGAAATGAATAATGAGCTTTGAAGCTTACGTGTTCCTTCAAAAATAACATAAGAAATGACAAAAAACGATCAAGACTTCACGTTGAATTACAAGACTACACGCTGAAACAAATTCCGTATGAAATTGGAATAAAAAGTGCCGATACTCTGACTTTTTACCGTAAAATCCATTTTTACTCAAATGAAATAAATGTTACTTAAATTAAAAAAATATTAAATTAAATGATTATTAAATAAATATAAATACCAATTAAATAATTATTGCGATAAATATAAATAATAAAATTCTTTGCATGATAAAAAAACGCTATTTAAAAAAGGTGCTATATAACAATCCAGATGTTACAATTACTAATAATTAATGCGATAAATACAGGTAATAGTGTTTTACGGTACAAATGGATTTACAGTAAAGTGGATTTTGCGGACAATGAATCCATTTAATATGCTAATTTAATCCTGAATTTTTTCAGAGCATTGGCTAAAGTTAGGAAATTAGCATGCTCAAGATTTTTTTTTTTAAAATTTGAATATATTTACCGAATTAATATTTTAAACTTCATTTATCTAAATTATAATGCAACTTGAAATGCATTTATTTTTTGCCATTACGCAAGCGAATGGTTTTAAAAAGAGCTGAAAAACTAAATGTGTATAATATAATGTTTAAATACTATCTATAATTCTTAAGTAAAATTATGCAAAAACGGGAAAATAATTAAAATATTTTAATTATTATTTATGCTCGTATTTACCACTTAAGTGATCAAAATTGATAGTTGATTTATTTAAAAAAATACACATAAAAATAACTTTAGCATTATCGTGAGTTTAAATCACCGAGTAATTTGCTCAAGTGATTTCAAGTCTAAGCACGTTTAGAGGTTTATCCCCTTAAGTCGCAACACCAATAAATGTCAGGTTGTCAAGATTTATTGAGAGTTGGCCGAACAACGGTTTCAAAATGTGCTACAGAGTAGCTAAACAATTTATCACAACTCTATTTATTTTCTTACATCGTGTAACTTGATTATTCGTAAAAGGTTTCGCATAAAAAAAGGATAAATTTTCAGAAATCAATAAAAGCAGGATAAAGAGTATGAAATAAAGTATCATCTGTTTTTGTTCAAATTTTTTTGGAAAGTACTTTTCCTCCGAATATTTTCAAAAAGAAAAACGTTTTCTGAAAATAATATACCACAGAGATTATTTAGGGATCCTTATAATGTCACTATGTATTTATCAGATAAAAGAAACAAAATTTATCTCAAAAACTGAAGCGGGAAATACTAAGATGACACAAAACTATTCTATAGTTTTTGCATCTTATTATGATAATGTTTTTTTCTAGAAACACGCGAAAATAAAAGTTTTAAAAAATTTCTTTTCTAGAGGAAAAACTTTAACGTAAACAATAGGTACTTATAAGGTTTTTTTTTATAAAAAAGATTGAAATTGATAGCCTTAAGAGTAAACAGGAAAAGACATAAATTTATATGTCACTCTTTAAAAAATATGTATTACCAGCACAGAAATAATTTTAAAATTATTTTTGAGTATAAATATTTGGGTTTTGGTAATTATGTTCTACTTCACTGTGCAAATTTTTAAAAATACTTATATAACTTGAAAAAAATTAAGTTTAAGGGATCTTGTTTAGCATGTTATAATTCATTAGCTTTATTTCTACATAAAATCAACTTTTATATGCTTGCAGTAATAAAAAAAATACTCTATATCAGTAAAAAATAAAATTTATTATACTACTGGGAATCTATCTTAATTTATCTTAGTTATATAATCGAAGCATTCAACTACTTTGGGCCATCATTATTAGATATATTGAATGCAAACAAAAGCAACAAAATTTTGTTTTTGAATTGGTTGAAATTTCTTATTGTTATTATTGGATTCTTATGAATTTTAAGCTTTTGTAATTTAAGCATTTAAGCTAGTAATTATATTTTTCTATAATGCTTTCTGTTTTCTTATATTTTCAATTAGTTTCAAAATTTCCAGTATGTTTTCAAACTGGAATAAAAATCAAAAGAGATGCATTTAGATAAAATTTAAAGTGTACTGTTTCTAAATCCATCATCAATTTTGAAATTACTATAGTGACTCACTAGTTTTACGATTTCCAGTGGAGACATGCTAGGTTTCAAAATTTCTGGTAAGATTTTTTTAATGGTTATTTGGAATCTCAGTGGAGTTCCTTCTCGAAAAAGTGAGCTGGCCATTTAATTTAATGGTTTGCTAATATTTTGCTGAAATTTAGTACAACTGCAGGCAATTGGTTTTTTCTCAACGAAGGGAGTTGGCTGCACAGTGTAAAGCTTTCCGAATCAAATTACGGAAAAAAGTACTGACACTCGGAGGGCCGGTACTTTTAATCATTAAATTCATTTCTATCAGGAATATATTACGAAAAAAATGTCTGATATACCGTAATTTTTTCAGTGATAATTACCGTGATAATTTCCGTAAAATAACCGAATCACTCTAATTATATACATATTGCTATGAAAATTGTGCTATAGTGTTTTAAGGTAAAAATGGAATTTACGGGTAAAATGGATTTTATAGATGATGCACCCAAAGTGGTGGTACATTTTACCTAAATTTGATTCGGTATTTTTTTCAGTGAGCTACCTAAAGTTAAAGAATTAACATGTTTAAGAAACAATTTTTTTTTTAAAATTTGTACATTTTTGAGGAATTAACAGTTTTAACTTTATTTATCTAAATTACAATGTAGCCTGGAATACATATTTTTTTTCCTGTCTTTATGCATAAGTATAGTTTAAAGAAACTGGGTAACTATATATTACTTAATGCTTAAATAAAAATATTTATGAAAAAGACATTATTTTAAATATTCTAATTATTATTTATGCTTGCATTTAGTTCTTAAGTGATCTTATTTTGTGTATAAACATTCCAATTTTTACTGCAATTGCTTTGAATTCATATCCCATAAAAGTTAACTAAGAATAATCCACCTACTTTTAATTTATCTTTTCATTAATAGAAATCTAACCAAAAAATAAATGTGTTTAAACTACCATATTCTCAGACAGAGAACCTGATGAAGTATATGAAGAAAAAACCATTGAATTGCATGCATATTTTATGTAAAATATTTATAAAAGTACCAATATTTACAATTGAATAATGCATCGAATTTTATGATATAGTATTTAAATTTATAAAGAAATTAATGCGCATAGTAGTGTTTTTGTTTCTTAATATTTTTACGCTTCGAAAATTCTTACATAAAAATATCTAGAGCTATATTTACCATGTAGACAAAATAAATTACTTCTCAACAATTTTGATTAAAATATTTATTAATATTTCACATATTAAATATATACATTTGTTTGAGTTTAAAAATTTTATTTTTGTAACATTGTTTGAACTTAAGCTTAAAATTAGAATCTCTAATGAATTGCTTAGTTTTAAAACACTTCTGGTTCAAGATCATTAACTTTAATTACGCTTGATCCTAAGTCCTTCATTCTAAATATCTTATCATTTTGTGTGAAAAGAAATTCATTGATCTTTCCTTGAAAATTAATTGGGTAACACTTCGAGGGAATTGTCAAGGCTTCTAGGGATTTTATTATTAACTTCTATACTGTTTTAAATTCCTGATACTTTTCATGTTTGAATTAATTGAGAAAGTAGTTTATTTTAATACTTTGCCTTTGACTACAAGGTTATAAGAAACAAATCATTAAAATGTTTTACTTGCTAAGAAAATTTTAAAATTAGATAAGTAGTTGCGAACAAAATTATTAAACTTTGCCTCAAGTATAATGAAAACGAAGTTAAGAATTCGTTATCAATAAATTTTTGAACAGCTGAATCTTGATGTCATGAACATAACACAAGTTTTTCCATGTAAGAAAAAAGTTTGAATTTCATATGGATATTCAATTTTGACATTAGAGGAAACTCTGCTTTTAATTGAAATCAAATCCTTACTTTCAAGAATTTTTTTTTCTTTTATTACTAAAAGTTTTTCAATTCTCTGAAGAATTTAAAATTATTTCCTGAATTTCCAATTTGAGAAAATTTCTGGATTTTTTTAAACTATTTCTGGATGACCAAATGAGAAAAAGATTGGACATGCTTGAAAAGAAGCTGCTTGAACTACCCGTTCTTAAAAAAATAGTTATGTATGATATGTGTGCATACATTGCACAATTTAATGATTAAAATAATTAAACTAATAAAAGAATTTAATAATTAAAAAATAATATTTATTACAGTGAAAAATTTACTGTACACAATATGTTGTACGAGGGTTGCTATTTATATTTCTGGCCTAATAATGAAAAAACAAATATGTAGGATCGAAATTGGTTTTATTGTTTTTCAAATATTCTCCATGATGATCAATACACTTTTGCATGCATTTGAACCAATTTTCAAAGCACTTTTTCCATTTCGATTGAGGTAACTCCAAAACATGCGTTTTGAATGCATCAACCGCTTCTTCGGGGGTCGAAAATCGTTGTTCATGTAATTTATTTTTGATGTGCGAGAATAAGAAGAAGTCATTGAGTGCCAAATTAGGGCTGTACGGCTGATAACCCATCAGTTCGATATTTCGCTCCGTCAGAAATGCCTTTGTTTGAGTCGATGTGTGAGAGCTCGCATTGCATGATGAAGAATGATTCGCCTGTTCTTCTGCTTTTTTCGAATTTTTAAGGAAATGCTTCGTACACAATATTTCAAAATGCACTGTTAATTATAGCTTTCTCAAAATTGAGCAAAAATGTGACAAAATTTGGCACCAAAACAAATAACAGTCGAATTTTGAGTCAAAATTTAGACAGTATTTACTCTTTTTGAGCAAGATGCATACTCTTCAAAGTGTGATGTGGAGAAAGAAATAACTGAGAGAGATGTTCGTTGACTGTCGGCAACCTTCTAACTAAGGATCCTTGGAATTGTAGTAACAAGTTCTAACCAGCATAGTTGTACAAAGTGAAAAATAAATAACTTTTAATCTAATGATCGGATGATCACATTCTATGACTCAATCATTATGGTTCCAGGAGGTGAACTCGAATAGGCTAATTAATTAGTGCGGATGATATTTTAAGTTACGAAATCAGACACAAAAACTTAATTTTTCAAAATCAACATGAATTTTTTCGACGGATGTGGATTTTTGACCCCCAAAACAAAGGTTGAGAGGTTGAAAGTTTTGTCTCCTCAATGTTAATTTTACTTTTTGCTTGTTCTGCAATATCTCGAAACTTTTTAAGAGAATTGAAAAGTTTTTGCACACAATTATAAACTTCCTTTATCTAAAGGTAATTTCATGCCGAAAATATTTTTTTGTAAATATTTATCACTTTTAGAGTTTTACTTTATAATTTTTGAAAATTCTTTGACCTGAAAGGGAATTTTCAGAATATGACTTTTTTGAAATTCGATTTGTGTGAACTATTGTCCGATTTAACTCAAATTTCGTATTTTACCATGTTTGAGAAATTTTTTGTTTTCTTTGCTTTTCCCAGGTTCTTTGTTTTACCATGTTTGCTTCGCTAAGGTTGAGAAATTTATTCTGTTATATAATGCATGTTGTCTTCTGAGTGGGAGTAAAATTTAATAGCCTAGCTATAGGAATATGAAGGGCTTATAATTTTATTCATGGGAATTAAATAAATGAAAAATAAATGGAAATTTTTTTTATCAGTTTCATTTTTTTACTCTTATTTACTAATTTTAAGTGTATTTTCTGTAATTTTTTTTTTTGCCATTGAAATCTTTAATATATTGAGAAATTCATTTTAATATTCATTACATGGTATCTTCTGCGTGAAATTAAAAGCTTATTTAAATAAATGTGGATAACTCATAATGATGTTTATGAGACACAAATAAGGTTTTGTAGGGCTAATAATTGATTTCAAATTATTTTTTTTAATCTATGTTCACAAATTTCAGGTGCAATCTCTATTTTTGTTTAAATTGTCATTATAATTTCGATTTCATTTTTTTATGTTCTTATATTTGCCATTTTTTTATTTTCATTATATATATATATATATTTTTTTAGATTCATTAAATTTTCTGTATTTTGTTATCATTATGTATTATTTTTTCTTTTCAATATACTGTAGGATATCTACCACTAGTATATAAGGCATGTTAATTCAATTCTATGGGGGGGGGGTACCGTTTCATAGATGATAGTTGACATTGCCGATGACTACTATCCCCACATTGGTAAGCCGGACGTGATGTGAACACGCCTACCTTGAGTGTAACGCCCACTTCGATCTTGAAATGTCTACTTCAATGGATGATCCACATTGAACAGTTGACTTGCTGCTTGTGACTGCGACATTATCCATCTTCTCGCACTGCTGCTACTCAGTTTCATCTCGATCACCCCCAAAGTCGTCTTGCGTACACTGGACTGCTAACGGCAACACAGGAGTGACTACGACCGTGAAGTTAATACACTCCTAACTTTCAGCACTCAAAAAGTACGGTGATCTTAATACAGCTCTCCGGCTTCTCACAAAACAGCAATGAATCAACTAGTAGCATCCGTTCATCGAATTCTATCAGAGATAAAATTCTGTAAGGGGAATATTTTAGTGTAACTACCACTATAAATATTAAATACCAATTTACTAATATATAAGACATGTTAACTCGATTCTATGGTTTGGTACCTTTTCATAGATGACAGTTGACATTGCCGATAACTACTATCCCCACAATACTTTGCATATTTTTTTAATTTTCCATAACAGAATAAATTTTTCAACGTTTTAAAATGTTGAGAAATTTATTCTGTTATTTGATGCAAGTTTTCTTCTAGTAAGGCACAAAAATGTAAAATCTTACTGGGAATATGAATGGCATACAATGCTGCTTATGGAGGTCAAATAAATTTAAAAAATATCTAGAATATACTGGCTGATTAATTATTTTTATTTTCCTATGCATCCCTTAAAAGTTTGGAAGTATCACTTGTTTTCTTGTTGAAGAATGTTTTTTGAATGTGACTAGAAAAAGGTAAAATATTGAAAGTACTTAACCCTAGCTTCCCCCCCCCTTGTGTTGTTTATGATGATTTAATGTATGCAAAAACATATGTAAGTCATGATTTTTAAATATCTCTCTACAGTATCTAGGGAAAAAGGTTTGCATACCGCATACAAAGGGTTTACACTCGAAGGTTACATGAATGAAAAGATATACAACTTAAAATATAAAACAATAAAATGTGTTAGCAATGAAATTAAATTATAATTTGTCTATTTTATTCAAATTGAAGGAACTAAAAATTTTTATTTATGTATAAAAGTTTATTCAATTAAGTTGAAATACATCAATTAATTTTATTTATTTCAATTTAAAACTCGTTGTAAATATGTGATACTCATTAACTACTGAACCGAAAATGGAAATTGAAATTAACTTTAATTTGATATGGGAGGTGAAAATATCTGTCCGTAGCACTTTCATTTTAATTAAAATAGTATTTTATTTATTTTTTTAGGAAATAAAAGTAACGTTTCTTCTCTCGCTTTCAATTTAATAATCTTTTTGAGATGTGTTTTTTATTTTCATGTTGTGTTTTCTGCAATCAAATTAAATTTTATTCAGTTGATAAAAGAAATTAATTAATTTTTGTATTTAACATTGAAAAAAAGTGCATTTGGTGCTTATGTAAAAACTTGTTTAATATATAATATAGATTAATTCATGTTTAATTAAATTCTTTACAAGGTAAAGAGCTTTATTGCAAAATGATTAAAAATATGTAGCAGTCTGTAACAGTGTCTGTGTTTTTGATTTCGAATATTAATGAATCTTTAATTTGAATATTTTATCAGATAAAATATTTTTAAAAGTTTCTATTTATTTTAAAAGTCTATAAAAATTCAATTTTGCAATTTCTCTTAATGAATCATTGATGCAAATTAATATTTATTTTAATAATTGTGCTATATTGAAAAAAAATCTTATTCTATTAAAATTTGATCAATTTGTTTTATGCCTTATAATGATAAAGCAAGCATTTAAAAAACGAATTATTGCGTATTAAATGGAATTATATAGAGACATTAATTCATAAGTTACGAAATAAACATTTTACAGGGAATCGAATTTCAATTTTTTAGAACTTCTCCAGTTTTTCAAAACAATTAAATACTTTTGCTTGTTTGAAACTTCATTGCAATAACTTTTTATTTCGATTTAGTTAAATTTATGATGAAATAATCTGATGAATAATTCTTTTAAATTTTTCTATGATAATTCATTTAAAAAACTCGAAAATACGTAAATTAATTACGGAAAATGTAATAGTTACGTAAATGTAAGAGGGAAAATGTGAGGATAAATTTCATATGTTTGTCATAATTTGAACGCATCTAATATTTTTTTATTACTGAAAGTTCAACGTTCATCTTCCTGTAGAATTTCAGAAAAAAATTGACCACCCTCTTGGCAGTGAATGAAAGTATGTTTTTAAGATAATTACTTTATCTTTCATTATTTATAAAAGAAAGCTAGGGAAATCGAAATGCAGCAAATATGTTTAAAAATATAGGATTGGATAAATAATCTTTCCATCTTTTTTTAATGGGATTTAAAATGCATTATTTGAAAATTACTTCAAAAAAGCATACCTAAAACAGCTCTATAATAAGTAGAAAGAAATCATTGTAATAAGTTGAAAAATGCTTGTGTCTTTAAAATTCGTGTTTAATATTTGCACAAGAATATTCTACCCTCAATTCAGTCGCTTATAAGTCGTATTCTTATGTAAGATAAGGCATCATATGAAAGATAATATTTGAAGCATTTTTTATATGATTTAAAAACGAAGCAATTGCTGTGTTTGTGTATTGTAACTGAACTGAGAAAAAATTTACTGTCAAAACAACCACGATAATTTTTATCGAAACACTTTGATAAAGGTTTTTATAAAGTTAACAATAGAATATGATGTTATACTATGTCATAAAATTTGGTAATTACATTTTGATACCTCAGACCATGGCATGAATGCCATTTACTCTGTTAAGTTAACTTTTCCATTTTGTATTTTTTACTAATATTGACTATAATGGACTATAATTTTAGAAACAAGAATTTCTGGTAAACGGTTAGCATATGAACTGAAAAATTACCGAAAGGCAGATTTTAATACCGCATTTAAACCAGATTTTTTAACTCGAAATTGTCACGTCATATCCACGAAGTACGGTAATTATAGCCTTATTTTTTCTGTCTGATTTACTTGTATCTTGTACTGCATGGTCCAAAAGCATAAAATAGTTTTTGTTAGAAGCGAAAAATATAAAATATTGTTCTGAAACCAAATAAGTTTACCTTTTATCAGCTTGAAATGAATAACAAATACTGATTTTTAATTTTTATTTTCATTAGCATTTAATATTGGATACATCACTACTAGTCTTAGACCATAAAGAATAATAACCTGTGCCCAAAAATGTTAATACCTTCTTTATGACAGGGAACACTTTTAGGGCACATCATTGAATCGGCAAAAGAATATAAAGAAAATATCATCAAAAGAAATTTTTATTTGCTTGGTAGTTAAAAAATAGTTACTTTTGATTTTCAGTACATTAAATATATGATTCAGTCTAACCACCAAATCCATCCATATATTGACGAAATATTTGAAACCTGTTCATTTCGAATGCCAGTCACCGTTATGTTCTTATTTACTAATGAAGAAGACATTTTTAAAATAAGTAAAATTATATCATCATTCTACTCTTAGATACTTTTTTTAGTGATGAAAATGTAAAGCCTTTTTATTGTAATTAAAAAAATATATAGACATTTATTGAGAAATTTTGTGCTTGAAGTCGAAACGTCTTATAGCATACCATCACTTATGGGAGGTTTAAAATTATAAATTTCAACTACAGTTTGGAAATTTTTATGTGACAGAACTACAATTGTTTCTCCACTTCTTTTTTTTAAAAATAGATAGTATTTAAACAAATTCATTTTTTTCAACACTTTATCCAATGAATCTGGAAAGAAAATTTGTTGGTCAGAAGATGGTGTAGCTCTTGTTAATAAACTATTGACTATAAGATTTCCAAGAAGTATTGTTTTTCTATTTAGCCAAGAGCTACTCATTTTGTATAGATCTAGATTAACTCATTTAATTGTTAATAATTGCCTGTAATGCATTTCTGTAGACAAAAATTAGGTACGATAATGTTTCAAGTGGTATTTCTCCACCTAAATAAAGAAGTGGTTTCTTGGTCCGACCTAGTTTCTAGCATTTTTTTACCTGTGTTGGACAGCTGACATATATAAGATTTCCTGTTATAAATGTAAAATTTTGTATTTCATTATTTGACAGAGGAATGAAAAGAAAAGAATTTGACGACTCAGATGACGCAATAATTCTTCCCAGAATGAGACAAACTCGTCTTCGTCAACGACTATCCATGCAACTGACTCGCATTTGCGTTACATATACATGAGCACCTCTCTCGGATAGCTCGTGACAATCCAATGGATTCTAATTAATAGTTTGGGGTAGGGGGTATTTCACGTCAGTACTGTGTGATCAACCTGCCTTCATAGGATCCCTTCTAATAATAAAAGTTTCCAGGATAATTACAGTATTTCAGTAAGGCTACTAATTTAGAGACTCTGAATGAAAACAGTGTCCTATTAAAGAAAATAATAAATGATTCAATTTGACAATAACTGTTTAAAATGGATCGTATTATAAACGAGATGAGGAGAAATGATAAGATGATATAGATGAGATGATGATAATGATATGGAGATGATATAGATGAGATGATGATAATGATATGAAGATGATATAGATGAGATGATGGTATAACATCTGACAATATATATATAAAAAAATTGGCTAGCAAAAGCCTGAATGAAAGTAAAAATATTAAAAAATAACGGGCTAGCAAAAGCATGAATAAAATAAACTAAACACATAAAGATATAAACAATAAAATAAAAACAGACGAAGCCCTGTCGGATTCGGTGGAATCAGGTTGAATTTGACGAAGAGCCTCAGAGCTCAAATAAATCTTGATAAACTAAATTAAGCCTTACCTATTGAAACGCAGAGCTATAAGCGAGAGCAGAGAGCACGCCGCACTTTACTATACCCAATACTCGATACTAAAAGCAGACGATAAAATTAGAAGACGTTTTTAGAACATCATAGAATTGTTGATTTTTTTTAATAGATTAGGTTTTGTTGTGGAATTTTTTTTAGAGAATAGGTTTTGTTGGTTTTCATATATCCCGTTCAGGGCACTTTTTCTACTTTGCTTTATAAGATTTAACTTTCCCGTTACGGGTACTTTACATATGTTACTGTATTTGTTGTGGTGTGAAATAAATGTTTTTTTTAATAAAATATAGAACTGTTTCTTAATATAGCTTGATACGTTACAATGGTAATGATATGAAGAGGAGAATGATATGAAAATGATATAGTTGATATGAAGTATGTAAAGGATTTTAATATTATACCCTTAAATTTTACATAATTACTTACACTGTCAGAATTTTCATTCTGGAATTACGGTGAAATAAACAGCAGCAGTATCCAATTAGCCATGAAATTTATGGTTAGGAACATTTTTTGCACTTACGGTTTTGAAACCGTTCACAACTGGCATAGTAAAAAATTGTGTAAGCAAAGCTATACGGTTTTGCAGCTATTTACAACTAGCATGGTTTCTAAACAATAAAACATAATTTAAGCGAACATTGTAGTTCTGTATGTGCCAAGTCATTTAGGCGTGAATAATAGTTTCTTGTTCTAATGGCCCAGAATCTCCGATTGAAGAGTGCAAGACACTGGAAACTGTTAATATATTGAGGGAATGGAAGAAATATTGTGGTATCAACGCATACCCCTATTCAACTGGTCATAAAATTTTCGAATTAGCTCTCTCAGCTAAAGTATGCATCAAACTGCAAGGAACAAGAAGGTTTTATAAGGTGGGTCTAGTTGACGTGGATTGAATTCTGGTTGTTAAACTGCATTACGTAAGAGCAGTTAATAAACGTTTTTTCTGATACTAAACAATTTGAATATCAACCTTTTTATTGTTATTTGACTGATTTGGTGTTAAATATGGTACAACAACAACTAAATGAATGGCTTTTTAATCACTTTCGAACAGTGTAATTAATTGGAGTAATTTAGTGATTTCATGTTAATTATTGCTGTAAAAATTATGATGTATAAGATTTTTTGTTTCGTATCAAAGCTCCGTTAAAATAGATTTTAATGGAAAGAGGTATGAACACTCTGAGTGCCAGAAATTTTACCGTAATTTGATCTCTAATTTTTTAGAGTGTAAATCTGAAAATATATCGATTGTCTATTTTATAATGTTAGCAACTCGCCTTACAAAAATTTAATTTTCTCATTCTGTGCATTTACATTTTATATATTTAAGCAAAGTTTACTACAATTTTTCAAAAATTATTTAAAATGTGAAGCGAATATTTAAGTGGTATATTTTTTTTCGGATTATCATCAATATGAACGAAAACGCGTTCAATAATATTTGAAAAAAATGGATTCCTAAAACAGCATTCATTAATCACAAGAGAAATATTTTCCTCATTGATCTAAGTAGTTAGTATGTTTTTCTCTCCTTCATAACCGGATACATTTCATAAGAGGCGTAGAAATGATTATTCTGGTATATCTATCATAAAAAAATGAAAAAAAAAAGGAAATGGATAGGAAAATAATAAATGGAGAAAGAATTGACGAAGAAATGATGGTATTTATATTTTTGGTTTATGAAAACTTTTTTTGTATAATATCATTAGGTTTTCTTTTTTTATAATATGACGTGATGAAACATTACCATTTATCCATACATTCAATAAATTTCTAATTGGAGAAAAATTCAACCGTAATTTTATGATTTAAATTGGATTTAAAATTATAAATGTGCTATATTTTATTTGAATTTCATAATGCACAATGCACTGATCCATTAATTATAAAAGGTTTAACAAACGGTTTAAAAAATTAACTAAACACATTAAAATTATTGCTGACTGAATTCACGAAATGAATTAGTTAAAATAGAAAATGCATAAGCAATCTAATGTAAGATAAATACATTGATCAATTGAAATAAATCATTTTGAAGAAGAAAATGGTTGAAAACTTATGAGCATTTTTTTTTATTTAAACGACTTAAAACTCCTCATGCAACACAAAGTATAGCATAAGGCTTACCGTTGTAAGTAGAAAACAAAAGAAAAAAAAATTTACAAATTTACATTAAAAACAAAACAAGGCCGCAAGACTTTCAATACTTTTGACCAGTTCTGACAAGACAGGTGGCCAACAAATAGAAAGACGTCTCAAATCAGTCTCTAAATTCATTCGGGAACTCGCATACAGACTACAATGAAGAAGAATATGTTCAGCATCTTCATCAGCATCACCGCAAGCACAAATTCCACTGGTCTGCAGATGGAAACGAAATAAATATCTCTTAAAATTTCCATGGTTTGTTAAAATTTGAATCAATTTAAAATCAGTTGCAAAGAATTTACATTGCAAACGGTGAAAAATGGATGGAAAGAACCTTTTCGTCCAAAGCGACCGAGGCGAAGCAAGAAATTCAGCATTCCAGTCCGCAATGATTTTATCTCTAGCGATGCGCTTCCAGTGAGAAGCTGGAACAGACACCCTTAAGTCTATTTCACCACACGTAGCTTCCCTAGCCAATTGGTCTGCTCTTTCATTGCCCAAAATACCGCTATGGCCACGAACGTAAGAAAAATGAATAGTTACGTTTTCAAGAGCGTTCAAAATCGAGTGAATTTCCACCACAAGCTTCTCAGTAGAAGTCGTGTCACGCAAAAGAAAAAGTGAAGAAAGAGAATCTGTACAAATGAGATATTTAAAAATTTGGTTTTCACTAAAAGAATTTTGTATCCACTTAACAACCAGGTTTATACACAAAAGTTCAGCCTGGAAAACAGTACATTCATTATGTAGTCGGTGCTTGGCAGTAACCTTCTCTGTTCCATTTTCATAAATTACAAAAGCAAGACCAACCGTTCCATCAAGCTTACTACCATCCGTAAAGCAGATAGTTTCATATTCCTGAAAAACTTTATTTACATAAGGAATAATTATAACAGGTTTCCTGCGTGCTGGGTGGGGCAAACATGAAATAGGAAGCTTCCCGTCCAGGGTTAGACAATCGTTGTCTTTTATCTTCTCCTTTAATTCAAGATTATTTAAGATAATTAAATCAATAAGCGGAAGACCAGCGATAACAAAGACCGCATCATAACTAACAGTTCTATATCCCCGAATAATACGTAGAAGAATTCTTCTTTGAGTTCTTCTAAGGATTCTAATATTTATCTTCTTTCTCAAAGAGTTTCCCCAAGATCCTGAAGCATATGAAATAAGTGGTACAATACCTTGATTATATATTAATTTAAGAACAACTGTTTTAACCCCATAAGTATTTTTTGAAATTCGCAATAAAGCAAGAAGAAGTTTTTCACTTTTACTGGATACATAAGGTATGTGCTGCTTAAACTGCAGTTTATTATCAACAATAACTCCCAAATACTTTATCTGCTTTACTTCTTCAATAGGTTCATTCCCAAGAGTCAACTGAATAACCCCATCCGGCATCGACTTTTTATGTATCATCATAACTTTAGATTTCAAAGGATTGAATTCCAGCTTATAAAGTTTCGACCATTCAAAAACGTAATCCAAGATATTCTGAGAAAGAACACAAGCATCATTAAAGTTCTTGCACTGAACAATAATAAGTAGATCATCAGCAAATGCAATTTTATAACTATTTTGAAATTCTGATAAACCACAGAGCAAGTCATTCATAATAAGGTTCCAAATAAAAGGTACCGTAACGGACCCCTGAGGACAACCCTTTTCCAAAACAAAGTTTTTTGTGATATTGCCCAGAGTAAGATCAGCAGAGCGACCGTGCAAGAAAATCTTTATTAAGTAAAAAATATTCTTAGGAACTTTGAGTTGTCTAAGCAAGTGCAGAATTCCAGGTAACCAAGCATTATCGAAGACTCCTCTAATGTCTAAGGAAACAAGAAAAGTGACAAAATTTTTATGTTTACCCTGTCTAACTATATCACAAAGCCAGATCAGAGCATCTTCAGCTGACTTCTGAGGTGTAAAACCATACTGATCCTCACTTAAGAGGCTTGATTGTCGTAGATGAAAGTTGAGTCTATATATGAAGAGTTTTTCAAAACATTTGCCTAAACAAGGAAGTAGACTAATACATCGAAAGTTATCAATATGTGACCTTGATAGCTCAGAATTTTTTGGAATCGGTATAACTTTCGCTCTTTTCCAGATCTTCGGAAAAATACCAAGATTTAATCAAACATTAAACAAGGTCATCAGTGTAGAAGGACAACTAACGTGCATTTACAAAGAATTAGGAAGTTATTTTAATCTCTCGAAGTCATTGTTGCAAATATTGGATTTTTGTAACAAATATAAAACTGAAAATAGCGTTTGAAGTGCAAAAATAAGTAAAACATGCTCTGTTAGTAAAATTTAGAAGTATAATCATCTCAACCCATGAGCTGTTATATAAAACGTTTCTAATACTGATGAAAATTATTATATTTTTACGATATCGAAAACTGATTTCAAACCAAAAATGAAATATAAGATGCATTTTTGAATTTTGAATATAAGAAGCAATTTTGATGAAAGATGGTAGTGGAAGTTTATTACGAAACTGATACTTCCTACGTTTTACAGTTTTGGTCTGAAAAAAATAACAGAATCTTCCACTTCGAAAATTTAATTTTTAAATATCATTATTTTCTAATATTTAGATATCTCCATGCTACTTTTTATGAGAAGTGGAAATTTCGAATGGAAATAAATTTTGCTCTTACCCTAAGCAAACGTATCAATAACTGTTGAAATATGATAATAATTAAAATGTAAGCACTAGTGGCTGTAAAAAATAGTCAAAATCTATAAAGATGTTATTCTGGTATTCAATTCTGATAAAATTAAAGTACTGTATGGTAATGATATTTCTAGGAATGAAAATCATTGTTCTGGTTAATAAAACCAAAAATTTGAGATGCTTGCACTTATCAATAAGTTATCGGTTTTTTTTAATCAGATTGATATATTTTAGTTAAGCATATTTTAATTAAATCCTATTATAAAACCATTAAACTAAATCCTTTTATATTGATTAGGAAATTTGCAAAGAATTACTGAATCAAACTTTATTTGCTTAAACTTTCCGCAATAAAACTTTATGAAGGCCATTCATGCCTGAAAGGAGAAAAAATTCTTGTAAAATTACTGTAATGTAAATGTCATTTATGGGGAAAAAACTAAAACATAATTCTAGTAAATGTAACCAAAACATATAGTATTTTAACCATTCATTTGATAATTTTTTCCGTTTGCAAGACAAAAGTATACCTAAAATTCTGGTTTTCAAAATCACAGACCTTTCTCAGGGCCAACAATTTACTACAGTAAAGACTCATAAAAACAGGAAAGTAATATTTTTCATATTTCAATTTATTGTTTTCAACCCTGTTTTTTCGTTTATTTTCTTAAATAAAAGAAAAAAAATCAATATCATTCAATTTAATTCAAATTCAGGGATTTTGCTGCTTTGTTACTTTTCCAACAGGTGGCGCTATTGAGACGCATAATTTCATTAAATAATAATTACAGAACTAAAAGGTGAATTTAACCGAATAAATGGTTTTTATGTAATAAACTAAGATTTTCTGAGAAAACTACCAAATTTTACCTCATTACTTCCAAATATAAGGTAAAGAAAAGCTATTTATATGGTAGAAAAAATATCTTTTATTGTTGAATTCACTAAATAATTATCAAAACGCATCGGTAAAAATTACCGAAGCATGGTGTATTGGCGTTCCCATAGAGCCAGAAATAAGGTAAATTTTATTTTATTCTGGTAGTTTCATACCTGCCAACTTTTAATTCCTTCGAGGATGATTTTCCCCAGTGGTAGTAAAATGGAATTTAAATTGCAATTGTAGACAGAAACATACACCATATTTTCGGGGACCTTATGCAGACTATCGCAACAGTATTACCTATGAATGTATATGCTTTATTTTTCTAAAAATAGTGGAGGCCAAAAAGATTATAAATTAAGTTTATAAATACAAGGAATATGCAGAAAGCAATCATTTTGCTACCACTTTAAATATGGAAATAAGAGTTTACGCCAAATGCGTAAAAGTTGGCAAGTAGTTTTCTCCATATATAGTTTCTCAGTGCAAGAATCAAACTTTATTTAAAGTTTGAGCATGTTAATTAGTTGGGAAGTAGTGGAAATTTTGATTACACACGAGAAGCGAATAATAAAAACATAGAAATGAAATAAATAAGTTACTTACAATTTTTAGATAAATAAAAATATATAAGTCAGTCAATATCTGGCATACAGCGGAAGAAACTGCATCGAGATTGAAACACGGAATGATATATTCAAAGAAACTATTTCACATCTGCAAACATGGATGCGAACAAGTGAATAAATAGAAAAATAAGGTTGGAATGGAAGTATAAATAAAATAAATCAGAGACAAGCAATGTTTTCAGATATAAAAATTTATAAACTTATTAATATCTGGTTCAAAACAAAAAAAATACTACAGCGAGATTAATATTGTGACTTTTTTGCTTTTGAAAATTAATTTATTCTAGGAAACACAAAAGGGAATAATAAATGTGGATATATAACAATGTAAGTACAAATGAAATAAGACAGATGCATACAATGTTTGGGGTAATAAAAGTTTATAAGTTAGTCAATATCCAGTTTACAGTAAAAAGAACAATATCAAGATTAAATTATTAACTTCCGTACTCAACTAAGGAATGCTGGACTTAGTAAGTAATCTTCTTTTCAGGCTATTCTAAGCACAGTTTTTTCTAACAAATATTGATTTGGGACTAACAAAAACGATGATCGGATTATGACCTAGTTTAACATTTCTTAAGGGATGTTTGGGTTATATTTCTTATTTTTTCCCGTTTTCTCTTTGAAATCTCCAATGGTAATGCTTGTTAAAAGTATTTTATTTTACATAGTTGGTATTTTTATAGTCATGTGTTTCCCGAGATTAAAGATCAGCTGCTTGCGTTTCAGCATATATAAAAAATTTACCGACTTGATCATTTTCAAATGTAGTGCTATAAGGATTTTAAGATTTTAAATAAGATTTCGACTTCTCGAAAAAAACAATGAGGATAATTCCTTTATCTTGATAAGTAAGTAATGGTATTTACTTAATATGAATAATGCAACTTAGGGACATGAAGCATTTCTTATTTTCTACTATAATTTATAAAAGTGGAACTAAATTACTATTTGTTTATGTTGTTATTACTTATTTATACTGTTGTAGTATATGTTGTTTATGTATTTACCTCCAAATTATAATCCATTCATTAATAAATAAAATATTCAAAGAAAAGGGAACTTATCAAATCTTCAATATCAATAAAATAATTTTCCAAATGTATCTAAGCAAAGTATTAAAACTTAAGTTTAAAATTTTAATCATCAGAATGCGTTGAAAGGATATTTTGATAGAATGGTTTTCTCTGATCAAAGAGATGTTTAATCCAATGGATAACATCTTATATATATTTATAACAAGTTAGTCTAAATATTGCTTTTGCGCAATATATGGTTAACGTAACTATTACATATATAAGAAATATTAAAAAATGTGTAATTCTTGCACGTCTTCTAGTATTGTATTACAGAATTTTTGTTTGCTAAATATATTTAATTACTTTTTAATTATAATTTGTATTTTTAATTAATTTTAAATTGAATTTTATTTTGACACCGAGAAAATTTTTTTATATTTCCCGTCAACATGCTTTTTAATGGTTCAATTTATTCTAAATTTTTAAAACAACCAAAGCATAGTATCATTTTAAAATTTATTGACTTCTAAATTATATTGCATAAAATATCTAAAAATTTATATTATCTTGTAAAAGTATTAAAGTTTCATTTATTATTTTTACTCTCGATAGGATACATCGGGAGTGCTTATTCATTTTAAAGCATTTTTGAATATTTGTTTTTATTTAAAATATCCTTCCTTTTAGTGTTGTTAACATAAACAATATTTTTGTGAAAATTTCCCTTTTAATTGGATCTAAAGACTGATATTACTTTTTGTGTAATACGCTATTAGAATGCGTCTGAATAAAAATAAAATTTTCTTCAACTTTTGTTGCATAAAGACAATTACAAATTTGTATCAACAGGAAAAATTTTGAGAACGAAAGCATAAAGCAATATAATTAGTGATACCTCTTCTTTTTCATTCCATACTGTCAAATAAATAATGCCCTTTTTTGTTGCTTACTTTATCTAATCTACATTTATTTACCTTTTGAAAAATACAATTATGAAATGATAAAAGAAAATAACCTGATAAGATATAAAAAAAAATGGGTGTTAACAAAAATTTAAAACAATTTAGGTTGATTAATAATTTATATTTTCCTCGTATTTAAGAATACTGTAGACACGCTTTATAATATTTAAAATTAGTTTAACTTATTAAATTTTATCAATTCAAAATAGGATATCTTTCTTAAGCTTAAAAAAATATGAAATAGTTTTGATTGGATATGAAATAATATTAATTTAATTAATATTGTATTGATTTAATTAATTAATTTATTTAATAGGATTGAATATTGATTTAATTAATATTTAATCAATAAAATAATTTAATAATGTTAACTTATAAAAAATGTTATTGATTGGGCATCGTCACATGCATAGCTGGATTTTTCAATAGGTTGTTGAAAAGCGGTGCCCATGCATGCGACTTTTGTAATGATCCCAAAATCAATAGTTTCCAACAGAAACCCTTTCCATAAGACTGACACAAAAATATTGTTTATAAAAGTATATATCTATGTATTTTGAGTATTTTGCATTATAGTGAAGTTTGTAGGATAACAATAAAAATAAATCAATAAGCAAATCCACATCATAACAATTTTGATAACATTTTATGTTTCGAATAAATTGCTTACTAAAACATTTACAATTAAAAGGTTAGATTTTTGCTCATTCTTTCAAATTATTAAATATAACTTTCTTTCATAACCCTAATGACATCTAGATTGCGGAAATGAATATTGAAGAATTGATTGAAGAATAATTAAGGGGTATTTACCAATGATTTTTTTTTATTTCCCCTCAAGTACATTGTTAAGACATCATTATTACGAAATTTTGCGTCTAACTCGTAACGGAAATCAATGTTTAGATATTTCTCGAAAATCATCTAATTATACTATTGATTTCATTCGTGAGCAATATTATAAGGATGTAAAACCGGAAATTTAAAGTTGATTATCAGAGTTATAGTTAGTATAATTATAAGTAACGTAGTTTTACAGCAACATTTCCCAACACTTTGCTCGGTATACTAGCTTGAAGCTTTAAAATACTATAACATTTCATGTAATTAAAATTATTAGAAGAAAATCGAAAATGGTATGAAAGTTGATAAAATGTACTGCATTTAATAGAATGTCATTTTAGGGATTTATGGACTATAGAATTGCCTTACCTTATTTATTAAGAACAAACATTACTGAACTCTTAAAAGGAAAATGATATCGCAATAAAAAATAGTTTTAAAGTATTGAATGTTTTGAAATAATATACTTTTGATCGATCACTCCCTATTATATCCCACTGAGTATTACGTTTTTTTAACATATTATTATAGCATATTTGATTAAAACTTGTTTTGTGATATTAAAATCACGAGTATTTTCAACACTTATGATTTCACGCTCATAACTCCAAACCACCTTTCTTTATTATGACTTTCCTTGTTATTTCCCCCCCCCCTCCCAACATTTTTACTAAAGAAATAGCTAAAAATAAGGAAAAAAATTATTTATCTTTCAAGGAAACAAATAAAAGAGAGTAAACATTTATCACGTTTTCATGATGGATTTTTAAAAATTATAAATTCTAAGCTTGAAATAGCTTGTGCACCTAATAATATATTAACATTAGTAAAGCAAGACTTAGAAGTGTAAATATTTATCCATTACGAAATAAACATTGTTCGTATAAATTATGTTGGGTATTTATGAATTCGCAAAACAAACTATAATAAAAAAATAGCTTAGTTGTAATTTTGTTTAAAGCTGCTTATAAGCCCTAAATTTTACCTCACTACTTTGGAAAGTTGTTGATTATTTAAGAAGTAGGTCCATCAAAAATTACATTTTTTAATGTAATATTTCAAATAGATTACATGGATTTTTTTCAAACGCTTAGTTTCTGTTTTTCTTCATTTGAGTTCATTTAGAATTTTGAGAAAAGCTTAATAAGTCATGAAATTATTAGGCAAGGCATTTATTAATCCATTTTGAGAACTTCTTCTATGTTTTATCTTCGGTTATTTTATACTAAAAATTACCGTTTTTAAAAATGTGGACTCATAGTAGTAAACATTTGGGATGTAATTTTGATTCCTTTTTAGATTTAACCCCAAAATTAATTGCGGTAATTTTTTGAAAGCAAGTGAAAGATGCAAATCATATATTCTCTTTCCCTAAGGAATTCTAATTTCAACAAAATTTTACAAATCTATACATATAAAATATATATATATATATTTTTAATGATATATATCTATGATTTATGATATATGATATATATCTATGATTTATGATATATGATATATATCTATGATTTATGATATATGATATATATCTATGATATATATGATTTACTCATTTATGCAACAAAAGATTAGTATTTAAAAATTCTGAAAATTATTACATTAAGTTTATTAAATAAATGAACTAGTTTTTGCTATTTTAAGTTTGAAATTAGGGCTCAAAAATAAAGTACTAAATATATATGTAATTTTTTTTCCAACTTTATTAGTGTTTACTTTATCACACTTAAAATGAGTGTAATAAGAATTGAAGGTTTTTCATGGGAAAACGTGAAGGTAATATGACTCGGTGCACAAAATGATATGTTCTAAAGATATACCAAGCATTTTGGCAATTAAACACATTTTATTTTGATTTTTATATTAAAAAAGAAACTTCAATAAAGAAAACATAAATACATAAGGAAGAATAAGACAGATTTTCAGAAGCTTTCTTTCGAGATTTATTTCGTTGAAAAAGTATTAATTCCGAGACTTCTGTTTGTAAAAATGTACATTTTGTTTGTTTTCTTGAACATAAATAAAATTACGTTTCAATTTCGGGAATTCTAAACTCCCAAATAAAAGCAGATTTAAGAAATAAGGTATTTCCTTTAAGACATGTGCTGAATATAATTAGGAAGCTTCTTTCTTCAGATTTTTTTGGAACCAAGAGCAAGTACCCACAGTAGAATATTCTGAAGAAAAATAATAACAATTAAATAAACTTTAAATTCTGTTCTTGTTTAGATTAAACAGTGATTCAAGTAAAATAATTTAGTAAGCAAATTAAAGAACATTTTCAAGTAAGGAACTTTTTCTAATAAAATAAATTTTCATGAGTTCTTTTGATAATTAAAAAATAAAATGCTTAGAACTTAAAGCGTAGATTATATTAGAAAATAACGTAATTTTCTTTCTTTTATTAGTATAGTAGATGTATAAAATGAAGCTTGAAAAATTTTATGGCTGCAACTTGAAATATTTTTTTCACTATCAAAGCAGAAAATATTTCCTTTTATTAAAAGTCAAGGGGGACAAATTTTATTCTTACATAATAAATAATTCATTTATTACTTTTACTAGATTTACTGTTTATGTTACTGTAAATGAAAAAAGGCGATTTACTTGGCAAAAGAATTTTGAAACAAAGCTAAATTTTTCATAAGCAAGAGCACATTCTTATTCTTCATTTTACACATAAAGCTTTACAAAGTCTTTTTAAGTATATTCATTTCCGAAAATCAAATTCATCAATTATTTGTAAACTAATTAAGATAAAGTAGAAATCGAAGTTAGAAAATGTTTTTCAAAGGAGCTTTTTATAAATAAACCAACATTATTCATTACAAATATCACACAATTTCGTAACAAATGAAAATTAATGTTTATATTTCTAGAAGCAAACTATTATAAGCAGAACGTAATTTCCAAAGCAGGATCTATTTTAAACTATAAAGTACACAATGAATTAATAAAATATTTGTTTACTTAAAAAATATTATATTTTTCTTCTTCAGGTTTTCAAATCATAATTAGTTATTTTTTTAAGCAATTATCATTTTAATATAATTTATTATTATTAATTTATTATCGAGTGTCATTTTTTATTCATTTTTCATAATATTTTTTTAACACTTTAGACATTTTTTAAAGAATAAAAAAAGTTCAGTCAAATAACATGACAATAACAATTAGATATTAAATATAATTTAAAAATTAATTTTAAATTATTTTGATAAGTTTAAATTGAGGAAATGAGAATTTATGCAAACATTGTTTTTATTTTTGATTTTTAATTATTTTACAAAAAACTAAAAATAAACTAATATGAAATTCATTTCTTTTATTTGTTCTTCGTGTTCCGTTTGTAGGCTAAGTTGTTTATTAGTCGTAATTGTAATAATAAATGATTAAATTTTATATTTTAAGCTATTATACTTTTGGAATATGAGTATTATTCTGTTCGTGTTTTAAAACATTTGTTATAAATGTGCAGTATAAATAAATATTTTTTTTATCATGTCTCCAATTTCAAGTATTTCAAAATAAATTTTAATCATTTGAAATAACAAAACAACATATGTCAATAGTATCAATAGTTTTCATTAAAATGAAATATTAAATTTAAAATTCATAAATTATTACTCATACATTCAAGCTAAAAAATACAGAGTATATTTCTATTTTTGTTAAGCATTAAGTAAGACTTAAAATGTCTTATTTATACTATTCTAAGTAACGGCAGTAGTTTAAAAATTTGCAATTTGATAAGAATAACCATATTTATAATCATAAAGTAACATAACTATTAAGGTAAAAAATATGGTTAAGGTAAGACAAAATGTAACTTAATATTTATAAAAATGATTGCTCTTCGTTTTAATGTTTACAATAAAAATTATAATTAATATAAATTACGTAAAACATTATTAAAATATATCAAACTAACTAAAATGATATTAAAATTATATAATATATTAGAATTTATATCAAATATAAGTTATATTATATTAATGAAGGAATTCTTTAATCATGCAACATGAATTAATTTTTTCAGTACATTATTTTCACGAATTTGTGAAAATTTAGAATTTCGAAGGAAGAATGCTCAGGAATTAATTTTTATCCTATTGTCAGATAAAGGATCAGTCAAATCATTAGTGTAGTAAATAAAGTTCTCAA
This sequence comes from Parasteatoda tepidariorum, assembly GCF_982258835.1. Lineage (NCBI taxonomy): Eukaryota > Metazoa > Arthropoda > Arachnida > Araneae > Theridiidae > Parasteatoda > Parasteatoda tepidariorum. The sequence goes on along the minus strand of NC_141764.1, from coordinate 57,694,700 downwards.
ACTTTTCTGAAGACCATAATCTTATTAAAACTCTATAAAAATAGTAAAACGTCTTTAAAAAAGGCAGTAATTAATCACTGAAACGTGTCATTACATCACAGTTACTTGATGCAGGGAACTCAATTTCGCGTCAGTTCACAAACGACCATTAATTATCATGATGCGCTCTTTCTTTATTAACATAATTACTAGCCGTCATTAAAAACATTTTTAATAACAAAACTATTTAAAATTAAAAATATTAAAGCATCTAACTCAAAGTCAAACTATGTGTGAAACATTTTTTAAAGTACATATGAATCTGGTGCATTTTGAAACTTTTTTTTTATTTCCTGTTTTATAACAACTAATTAAAGTAGAGACTAAGATATAAAAGTTTTTGTCACATACTAAAAACCTCTCCGAAGTTGAAGCTAGAAAATAATGAATGGATATAAAATAATGTATTTTATATCAACAATAAGAATATTTATATTTTAAGATGTATTATTACCCAAAAATGAATATCATATTTTTGATATTTGTGTATCATAGAATTTTACTTTATGAAAATTCTTCGAATGAAGCAGATACTACTTCTCTTATTAAAAATTAAATATCAACTTAAATGATATATTTTTTACAATATAAAACTTTTCTTTTTGTTTATATTATGGTAATTACCAGATTGTGAGTAAGAAATAAATTTTAACATTTCTATAAGTTGTACAATCAGACTTTTTTGAAAATTTAACTTAATGAAGTTGATGCTGCGTAATATAGAAAATGAAATTTTCATTTGGATAATAAAACTGAACTAAAGATATATTTTTAAGAGTGGTATGCATACCCATCACACAATTTATTTGAAAGATAATACTTTTAGTCACAAAATTAAACTGATATTCAGGGTGTTCTGCATAGACTGCTCTTACTGTGTTTATTAAATTAGGTGAAAATTATGTGAAATTTCATTGAAAATTAAAACAAAAAAGTAAACAAAAAAGTAACTAAATCGGGGAATGCAAATTAATATTTAAATGAGTAGAACATAAAAAAATATTGAAAATCCGACAAATTACAATAAAGTATTGCAAATGCAATAAACATCAAAACAGGTTAAAATGAAGATTGAAAGTTGAAGGTATTTCTAATGATATTCTTTCAACTCCTCATCGTTTTATCAACCTTATCCCATTTCAATCATTTCCATCTCATAATATCTCATATTTTATCAATCATATCAGTCTGTTTTAATGTTTATCACATGTGCCACCTGTACTGCGATTAGCCAGATTACGTTTTTTTTTCGTTTTAATATTTATTTACGACCTCGAATTTGTGCACTTTTTTGTCTTCATTTTTGAAAAGGAACTAAAAAATTCTATTAAGGGTGGTTTTTACGCAGATAAACCAATAGAACAAATTTAATTCATATTGAAAAGGAAATTAATCATATACATTAAGGATTGGCTCCTTGCAGGAAAAAAATTTGGTAAAGAAACTGAAAGTAAATATTAGTGGTCTTTACAGAGCAGTACATTACGAAAATTATAAGTGCATAGAAGAAAAATTACAGCATTTTCACTAAACTGTTAATTTTTCCCAAACTTTTAAAAAAATAACTTAAAAGTTATGAAATTTTTTGCATATACTATAAATGAGTTTCAAAATTCTGTTTTTTTTTTAAAAATAACCAGCTGTATAGTACAATATTTTTCAGAAGTCAATATATTTTTTAAAATTTTCTTTCACATAATATCTTACTGAAGAATTATTGATAAAGAAAACTATGCTTAAAAACTATACGATATTGTTTGAATCACATATTCTCTTTAAATTACATGTATGTTTCTCTTTGTACTTTTTTTGCCGGATATTGATATATTATCGCTTCGCAGACTCAGTGACTCACCAATTTTTATTACGATTGACTACTCACCAATGGTATTTATGAGAACTATGTACAGTTATTGTAATACTTGCAAATTCAATTAACATTTTTTAGCAGAAATATATTTTATGTTAAGGAACTTCCTTTGATGGAACTGATTTATCAGAAAACATGAAATCGCTTGTTACATCAAAGTTTTATTTTTGAATCCATTATAAGCCGAGAAAAAAAGTATGTTCAAAAGTATGATAAAAAGTATGTATTTAATTATTAAAAAAAACTATCATAGAGTACACTATACAAAATTTATGTTTCAAAATAATTTCAATTTTTATACACTAAGAAAAATAAATGTAGTCAAAACTTCCAGAATACAATAAATTATACCGTGTTACGGCAGACTAAAAAGTTATGGCAATTTTTATCCAAGCGAATTTTTATTGAAAAAAATTAGCAATGAAGTAGAGTTTTATAAAATGTCATAAAATTTGATGAATGTGTTAAATATGGTAATTTTATCATGATACCTTAGAGCACATCATAAAAGTCTTATTTGGTTAAATTTACATTTCAAATTTGTATTTCCTTTTAATTAGGTGGTTATGAGACCTATTCATTTCAAAACCAGATTTTCTGGAAAACCGTTACCATAAGAACGGACAAATTACCAAATAAATGGTTTAAATATGGTATATTGATTTGTTTAACCTGAAATTTAGATATTTTTTCACAGTACGGTAACTATATAGTACTGTAAATTTAAAATAATTATTTTCGTGTAGAACTGTCTCTTTGTGTCATAGATCATTTTAAATAATTATGAAAATTGTAAGTATATTTTCTACATTATTTAAAATAAAATATCTAACTGCATCAGATATTTCAGAAAGTCTTGTAGCAATAAAACCTTTGCGTTATTAGCAAAAATTCTTTTATAGGAATAACATGGTCGAAGAAATATGCTTTTCGTAATTAAATATCTGAAGGCAATTATTTTTTGATTTATAGCGTAATCCTTTTGTTGCAGAACTAAAAGAAAAAAAAATTAAAAACAAACATTATCTTTCTTAGGAATGTTGAAACAAATACAGCAATTTTAAGGGATATACTTTTCTTTGTATTTAAACTTTTGTATTAATTGCAATAGATTTAATATATTATACTTAACTATGTTAATTACTGCAATGTTTAATATTTTATGCATTATTTTAGGTGCAATTACTATTCTAATTTTTAATTTATCCTTTTACTGAAAAAAAAGTTTTAACCAATAATTGTTTTATTTAGTATACTGTTCACTTTTAGAAAAAAGTCTAATCAGTTTTTGACAGTACGATGTATTATCAACTACACTCTTAGATGTAAAACTTTCATATTTGACGATTCAGCAAATCTTGAAATGCATTTTCTAAATTTTGAGATTCATTTTGTCACGAAGTCACGTATTTTGTGACGAAACACTAACTCTCTAATATATGACGAAAATATTTCCTTAATTACGAAACCTCATCTTCCTTGTATTATGGGATATTGTTAATTAGAATGCAGACTAGATCGTTGAAAATGAAGAGACGATCAAGTCGACTGGCGTGTATTGCAGTCAAACAGTTGACCTCGCTTTACGAAGATCCCAAGTTCGAATCCTGTTTAGGGCATGAGTATAATTTATCTCTCTGTTATTTCAGTCATGAGCTATTTGAGAAACATTGATTCACCTAATAGAGTGCCCATGATAAAGTGATTATTGAAAAAGGCTTTAGGCGACAGAAGATTTTTCATTGGAACAAAATATAATGATGAAATATTTGACAAAATCTGTTTCTCGAAAGAAGTGACGATAGCTATTCCGTCACTTCGACGGAATGTTTGCTCGGAACATATACCAGTAAACGGTTTCCTGAAAAGCCAAGAAAGTTTCGTGAAATTTGAGTATCCATTTTTATCAATGTTAAATTGAAAGTAGATGCTGTTTAAATAGATCCTTAATATTGTGTAACCGAGTTTAAGCATGATTAAATTAAATGGTGACTACTTACTATATTAATGTTGCTATGTACACTATTTTTACTATTAAAACTTTAAGTTAATTTCTTAGAAAGCAGTGCTGTTATACTTAGTATACATAATTTTAATCAATATATCTATATAATATTCTTTATTATTTCCCTTCATACCAAGAAATGAATTTTTTTGCGATCAGTATTTTTATTTGCATTAATTTATTTAGCTGTAGTACTAACAGCCAGGAGATTTACTACATTCGTTTTAGAGTCGTTTGAACATTTTTATTGCACTTTCAATCTTTGTAAGTACTTTCATTATTTCTATATTTGAGTATCTTTATTTTACTGTTTCAAAGGTATTTATACGATTTTGATTTGTTCGAAACAGAAAAATTCAAAATTTTTTAAAACCATATATTGTAATTATGAAATAGTTCCTAATACTGAATCTTAATATGTTCTTTTTAAGACAAATAACTTTGAAGAATGATGCATTGCTCTAGGTGTAATATAACGGCAATACCAAGAAGTCAATTTTCCTTCAAATGATAGATTTTGCATGTTGAAATGCAAAGAAAAGTACGCAATTTACATTTTATTGACTCTAATGTATTTATTTGTACATTTTAATGTATAGTATATGTTAGTACTTTAATTTGATATCAAGTTTCTAAAAAAAGCCTTTAAAATTTTATGACAAGCTAGATGATTGAAGTTAAATTGGAGACAGCGTATGGCGATGAAGATACATCCTCAATACAGAGTGTATGTTGTTTACGAAATCTCACTAAAAAAGATTTACTATTTTTTCTATTGGTGGACTCATGAGTCTATTTCCCATTGGCCTCAGAAATCTAGGAATTGCTATTCCTTTATCGTTACCCAGTGGCACATGTTGCTAAACCATGGCGGTAAAGCAGCGTCGCCCACATCATACAACCACAAAACCATTTTTAGGACTGGTTAAATTAACACAATCACACAGAAGAAAGGAAATAGAAGACAGAGAGAGAAATAGAAAGTTTTATCTATGCGAACGGTGGGATTCGAACCCACAACGACTGACCTCGTAGTCTAGTACAGTAACGACTAGACCAGTGATAGGACTAAAAAAGAACTATATCAACTATTTTATTCTATAACCGGCGTGGAACACCCAACCCATTTCTGAGTCTTCGGTTATTAATGTTTTACTTTGCGGATGAGGAAAATTTTTGATCTTTATACATTCGTATAAAGATTTGAACTGTTTAAGAAGCATTGAGTGGACATACAGGTTTAAATCCATGCCTTTTAATCCAAACAGTTTTAATCCATGCGTCTTAAACAGTTATAAATGTATAAATTAAGTCATAATCTTTATACAAATCTATAACGATAATAATTTTTCAAATTGTCATAAAATGCCCGATAATTCTTGCCTATGATTTGACCTGTTTAAGAAGCATCGAGTGGAAATATATGACCAGTTGAGTAATAAAACCGGCTACATCCAAAACGAACTTTTTCAAGAAGAGATGGTCTTCTACAATGTTTAGTCAAGATGAGACATGAACCAGAACTCTTTGGTTTAGGAAGCGTTAATTCAATATTGATAACTAACGACTTTCCCCGGCTAGAGAAATATATTCGTGTCATTAAAAATTAGTTTCAAAAGTTAGCATATTGGGTTTCATAAAAGTAAACTACTACTATAATATTAAAGATATGTAGTAAAAAAGGAAATTTCTATTGAAATAGAGCTAAGCTTCAGTTGAAGAGCAATTCAGAAACCTCGGATAGGGTACAAATTAGCCACCAGACCTTAGAGTAAAATATACCCATTAAAGATTCAGTTCAAATAATTATACTCACAAGAACTTCCCGGCTGCACACTATTTTTGATGTGACGGTTAGGCTGTCAGCCTTTTTAATTTCATATTTAATTTTCTAAAAAAAGGTTGATAGCTATTTAATATGTTTCGTTCAACTTATAAAATGTCATTTTTTAATTTAAACTAGCTTCTTTAAAAAATTCAAATTCTTCAAAACTAGAAAAAAACAATATATATATATTTTTTTTAAAAATAGACGGATTATTTACGAACAAATAAAGAATTTTAATTTAAATTGTAATTACATTTTTTAAAAATAATTTACATATTCTAATTAAAATGTGAAATTCCTATTAATTTATTATTTGAAAAAAAAAACAATTTTAATTTAAATTTTAAATTAAATATATTTTTTTAAAATTATAAATCTATTTTAATTAAAAAATAAGAATAAATATCTTTTAAGCTTTTTTTTGTAAATTTAAACGTGAAGTGTAAATTAAAAAAAAAAGGGAAATTGAATTAAGAAATAATAATTTATAAATAGAATAAAATATATGAAATAGTTTTCCAGCTTTTTAATTAGAGATAAAATTTAATCGTCCCTGCTCGGATTCAAACTCTGATCCTTTCTGGTAGAAAGAGAACAGTCTAACCGTTACACAACGAATTCCCGTCAGCTAAAGAAATTTTGTTAGTTTAAAAGTAAACGAACTGAAACTTTTTGGGAGCAAATTTTTCCCAAGGGGTAGATATGGTGCCTTATATGCACTTTATCCAAGGTTTTCAAACATGCTCTTTATAATTTTAACTTTGTTTTTATAGGAATTTTCGATATGCATACTTCCGTTGTAAGAGCCAATTCATTTGGAAAGTTTACAGAATGGCTAAATTTTTTTTGTTTTACCGAAATGGCTTTTCTCCGTGATGTTTTCAAGAATAATTAATGTAAGTAATACCCCATGTTTGTTTCTTTTGCTTGAATTTCATACCATTCAGGAATTTGCCATTTTTTACCAACGAAATACCAGATAGTAGCATAATATGATAATATCTAATAAATATTATGATGAAATACTTCAATGACGTCTGACAGTAAGTGTTACCAATTTTGATTTAAAAAAAAGCTAAATCTTGGGACTAAAAATAAGCATAATTATAAAATTATATAGAATACTATTAATTAAATAACTTTAATTCTACGTGATAAATTATGTAATAATATTATATTTCATTTTTCAACATGGCGTCACGTTTCTTCTTACAGTAAGTAGCAAGTAAATTGTTGATAAAAAGCAACATTTAGAAAACATGGAGATGACTGGTTTTTAAACTCATGGTCTGCTGGATTTGACGGGTTTTGAGGTCACATTTTAAAACGCACGTCGAACGTGGATTTGATCAAATTCACGCTAGTTTCTTGTTTTTAGTTGATAGATAAGTTTATTTAAAACTTAAAGGAAGGAAGGAAAAAGATTTTCAAAATTTGAGCAGATGGTCAGTTTTGTGACTGAACGACATAAATATTTTTTTTTATCATTGATATTTGATTTTAAAATGAATTAGCAAAACTTATATTCGCAGATTTGCAATTTTATTAGGAATACGGAAAATGCAAGGTTTTTGCTGAATCAGAAGAGGAGAAACATAACCCGTGGTACTTTGATTTTGGTTTTGCAAACTAGTTTCATTAAAATTTCATTAACAGCATTTTTAGAGACGTAATTTAGTTTCGTACCTTTGTCTAACTAGTTTGTCTAACTAGTCGGATTTTTATGAAAAATGCCTTCATTCTTGAGTGATTTATGTTAAAATGCTTGCAGCTCTCTCCAAATCAGTTTCTGTCAGTTTAAATTGAAGTAAAAGCAAACATTTAACACTTAAATACATATAAATGTAAAGTATTAAATTAAATATTCAGAATTAATGAAAGGCAGCATTTGTTGCGATAATTTTTGGAGTGAAAAAAAAACTACATTAATGTCAACTTTTTCAAACGATATTTTTCTTAATGTGTGCAAAACTCTTACTTTCCATCTTTTTAATAGACATTGCTTAAGGAAATGATTCTACGTAATCAAAAGTTTTTTAAGAAGAAAAATCATGGAGGAAATAAAAATTAAAAATTTAGCCTAAAAGTCCAAGATGGTATAAAAATTGTTGAAAAAGTTGAAAAAGATGGGCTCTCAAGCACATTTTAATAAAATAAAAAAAAGAATTTTTAGAATATTAACCGCGATGGATAAGTGGTTAAGGAGCTTATCTATCGTAGAACTGGGGTTATATTCCCGGTAGCCCTCTCTTGAAGCCCTCCCAGCTTCAAAACAACGGGTACCAGCTTGTTTTTTGAAGTAAAGACTGTCTGAGAGCAGTGCTGATTGTCCATGGGCCGAAGAGTCTAAAGCAGTTCAAAACAGGTAAATTGGAGACATGATAAACGAATATTTGTTCCGACACCAGAGGTGCAGATTTATTCTTCCAAAATAGAACACTATCTTGCCTGGAAAATATAAAATTATAAAGTTCTCCGAAATATAACTGTCGATTGATTGGCAGTTATCAAAATAGTGAGGAACTATTTCAATTTCACGAATTCGTAATTTTACCAAGAATATCCAAAGAGAAGCGTATTGAATCGACTTGAATTGAATCGACCAATCAGCTGCAGGTGTTTATTCGATAGCGTCTGTTCTACAGGCTGTCTAGTATGTAATTGTTTCATTTGCGATTAACTGCTTTGCTTTTTTCCTATAAACGCTATATAAGTTTATACAATTATAATTTCATTATAAGAGGACATGATACTTCATCGACAATAATTTTAAAGTTTAATTATTTCCGTATAAGTATTTAAAATATGAATTCTGTAAATTATATTCATATATATTTCCATTCCATAAAAATTATATATTTTGATTAAGCTTTTTATTTTACTGTTTAAGAATTGCTGTATCACTCTGAGAATTATCTGAATATTTTCTTTTAAAAATATCTCGATATATTAATTAAAGTGCTTCTTATCATTAAAGGTATCACCTTCATTTTAGTAAGCATTTGTCATACAAATGGATTCTTTTTAAATATCATCTCACATAAAAATAAAAATTGTAAAAGATTTAAAATAAATGTAAATTTTTTTTTAATATTTATTATTTGATATAATTTGGGTTAAATCTGTTTTAATTAAGAAAAGAACAGTGTCATCTGCACACAAAGAACATAATATTTTGCTGCATAAATTATTTGAATAATTTAACAACATTTTGTTTTTCATTCCTTAAAATTTTAATGCTTTAGTACAATGCTATTATTTTAATGACTGAGATAGATTTGGAGTAAATATGTTTGGCTAGTTAAAGATATTGATTTTATAGGATAAAAAAGAGCTTAATGTGTTATTTCAAGTAGTTATTGCACAAAATATACAAAAAAGATAAGCAAAGTGTGACCCCAAATAAATTTAAACATGTATTGCTTCACAAATTTTTACTAAGCAAACGAAAATAATTGCAGGTACATTTCTAAATTTATTTATGCTTTGAAATTTAACAATTTATATGTGCAATAATTCAAAAGTATTTGGTATAAACAGTGCTCATGACAAAATTCATCAATCACATTTTCTTTAAACCCACATCTGAAGTCAAATATTCAAATCTTGTCGTTGAATTTGAATTTACACTATTATTTACAAAAGTATTCAATATTTATTTGTCGAATTTATATTTTCTTACTTTATAAAAAGAAAGCTACATACAATTTTATAAATTCAATATATATTTTTTAGTTGAAATCGAAATATTTGTAAAATTTCTCTCGCTTTTTTTGTTTGGATTAGGTAGTATTTTGTTTTGTCTTTATCTAATGGGCAGTTATAAAATCCAGAAGGAAACTTAGTTTTGTTTTACTTCCTAATATAACACTTCGAAAATTATTTTAAATTCAAAATTTATACATCATTTAACAAGTAAACAATATGTTAATTATACATTAGAATTTAAAGTGTTAGGAATAAAAAATATGAGTTGGACTCTACAATATTCTGAACGCAACAGAGTTGACGCAATACTGTTTTAAAGCTGGGTTTTACCATTATGTCAAAAATTTCAGATCTTAGGTGGCATTGTATTTTCATTTAATATAACCTTATTAAAGTTTAAATGAAAAGTATCTTAGAGTATTAATGTAAGTCATAAAGGTAATGGCAAAAAATGATTAAGCTTGTGGATTGAAATATGATACTGTATATTTTCAATATGATTATATTAGAATTTCATACATTTTAAGTAAAATATCATGCTCATAATTTGAAAAATACCCTACATTGATAGGTTTTGTTTAATTATATATATTCCATGGAAATTTTAAATTTCTAACACTCCACACTCTAAAATTTTTTTGTACGATGACTTTCACTCAACAAAATATATCTGTTCATATGTGATACATGCGTAAAAAACAGGGTACCCAAAACAAATTGTAAAAAATATGGAGGCTGACTGAATACTAATTGCAAAATAAAATTTGTTTATCACACCATTTTTTTCTAACATATTTATAATATTTTTAAGTGCAAAATATTGATTTTCACTTTCATTGCAAATCAAGCTGTAATTCCGTTTCGGAATTATCATCTTAAGAATGCAAGCAACAAATTCGAATTTTCCACATTGAGACTAATTGCACAGTTCGAATTTTGAAACGAAAATGAAATATTTACCAACAAGAAGTAAAATTTATTGTTTCATTGTAGAGTTGGCTCTTATTAAAATTAAAATATGTTCTAAGTGTCTTAAATGAAATCGATAAATTTAGAGTTAATGCAATGCAACAATTGTTCGATTTGTTTACAAACAACGCAGCCTGTGGTTGTGAGAATAAGATCTGTGATTGGTTGACTTGGTGGCAAAAAAATAATTCGATGGTTTCATTGGATGCGAATGGGAATGCGTCAGTAAAGAATGTGAAATATAATCTATTGTCATTAAATTATGACAAAATTTTTCTTGGAGAACTTTATAAAATTAAAAATAAAAAAACATTTTTAATCATTTCGTGAAGAGAAAAAATTACTCCCAAAGTTTCGGAACGAATTTGAACAATAAATGCATGCGGCCCACGAACTATGACCACATTGCCACAATCATACCGTAGGTCTCAAAATTGCAGGGTCTTAGCCTCTTTGACCCCCCGAGCTTACAGCGGGCAGTTGCGGGAATGCTCTTAATTTTATAAATTTATACACAAGTGTACAATCGAAGCATGCTTGTATTATTTATAGAAGATACTAAGTTTAAAAATATTTGAAGAGATAACGTTGTTTTAAGAAAAAAAACTGAATCATGGATTTCAAACAATATTTTTTCATATATATATACAATATATATATATATATATATATATATATATATATATATATATATATATATATATATATATATATATATATATATATATATATATATATATATATATATATATATATATATATATATATATATATATATATATATATATATATATATATATATATATACAATTTATTTCAATATTTTTTTATTTGTTTCACAAGAAGAGAAACATTATCTAAAACTAAATCTTTGGGCTGGAAAATCCTTCCATAAGATTTGTTTGCGTTGTAATGTAAAAAAACACGCATAAATCTAAAATTCTATTTTAACTAATTCCAATAAACATTTGTTTTAGTATGTTATATCAACTAGTATTGCATTTAACTATTACTGAGATTCACATTTAATCCGCTTAAGTTTAAGAGACTTTGTTACAAAATAACATTTTTATGAGGAATTTGTGCTTTATACTTATCCTTTTCTCTGTAAAAAATTATTTTTTGAAACGGAAAATAACTTTGCATTTTCCGAAAATGAGTTATTTTTAATTCTAGAATTTTATCCAAGTAGTCTTTTATCAAAAATGTCCTCATGAGATTATTAGTTTTAAACATATCTCAGAGTCAAAAATCAATTTTTTTGAAATAACTACTGTTGAGCATGTCCTTCGTCTTATTCTCTATAGGTTTTAGAAAATCGAGACTTAATACTTAACTTTTTATTCTCATAAATTAAATTTGAAAATATAAATTTTTCTAATTTTTTATTAAACTTCATTCTGCTTTGAGATTAAAATTATTACTACTTTTTAAGCTCTTGAATTGTACTCCTGAAATATATTTAATATATATATTATGGGATTTTTTTTCTTGTGTATGTACAAATGTAATGTTACTTAATGGTTGACGCTAAAATGTTAAGTCAGCAAAAGCATTAATATACCAATATTCTTATTGTAATTCGCGATCGCAACGAACTATAGGGGGCGTTGTTGTATGAGACGCATACCTGCGGTTTCTATATGAACCGTCATTCAGTTACTCTGGAGACGTCTTTAATGTAGCGTGTAGCATTGTAACGTTCCTTTTTTAATGTGGCTTATTAAATTTAAAAAAGAAAAATGTTTGATATCTTTTCTTATGCAACCGAAAACAAGATGGTATCTCTTTTTTTTTTTAAAGAAGAAACATCGAAAACACATCTGAAAAATATTTGTAAATAAACAGAAAAAAATATGTATCTTCTTATTAGAGTTAAAACCTAATGCCTGAGAAATAGTTTTACTAAATTTAATGATATAACCTGAAAGGCCTATTTAAACTTTACATTCCATAGTTTTAAGAATCATATTACTTCAAACACTAAAATAAGCAAAAAGTATACATAAGCTTCATAATTTTATGTAATTTAATTTTGTAAAACAAGTAATTTTATCAAAATAATTATAGTAATTTTATCAAAAGCAATTTTGACAAGTAATTTTATCAAAAAATTTTAAGTTTTAATAAAAATCATTATTTAGAAACTGAAAAACGTAAAGTAAAGAATGCTTACGATACAAAAAAAAAAAACAATTCTAAAAATTCCTTATATTAAAATAAACAACTTTCATGTTTTTTCTCTTTTGATTCATAATCGGACGTAAAAAACCATTCTATAGAAAACTATCATCAAGAAAAAACTACTTAAAAGTAAAATTTTTTATTTTATAAAAATTAACACTTTCCTGCTTTATAAATCAGAAGAATTCTAAAATGATTTGTTCTTCGATTTTTGCTTCCATTTTTTAGTGCTACGAAAATGCGTCTTTGGGATTTGCCAAAAATAAAACAAGATGCAATTTTATTTTTTCTGGAGCGAAATATTTTGCCCATTGTCCACCGAAATCCGATAAACTACTTTGATTTTAAATAAAGTGTTTCGTTTTATGATTTGTCACAAAAATTTTAGGTGTAGATTGGCGGCACTTAAAAACAGCCAAATCTGTAGCTGCTGTAGAATTAATACATAAGTACCGAATTTTTATTCATACTTTTCTGAAACATATTACTTGAAACATTAGAATATGCAAGAAGTATACATAAACGCATAATGTTATACCATTTATGTTTTCAAGAAAAGTATTTTGACCAAAATTTTTATTAAAAAATTATAAACTATAAAACGGAAAATAAGGAATTCTTAGGATAAAAAACGATTTTAAGAATTCTTTACATTGAAATAAAACCTTTCATATAGCTTCTTTTCTTATTATTCTTATAGTTCTTAATCAGACGTAAGAAACCATTCTGTAGAGAACTATCATCAAATAAGAAAAAAAAGTTTTACAAGCTAATTTTTTATTATAAAAATCATAACACTTACCTTCTTTATAAATCCGTAGAGTTCCAAATGAAATGTTTTTCGTTTGAAAGTTTTATTTTCAAATAATATGTGCATAGATTATACCTTTATTACTTTTAGATAACATACCACACATCAAAATTTTATAATTGTAAGATCTCTATATGAATTTGAATATGTAACTTAAAAACAGAACAGCTGAATTCTAGTTGAAATTATCTATTCTTTCAAAACTAAGAAATACTTACGATAAAAAATTTATTAATCATCAGCACAAATGACACTATTTCAAGTAATTTGGTTGATTCTTTATTGTTGTTTTCCGAATTATATAGATACAGAAATATATACTGTTCTATAACAAAGAAAAATTCTATAACTATTGCAGTTCTTGACGTTCTGAATTCACATTTCTTTATTGGAATGACGAAAGCAATATTGACTTCATTATAATTTGTAATGAATTGAAGACAGAAAAAATTATTTTACCATAATATACACATCTGTAACAGCAAGTGATCATGAAATTGTAAGTTATGTTGTTGGTAATAGAAAGGTAAAAATTATTGAGAAATTGTTCTTCAAATGCTTGGCGTGTTCTGCTTCAATGTTTGGCATGTTCTGGTTAGTTTTTTCAAGTTCTAATGCTGTTCCTTAGGGAAAGTTTGATTTTTATTTGCTGCTAAGAAAATGGCGTCCGTCATGGCCGATGATTTTGTTGGAACTAAATTAAAACGTGATAAATTATTGTCTGATATTTACAGGCTCCCGATAGAGGGCGTACTCGAGCGTTGCGATCGCGAATAATATTGAATCATATTTTTAAGAAAATAACTAATTTCTGTATTTTGAGTGTAAGAGATTTAAAGAGATTATCTGGATAAATATTTTAATCATTACTTTATGATTAATGTTTAGTTTGCTTATACTCATATATGGCAACGTTACTTTTAAAAAGTAACGAGCAAAAGTACAAGTATTTTTGAAAAAAGTAACGAGTAAAAAGTAAAGAGTTCTTATTTCAAAAAGTAACGAGTAAAAAGTACAAGTAAAAGTACAAGTACTAAACAAAAAAGTAACGATTTAAAAGTATATTTCTAGGAAATCGAAAATTCAAAGTAACCTAAAATTTTATTGAATAATATTCTTATGTTCTTTAATGTTTTTGCAAAATTGTTTTTATTTATTTAATTATTTTTAATTTTGAAAGTTATGGACATTAATTTATTTTTAAATTCGGAAGAATATTATAATATAATTTTATAATATAATCGTATAATATAATTTTAAAGTGAAATATAATTTTAATATCAAACTTCTCATGGATTTGCACGAAAAAGAAATTTTATCTATTGATTTTAATTTTTAGTTTATTATATTTATTTATTTAAATTACCATTGATTTAAAATTGTTTTACTCTGTAGAAACGTGCTTTAAAAGCATAAACATAAACAAAGCAAACACGGAGTTTCAGATAGCTTTGTGATCTTTGAGCTAGTAAAAAGTAATTGAATGTGCTGTATAAGTTGAATCAGAACAGTCTACAGTTTTATTTGTAACAATGGCTAATGCTGAAGTCATGCGAGAAAATCATTTTTCGAACATTTCTGCCTAACGGAATAATTAAAATTTGTAAACGAATTTTAGTATCAGCGGCTAAATTAATACCTTCGAGTTTTCAAGAGTTAAAATAGTAATTATAATAGTTTTCAATAGCTCAAATAGTTCTGAAGTTCTTAGAGATTTGACTGGGCGTTGTCTGTCAAGGTCGGGCATAAACATAATTTTAGTAAAAAATGTAGTAGGTAAAAATGTATTTAGTAAAAAATGTATTAAGACGAAAATGTATTATTAGTGAGTTCAAAAAGAAAATTGAAAAACTTAATAATAAAATCCAACATTTTTTATTTAAAATTTATTAAATAAATGCATAAAACTCGAACATGAATGAAAATAACTTGCTAATTAATGTTTTTATTCATTTTGCAAAATAATTGCATTTCGAAAGTGGTGTCACTGAGTCTGCTGCGAGAATTTCTCAGAACGTGCTTAACCACGCTGAATAAGCGCTCCACGGGAGCACTAGAAAGTACTGCTGTACTGTATTTCACATATAATTCTTTTACGATTGGATATCGATTCAAAATTGATAAGCTTTCGGTTTCGACATTTGAGCTCATGCATGCCATAAATTCTTCTGTCGCTGGTGATTGGCATGATGTTTTCAGCTTCAGAAAATTTAAAATCCTTGGATTTTTTTCTGTTAAGTTTTTAGTTATAACAGGGTGTTCAGCTTGGACAATTCTTTCCAATTTTTTTGTAGCATCCTCCCTAGCTTTCATTCAAGGTACCAGACCTGCAGCAAACAATAAATCGTCCTGCGATTTCACATCGCGAAACCTTTCGCGCACGCCATTTAAAAGAGCTTTGTTTAAAGGTTTACAAACTGTTGTTTTAATAATGTTACTATGAAGCTCTTCTTCAAAAGAACTGTCTTTTCCCCTTCAGGAATGACAATTTTAAAAGGTCAAGGTATTTAAACACGAAGTTAGCTGGGTTTTTTTTAAAATTTTTTTTATGAAAGCTTACCGAGTTTTAGAAAAAAGTAACGATTTCATTGGACATTTCCGTTACAAATACTTGTACTTTTTCCCAAAAAAAGTTACGAAAATACAAGTAAAAGTACTAAATTTAAAAAGTAACGAAGTGCAAGTAAAAGTACGTACTTTTTACTTGTACATTTTTTCTAAGGTAATATATTTATTTATTTCGAACACACTAAAAATATCGCCAAACTATTATTGACGCTAGTGATGCTAAACTGAAGGTGGTATTAAATAATATTGGTATCAAATAATTCAATAAAATAACATAAGTGCTGGGATAATGAGAACATATTATACCATACTTCACGAATTTAATAAAGTTAAATTTTACTCGTGATAATCTGTCATGGAAGACAAAAGATAAATAATTCATAAGCATGTGAAAAAAAAACTATTTTTTGATTATTAAAGCGGCAAGCAAGCAATTCACCCATATAATAAATTGTTTAATAAATCTTATAGAAGCCTTTTTTTTTTTTGGTTTGTAGTGCGTAACCAGTTGTTGGAACCAATGGGAAACAATATTTTTCGGGACTTATCTCCAAGAAGAATGTTGTTATCGGTAATAAAAATCACGTTTTCGGATATGAGTTGCATAATTTTGAATATTCGTTATTATTAGTTTCTTTTTTTCCTATTCTACTATTTTATTATCTCATATAGCTATCATATCTAAGGAAACAATATTTTTCGGGACTTATGTCCAAGAAGAATGTTGTTATCGGTAATAAAAATCACGTTTTTGGATACGAGTTGCATAATTTTGAAAATTCGTTATTATTAGTTTCTTTTTTTCCTATTCTACTATTTTATTATCTCATATAGCTATCATATCTAAGGAAACAATATTTTTCGGGACTTATGTCCAAGAAGAATGTTGTTATCGGTAATAAAAATCACGTTTCTGGATATGAGTTGCATAATTTTGAATATTCGTTATTATTAGTTTCTTTTTTTCCTATTCTACTATTTTATTATCTCATATAGCTATCATATCTAAGGAAACAATATTTTTCGGGACTTATGTCCAAGAAGAATGTTGTTATCGGTAATAAAAATCACGTTTCTGGATATGACTTGCATAATTTTGAATATTCGTTATTATTAGTTTCTTTTTTTCCTATTCTACTATTTTATTATCTCATATAGCTATCATATCTAAGGAAACAATATTTTTCGGGACTTATGTCCAAGAAGAATGTTGTTATCGGTAATAAAAATCACGTTTCTGGATATGAGTTGCATAATTTTGAATATTCGTTATTATTAGTTTCTTTTTTTCCTATTCTACTATTTTATTATCTCATATAGCTATCATATCTAAGGAAACAATATTTTTCGGGACTTACGTCCAAGAAGAATGTTGTTATCGTTAATAAAAATCACGTTTCTGGATATGACTTGCATAATTTTGAATATTCGTTATTATTAGTTTCTTTTTTTCCTATTCTACTATTTTATTATCTCATATAGCTATCATATCTAAGGAAACAATATTTTTCGGGACTTATGTCCAAGAAGAATGTTGTTATCGGTAATAAAAATCACGTTTCTGGATATGAGTTGCATAATTTTGAATATTCGTTATTATTAGTTTCTTTTTTTCCTATTCTACTATTTTATTATCTCATATAGCTATCATATCTAAGGAAACAATATTTTTCGGGACTTATGTCCAAGAAGAATGTTGTTATCGGTAATAAAAATCACGTTTCTGGATATGACTTGCATAATTTTGAATATTCGTTATTATTAGTTTCTTTTTTTCCTATTCTACTATTTTATTATCTCATATAGCTATCATATCTAAGGAAACAATATTTTTCGGGACTTATGTCCAAGAAGAATGTTGTTATCGGTAATAAAAATCACGTTTCTGGATATGAGTTGCATAATTTTGAATATTCGTTATTATTAGTTTCTTTTTTTCCTATTCTACTATTTTATTATCTCATATAGCTATCATATCTAAGGAAACAATATTTTTCGGGACTTATGTCCAAGAAGAATGTTGTTATCGGTAATAAAAATCACGTTTCTGGATATGACTTGCATAATTTTGAATATTCGTTATTATTAGTTTCTTTTTTTCCTATTCTACTATTTTATTATCTCATATAGCTATCATATCTAAGGAAACAATATTTTTCGGGACTTATGTCCAAGAAGAATGTTGTTATCGGTAATAAAAATCACGTTTCTGGATATGACTTGCATAATTTTGAATATTCGTTATTATTAGTTTCTTTTTTTCCTATTCTACTATTTTATTATCTCATATAGCTATCATATCTAAGGAAACAATATTTTTCGGGACTTATGTCCAAGAAGAATGTTGTTATCGGTAATAAAAATCACGTTTCTGGATATGAGTTGCATAATTTTGAATATTCGTTATTATTAGTTTCTTTTTTTCCTATTCTACTATTTTATTATCTCATATAGCTATCATATCTAAGGAAACAATATTTTTCGGGACTTATGTCCAAGAAGAATGTTGTTATCGGTAATAAAAATCACGTTTCTGGATATGACTTGCATAATTTTGAATATTCGTTATTATTAGTTTCTTTTTTTCCTATTTTACTATTTTATTATCTCATATAGCTATCATATCTAAGGTATTATTTTATTTTCTTATATATTTTCTTGCATATTTATACACATAAATCAATATTTATGGATAATTATATTCAATATAGATTAGCTGAGAATTAACATAAATTTTTTGAGATATTTGGAATACTTCGTTTCATTTTTAGTAAATACATTGTAAATCGAGTTATATTGCAAAAAACAATGTTAGTTATTCAAAAGAATTTCGATTTATCTATGAAATTGTCTTCCTGCTAACTATTAAATCTAAATTATCCTGCTAACTATTAAATCTAGTCCATTCAATAGATTATTTTGTCTAAGTTCAGGACAAATAAGATTAAAAGAGTGATGAAAGGAAGATAAGGCATTTTATAATATCCTTTTATGTATTAAGTTTCATATTTTAAAAAAGTAAGATATGCTTGCGTAATGCATCTTTTCATTCATTATCTTAATGGAAAGCATTTTGTTTCAGATTTGATCTTTTAGAGTTTAGAGATCTTGTGTTGCATTGATAAGGATTATTACGAAACGAGGAGCTAGTATTACGGTAATTATGCTAATAGCTCAGAATTATTAACTCCATATAATAAACGGATTTCAATTAAGAATTTCATGGCGCTGTTTTAACTATCTACTATGCATGCTCTTCAAGAATATCAAAACAGTTCATTCGAGTTTTGTATTAATTAAAAATTTTCAAAAATTATATTAATGTATTTTTAATAAATGTTTCAAATAAACTGATTTGATTACACATGACTTACTTTCTCCTTTTTAAAAAAACATTTAAAATTTTTGTTAATTAAAATATTGTTTTATGTATTCAAATAAGCCCATTAACATAGCACGCATAACGAAATATGCATACTTTAAAAATGAGAAGTATACTTTATAAAATAGTACAGTACCGCTCAAAAGTATCACTACACCTAGAAACTTATAAAAAAATGGCAAAATTCAAAGTGTCATAACTTCTTTAAAAATGATCAAAAATGCTTCTGCTTTAGCTCATTTTGAAGCTTAAAATCTCTACTTTTATGTACTTTAATTGTTTTTAATTAAAATATTTTACAACTATGTACAATTACACTCTAAACAATCATAGAAAACTGTATTAATTTTTTGTGAAGTTTGACGCGATGTACGGGCACAAAGGGGTTAGATATTGTTAATTTTTATTATACCATTGAAAAATTTGGACTTCTAGCTTTTATTTAAAGAAAAAAATTCCAAAAAAACATGTTTTTTGACGAAGTTATTGTCAAATAAAAAAAAGGTTTTTTTCCAGAATTTAATGATTTTTCAGCAATTATAATGAATTTTAGTGTAATTATAATATGATATGAAATTTTTTTAATTAAAATAAATTAAAATTTAATATTTCTTGATAATATTATTTCATAATTTATTATAGCAATTTTAACTTGTTTTTTTGGAAAATATAATAATGAAATAAGAATCAACGTTTACAATTTAATATTTTGAAATTTATTTTTTCGTATTTTTTTTAGAAAAAATTTGAAAACAAAAATGTAATAATGAAAAAATATTTTACATCATATTTTGCTTTCTTCAAAATATCCTCCCCGCGCTTTTATAACTGCAGCACACACTCGAGGCATCCGATCAGTCAGCTTTTTTAATGTTATCTTGTCTATTTTTCGCCACTGCTCTTGAAGGACTTTCCACATATGATTTATGCTGGTTAATGGATCGAAGACCGAAGGTAGGAGGACGAACATATATAGTTCCTGTGCGAAATTCATTATAATTGCTGAAAAATCTTTAAATTCTGAAAAAAAAACTTTTTTTTTTATTTGACAATAACTTCGAAAAAAAAAACATGTTTTTTTGGAATTTTTTTTTTAAATGAAAGCTAAAAGTCCAATTTTTCAATACAATTTTCTATGATTGTTTAGAGTGTAATTGCACATAGTTGCAAAATACTTTAATTAAAAACAATTAGAGTACATAAAAGTAGAGATTTTAAGCTTCAAAATGAGCTAAAGCAGAAGCATTTTTGATCAATTTTAAAGAAGTTATGACACTTTGAATTTTGCCATTTTTTTTATAAGTTTCTAGGTGTACTGATACTTTTGAGCGGTACTGTATGTATTTTTTAAAAAAATTATTTTTTCGGCTTTAATTTAAGCCCAATACGAAAGTTAGTGTTTCTAATTTTAGTTTCTTAAGTTTCTTTTAACTAAATGTTTTAAAAACACTATGTGAAGCGTATATGTTTGGTTTTTAAGCAATTGGTGATGTAAGCCATGCACTCGTTTGTTAGCACGATGAATTCAATCAAGTGTATACGAATTTCAAGCTTCAAAATTATTTTATGCGTAGAAATGTTTGATATAAAAGTTTAGCATGACTTTACCTATTGTCATAATTTAAAATTAGACTAGAAACTTAGATCGGAAAATTCAGAATAATGCTTCTAAAGACGGATTTATTTATTATGAAATTACGATTAGATGCAATAAAATATAAAATCGATGTCAAAGCATTTTTAAGAATTCATTTCTAT
Source organism: Parasteatoda tepidariorum (assembly GCF_982258835.1). NCBI lineage: Eukaryota > Metazoa > Arthropoda > Arachnida > Araneae > Theridiidae > Parasteatoda > Parasteatoda tepidariorum. The sequence continues at coordinate 57,673,578 of NC_141764.1, read as the reverse complement.
TACTGGAAGACATAATGCATTTATCAATAGTCCATAAAACGATATAGTTAGAATGAAATCATAAAGCAATAATGTAAAAAAAATATATATATGCAGTTGCTCTGAAACGAAGGATTTTTTTTAACAGAGGTCCAATTAATTTGAGTGGCACAATGAATTAATCCGTATCACGTAAAATTTATAAGTTACATAAAAGTTTGTAACTTAATTATGTTATAATCTCATCGTTACTTATAAAACGCAATGAGAAGTCAATATTTTTTAATTTTTTAAATTTTTAAAAGTTTAATACTTTTAAACTTTACTTAAAGAACTTGCTCTTTTAAAGGATTATTCATCAATATTTTTAACTATATTCTTTCCAAACTGATGTCTTTACTCGTTTTCTTAAATTTTAGGAAATAAACAATGAATAGCAAACACAATGCATGTTCTTTTATAAGTTTTTTTTAAACAAAGTTGTTTTTATTAGAATTTATTATTTATACCTAAACATCGTGATATTTTAGTAATATCTATTATCGTTGCTTAATAATATTATTGCTATTATTTTTATTATTACTTATATATGACTGAACCATCCAATATATTGCAAAATTTAATCAAACAATATCGCGTAAACATATAAACATCTAAACCAGAAATATTTAAGCTTTTTAACTTAAATGTATTAATTTTTTTAAAGTCTTCTCAAATTCACTGCTTAAATTTTTTTTATTATTTGGGACAATTTTTTTAATTAAGCTGTGATCACAATGTGCACCTGTAAGACTTTCCACATCATGAATATTTCTTTAGAGCTTAAGGATTTAAATGACGTTTATTTTAGAAAATTTATAACGTAATAACATGTTATTATTGTTTACATTTAACGTCAGTATTTCAAAGAAACCTAATGTAAAAATTTGAAAAGATATTTTCGTAGAATATACCAAAAATAATAAAAAATATGCAAAGTTATCCCAAAGAGTTTTAAAAAATATACGAAAAAAAAATTTCTAAGAAGCTCGAGAATTGAAGTTAAATGAAGACTCTAGATTTAAATAAAGAAACCTAAATAGAGAAAGGATCATATTATCTATTAATATTTCAAAATATTTCTTACATGATTTTTAATGCTTAAGAAAATGTAGGGAGCTTACAAAGAAATTAACATACTAAAATAAATAAATAAATAGAAACGTTTTTAGGGCAGCCAAATGCTCCAGAAACTTTTAAATTAATTGTTATAAAGCTCTTTCTTGTTCTACCTTTCGAAGAAAGAAGAATAAGAAAGAAAAAAAATTCAAATCACTTAGCTATGCAAGGAAATGCAAAATGAAAATAAAACTCTTCAGTTTCCTTGAAAATTAGCAATTAAAAAAAGTTGAATTAATAATTATAATTTCCTGAAATTTATCATCTCTATACGTATCTATATATTTCTCTTATATTGCAATATAAACTAAGATATTTCTCTATCGGCAACAATAGAGTTATTATTCATTTTGTTAGGTGCCTTAAGTAATGATTTAAGTAGTGTAAAAATTAGTTATGGGTTAAATATTTAGATTAATTTTGTTAGGTTATCTTAAGTAATAATTTAAGTAGAATTGAATAGTTAGTTTCATGTTAAATATTTATTTAAAGTAATTTTACAGTTTTATGAAGAAAAAAAATAGTTGCTAAGTAATTATTTAGGTCTATTCTTGATCTTGACCTATTCTTGAATATTCGGCATGGTTGCAATTAAATTTTAGATGTTGAGCAAGATAACTTTGAACGGTGACCAAACTAGCGCCGAAGGTGACTGAAATGCAATTATTATAAAAATTATTTTGAAAATTCTGTTTAAATTTGAAACATTTTTTAAACTATTTTGTAATTATTGATAATATCACAAACTAGTGTATCAAAATTTCAAAAAAATGTCCCTTCATTAAAAATATTCCTATGATATCACATTAAATTATCATTATGTTTATCAATCCTATAATAATATTTTCAAGTATTAATTAGTAAATAGGTTATATTTACATTTATTACAAGCTTTGTAAAAAATCGTGTCAAGTCGACATATGCATTTAACATTATAAATACAAAATTGTAAAAAAAAGTTTGGAAATAACTTTACAGAATATTGCTAAATAATAAAATGATAATTTGACGAAAATAATAAAATGACAATTTTTTATATAATGTTAACAGAGCATCATTATGAGATTTAAATTTTTCCTTAGGAAACAAAATAAATGACTGCGTAGCATTCGAAGGGTTGGTGATCTAATCGATCAGGAAACTGAAGCTTTTTTTAATATAAATTTCAATATGGTATAATAGAATGAATAAGCAAAATTAATTTTAATTGCAATATATTATGTATTAATAGATCACACTTACGAAAATTTGCAAATTTTTTTTTGCAAATATAACAGTAATCTTTACTTTCAAACTTCTATAAAAATATTTTTTCTTTTGAACAAAATCAAATATTTATCATTAAATACTTTCAAACCTGTGATGATATAAGCTATTTAAATTTATTTTCAAATGTAAATGTCTTTCCAAATGAAATGCCATTATTTTTATTTTCAAACAAACTAGAGCAAATAACTTTCTTTGCATCTTACATCAATATTTAAGTTAAATATTTTACAAAGCTTTGTTGACTTATTCTATTTATTTTACATTATTACACCTTTTTAACTATTCATATTTGTAAAACTATTTTTAAATTGGTATTAAAAGCTAATTAGTTGTATCATTTCAAAACTGTTTGAAGCTACCAATACTTGTTTGCATTTTGCAAAATATATTCTAATAATTATTTCACTCCCCATGTTATAAATGGAATTTAGAGGAATAGATTGATATCTTCAGGCTTATTGACGAGTAGATTTTCTTAATGTGGGTGCATTGATATAGAATACTAGTCATGAAATGTTTACTTTGCTATTGAACCCCAAGGCAAAAGGCTCAGACAATGTTGACGGAGATATTGAATTTCACAGTCTATGTGGAAATAATATTCTTTCATGTTTTCTCGCCATATATCTCTGACATTACGCTTCAAAATTTAAAGACAATGCATAGAAATGTGTAAAATGAATGGTTCAGCGCTGATAACAAAAAATTAAATACATGTAGAAAATTCAGAAAAATCATTAAATTGCTACAAATTTACAAAATTGAAAAAAAAAATTAAAATAATTTGTCACCTAACTTTTGAAGTAATTAATACGGGAAAACTTTCAAAGTGTTAGAAAGATCGCCAGTGCATGTATTACGTTTATTACGTATATTCTGATTCAAAATATATTTATTAAATTTTTTATGTGTTGCTATCGGATAAAGCCCGCTGTTCAGTATCGCTCACTGACTCCGATGATTGATTCGCAATAATTGTTGTTTCTTGACATTAGAGTTTTTTTTTTTTACGAAGGCTTAAATAATTTGCTTATATATATACAAATTTTTTCTTTTTTGTTTACATTAGGGATACTCCTTCTTACATCCAAATATTTACCTCATCATTAGATTAATATTAATTAGTGAATATAATTATAATAATAATTACTTGCATAGTTTTACTTAGTAAACATTTTTGAAGTAACAGTTAAAATTAAAGGAATTTTGACATAATATAGTGCAACTACCATTTTGATGCCGGGTGATCGATAGTGGAAGTGGAAATATATAAATTCATTATTGTTCTTTTTGGCCGTTTATGAATGGATGAAACAAAATGACAGTATCCTGGAAATTATTATGAATCGTAGTAAAAATCCAGTTTATTAAACAATAATTCGTGAAGATTATAAACAATGGCCATTATACAAAATTACAAATTTTTAAAATAAATCCCTTAAAGGGATCAAGAAAATATAACTTCGATATTGAGAAGTTTTTGTTAGCATATTGTTAGAGTTGCATTTTTTAAGACGGTTAGGATGGCTGGGACTGGAGCGCCCAAGGGGCCTCCTAGTCACCACAAATTTTGAATTAAAAAGTGAATACAATTGTTCTTAACGGATACAGGAGAAGCATAGGTAAGAAATCCAAAATTGGCGATTTATTAAAGTATAAAATAACCAAAACAAAGCCAACTCCGCTATCAATATTGGGATTAAAAAAATGCCTTGACGATCACGAGTCGCCAGCAAATTTATGGAAATTATTGCAACCATGCAACTGAAACATTCAGCGATTAGAAATTAGAATAAAAAGTTATAAATAGATTTTTGTTTCCGATTAGGTGTGACAGTGAATTAATAAGTCTGCGTTAGTATTGAACTAAAAAGTATCCGTTATATTGATCTATACAAGAAAAAGAATAAATATTTTATGTTCGTTTCAAAGAATTAAGTCTTTGATTTATTTTAAATATATAATTCGATTAATAAAAATAATCAATGATATTTTTAAAGGATAGGAAATAAATATGCAATGCCTATTGAGGCATCACAACCACTATAATTATTAAATTTCCATTCACTGGTACATAAGACGTGTTGACTCGATTATATCCTGAGGTACCTCTTGATAGGTGATTGCTAAAATTGATAATAACACAGCACCTACAATAACAATTTCGTTGCTTCCAAAATAAACATTCAATATTTTTCGTGATATATTAAATGCAATTTGTGCCTGCATCACATCATGCATGAAACTGTTGTTCTTAATAATTTAACGTCTCATTCTAAGTGCAATTTACAATATTATAGTAATTTGCACCGCACCGAAAAACAATTGTAAAACGATTAATAAGATTAGACACCAATTTAAATGAGTTTTTCATAAAATATAGCGTAAAAAAGTAATATCATAGAATTAAGTTCCAAAAACTCTTTTGGTTGAAAGAAAACAATCAAAATCAAAAAGGTAATAAAATCAGAGTAGAATAGGAAAATAAATATCACATGTAAATACTTTTATACTTGGGATAAAAGTATTTTACAGGAAAGCAATAAATTTATAAAATTTATAAATTTTATGCTGATAACAACCTTAAACTCATGGAAATTGATGTGTTTAAAATGGATCCTAAAACGGAATTTTTCGTTCAATAAAAATGCACAGACAGCAATGGAAAACTGCGTAATACCATTATGTTTTTATGTTATATTTAGTTAATTTTTATGTAATATGATTATAATTGGTATGGTATTCGATAAATTGGTTTTTGAACTCGTTTCTCAAGAATTGTTTATCGAACAATTCTTTTCGAGGCTTTTATTTTAAATTATTAATTTTCTTGGGCAGATAAATTTTAAAATATGACAAATTCGTTTGTATGTTAAAATAAAAAGTGCTTGTCATAATTCACTCAATGATGTCAATATTTTAAAATTAAAGATACTGGATCCCATTTTGTTTTTGGAAATGCATACGTTGTATTGCCTTACTAGCATACATGTTATCATCAGGTTAATCTGAAATTTAAATATGCACTGCAATAATGAAAAATTTGGTGGAAACATTGTGAAAAATAAAGTTTTAATTCGGATAAGACACAGTAGCCAACCATTCAGTCCTTGATGATTTAGATTCTAGATGAACCTTCCTCAATGGGTTTATCTCAAATCTTTTACTACAGGTACTTCCAACAACTAAAAGATATATACTAATCCAACTAAGTAGTTAATGTAAGTTTTAATTAGCATCTAATAGCTAATTATATTAGGTAATTAAAATATTTAATGAGATCACAAAACCAAATGACATTTATCTACCTATTAAGTTATAAAACTAAACTTAAAGATCATATAGTAAATGAAAAAAAAATCAACATGAGAAATACTTTGAATATCTTTCAAGCTATTCACCATATTTTCGTAAACCGGATTGCAGCTTTCATGTTTTGTGTTCAACTTCGTAAACATTCTTGGTAATTAGTAATAAATATTAAACAACTTAAAAATCCAAAAATGTTAAAAATAGTTTCCCAGAAAATTTATATGCGAAACATCAAAAGTATACAGTGTAAAAAATTCCGGATGAAAAAACGTACTGACAATCAAGGTACCGGTATTTTTTCCTGTAATTTTCGTGCTTTTTTTACCGGAGCATGTTAGAGAACAAAAAATATAAAGCGTAATTTTGTCCCTGATTATTACTGTAAAATAACTAAATAAATATTACTGTAAAAATTACGGTGTAATATTTTAAGGCAAAAAATGAATTTTAAGCAAAATGGATTTTACAGATGATGCATCCAAAGTGCAGGTTCTATGTACCTTAATTTGATCCGGAATATTTTACAGTGTTGATCTGAAATTTTGAAATACAAATTTCTACTAGTATTTTCAGCAGTAGATTTCTATTTTTTAGCATACTTCATGAGGATCATATTGTACTAGGGGGAAGGCAAAATTGAGAGATACATCACGCCTTAACGTTCCGTTTTTTTTCAGAATTTAGTTATCAATTTTGATCACAGGAGCTCTAAATCCTATCAATAACACATCCAATAATATAACCTTGTATTATTGAATACGTCTCAGAATACAAGGTAACTCCTTGATCAAGCATCCGGAGAATCTTGTTTTCTAGGCTCTTGCTCAAATCTATGACACTACAAATTGCACCAAATAATGTCAAGTATCATATCACACTGCATGAAAGTTCGGATCAAATTATGGAATAAAGTACCGGCACTATAGCAGAATCAACCATAAAACCAATTTTTAACGTAAAGTGTTATATCGTAAATCTTATAGTAATATTTTTTAATTAGAGTGGTTTCGTAATTTTATGGTAATTATTATTGCAAACAACACTGCATTTAAGAATTTTTGTTCCGTAAAATGTTCCGGTTAAAATAGGTTTTACAGTTAAAAGTGCCGGTAACCTGAATGCTGGTACTTTTTATCCATAATTTGATCCGGAATTATTTTCAGTGTACAGAAAAATTTTTGACAATATTTTTAATTTCTTTAAGATTTTATTTTTTAAAATTATTTTCTACTTTTTCCAATTATCCCAAAGTTTGAAATTATAATAAATTTGGATTTTATGTGAAAGAAAATTTGCCACCTTATGAAAATTTTAACACTGAAGAAGAAACTCTTTTTTAAAAAAAAAAAAAAAAAAAAAAAAAAAAAAAAAAAAAAAAAAAACTATTTATAAAAGAAACAGTTGAAAAATCAAATATATTAAGATACCCTTTCTAACTAAGCAATCAAATTTCTGGAACATAAATTCTGTTGTAATTCCCTGATAGAAGGAAGCATAGGTAAATAAGAAATACTTAATTATTCTTTATCTGAATTAAACCACTGACAGGCGTGTGCGGAATAACTTGATTTATTCTCAGTCTGTATGTTTAATTCCTTGCAATCTTTGAGAGTAACTCACTTATTGCGCAATCAAAGCGAACTCGTAATTAAATAACATGGGAATCACATCGTTGGTAATTTCTCGACAGGCATACAAATATTCTCTTTACATTATTTGAACTAGCTCTGTTTTGCTGTTGAATAAGTTTAAAAGCGAATACCAGTCTAGTAAAGGAAATTCTTGCCTTCATTACGGCGTCTTCCCTATTCCGTGCTCTGAATTTCGAATAAGGAGATTTATTCTTGATTACAATGATTCCGAATACATGTGATTACAATACGCGTTCTTTGATTAGCTTTGCGTTTAGGATGATGGTTCTAAGTTTATTTAGTACTGAGAGAATACTTTTTCTCAAGTCAAAGTTCAAAAGATCTTAGATTCACAGTATTTTAAGCAGAGGTTTCGATTTCAGTTTGAAATTATTTAAATATATTTTAAGGGATGGTTTAATATAGAGAGATAGCATTCCATTTTTTTTTCAGAATAGGAAACAATTAATTCTATATTTATGATGTTACCAAACTTTGAGACTTTATTTAAAAATATCGTTTACTCTTGTTAAATCAATAGTTATTCTAACTGAAGGAGTCGAAAATTTGAATATCTAAATTTCAAATATAATTGTGTATTGAATATCTAAGTTTCAAATATCATTAAATAAAACTAGCTTTTAAAGAACATAATAAATTTGACTATTATTTTAAAATTTATCTGACTTATAAGTTACAGCTCAGAAAAATGCCTGTAAAATCTTTTTAGAATTTCTTAAGCAATTTTGCTCATATTTCGTAAAAAACTTTTTTCTGGAACAATTTAATATCTAAAATATGATTATGATTTATTCTCTAAAAAATCTAAAATAAAACATATGTTAAATATCTTAAGTTATTTAGTTCACATAAACCTATATTTTAAAGATATCTTCAGATCTCAGATTCAGATCAGATCTCAGATATACCAGATATCTTCAGATATCTTTAGATATCTTGAAGATTTTCTTCAGATTCTATTTTGAAGATTTTCTTCAGATTCCATTCTGAAGATTTTCTTCAGATTATTTTCTTAAGATTTCCTTCAGAAAATATTCCTGAGAAAATCTTAAGAATGAGTGGGCCAAATAACGTAGGATATTCTTAAGAATTTTTTTAAAGAAATTCTTAAGATTCTTTTTAGTGGGGAAGGAAAAAAGAATTATAACTATTGTACGAAGAAAAGAATTCTGTTGTAAGAATACCACACAGAATGCTTGTGACATTTATGGTAAAAAGAAAAAAAATAATTGTGGTTAATAGAATGATGATATACGGTATCTAAAAAATGAATTTAGTGATTTTACGTTCATATTTTAATGATTTTCTGAAAATTCAGGTTTTTAAAATTAAAGTTCTTATTACCACACATTTAGTAAAAAAATATTAATCTGAAAAGTAAATTTTATAGAATAACTGGTTTTCATGCTATGCTTTAAGGTATCATGTTAAAAAAATAACAAAATGTTATCAGATATCAAATTTCATCACACATTATAAAATTATATTTTCTTGTCAATTTTACCAAAATCTTTATCAGTGCTCTTCGCTTAAAATTACTGAACATTTTGAGGTTCCATAGAGCCAGGAGCATAGCTAGTTTTACCGCAATATAGCAGCTTTGAATATACTTTTCGTCTCAGTTTTTTATCGGTATCAATTACCTTAGTATTATTTTTGAAACCTCTTAAGTATTAAAGGTTGGGATTAAAAAATTAAGCTTTGGAAACTTAAATTGTTTAAACACTATATATTTTCTTTTAAATCAATATACACAATGTATACAAATGGAATCGTGCGGACTTAGAATTAAAAAGAGTTTTTTAAATGGTATATTTCCTTTGTAATAAAATTTTTGCTAATTTTGATTACTTTGCATTTATTTCTGATTAGGAATATCCTATTTGTTTACAATGACTCATTGGAGATTTATTTAAGGTTCCGAATCATGTTTGAGATAATATGTGAGCACAAGAGACAAAATTTTATCATCTTAGCTAAACATTCATTTTTAAAATAATATAATAACAAATTTCTTCCATTTATGAAGTCTTTACCTTAAATCTGATTCTGGTGATATTGAGAATAGTGACATACTTTAATTTCTTGGTATATTAATTTTGAAATTAAATTGATTGAATTAATATTAATATATTTCAAAAATTTTTAAATTTTTTCCCTTATTTAGAACTGAAAATATGTTAAAATGTTTAGTTATTAAGTTCATTAGTGCTAAATAAAGCGTATTCAATAATATTTTAGTTTAAATGTTGTGGCTATACGATTTTTCCCCTTAGATTTGAAACGTTATAATGAAACAAACGAGTTCTTGTTCTTCGATTTTTCTTTATTCTTATAATATTTTTTTCCTTAAATTTTCATTTGTATATTAATCACGTAATTAAAATGTGACTTTTCTTTAAACACATAAGAATGAGTATGCAGTCCTCAGGGTCATTTTATGCTTTATTAATTCTCATATCTTTTTAATTAAGAATTCGAAAAATTTACTTAACAAAAATACAAAGAATCTAAAGGTGATTTTGGAATGTACATTCTCTCATTCTTAAAATTGGATAAGAGGTAAAACTACAGAAAGCAAAAATGAGAATGGCAGAATATGATTGAATGATGCATTTGCATAAATACAGTCTGAGTAAAACTAAAGAAAATATTTATTTCTTCGAAACTTCGTGTAGCGAAAGTTAAACAAAAGATGTATAACTCTTTAAGTTAAGTTTCGAAATTAAATACGTTATATCGTGTTTCTCATTTGGTATTCATGGTTTTGTTCTATATGCAAATTAGTATAAGAAAGAAAGTTTTATTTTCTTTATTTCTAGTCATCTTTCTTGAAATGAAAAGTTTTGAAAACAAATCCTTAATTTTCATAAATTACATTATTAAATGTAACAATGCTTTTTTTTTAAAATTGTATTTTCAAGTTTTTAATTATAAAAATACAACTCTAGTAGGAAATATTTAAGAGTAGAAGTTAAGATGATTAGGATTAAAAATAATAGCAAAACTAACCTTCTTTCTTTTTAAATAAAAATGTGTGGCTGAATAAAAAAACCGTTATCTGGTAAAATCAACCATTTTTTAACCCTGTGAGATGGCGTTGTAGACGAAATGTGAACTCAGACTAGGCAAATGTCAGCTAAACTTTGAAACTCATGCATGAATGGAAAATGTTACATTATTTTTATATGATCCAGGTATCAAATGCCAATGGTATTTTAGGATTATTACTTGCTTCTATATCAATTGCTTTTATATTAATTATATCAATTATGCTTTTATATTAATTATATCAATTATGCTTTTATATTAATCAAGAAATTCATATTAATTAAGAGTTATTTAGACTTAATTGACTTTTTGCAATAAGCATAAGCAAGGCTATTGAATCATATCTGTGCAGAGAAAAAGATATCTTGTAATATTATCGTACTGAAAATTCTTCAAAAGAAAAAAAACAACATAATTCTGGTAACTAAAACCAAAATATAAAGTATTTAAAATATCTAATCAGTAACTTTACCATTCATTTAGTAATGTTTTACTGGAAATTCAGGTTTTTAAAATTTTTGTTCTCATTACCCCATATTTAGACTAAAGTAGGAAACTGAAAGGAAACTTTCTAAGTAAGGACGGAAGTCTATTTATTCAAAATGCTTATTGCTGTTAAATGTCACTCAAAAAACTGTTTATTTTCTCAATATAATTTTTAACCAAATAAAAGCATAGAAATATTTTTATGGTATAAATAAATTTAAAAATGGTATGAGGAATTTTGCTGAATTTTAGAAAATACTTATAGTTATTTACAAAGCTAGACTTATTTCAAAAATGTTACTTACCACAATAATCATTTAAGATAAAACACTCGACAAAATACCAGGAGAAGAAAAAAAAAACTGAAAACTATTTTAGATTTACTATATATCTCCGTATTATATGTATTATATCGGTTTTACCTTTTTACAAGTTAAATTTTTCCCTCTTTTTAAGCTCACAGAAAAAAAATCGCTACCAAATTTCCAGAAAAAGGAATGTTTTTTAAAGAAAGGATTATTAAAGAAATAATTATTTCTTAATGTACAAAAATTGCGATTATCAAATTTAATGGATTCTGAACAGTTTAAGGTACAATATATCGCCTCATATCAGGGCATCTTTAACTATTTCTTTAGAGTACTAATGATAATCTAGAATCACTAGCTATCACTTAAATGAGCTCACATTTCGAAATGAAATTTAATGACAACAATAGGAGAAGATTAAAAGTACCAAAAGGCCTAATTTAATGAATCGTTTCTCCTATTTATGTTGCTTTTCGTTATATAGTGCTTTCGGGCATGTCTTAAAGTTTTTCTTGTTTCAAATTAAACGTGAAATAAGGTAGAATTAGCATGATAGTCATATAGGAAATAACTAAACTGTGTAACCAATGAAAATATTTCTTTTTGTCTCTAAAATGGCAAGTGATGTAAACATTAAAAGGATTGAGGAGAACTTTTAGATCAATATCCACGACTACCCTCAAAATATTAGACTAAAATAATTTAAATTTAGTTATTTTTAATTTGGAAACCTGACTGGAAATCTGGAAATATTATCTTATATGATCTTACCTCAACTTTTAAATCATCTTAAATATAATGCAAGAACAACTCTTTTAACTCGTGATGCAAATTTAACGCTAATTTAAAATAAAACAGTTTTCAATGGTTTATTTATTACTTAGTTGAAAAATTATTCATAATTTGATAAATATGGTTTTTCCTTTTTTCGCAAAAGGGACAACTGCGTCTCTTTTTTTTCTGCTGCCCTAATTACAAGTACATTTATACCTTGGTAATTCTTATTTCCATAAAAAAATAGTCTCATAGTTGTTAGAAAAAAAACTCTCAGATTTTCGGACTTATATTTGAAAGAAATATGAAATCGAAGCAAAAGTTCTTAGAATTATGTTTTTCATTTATATTAAAAAATTTAGCAATAATTGATTTCGCAAACTAGAGAAATTTCAATTATGAATAACTGTTTCTCTTCAATCTAAATAACTGCAAATAAGTGTTTATTTGATAAATTATTGTTTAGAAGTAAGCCGGATTTGGAAGATTTTACTTTTAAGAGTGAAAAAAAACAACACCGATATTTCATGCTTTATTTCATAACTGTAAGTTATTGAAATACTAAATATAATATTTTTCACTTATTTTGACCTGAATTAATGAAAAATATTGAGAAAAGTTGTTAAATATGCTTAATAAAAATTCTGCGTCAATGGACTGATGTCGATTAAGTAATTTTTGTTTAATTATCAGTTGTATGAAGGAAAGCATTGAAGAAATAGATTTCATATTCTCTTGTTCAGCTTAAGCTTATTATAATACTTATAGTAAAACTAAATATATTATGGTGTGAAAATCCCCCCCCTCCCTAAAAAAAAGATCGATTAAAGGTTTGATACTATAATATTTATGAAAATAAAACAACTGCAAAAGAAAATCTAAAAATACTCTTTTTATCGTAAAAAATAAAAATAAAATTCTATTTCCACCAGAATATTAATATAAACTTAAAATATGAGACGTCAAAAAATGAAATTATCTACCATCAAACGAAACTCAGATACTTGTCTTTCAAAACTATCAAACATTACTTTTCTCAATGAATAACCTTGTTATTTTACTAAAGTTATTTTGCCGCAGCGAATATTCATCGCTATTTAAATTCTGTAACGTAGAGTTGAGTACGAAAGTTTAAATCCTATCGAAACTTGTTGTTTGTATTCCTTATTTTCGGGTTATAGCTTTGATTTCAGTTATTTTTTTCTATACAAGAACTCTGAAAATCATAACTTTAATATAGTTTAGAAACACTGACGATATTTCAAAGAAGCCGGAAACATTCGGCATGAAGTTTTCAAATTAAATGAAAACTTTTGCTTCAATATTCTAACAATCTATTAACGTAAGAAAATGAATTAGTAGAATTTGTTTTTGTTAGAAAGCTTAATTATATTCTTATTGTTTTTAGCTAATTGTTTCTAATTATTATTTCTCCTTGATAAGAAAAACTTAATTTATTATTTATAATAAATTATTTTCATTTATAATGAATTATTTTTATTCATAACAAATTATTTTTATTCATAATAAATTATTTTAATTTACACCTTTTTGATAAGCATCCTAGATATAGCAAATCATTTCTCAATAATTTCATTAATATTGTTCAAAAACTGAAATATGAAATTGGAAATAATTTAATAATTTCACTATATTATAAGAAAATTAAAAAAATATATATATAATGAAAACAACGCTTAATATTCAAGTTCAGACATGTAAAATTCTGCAACAATTTGTCTACGTCCAAACAAATCATGAAATATCGTTAATTAAAAAGCACAAAGTGACTTTGAGAAAGCATTTGAAATGAAATTTCTAAATGTCTATAATCAGCTTCGAAATAGCTAGAAATAACATTAAAAAAATGCTCACTGCTTTCATTTTCATTGCACAATTATAATAAAATAGCCAGCAATAGTCTGTTCGTTCAATTAACAGTAAAGTTTAAGATAAAGAATTTCTTTTTACCTTTACGGTTTTACTACCATTTGTAACTAGCATGGTTAAAAAATCATGAATACAAAACTATGCAGTTTTTAAAAAAAAACCATGAATACAAAAGTATGAAGTTTTTTAACCATTTTCAACTAGCATGGTTTGAAAACGGTAAAAAAGAAGAGTTTTGGTTTGGTAATGCGCCCCAGAGTTGGGTTGTCTTTGAGTTGTGTTTTGTTCTTTGATCTGAGTTTTATTCAAATGAACCATGGAATGTGATTTAATCAGTTTATTTAGTTCTTTCGCCTATAGTAAGGTATGGGAAATACTTGACTTTTTTGTATTAAGCAGATTTATGATGCTGCCATCTACGAGTGAATGAAACTATTGCATTCTATTAGAGTAAATAGAATCGAGTCACGAATAGAGTCACAAATTCGTGAATGCACTAGAAACTCTTCATGTGCTGAAGGGAATGTAGAAAATATTTTGGTGTAAACGCTGGGACGCCTTCTGTTTGTCATGAGCGTGACAAATTAGCTCTCTTAGCTATAACATGTACCTAGCTACAAGTAGCTAAGAGGTTTCAGAAGGTGGGCCGAGCTGGTGCAATAAAATCTTGGTTTCTTGGCCAAATTAGGTGAAAGTAGTTAATAAACGGTTTTCTGACAGTTAATGGTTTGAATACCATCTTATTTAGTGCTATTTGACTGTTTTGTTTGAATATTGTAAAATAAATCGAGAAATGACTAACGGTGTAAAAGCTTTTTGAAACATCCAGTCGTTACTAAATTTACAGAGGGGAAGTCTTAAATGTTCGTATATTAAAAAAGAATACAATATTCTAGTCAAAAGTTTTATTAATCTAACTTCCAGAAGCAAATGAACAACCAAGAAAAAATAAATATTATATGCCGGTATGGAATCTGCTCTTATCATTTCATGTAAGCTACTAAGAGAAACAGTTAGGGTGCCGGACGCATTGAGAAATTTCTGTCAACTTTGCTTGGTTTTCATTTCATTAATTGATTAGCATTTTCGAGACACCAACGAGAGTTGAGTTACCTTATAATGAATTTCAAGTCGTAGATTATTATTTTATAGTGGCTAAAGGTATCAGCCTATCTGTGCTTATCTTCAATCACTAAAACTGAACTTTTATGTATTTTCAGATTTGTAATTTCTTTTTATAAGTAAGTAAGGAAACAACTGTTTTTGTGTTTAAAACTAAAGCAAAATCATAAATTAAAGTTTGTGCTAGCTTCATTTAAAACTCTTATTGTTACAACTCCTCAATAATTAATAACTGACAATTTTACAAAATAATAATTAAAATAGAAGAAGAAGAATCCTACGAAGTTTGTCCAAAAAAATTATCGTGATTGCATTTTAGGCAGCGTGAGTAAGTCTAACGGTTATCTTTGGATGTTTTTTTAACGTATAAACATTTTATAATTATCTGTGAATTATGTCCCCTGTGACAGAAATAATGCTCAGATTTATTTTTGCCTGGTAGTCAAAATTTGAAATACGAATATCTAATGATGGCTTTTGCTGGTAACTCTTACAATTATGCCATAGCTTTGCAGATCAATATATGTTTATAATAGGTGCGAATGTTTCTGCTGCTTTGATTGTGATAAATACGATCCGTTGATGGACGATTTTTATTGCAATATTTAATACAATGCAATTAAAACCTTTTAGTACCTAAATATTTGCATCAACTTTTTCATGTATACTTTTTAATGTATATGAGCTGATATTTAATAACCTTCAAATATTAGCTCTTTTGGATTTTTTGTAACTCTTTATTCTAAAATATAATTAAAGAGAATCTGATTTCTTATTATTTATTCAAAACTAATGTGATTGCTTTCTACTTAATAGAGTTTATTTGAGTTTGTATTCTTATAAAAACAATGTAACAGCTGCAGTAAGCTGATTTAATAATCTGCTTCGGTGAGTTTTCTATCATTTTCAGATAGGGAAGTTCCATGTTTTTAAGTGGAAATTTTTTTTTAATTCAATTTTACTTGCTCTAGTAAACTTGGAAACAAGAAAATAGTAAACATTTTTACTCGAATTTTTTCTTAACAATTTTCCTTCTTCTAGACATTGCATGGCTAGAAGTTTTTTTTTGTTCGTGTTTAAGCTTATTGAAAGTACGTGTTAATTTATAAAGTCACTACATGTGCGAGAATAATTTCTCATGAATATGTATGACTGAAAGTGGAAAAAAATAAATTTTATAAAAAGTTTCTGACAACAAATTTTTGTTTTTAAATTTTAGACATTTTATATTTTTGATTATAGTGTCAAGTGAGGGATAATATGTCTTTCTAGATTCGCAAATAAACATGTCTGCATTCAATATTTTGCTAACAGAATTCATTTGTGTACAACTTAATTTCAGTCAATTATTTTAAATTATAATATTTGAAATCGAAACACATGTTGGGCAAAGACTTTAAGACTCTTACAGGATGGCAGATATGCATAAAAATGCGTGTAAAAATTATTCTCGGTCGGTAAAAGAAATAAGGAAAGTTAAAAATATAAGGAAAAATCCTACTTAGAATTATTAAGACCTAAGGACTTAATAAAGACTACCGGGAAATATAAGATTTTTGAAATGTTTGTATTATAAAATATACATTAGAAAAATGACCCATTCATGAGTATCTATGGTGCAAATAATGCTTTTGTATCCAATTAAGTAAAAAAAGCAATTTTTTAGCAGTGATACTTTTTGTCAGCAGTATTTCTCTAAAAGCTCAAAATATATTAAAATTTCAGTAATATTGAAGTAAAGACTTCTCAAAAACACGTGAGGAAAAAATATTTTTACAGAGCAAGAAATTTATAATGAAAATCAGTGCGAGTAACATATCGTTGACCTACGTAGTATATTGCTACGATGTCTGAATATTTGTTCATTTTTGAGAATATTCCTTCTTTAGAAGCCTAAATATAGTAGATGTACCCTAAATAATCAGTCTTATAAAAGAAAGTGATAAGAAAAGTGAGTTATTCTAACGTAATTTAAAGAAAAAATAGCGCCCAATGTATTTCTTTTTGAAGGCGTAATTTTTCCCGATTTACCGACGATCTTGGTGACTGGGAGATCATTTTGGAGATAAAAACATTCAGCTTCTGGAAATTTTGAGCTTCAAAGCGAAAGGATCAATATTTACGGAGTTTTTCAAGAATCGTACAGAATCGTGTCAAAATTTTTGGGATTGCGTAGCCAAGCCTACACATTTAGGAGTGTGTTTAGTTGTAGAATAAAAGTCTGCTTGTGGCTGCACTAATGTTCTGTCTTGAATTAGTTAATTGACTCGTCAGATGAATTATAGTCGCTGTTTTATAGTATACCATTGTAATATTAGCTGTAATTATGCACTGTAAATAGCTATATTTTCTGGAAGTTGAATAATTTGGAAGTAAAATTTTGAAGTCTTATTCGTTTAATTTTCAAACGTACCCCTATGTGTACATTTTCTTGTCAAAGATGAAGTTAGAGTGAATATTAATTACAAGAGTGATTACTATTGATATCAATAAACTTTTGGAGATGCTTTAGGTGATGTAAGAACAGAGGAAAGCCATCCAGCAGGAGAAGGAGATCAAGATGGATACAAGCTAGGAAGAGCTGAAGGCCATAATTGCTGCCAGTCAAGTAGAAGTTTGAAAAGAAATACCCGGAAATTCTCCAGGAAAAACTACAAGCTGTGGAAATCAGAGAGAATTCATTTGAGGGGAGAATAAAAAAATCTGAGGAAGATTTGGGCAAGAAATTTAATTCTGAGAAGAAATACTTGAAAAATAGACTATAATGTATTCGAATTACTCAAGAACATAAATCCTTGCTTTTGTGATCCCTAGCTGATATCAATGTTTCTTTTTTTGATGAAAAATCATTTTAACAAGTACATGAAACTCAATTTTTTACCATCTCTGAAGCAAAAATGTGGGGTGCAAGGATTTTTATCTTGTGGCTGCTTTACAAGGATATGAGGTAATTATCTTTTGTACTCTTAGTGAGGAGCAATGAAATTCATTATTTAAGAGTAATGAAGAGCTTCATGAAGTTTTTTTTCACTTCATTGAATCTGCACTTTGGTAAAAAATACTCTAGACAACACAATTGTTATCAATAGCAGAGAATTGTAGCTGATAGCTGATTAAGAACAAAAAGTCCTCTCTTTCTTACACTCTTCACTATTGGGGCACCTCAGCAAGCTTTGCATGAGTACCTCCACTCTGTCAGAGCAGTATCAGCCACAGATTCAAGAAAATAAGTTAAAGTATCCTAAGAAAGATTCGCAGGAATACTTTCCTTCAGTAAACATGTAAGGATCGTACATGTATGTTAAAACTGCCCAAAACTTATATAGGTAACTCTCCATCGCAGCAGGGAAACTATATTTGAGCATCGAATTTGTAAAAATAATATTTCTCGTCTTTTTTACTTATATGATATTATTTAATGAGTAAAATATGTTTGCACAATGAAGTTCAAAAATTATAAAGTCTAGAATATCAAATCAAATTTATATTCATCAAGTTAGTAGCTAAGATTTTCCTTTGTATATTTATATGTATTTTTTTTTAATTTTTATATTAATTATATTTTTATACACGTATAGTCTACTTTGGGAAAAATTATGAATCAGATTATGGTAAAAAGTACCTGCACTTAGGCTACCAGTACATTCTAAGGTACATAAATTTTACATGTATTGAAATTTACTGTAAAATCATTGAATCTCGGAAATAAGATAAATGTTAATGTAAAAGTTACGGTATCAAACTTTACACTAAAAAGGGAATATACAGTAAAATTGATTTTACTGATACTGCACACAGGGTTTCAGTACTTTTTACCGTAATTTGACTCAGAAAATTTTGCAATTTAGTTGTCAAAGAAAAAAATATAAAGGTAACAATCATCCAATACTCTTTCTCGAATTTTTAAATAGGAAGTATATTACTTTTTCAACTAACTTAATATCACATTTATGGATACTTATCAGCATAATAATATTGTTCAGTTTATAACTTAGTTGAAATGTTTTAACCCACTGGCGGTTAAGGAAATGGGCAAAATTGGGAGAATGTTTCTCCCCTACACACAGTTCCCCTATCAGTTAACATGAGAAAACCGGTTTTGCTATGCAGGTTAAAATGCGACTTTTTACGTGCAGAACCGTCAGTGGGTTAAAGGAATGATATTTGATACCTATTAAAAAAGTTTTCAAAAGACAATTTTATAACATTGTGATAAAGAAACACACAATTATATGCATTGTTTAATGCATAATATTGTACTCCTCCTACATTGATTTATTCTTTTCAAAATATGAGTGGCAAATGTTCGAAAACTGTTCTTAAATTCTCAAACTGGAATCTAAAATAAAAAGGACATGATGAAGCTATTATTCAAAAATACATTATTAATTAAAGACATGTTAAATGTTATATGTATAATAAAATCTAATCTATTAAGAACATCATCAGTACCGATGAAAACGCTATACGCAGTGAGTGATACGTATATGAGATGCGTTGCTTTTAATATCTTTATCTTTAATGATGACATGAATATTTTAGTATAATTAGAGTATCGAGCATCTTTTAATGCAGGAATATTTTGTAAATAATATATGCTAATGTTTACTAACTATTATCTATAATTGACAACAAGCATAATTGGTCAGCTTATTATCATCGATTAGTGGTGGAAAAAAAATTTGCGAAGCACTTATCCTGAAACTTTTCTTACTGTTTTTTACTTTTTAAAAATGTATGCATTTTTGCGCCGTAGACTGATAATAATAAGATAGGCATGAGGAGATATACACCATAAAATTCTTTAATTCATGAGACTAATTTACCAACATATTTTTATATTTTCTAAAAGAAGTTTTTCAGTGTATGCATTTTTCAGTTTTAATTCATTAAGATTAATAAGATCATATTAAGATTTTTTTAAAGAAAAAATGTTTTCACTTATTTCAGAAAAGATGGATAATTGGTTTGGAGAATTAATTTTATGCTTTGAATTAAGAACAATTTTTTTTCTATAGGATGATACTAAAAGAATTTAATCCGCTTATGTTCGGTTTTTATTGATTGTAAGTTTTTTCTTAGCTTACTAATTGAAGAAAGTATAATCATTATATAAATGATTTTTAAAAAATTATAGTCAAATAATTAAAATATTGTTTAATACCTTGGTTCAAGGCGAAAATTCTATTAAGGTAATCCATAACAAATGTAATAAATATAATTTTATTACGTTTGCAATTTTTATGCTTAATTTTGCCGAAAAATACGAAAACAAATATTTTGCTTTTATCAAATTTTGCCTTAAATTATAAAACTTCACCCAAGTAAAAATAAATACACATCTTAATAGAGCTACAAATCAGTACATCAATAGTAAATATTTTCAGCAAAATAATAAATTTCAACGAGTATGCAAATACTTATGATATTTTTTTCTACATGGATGTCTTTTCAAAATATATATGCATTTAATATATTTTTCTTAATTACATTTCAGCTTTATTTGAAAAAAAAGCCTTTTAATTTTAACATTTAATTTGTTTTTAAAACGTCATTAGCTATCATCATGTTTTTTTTAGTTAATATCAAATATAATATTTAAATTTCAGCAATTTAATTCAACTATAATGATTTTCAAAGCTTAAAGTGATTCTTAAATAAAAAAAATTTGTGTTTCTTAAAAAAAATATATATAATTTGAAAAATCTTTTTAAAATCCTTAATAGGAAAAAAAATGATTGATCTTAAAAAAGCACTTTTAATTAGTTAAAAAAATTGTAATCAAATATGGTTTTTTCTATTCAATTAAAATATTTCAATGAAATCATGTTCGAAAACATTTTTTAATTTAATAAAACTTAATGCAAAGCAAATATATTTCAGCTTCAAAATGTTCTCTCAGTTATTTGAAGCTTTTCGAGAAATAATTAAAAGGAAATATATTGAAGAAACTCTTATACTTTTCTGCTGTAAATTAATTAAGCGATTAATTAAGATCAGTCTATGCTAACGATAATTGATAAATCATTTTTTTATAATTGAATCAAATAAAATTTTTAGTTTATGAGTTACGGCTTTATGAACTCAATAAAAGCATACAAACCTGAAGCGCACTTCGATATACTTTTAAAAATACTTTGAAGTTTACTTTAAATTCAAAAAGTTAATAAAATAAAAATAGTGCTTTCGCAAAATTTTTCAAAGCAATTTTTACACTTTGTGTAAAAATTGCTTCCTCACAAGCATCCAAATTGCACATTTGCTAAGAGGATTCATATTTTCAAGTAAAGCATAGACAAAATTTAGTTTAGTGTTTTTCTCTTAAAAATTATCATTCTGTCGTGGAATTAACAATTTTAATCTAGAGCAGTCTAAGTACAAGTCATAGAAAAAAAAACTAATTTATTAATTTATAGCATTTGAAATATTTTTAAAGTAGTTTTTTTAAAATTAATGAGTAATAGATTTTTGATTTCTAAATAAATTGATATCATTTAGGGTTTTCCGAAAACAGTTTTAAATGATGCTCCTAATTTAGTGTATAATTATTTTTCTTTAATAGACTGCTCTTCTCTATATAGAAATATGTTTTTATATTGAATTGTGCATTTAGTTTCCAATGGATCTTAAACATATTTAAACAAAAATATCCTCAATAAAAATGTCAGAATAATTTCATGATTTGTGATAAATTTCATGATTTGTGATAAATTTCATGATTTTGAGTGTTCATTATGTGCCTTCGATATTATTATAGATATAATTAATGAAACTAGTTAAAATGTGGTATTGAAATCAATGCTTTGAGCATGTTTTTGCAATAAAGTCATATTTTTATACTGTGTACAAATTTTATTTAAAACTAAATGAACATTAAAAAGAAATTTAGTATTTTATTTTAAGAGTGCCTGTGGCTGATTCCTTATTTATTTTTAATTTCTTTTAAACTTATGTTTAACGAATAAATAATTTCAACTGAAGTAATCACCCAATTGATAAAATAAAATTTGTAAGAAAAAATGCTGCTCAATTTGAAAGAAATTTTTTCTTATCTGTGTTAGTTTTTGTAAAATTTTGATTTTGTGTTCGAAAACTGTTACAATCGTAATAAAACCATTGAAAATTCAATGTATGTAAAAGAGAGTCCTGTTTTTATGGAATTCATGTACAGTGCATAGAAAAAAAAACGGACCATCCTAAATATATTTATCTACTGAACGAATCTTCACGTTTTAGGACTCTTAATGATTCAAAAGAGTGGCCTCAAATGCTCTAATGAAATTTTGCAGGTGATATTTTAAGTTACTAAATGAGACAAAAAATCGTACTTTCTCTGAATAAAAATACCTTTTTTTTCGATAAATTCGGATTTTTGACCCCCTAATTATCGGAGGTAGTCATGATCTGTGAAATATGGTCGCATTAGCTTGGTCTGGAGAGCTGTCCTAAGCTTGTACTTTTAATGTCATTTCACTTATTTCGCATTTTACTACATTTCGAGAAATGCTTAGGTGAATTGAAAATTTTTTTGCATACAGTTATACAATTTGTTTCCCCTCCCCCCAAAAAAATAAATAAATAAATTCTACACAAATTATAATTTTCAAAATTTTTTATTATTTTTGTTTTGCTAGCTGAATACAAGTTTTCCGCAAGGATTTTAAAAAAAATTGTCATCAATTAATAAGTTCTCCAAAATCGTGCACAAAACTTTAAGATAAATATTGACACAAATAATAGCTAAAATAATTACAATGTTTTTTTTATTATTTATTAGTAATTTTTGCCTTTTTCAGTTGCTTTACATTATTAGATTAAGCATAACTCGCATTTATTGGTTCATCTCATAAAAATATAAAATAACTTCATTAAGTATCACTTGGCGTGATGCTGTTGCTCGATGAAACACATGATATTTAAAATTATCACAATCAAGCAGTTTTCTCCTGTATAAATTTGAAAGGCTGTGAAAAATCTTTCATAAAAAGGTATAGTATTGGTGCAGCTATAATCGGCAATAAATTTAATCATGAAATATTTTGTGCATCTATAAAAGTACACTGCAACGTTTACAAAGATGCCAATCGTGCATATTACCAAAATTAAGCACCTCTGATGTCAATAACACTATGGCGACCTTTTACGGTTCCTCGTAATAAATATGTACATTTTCCCCATGAATTTTGCCTTTTAGTTTATAGCTTTTTTTTAAAAACACAATTGTACCAAAATTAATTTAGCATCATTGACGACATTCATAACTTTTCGTTTTCGTAAGATCTCTTAAAGGAATTAGTAACATTTCTCCATTAATTTTACTTTTCAGTACATAGCTTAATATTTTACTTCAATCAGTGACAAATACCAAATTTATCATTAGCGCTAATAACATCATTGATATTTCTTATGCTTATCCTCAGCGAGTTAGTTCCATTTCTGCATTAAGTTTACTTTTTGGTACAAAACTTTTTTTTTCATTTACCGTTTGTTTAGTAAAAGCACGTTCAAAAGCATAACTATAAACAATAAACACGTGGTTTCAGGCAACCTTTGAAGTAATAAGTTGGCAATGTAGTTTTATTATACTACCGTGATAATGTTGATTATTCAAATTTTTTAGCATAACAAATGAAATATAATTAAGTATAACAGAATATGCAATCAGCAGAGAATGAGAAGATTTCATTTTCAACTAAAAGAAATTTACATTTTTAAAATGCGTCTCTAAATTTAAAATATAATTAAAAAGTCAAAAATGTGAAATTGTTGTAATCTGTTTACAATTTTGTTCGTTTAGATTTATTTTGAATATCTTATTTTTAGAGCTTTAGGCATCCTTGCAATCCAGTATACAGACACACAGATAAAGATACACACATCTTTATTTTCTTGTATGTATAGATTATTTATTATAGATTACTATTCATGGTGGCTTTACGATATTAGATTAAGTAAAACATATTTTTAGTAGTTTATCCCATCAAAATACGGACTAACTTTGTTCACAATCATCTGGCATAATACAGTTGTCTCGAGGCAACTCATGATATTTAAAATTTACCGCAATCAAGGAACTTTTTTTTAATCATATCCTCGTGGTGCTCAGAAAAATCTATCATAAGAATGTACAGTATTTGGTGCAGCTGTAATCGGCATCAAATTTCCTCATAAAATATTTTGTACCTATATAAGGCTACATTTGGTACCTATTATTATTGCACCTATTGTCATGATGTAGTAATACTTATAAAATTGGCGTCAATAATCATATTGTCACACATGTGTGTTATATTAGTGTCAATAATGATATTGACATTTTTTTTATATTTATCCTCAACGAATAAGTATTATTTCTCCCTTAACTTTTCTTTTCAGTTCGTTATTTATTTATCACAATTACCGTTGATTTCAAATTACTTAATTTTATAAAAACACATATTAAAACAAATTGATACACAAAATAAACACGTGGCTTCAGATAACCTTAGAAATACTACTTTGGAGTCGCAATCCACCTATGCTGTCACCACCAGATAACTTGGCACAACAAATAAAAAATAATTAAGTAATTCAGAACGCACTATAAACAATTTTTTTGATTAGAGCTATAAGCTAGCAAATATTAATATCTTTAAAATATTTAACGAAATTGAATCGTCAATGGCTTATTTTGAAACAATGGCTTCCCCTTTCCCAATGAGAAAATTTTATTTCTTAAATGTCTCCGTATTTAAAAGTCTGATTAAAAATCGAAAATTGGGATTCATAAAAAGTTTGCAATTGTAGTCATTCAGCTTCATGTTGAATTTCGTATTCTTATAGTCTACCGTTTACTCGAATTCTTTATTTTATTGTAGGTAAAGATACATTAATTGTCAAAAAAATTTTGATTTTTAGGGTACACATTTTTTTATCCATTTAAAAGGATGTAATTTGAATGGCAAAAAAGAAATTTTGAACGAAATCTTTCGAATATATCTTGAAAAATTAAATTTAAAAAATACGACTTCTCCGAATTTTATAATTAAGTGGAAATTTTTTTCAATTTGCTTTAAAAGTTCTCGATATATTGCAAAATATGCGAAATTTAAGATTATAATCAAGTCATTCAAATTTCGGACAGTTCTTCTGACCAAATTATTATAAACTTATTTCTTATGTTGCTGTTACCCGCTATAATTTGAGGGTCAGAAATCCGAATCCATCAAAAAAAGGTATATTTAATTAGAAAATGTACGTTTCTGTGTCCGATTTTGTCACGTAAAATATCATATGCATTAATTAATAAGCATATTTGGGATCACTTCTTCGAATTATTAAGATTGAGATTTATAATATTGAGATCCGATCCAAAGTAATTCCGGGTGGTCTATTTTTTATTTTGCCACAGTATCTTGACATGCACCTTTAACCAGAGTAAGTATTTGCTCGCATCAGTGCAAAATTTCTGCATTTAGTATATGTTACTAATACTTGCAATAATTAATAATAATCTATAATATCTGGTGTGCTGACGCAGTTTCCCAAGGCATGTGATAAAGCATTTTTGTTTGGTAGTTGGGAAGTAATTTTTTTCAAACTGTTTAATTTCAAATACTCCCTATGAATTTTGCATTTAAAACATTACTAGGGCAGTTAAGTACCATAAAGTCATTCTTTCTAAAATAAAGTATACATTTTTTATTGTTATTATCATTTTATTGTCATGTTCATTATTTTTTTTATTATATTGCTCAGATTGTGCACATAGAGTCTGTTCGCTGTGCGTTGGAACGTATCAAGTTACCCTGCAAAAAATGATCAATAGAAATCAATAAAAAAAATGTATTGATCTGTACGGGGAAATGGAACACTGATATCAGTAGAATGGACTGGTCTCTACGGGGAAATGGAACACTGATATCAGTAGAATGGACTGGTCTCTACGGGGAAATGGAACACTGATATCAGTAGAATGGTCTGGTCTCTACGGGGAAATGGAACATTGATATCAGTAGAATGAACTGGTTTGTACAGGGAAATGGAACATTGATATCAGTCGAATTTACTGGTCTGTACAAGGAAATGAGACACTGATATCAGAAAAATGGACTGGTCTAAGTTAGAGAAAACAATATTAATGTAAGCATATTAGATAGGTTTAAACAGGAAAATGCAACATTGTTTATCTTTTTTAATATGCAAGATTTAGCTGAATTGGTCACCTGCTTTATATGCACTATAGCAAATTTTCTACTAGCTGCAGCCAGTGGAAAATTTAATATAAATTAATAAAATATAGCAGGACAGTATAAAAAGAATACTTATTTAAAGCATTTAAAAATGTTTTGAATATTTAAAGTTAAACACTGCTTAAGTGGAAGGATAAAAGAATTCTATTCTAAAAAAACATACTTCTTTATACCTACACTATGCTAGTTCTAAAGTTAGCTTTAATTTCCGTTTCATATTTTCAATTTAATTTTAAATTATATTTTATTGTTTAATATAACTATAAAAAGAAACTTAAAATGTGAATTCAAGAGGGTACCTTATTGGAAAAAATTCCTGGTACATAAAAAATCATGCCGGCGTATGAAACACCGGAACGTTAGTGAACAGCTCTGAACAGGAAAATAAAACATTGATACACAATTGGGTAAATAAGTCAAGTCACCTGATTTATACCGAGAAATAAAACACTGACATCAATTAACACTTTATCAAAAGCTATAGTTTGCATTATGTTTATAAGAACAAAAAAATTTTTTTTAAGCTTCTTTATAGTTCATGAAATTTTTTTAAACAATAAATTAAAATGTTAGAAAATTATTGTCAATAATTTTTGAATCTACAATACTACACAAGAAAATGTTTTGGAGCAACATTATAAAAGTACAAATGGATTCTTCAGATTTTATGAAAATGGAATGGGGATTAGAAATGTTACTTTATAGATAGCCAAAAACCTGACTAAAATAAACAAGTCAACTTATTGTCGTTTCAAGACCCCCCCCCCCACACATTATGTTTGGTATAGCATTCTGGTAGTAAAAAGTTCAATACTTAAAAAGAAAAAAATGACAGAACAATCTTAAAGTATACTATAGGCTTTAAATCCTTATACACACAAATGATATACCTATTTATTCGATTTTTATCTATACATAGCTTGTGCTAAGCATTTGTCATCTAATCAAATACGATAAAACTGTAAATTTGGCAACAACAAAAAATTGTTACTTTGGGGAAAGTATTGCCGAATGCTGTTTTCGAACAAAAAGAAAAATTTATCCATTCATTGCTCATTTACTCCTCCCCAACAGCAAAATGACTTAACTTGTATTTGCATTTTTATAAAATAATTCAATTTATAATAAATATGTATTTTGCTTAAAAGTTTGCTAATGAAAAAATCAATCATAAAAAATAGTTGAGATTTGCCTTTGGCTTAGAATTTAAAAAACTGGCAAATAATTTGAAATCCTTAGCATGGGCAATGAATATATAAATAGTAATATCATAATTAAAGGTCAGTAAAGAAAAAGAGCAGGTAAACAAAGAAAGCACAACACCAGCAGCAAAATTATAATGATAATCATTCCTAATACAATGGAAAATTAACCAGTAAGAATAACCTATACCAAATTTACAAAAATTATAGTTTAAAATGAAATAAAATTAGCACTATAATGAGAAAATAACAAAACATCATAGTAAAAGGTGATGACATAGATTAATTTGCGACAAGGAGTGAAACGACTTTATGAAGCGTTGGTAAGACTCGATTAATGTAGGCATTAAAAAAAAGGCCATATGTTTCGCAGAGAACTTCTAAATTAAAACATTTTTCTAATTTTGAAAAAACCAAATCAAACACTTTTTCTTTAATTTTCACTAGTAAAGTCATAATCACAATAATTCAGAGCAATAGCAACAAACATTTAAAAGTAGTATCAGGAAGAAGAAATGCTCTAGTTAAAAAAACTTGCTGGGAGAGGTACATGGGCAAAGCAGAACAGAAGAGGCATGATCAAATCTTTTCCGCAGCATCCACATCTGGCACATTCTTTATATTTTAGTCTATTTCTCTCACAATGGTGGAGAAGATTTGGCTATAGGGGAGAGTAAAAGCGAGTGCATCGGAGGAATGTCACAATGGCTCAGGGAATAGAGTTCACCTTTCAATGAGATGAATCGGGTTCATGATTCATCATGACAGATCATGGGTTTGAGTCCCCTTGACGCCAGACTAACAGTGACAGGTTTACGTGGTTTTCTTCTCCATGTAACACAAATGCGGGTTAGTTCCATCGAAATTTCTTCTAATACTTGGTCCAGGAGTTCCCTCGTCTACTGGATTAGGTTCAAAATTAGAAAGCTACAGAATTGAGCATTACTAGTTGTAAATCCAAAAAATTAGTCGGCTGTTCAATGATGGTGATAAAATAAAGTGGCTGGGGAGCCAATAAAACTAAGATAGACACACTCGAAACTAAGATGCCATTGCTAATAGATCGTCCAGGTTTAAATTTATTCGGCATCCGTCTTTTTGTTTATTTACTGACTTGTTCCTAAGTAGACAAAAAATGTACTTAATTTACTCTAATGATGATTAGTGTCTCTAGCCCTCTATATGCACAAACTGTCAACTCCAAAATAAATACTGCATTCCATCAAACTTTAAAGTTGGCCAACATGTATTCAGCTCGTCATGTATTCAGCTCGGCTAAAAAATTTAAAACAGAACAATGTAAGATTATTTTATTTGAATAAGCTGCTAAAAGTTTTCATCACAATGTACACAAATACATTCAAGAAAATTTTATTACATTAATAGGTTTAGCCAGAGTAATTTTTAAATTAAACAGAGAGGCCAACTGCTCCGGACACGCCAAAATAATTAAAAAAAGGTAAATAATTATAAAGTAAATTTTGCAAATATTCGCCTATTTTTGCTTGCTATTTAAGAGGTATGGCATGACATAAGTATTCTAAAGTGGCGAGTTATATAAGCCTACGAATTATTTAGAAATAGTGGTGGATAAAAATCAACTAAATTGAATTTATTAAAGCAAGAATCACAATTGATAAACTACCACTTTAAAATGTATATTTGCTGTCTGGAGCAAGTTGGCATCTCTGATTAAATATTATTGATAATCTTATTAACAAAAGAAAAGTGTAAATCCAGCTAAGCTTAAATATATAAGAAAGTGTAAGGATCTTTTTTAACACATAATAAAATTGGAGTAAACAAAGAAAATTTAAATGTAAATAGAAAAGTAATTATTATTTATAAAAATATTTAATATTTGAATTTTTTTTCTCATTTACTTCAACACAGCAAACCAGAAAGTACCAAAACAACTATAAATCATTTAGTAATACTAAAAATATAACTTTAATATAATTAACAAATTATACTATTTAGTATAATTAATAAATTATACTAATAATATAAATTTAGATTACACAAACATTAAATTGTCTTTCAGAGAGTAAAAAAAAATTAAAACTGTATTAAGTTTTAACACATATCTTTACCTTAAAATCAATATTATTTCTTTCTAAATATTCTTAACAAAATTGCTTTGCTTCACATTTTTTGGATAGAGTTCAGGAAAAGCATTAGATATACATTAATAAAAGTTTTTTGATAATGTAATGCTAAGTAACACAGGTAAGGTAACAATTACAATAAAATAAAGGTTTATTATCATTGACGCTAAATTAGAAAGTTTTACTAGGTAGCTTTTTGTGGCAGGTAAACATGGAGTATAAAGTGTTGAGCATTGAATATGTACATTGATAATATTGTGTATACTGATACATTGATAATATTGTATTGATAATTGTGAAGTATTGAATATAAGTACCAAATATCTCTTTCATAAAGTATTCAGTATATATCGAGAAAGCATTAAGAATTTATCTTGAAAAATGCCAGTGGCACAACAGCGATTCGGTATATCCAGTCCATTTGTGATCTAAAAAATGTTATGAAAATAATTATTTTGTTTCTTATTTACAGTCATTGATAACAAAATTGCGTAAAATATACTGCATTGGTTAACAATACTATCTTTATCTAATATTTTTAAAAAGCTCAAGGTGTCAAGTACTTTTTATTATTCTAAGCATAGAGCAAGGTACTCATCACCGCCATCACTCAAACATGACAAAACACCTGGCCCCATTTCTAGGGCTTTATTTTTCAACAGCCATGGTTGGAATGCCACATAATTTTGATACTGGTCTGATTAAGAGGACTCTGCTTGAGCTAGCTCTTTTCAATCTTCCACACAATAACCAATGAGAGAACTTTCAGCCATTGCAGAGTTTATATGCACCTTGTTCGAATACACGTCAGTTGTTTTGTACATTACCAGGAACAAACTCATTACCCTAGTTCTCTAATAAGCCATGTGAAAGACATTTTAACCAGCTGTGTCACAAGAGCACCCTGGAGCAAGCTACTAACCCTTCTTAAAAATCAAATAAATTCAATTTTACTTAAAATTACTTGAAATGTTAAAATTTTTAAAATAAAAATTTGTCAGTCGTAAATAATTATATATCCCATGTTATCTATTTTGAGTCAGAACTAAAAGTTCAAATTTTAAACTTAAAGCTGTGATGTTAGAATAAAACATTTTTAAGCATTACTTAAACAAAATTAATAATAACTAATTAAAAATCTATAAATCACTAGAACATTGCTTTTTTCTTTCACGCTCACACCATATTTAACACATAAATAAAGCATAATCTTGTTTTTTTTTCTTCAGGTTTATATCAACTGTATGTTTAGTAGCAGTTTAAAATAATTATAATTAAAATACATATATCCATAGGTCAATTGTTTTTTAAAATAGCTAGTGAATGAAAGTAACTTTTCCTAATTATAATAAAAATTCGAAAACATTCTTCGTTGTTTTTTAAATTATTCAATCATTCTCTGAGAGAATTTCTGTGACAGCTCTTGATTATAAACTAACATAAACAAAAAAGCAAACTGGTTTATTCATACCAATCCCCACATTGAAAACCTCATACAAAACTATGATCAAACACTACAGAACAAATATAGAGCATTTTAAAAACATTCTTCTTAATATTATAATGATAAAACATAAATGATACAACTACAACAGAAATGTAAACATCATAACAAGGGTTAACTGATTCGCTTAAACATTTTTATATGATTTGTATCAGTAATAAATCATCAATAATAATGGAAATTTATTAATAAGAAAGATGCAATCGTTAAATAGGAATAAATATAAAAATAAGATATAAGCATAAGTTTTAAACTTATCAAATTCAAGTACATCACACGCGCTACATTACGTCTAAACGTAAACACGCCGCTACACTCGGTGGAGGGTATGAGTAGGGAGAGGGCAGGAAACGGAAGCAGGACTGAGCATATATGGCAGTACTTTTACTTTCGTTACTTGTACCGCCGGTACAAGTAAAAAGTACGTACTTTTACTTGTACTTCGTTACTTTTTAAATTTAGTACTTTTACTTGTACTTTCGTTACTTTTTTAGGGAAAAAGTACAAGTATATGTAACGGAAATGTCCAATGAAATCGTTACTTTTTTCTAAAACTCGGTAAGCTTTCTAAAAAAAAAAAGATTGAATTAAAAATAAATGCTTATAGTTTTTTTTAATTTATAAAATTAATGTGCAATATATATGTATTCACTGCTAACTTCGTGTTTAAATACCTTGACCTTTGAAAATTGTCACTCCTGAAAGGGAAAAGACGGCTCTTTTGAACTGCGAAAGGTTTCGCGATGTGAAATCGCAGTACGATTTATTGTTTGCTGCAGGTCTGGTACCTTGCATCAAATTTAATTGGTCGGAAGAATAAGCTAGGGAGGAGGCTACAAAAAAAATTGGAAAGAATTGTCCAAGCTGAACACCCTGCTATAACTAATAACGTAACAGAAAAAAAAACCAGGGAATTTAAATTTTCTAAAGCTGAAAACATCATGCCAATCACCAGCGACAGAAGAATTTATGGCATACATGAGCTCAAATGTCGAAACGGAAAGCACATCAATTTTGAATCGATATCCGACCGCAAAAAAATTATATGTGAAATATAATACTATAGTACCTTCTAGTGCTCCCGTGGAGCGCTTATTCAGCGTGGCTAAGCACGTTCTGAGAAATTCTCGCAGCAGACTCAGTGACACCACTTTCGAAATGCAATTATTTTGCAAAATGAATAAAAATATTAATTAGCAAGTCATTTTTATTCATTTTCGAGTTTTATTCATTTATTTAATACATTTTAAATAAAAAATGTTGGATTTTGTTATTACGTTTTTCAATTTTCGTTTGAACTCACTAATAATACATTTTTATCTTAATGCATTTTTTACCAAATACGTTTTTACCTAGTACATTTTTTACTAAAATTATGTTTATGCCCAACCTTGTCAAACAAAGCCCAGTCAAATCTCTAAGAACTTCAGAACTATTTGTGCTATTGAAAACTATTATAATTACTATTTTAACTCTTGAAAACTCGAAGGTATTAATTTAGCCGCTGATACTAAAATTCGTTTACAAATTTTAATTATTTCGTTAGGCAGAAAATTTTCGGAAAATGATTTTCTCGCATGACTTCAGCATTAGCCATTGTTACAAATAAAATTGTAAACTGTTCTGTTTCAACTTATACTGCATATGCAATTATTTTTTACTAGCTCAAAGATCACAAAGCTATATGAAACCCTGTGTTTGCTTTGTTTATGTTTGTGCTTTTAAAACGCGTTTCTATAGAGTAAAACAATTTTAAATCAATGGTAATTTGAATAAATAAAAAAAATAAACTAAAAATTAAAATCAACAGTTAAAATTTCTTTTTCGTGCAAATCCAAAAAAATTTGATATTAAAATTATATTTGATTTTAAAATTATACTATACGATTATATTATAAAATTATATTATAATATTCGTAGGAATTTCAAAATAAATTAATGTCCACAACTTTCAAAATTAAAAATAATTAAATAAATAACAACAATTTTGCAAAAACATTAAAGAGCATAAGAATAATATTCAATAAAATTATAGGTTACTTTGAATCTTCGATTTCCTAGAAATGCACTTTTAAATCGTTACTTTTTTTGTTTAGTACTTGTACTTTTGCTAGTACTCTTTACTCGTTACTTTTTAAAATAAAAACTTTTTACTCATTACTTTTTTTAAAAATACTTGTACTTTTACTTGTTACTTTTTAAAAGTAACGTTGCCATATATGATCATAAACCAATAAAATTGGGTCTGCTGTTCAACGACGGTTATAAAATAAATCTTATGTTTCACACAGCTATCGCTATTGTATTTCTGCGATCTTGAAGGGAAAAAAAATCTCAGTAGATTTTAATTAAAAACTCCTCATGGGGAATATGAAATGGATTGGCTCCGAATCCCCTTTTGTACGCGAAAAAGGAGGAAGTGTTAAGGCGTGCGGCATTCTGATTGTCCACAAAGTGTTATGACATTCTGTTTGGCCATGTCACAAGAAATTAAATCTTAAAGAATAACAAACAGTTGTGAAAAAATTATACCCCAGAGGATTTTATTTACTTATATTATAATACAATACATTCAAATTTACAATACAATATAATACCATCAATATTATACAATATTTACATTACATATGCGTTTCCATTGTTTGTTTGTTTGTTTTTTGCAGATAAATCCAATGGTGTTTCTGGATTAAATGGATACTGTCTTTTCCTACAGTGTTTCACAACTACTCGTAAATCCAATGCCTTCAAATATTCCGAAAAATTGCTTAAAAAGTATCAGATGTATCCCATTCTTGATCTTCCTTTGGTGCAATGAGTGAAAAATCCACGTTAAAACACACGCCTAGGGGCTCTTGAGATTCAAGCAACACTTGAGGCATATCAAAGACTATTGATTCAACCAACACTTGAGGCATATTCAACACTTCTGATTCAACCAACACTTGAGGCATATCCAGCACTTCTGTTTCATCACAAGGCACTTGGACTTCATTCAACACTTGAAGTTCCTCATCCCCTTGAAGTTTGTCACATGAAGGTTCGTCATTCCCTTGAGTTATATCCAACACTTGGGTTTCTTAATTCACTTGGGTACTGGGCACTTGTAAAACTTTAAACTCTTCAGGAAGCATTTGCTCAACAGACTTCGCTGTGGATACCAGTGTGATCGGCTTGTACGTTACAATTCTGTAACACCCGTGGTAGAGGTGGTGGATGCTCAACTCAAGCCTTACGTAGCCTCGCAAAGACTTCAACAGGCTGAGCAAACAGCAAGCAATCAATGCGAGGCTACGCAACGTTTGAGCTTAGCATTCACCCCCTCCCCCACAGACGCTACAGCGTTGCAGCGTACAAGCCGAGCTTCTTCCCCGGGCGCTACAGTCACCGTAACTTACAGTTACAGACCAGGCATCAACCGCAATCGATGCGAGACTACATAACGTTTAGCTGAGCATACTCCCCCCCCACGGATGCTACAGCATTGCAACGTAAAAGCCAAGCTTCAGCTATGGAAGCAACAGCCAGCGTAGCCTCGTATCGACTACAGTTGAAGCTCGGCCTGTAACTGTAAGTGAAGGGAGTAGTGGAACCCGGAGATGATGATCGGCTTGTACGTTACAATTCTGTAACACCCGTGGTAGAGGTGGTGGATGCTCGACTCAAGCATTACGTAGCCTCGCAAAGACTTCAACAGGCTGAGCAAACAGCAAGCAATCAATGCGAGGCTACGCAACGTTTGAGCTTAGCATTCACCCCCTTCCCCACAGACACAACAGCGTTGCAAAGTACATGCCGAGCTTCTTCTCCGGGCGCTACAGTCACCGTAACTTACAGTTACAGACCAGGCTTCAACCGCAATCGATGCGAGACTACGTAACGTTTAGCTTAGCATACACCCCACCCCCACGGATGCTACCGCACTGCAACGTAAAAGCGAAGCTTCACCCCTGGAAGCTACAGCCTGTGAAGAATCGTACCGACTGCGGTTGAAGCTCAGCCTATAACTGTAAGTGAAGGAGCTGTGGAGCCCGGAGTTGATGATCGGCTTTTACGTTACAATTCTGTAACTCCCGTGGAAAAGGTGGTGGATGCTCGACTCAAGCATTGCGTAGCCTCACAAAGACTTCAACAGGCTGAGCAAACAGCAAGCAATCAATGCGAGGCTACGCAACGTTTGAGCTTAGCATTCACCCCTCCCCCACAGACACAACAGCGTTGCAACGTACAAGCCGAACTTCTTCTCCGGGTGCTACAGTCACCGTAACTTACAGTTACAGACCAGGCATCAACCGCAATCGATGCGAGACTACGTAACGTTTAGCTGAACACCCCCCCCCACAGATGCTACAGCATTGCAACGTAAAAGCCAAGCTTCAGCAATGGAAGCAACAGCCAGCGTAGCCTCGTATCGACTACAGTTGAAGCTCGGCCTGTAACTGTAAGTGAAGGGGGCTGTGGAGCCCGGAGTTGATGATCGGCTTGTACGTTACAATTCTGTAACACCCGTGGTAGAGGTGGTGGATGCTCGACTCAAGCATTACGTAGCCTCGCAAAGACTTCAACAGGCTGAGCAAACGGCAAGCAATCAATATGAGGCTACGCAACGTTTGAGCTTAGCATTCACCCCCTCCCCCACGGACGCGACAGCGTTGTAACGTACAAGCCGAGCTTCTTCTCCGGGCGCTACAGTCACCGTAACTTACAGTTACAGACCAGGCTTCAACCGCAATCGATGCGAGACTACGTAACGTTTAGCTTAGCATACACCCCACCCCTACGGATGCTACCGCATTGCAACGTAAAAGCCAAGCTTCAGCTATGGAAGCAACAGCCAGCGTAGCCTCGTATCGACTACAGTTGAAGCTCGGCCTGTAACTGTAAGTGAAGGGGGCTGTAGAGCCCGGAGTTGATGATCGGCTTGTACGTTACAATTCTGTAACACCCGTGGTTGAGGTGGTGGATGCTCGACTCAAGCATTACGTAGCCTCGCAAAGATTTCAACAAGCTGAGCAAACAGCAAGCAATCAATGCGAGGCTACGCAACGTTTGAGCTTAGCATTCACCCCCTCACCCACAGACGCTACAGCGTGGCAGCGTACATGCCGAGCTTCTTCTCCGGGCGCTACAGTCACCGTAGCTTACAGTTACAGACCAGGCTTCAACCGCAATCGATGCGAGACTACGTAACGTTTAGCTTAGCATACACCCCACCCCCACGGATGCTACCGCATTTCAACGTAAAAGCCAAGATTCACCCCTGGAAGCTACAGCCTGTGAAGCCTCGTACCGACTGCGGTTGAAGCTCAGCCTATAACTGTAAGTGAAGGAGCTGTGGAGCCCGGAGTTGATGATCGGCTTTTACGTTACAATTCTGTAACTCCCGTGGTAGAGGTGGTGGATGCTCGACTCAAGCATTGCGTAGCCTCACAAAGACTTCAACAGGCTGAGCAAACAGCAAGCAATCAATGCTAGGCTACGCAACGTTTGAGCAGAGATTTCACCACCTCCTCCACAGACGCAACAGCATTGCAACGTACAAGCCGAATATCTACTCCGGGTGCTACAGTCACCGTAACTTACAGTTACAGACCGAGCTTCAACCGCAATCAACGCGAGGCTACGTAAAGTTTGAGCTGAGCATCCACCACCTCTACCTCAACCCTCCACCTCATCCTCCCTTGACAGAAACTTTCCCTTCGATTTGAAAACGCCTACTTCGATGCATTCCCCATTGAACAGTTGACTTGCTACTTGTGACTGCGACATTATCCTCGTCCTGGCTCCTTTTCTAACCCATTTTGTCATGGAAACGAAATTGGTTTCATCTATGCAGCTAAAATTCCAAAAATAAATTAAAGAATGTGTTTAGTTCATCGTTACATAAAGCTCGGCTGCTATTTTTTTTATTATTATTTTAAAAATCTAAAATGTTTCATTCGTGTGGTTTTTTCCTACCAGCTGCTGTCTGCAGCTTATTTTGAAAGGCGATATTTTCAAACAAATAATTTTGCTTCCAATAAAATAAATACTATAATTTCTGAGTTCAAATCTGCTCCATTTCATAACATATTAGTAATATTGAGTTATTCTGATATGTTTGAAGCGTACAATTGTTTTAGATACTTATAGAGAGATTGTTTAAAAAGGCAATATGGTTGCTATATTTAGAAAAAAACTCAATCTTTTTTCAGTTCAAATTTGGCTTAATACTATGAAGGGCTCCTTCTCTGAAAGAGTGGTCCCAATTGTTAAGTAATCAAATAGAGGATAATTTTAAAAGTCAAATTGTTGGGTAGAATATTATTTAATATTCTGAATAACATTATTGAATTTGATATTATGTATTATTGAATATAATATTATGTATTATTGAATATAATATTATGTATTATTGAATGCAATATTATGTATTATTGAATAAAATATTATGTATTATTGAATATAATATTATGTAGTATTGAATGCAGTATTATGTATTATTGTTTATAATAATATTTTATGTAATATTATGTATTATTGAATATAATATTTTATGTAATATTATGTATTATTGAATATAATATTTTATGTAATGTTATTGAATATTTCATTAGTTCTTGTATTAGCAGTAATTAAATTATTGCACATCATGCTTGCTGTTCATACCAAAAACATTTTCATAGCTTATTTATCAAGCATATAATAATTCGTTAATGTGTCTACTTCTCTATTTGGTTAAAGCTTAAACAGAAAATAAGCATAAGATGCTCGTATATAGCTTATCATGCTTATGCTATATAGACTAGCTTTTTAGCACTTCATGCAGGTTAGCAATGTGAAGCATATAATCTTGCAGACATAAGATTGTAGTCATAACAATACATAGAAGAAACTAGCTCATTCCTGTTGTTACTATTGCTATTTCTAGCACGACACTTTTGACTTGGGAATCCTTAAATTTTATTATTATTAATAATTACCCAATTTATGATCGGCTATGTTATCTGATTTTAAATTTTTATTCTATTATTTTAAACTCTGTTTACTATGCAATTTAAACTTCATTACCTGGTCACTTGATTACCCGATGTCTGCCATATTTTGAAGATAACTGTACTTCGTGTAACTATTTGTGACATGTCATTTAAATCGACTATGATATTGATATGTGATCTTGATTCAATATAAAACGATGAAGTGTTTGGGAAATTTTAATCATGCCCACTATACAACAGAGTTGTTGGGGAAATATGAAAATGATCCCATTATAAAACACTCTTTTTATGCTGGAACATTAATTTGTGACACCTACCTTTTTGCTAAAGAGTTTGTTGTAAGATAATTAATTAGATTTGAAATTTTGAGCCTATTTCATTTGTGAAAACCTTTTTTTTTTTGCTTTTTTTTATTTTAATCAAGCGACTCAGGGGATAGAACACAGGTGATAGGATGGATCATTTAGCCTGGATACCGGACATAGATTCCCTCCGTCAAAAAATTTGGTGCGTTCATTTGACTACTTTTTAATCATTTTTAAGAGGTACTTATTAAGTACTTATTTCCAATTCTGTTTTCATGGTACGAATAAAACTAGTCAATTTATATCAGTAACTGCAAATACTGTATTGTAAAAATTTGCATTTCTTATTTAATTTTATTTCTTTTTAAATCAATGTTGTTTGGTCAAAACCATGCAAAAATGCAGGATACATTTAATGAAATACTGAGCGATAGAATTGCACGTTTTTCAGAAATGTTATGTATAATGATATCGACCCTACTAGCCCATAACTAGGAATTGGGTATATAAAAATCAATGAATGGTTAGTTCAATTGCCTTATATATAAGCTTTTCTTTAATATGAAATATTATAACTTTCGGCCCGTGATCGAACTAATTTATAAGTGAACTAATTATAGGACATACTGTCTATAATTAAGGAAAATGAGAACTTTTTTCAGCTCAAAGCACTTAATTGGTTATAAAGAGTCTAAATTTGCACTGCGAAATAAATTAAAGAAAAAATCTTTCAAGTAAGAAATATAGTGCAATTTAAAAATGTGTTCTAATACTGGGACACCAAGGTCGTAGAGGTTAAGTTTTCTTTATTCTATTAAATGACTTTTATTAATAAGCTATGAAGAAAAGACGCTTAATTTACAAAAAAGGAAAGCGAAAATAAATAAAAATATCATTAAAATAATACTACTTACAATTTTCATGCGAACTTCAATGTTGCCTTCAGTCAAGAATTTTTTTTGAGAAGAAATGACAAAGTATTTAATCAATCGAAGTAACAATTGCTTATGGCATATTGTTAAAATAAAAGTTTACATTGTTAAAGCATACGAAAAATGTTACAGCTTGTTTCGATATTTTATGTAAGAATAAATTTTGTCGTGTTAGCAACAATGTGTATAATTGTTTTTTTACATTGTTTATTTAATAGTTAATTTAATATAAAAATGGTTTGGGTTAGTCGATTAAAGAAAAGATAAAAAAAAGAAAAGGTATGGAAACGGTCAAATACCGCGAGAATACATCGACACAAAAATCGAAAAATACACTCGTAATATCATATCAAATGAGGAATTCAATTACAGAGCTAATCCTTTAAATCTCCTCCCTCCCCGGGGGTTGGTTGAGTGGAGTCAACTTCAATATCTTAAAAATAAGCCCCTGTTTTTTTGTCTTTTTTTTATCGTAGATCAAAATTTTCCGAAAAAGGGCGAACCCCGATTTGACTTGCAAAATGTTCTTAGATATCATTATTGTTTTATTTTGCATTATGAGAGGTGTTAAAGACCCACCCATTTTTGTGTTTATAACTGTCAATGTTCAACTCTGCAGTCT
Organism: Parasteatoda tepidariorum; assembly: GCF_982258835.1. Taxonomy (NCBI): domain Eukaryota; kingdom Metazoa; phylum Arthropoda; class Arachnida; order Araneae; family Theridiidae; genus Parasteatoda; species Parasteatoda tepidariorum. Next base: position 57,633,699 of record NC_141764.1, on the reverse strand, counting down.
TCTGATTTTGAATCCAGCCACGAAGACAAGTGAACTTCTAGATCAAGCATTGGGACTAACTTGCCTTTCTTATTGCCGATTTCCTCAGGTTTTTGACAACTTTTTCTTAAAAACTCGTCTTTGCATAGCATGCAGAGGAAAGCCACGAAAAGGTCCCACTGTCAGACCGATGGCAAAAGCATTCCAACCCCAAGTCTCTGTACGACCACTGAGAATATTTAAAGTTCATTCAAACTGAATTAAAAAAAAACACAAAAGCAATAAATTCGGAGATGAGAACGAGACACTAACTGCTGAAATTTTTGCAAGTAAATGCATTCCACCAATCAGACTTACAATCGCATCTCTACTTTTGCTTAGGCGAATTTTTCGCATATTCTGTACAAGATCCCTTTTGACAGTTTTGTGGTCGGTGCCAGCAGGAAGCGAAACCAGCTAAGGATACTTTTCTGCTCGGTTTTCGGTGCAAACCGGATGCATTATACAGAAGCATCACCAAAAGATCAAAATTTTCGACGAGTTCCGGGTACCCGAACTTATTTATATTTCATGCAGCTATAAATTACTAAACTTATTTAGTTTTATAAAAAAAAAGCTATTAAATTATAAATACCTTTGAAACGACTAAGACGTTCCTTCTAGTAGCTATCGATTACATCAGAACCAATATAATATGACATCCTAACCAAACGTGAAGAACTTAAAGTTGCGATTCAATAGTTTAAAATTTTTTTAAAAGTCTATAGTTCGTGATTCGAATTAATTTTCAATAAACTATAGATTCCATATCCACATCACCTTACCTTCACGAGTTTCAGTTACAGCAGCTGATTGTGTGGAGAGGATATTTCCAAACAGATAAATTTGCTTCCAATAAAAAAATATATTTAAAAAGAACTCGCTTTTTTGGAAATGCCGATTTGGCTTTGATTGACTTAATTATTAATATTTGTTTTTCTTGTGTTCTTACATACGTAAAAGTTAGTATTTAGTTAGAGTATTGCTAAAAAAAGTACATTTTTCAAATTTTTATTTCGATTTAAGTTTCGAAATTTGTATATTGTTGATAAGGTAATCAGTGTTTTTAAAGCTTAGATTTTATTCTAATTTTTAAAGTTTTATTACTTCTCAAACACCTGTTGTTGCACCAAATAAGTTGAGCTAAATAGTCTCAAAATACAGCGGATAATAACTCTGAAATATAGGTGGTAAAGAGAAAATGCAGCACTCTCTAGTAAAGAAAACACCAACTTTTCTGGTATAAAATTGCATTGACGAGAAAGGATATTTCATGAAGAACTTACTGTTTTCTTTCACAAATAAATCTTTATTTATTAATAATACAACTCCAATTCAAAATATTAGAATAATGATAAATAAAGCACATAGTGGTTTGAGATATGCATTTATTTTGGTAAAAATGAATACCTGAGAATTTTGAAGTGTGTTATCACATTCTACATGTTTTGTAGATGAACATAACATAAATAAATTACTATGATATTGCAAAAGTTTTTACAATGAATTTTTTCTAAAAATTCAAAAAATTAGAATAATTTTCACAGTGGTTCAAAAAATTAGAATAACATGAACAAAAATAGCATAATTCATTTAAATGAAATCTGCATGAATAGTTAATACTTAGTGGCATCTCCCTTAGCTTTAATAACGTCACGCAAACGATTTTGCATACGATGCACTACTTTTTTACAGTCATCTTTGCTGATAGTTGCCCAAACGGATTTCGCGCTTTCTATGAGTTCATTTTTATCCTTAGGAGCTAAATCCTGAAGGCGTTTCTTCATTAAACCCCATATATTCTCGATGGGGTTCAAATCGGGTGAATTGGCCGGCCAAGGAAGTAATCTGACTTTATTGTTAGTAAGCCAAGTAGTGGTGGCGTTTGACGTGTGGCAAGATGCAGAGTCTTGTTGGAAGATAAAGTCTTCCTCAAATAGATCTTCCGATGACGGAATCATAAAATGTTCAAGTACCTCCTTGTATACTTCAGAATTTACCCTTCCTTTCAAAATGCACAGCTTTCCTAAGCCCTCAGCACCCATACACCCCCAAATCATTACAGAAGTGCTAAACTTCACTGAGCGTTTCAAGCAATCTGTGGTAAAAGCTTCTTGCTTGCAACGCCAAACACGGACACCCTGATGACCGTGGGAAACGCAAAACATCGATTCATCGCTAAAAAGTACGTTATTCAAGTCCTGAATACCCCATTGCAATCTGTCTTTGCACCACCTCACTCTGGCACGTTTTTGCTTGCGTGTAAGTAGCGGCTTTTTCTTGGGCACACGTGATTGAAAATAAAGTTCATGGAGTCGTCGTAGTGTGGTAGATGTTGAGGCATCCACTCCTTGTTCTCTCCACTTTCTACTTATGAATCTCAAGCTCTTGAAGCGATTTTTAGTGACGACACGTTTCAGCATTCTGTCTTGTCTCAGTGTGGTTATTCGTTTACGACCACTATTTGAGCGATTATTTTTAAAACTTTGATTTGTAGAATAATCTTTTAAAATTTTACTTACAGTTCCTTGAGAGCAATTCACTTTTTTGGCAATCATTTGTTGACTAATTCCCTCATTGCGTAGAGTCACAATCGCTGTCTTGGTAGTGTCCGGTATGTCTTTCGTTCGACCCATTTTAACTCCCAACTAACTAAATCTGATTTTCAAACGAGCCTTTATACGCGTACTAGCTCTACAGTGGCGCAACTTATGCAAATTTTATGATTAACGTTGACCAATCACACAATTTTACAGATATTCTAATATTTTGAATAGCCTCTGGAAATATTTTAATATTTTGAAAAATTTCAATATTTTTTTATAAAATCTCTAATACTTCTTTAGGCGCGTGTGAACAATAATATCATACGTCAACTAATTGTGGACGGTTACTAATTTTTCCGTTCGCCACCGTTGTTTATTTTTAAAGACATCACGCATTTTATAAGGTAATACAATGCCTTTTTTGGTTATTCTAATATTTTGAATTGGAGTTGTATAAGGTGTTCCTTCCCAAAAAAGTCGTCCCAGTCTTTAAGTAATGAAATGGATAAAAAGTTTAGAAGTCGAAATGTTAAATTGAATATAATTTAATATTACATTAAATCTAATATTATTCGCATTCAAGTTATTTGTAGCACGTAAGAACCTCTTACTAGCACATTATGCCGCTCCTATTTAAAATGTCTTCATAGTCTATTAAATTAAGAAGTATTAACGCAACGCAATTATTCATTAAAGTACCTATCCACTCATGTTTGGAAAATCGTGTCCAACAAATTAGCAATTCATACTGACGCATAGAGCGTTATTCTATATTCGCCTAAGCTGCTTACAAAACATATTACGGTGGCAAGCCTTAAAAAGCATACAATAGCACGTTAATGTGTCTCCATGCCTAGGAAGAAGCGTTAACAGCAAATTAGCATAAGATACTTGTATGTACCCGCATGCTACTTGACGGGGGTTGGACGGAGTTAAGTTTTGATAAGATACTTGTATATAACTTATCGTGCTATTGCTATGGTAACTCGATATGCAGAATTTGATGCTAGCTAGCAATGTGCAGTATATAATAGCTTGAATACCTTGCTGACATAGCAAGGTATAGCAAGAAACGAGCCTGTTATGGTTGCTGGTACTAGCATGAATTTTGACTTGGGAATCCTAAAATTTTATTATTAATTATCCAATTTATGACTTGTTTTCTTATCTGATATAAAAAATTTTTCTATTATTTTAAACTCTGTTTACTGTGTAATTAGTATTTCATTACCTCAGATCCGATGTCTGCCATATGACGAAGACAACTGTACTTAGTGGAACTATTTGCAATTGTTACTATGATATGTGATTTTAGCCCACTATAAGACAACGGAGTGTTTGGAAAATTTTTATGAAGCCCATTATAAGACAGTGTTGTTGAGGCAACATAAATGAGGTCGATGGTCGTATTATAAAACACTCGTTCTGTTGGAGCATTGATTTGTGATATCTACTATTTTATTTTAGACTTCGTTTAGACTTCGTCATGGCAAAAAGTTATGCATTTTTTGGATTTTAGATTAACACCCCGGTGGTGGCCTAGCTGGGTCGTTTGACTGGGGAGCCGGACTTGGGAGGTTCAGGAAATTCGGTGAGTTCACTAGATGGAAATGATTAAATGCGTATGTCTTTACTTTCATGCTTCCCGAGTAGGTATAAAAGTTAAACTATATATGAAACTGCAAATGTTGTAATGCAAAAATTTAAATTTCTTAATTTTTTTTAGGAAATCCACATTGTTTGGATAAGGCCATGTATAAATTCAAGATACGTTTAATGCAAAGCTGAGCGATACAATAGCAAGTTTTTCAGAAATGTTATATATACTGATATTGACATTTACGTTCCATAACTATGAATTGGGCACGAAAGAAATCAATGACGGGTTAGATACACTGATCTATACAAGTTTCTTTAATATTAAATGTTATAACATTCGGCTAATGATCGATTGAACTAATTGTTGGACACACAAGCTATAATTAAACAAAATGACAGCTTTTTTTCTTTTCAGTTAAAAGTACTGAATTAGTCATTAAGAGACTTAATTTGTACTACATAACAATTTTTAGACGCAAGAAACTACATATAATAATATTTTGAAAATAACAAGTAGGTAAAAGCCGTTTTACTTATTTTGTATGTTGCCATCAATTGAGCGGGTCTCTATTTTTGAACAACGTTATTAGTAGAACGCTAGAATTCGCAGTTAAAAAAAATATATAAAATTAAGGAATATACTCGTAGAATAATATAAAAATGAACAAAGTCCTAATACCTTGACCTCAAGATCGAAAGAGTGAAGTTGTTTATATTACATTCAAATATTTTTAATAGTATGCTGTGAAGAAAAATCATGTAATTACAACAACAAAAAACTAACATAATTAACCTTCCGTTAGTCGCGCGCACCTCACAGGTGCATCCCTACTGCACTTCCACCTCCTTTGCCGTCAATAGATTTTTCCGGGGGTCGAGCCTAATGTTATGTTCCTAACTTTGGATTACTCAAATGTCTGTGTAAAACCGACCTTAGAACATGTCGATGGAGAGTTGGAACCGCTCAAATCACCCCTCTGGTGCAGCGCGACCATTGACGCAAGTATTATGGATATAATATTTTTCTGAATTAAATATATATATTTTATCTCATTTTCTGTCCTTCTCAACGTAGCAGGTATAAATGGTCAAGTTATATACACAGAAAATGGTTACGGAGTAAAAAACCGCAGAACCTTCTTGCGTCAATTGGTTGAACATCTTGTGATGGAAGAAGAGATCCGACGCGGGAGCAAGAAAAATTTATCTTCGGTACTTCGCTAAATAAGTTTTTTGATATTTATCTCTCTAAAGAGTCTTAAATTGGTAAGAATTAACTATTTAAACTAGACTAAATTTCATTTGGCTTTCAAAAAATCAGAAACACCTCATAGGTGCAACGCGACTAACCATGTCGGAAACAAGTGCGCGACTAACGGAAGGTTAAAACTATCAGTAAAAGGAAATCACTTACAATTTTCTTGCGGACTTCATTGTCGATTGCTATCAAGAAATCCGATGACTAAATGAAAGAGACGTTAAGATTTAAAAACAAATATTGTCTATATCATTATTAAAATACATGGTTACATTGTTAAAGCATACGAATACTGATACAACTTATTTTGACATTTTAAACAAAAACGAATTCTGGTTGAAAAAAAGAAGCAACAATGATTGTTCGTGTTCTTTCACTGTTTAAATAATAGTTAATTTAGCAATAAAATGTGTTGAGGTAGTTGAGTAAAGACAAGGTACAAAAAAATATGGAAACGATAAAATACCACAAGAAATACACATCGACTCAAAAATTTAAAAATACACTCGTTCAAATCATTTAAAATGAGGAATTCAAATGCACAGAACGTCCTCCCAATCTCTATCCCGAAGGTAGTGTGGGGTCAACTTCATAATCTTAAAATTATACCCCTGTTTTTTATTGCAGATTTGAATTTGCTAGAAAAAAACAGAGGTGACTTGAAAAATAAGTAAAAGAATACAAAATATTTAATTCTACGAGTATAATAACAGAACTTTCTTTGAAAGAAACGCGCAAGGCAGCAGAAATTTTCGAAAGAAAGAATAATTGAAGCAATGAAGAAAAAAGAAAAACAATGTAAATAAAAATATGGCCACCGAAGCCGACATCTTCAGGGGGTACCAGCTCCGGAAGCCATAGAACAAAACCTTTTCTGTTTAATTTTTTTAACTCTAAACAATTGAGAAAAACAGGGCGAAATTAAAGTCTTAACTGAGCAGCCTCAGTTAAGCATTATATTAATCTGTTTCGTAATACTTAACCTTCCCTTTCATTTTTTTCTTCTACTGCGCATTTTAATAGAGGGCGTTGTTTTCTTTTATTTCAAATGTGTCTTTTACATTGAGTGTGTTTCAGAAAATTGCTGTTTGACCAATTTAATGTGAGTTTTCGGTTTTTCATTGGTGTATTATATTTTCAAGATTATGTACGAAATTTCTCTTCTGATTAGATTTTATGTATTGCTTGTATTTTTCCAGGACTTTTGCAAAGCCTTCGGGGTGTTATTTCCATATATGGCAGTACTTTTACTTTCGTTACTTGTACCGCCGGTACAACTAAAAAGTACGTACTTTTTACTTGTACTTCGTTACTTTTTAAATTTAGTACTTTTACTTGTACTTTCGGTACTCTTTTAGGGAAAAAGTGCAAGTATTTGTAACGGAAATGTCGAATGAAATCGTTACTTTTTTCTAAAACTCGGTAAGCTTTCTAAAAATAAAAAAAAAATAAAAAATAAATATTTTTTTAATAAATGCTTATGTTTTTTTAATTTTTAAAATTAATGCGCAATATATATGCATTCACAGCTAACTTCGTGTTCAAATACCTTGACCTTTTAAAATTGTCATTCCTGAAAGGGAAAAGACGGCTCTTTTGAACTGCGAAAGGTTTCGCGATGTGAAATCGCAGGACGATTTATTGTTTTCTGCAGGTCTGGTACTTTGCATCAAATTTAATTGGTTTGAAGAAAAAGCTAGGGAGGAGGCTACAAAAAAAATTGGAAAGAATTGTCCAAGCTGAACACCCTGCTATAACTAATAAAGTAACAGAAAAAAACCCCAGGGAATCTTAATTTTCTAAAGCTGAAAACATCATGCTAATCACTAACGACAGAAGAATTTATGGCATACATGAGCTCAAATGTCGAAACGGAAGGCATATCAATTTTGAATCGATATCCAATCGTAAAAGAATTATACGTGAAATATAATACTGCAGTACCTTCTAGTGCTCCCGTGGAGCGCTTATTCAGCGTGGCTAAGCACGTTCTGAGAAATTCTCGCAGCAGACTCAGTGACACCACTTTCGAAATGCAATTATTTTGTAAAATGAATAAAAATATTAATTAGCAAGTTATTTTCAGTCATTTTCGAGTTTTATGCATTTATTCCATACATTTTAAATAAAAAATGTTGGATTTTGTTATTACGTTTTTCAATTTTCTTTTTGAACTCACTAATAATACATTTTTGTCTTAATACATTTTTTACTAAATACATTTTTACCTAGTACATTTTTTACTAAAATTATGTTTATGCCCGACCTTGTCAAACAAAGCCCAGTCAAATCTCTAAGAACTTCCGAACTATTTGTGCTATTGAAAACTATTATAATTACTATTTTAACTCTTGAAAACTCGAAGGTATTAATTTAACCGCTGATACTAAAATTCGTTAACAAATTTTAATTATTCCGTTAGGCAGAAATGTTCGGAAAATGATTTTCTCGCATGATTTCAGCATTAGCCATTGTTACAAATAAAATTGTAGACTATTCTGTTTCAACTTATACAGCACATGCAATTATTTTTTACTAGCTCAAGATCACAAAGCTATATGAAACACCGTGTTTGCTTTGTTTATGTTTGTGCTCTTAAAACGCTTTTCTATAGAGTAAAACAATTTCAAATCAATGGTAATTTAAATAAATAAAAGTAATAAACTAAAAATTAAAATCAATATATAGAATTCCTTTTTCGTGCAAATCCATAAAAAGTTTGATATTAAAATTATATTTGATTTTAAAATTATATTATACGATTATATTATAAAATTATATTATAATATTCTTCCGAATTTAAAAATAAATTAATGTCCATAGCTTTCAAAATTAAAAATAATTAAATAAATAACAACAATTTTGCAAAAACATTAAAGAACGTAAGAATATTATTCAGTAAAATTTTAGGTTACTTTGAATTTTCGATTTCCTAGAAATGTACTTTTAAATCATTACTTTTTTTGTTTAGTACTTGTAATTTTACTTGTACTTTTTACTCGTTCCTTTTTAAAATAAGAATTTTTACTTTTTACTCGTTACTTTTTTTAAAATTACTTGTACTTTTACTCGTTACTTTTTAAAAGTAACGTTGCCATGTATGGGACTGAGTCATCTAAAAAGTTCTGTTCAGATGGCTTTTTCTTTGATGAAAAGGCTTGTTAATTTTCAGTAAAGGAATTAAACTGTAAGCTTAAAGCATTTGTGAACGGTTCATACAGCTTTAATGAGTAAAGATATAACATATGTACTTTGAAACGAAATTAATGAACACAAATTTTAAAAATTCGTTTAATTAAACTTGCTTTGTTAATGTGAATGCTACATGTAACTTTTACACCAATTCATGAAAAAATAAAACTAATAACTGTAAATATGCGATCTTTTTCTTAATCAGGTATATCAAATTAATATAAACTTAAAATTCGAATCTAGGAGAGTGAATTGGTTATACATTCAACTTGGAAAAATTTCTAATAATTCAAATTTTAATAATGGAAGAGTTTTTGATTGATAAAAGTTTTTCTGATTGGTGTATTGAATTCTTCATATACCAGTTGGTGTTTGACAAAAGCAATAAAATAAAACATTTAAAATAGAAGTTAAACAAAACACTTTCTTTTCAATCTCAAATTATTACTTTGTATGTTTCATGAAAGAACGAAAAAAAAAAAGGCAGAAAATCATTAAAATATATACTTTTAATTAGAGAATTATTGAAATTCTCACAGAATTAATTAGAAACTAAGAACTGATCATTATAGTATCACATATCACAAGACGAATTATAATATCAAAAGACGAATTTTGCGTGAGCTGAAAAAAATCCTAAGAAATCTTTGTTCAAACTTAATTCAACTTAAAGATATTCAAAATGTCTTCAAAAATTCTAAGATATTTTGGAGATAGAGTTAAATCTTAAGAAATTTTTCAGATTTCTGAAGAATTTCTTAAGAAAATATCATTTTCTTAAGAAAATCTTAAGATTATTTTTAGTAGGGTGGTGTCAAAAAAAATCTGTTGATATCAGTTCATATATTGATAAAACAAGTAGAATACATAACTGATCAACATCATACAAGTACCCTACTGATGTCAGCAGACATCAGTTGAATTGTGAAATACAGACAAGTATATACCAATAGAGTACCTACTGATCAATATCTATTGATACCAATACACTGCTGATATCAGTTGAAATATCAATAGAAACAAATACAGACCAATAAAATTCTATTGATCAATATCTATTGATACCAGTACACTACTGATATCAGTTGAAATGTCAATAGGAACAAGTACAGATCAATAGAATACCCTACTGTTCAACATCTATTGATACCAATACACTACTGATATCAGTTGACATCAGTTGAGATGTCAATTGAAACAAGTACAGACCAATAGAAATCTATTGATATCAATAAATGTTTTTATTGATTTCTATTGATCATTTTTTGTAGGGTAGAGACAAAGGATAATTTACTTCTCCGGAGATGTTACCTTACCAAATGAGTTTGACGTTTTGGATAAATAATATTCTTTACTTGGAACATTAATATGTTAAATATATTTAGAGTATAATAATTATTATTTTTTTAAAAAATATCTCAATAAAATATTATTTAATACTTGCTATTTGCATTTTAATATAATTTTACTTGGATATGTTACTTAAAAACAAAGTTTTAATTGAATGAATATCCAAATTTAATCTGCTAACAAGATTATCAGAATATAACTTGAAATCAGTGGTATCCATGCAGCAACTATGAGTCCAAGTTCAATATATGGTGATCTATAGTTAAGCCCCATGTTCTATTTTTGAACAATTTTTCTTAATTTAAACTTTTTTTATCCGCAAAAATTTATGTTAATAGATAAATATATGATGGAATTTCTAAAAAATACCTAAATTTTTAAAATAGTTACTGCCAGCTCTCAAAATTTAAATGTGAAAGCTTGTCCTAGGGACGACACTCTACCCTAAAACCGCATAAAACCGTTACATGAGAAAACAGAACTAAGGTATATAAATATCATTCTCTTTAAGATAAAATATCGAATTTAAGAGCATTAATTCATTTTTTATACATTCATTAATACAAGTGTATGCGTTTTGTACCTTTGACTACTCTCAGTATTGAAACTTGGGCCGGTTGAAGGTATAAGCAACGAATCTCTATTTTTTTACTTTTGCTAGATTTGTATTTGATTAAAATTCTGTAAAAAGTTATTATGCGTATAATTCTGCAAGAAAAAACTTAAAACGTGATTTTTTAATGAAATTCATGATTGAAAGAAGATAAGTATTAAAGGAAAGGTTTTTTGAAAAAAAAAATGCGTTAGATTTAGACGTTAACATGTAATAAGTTGTTAATAATTAGCTTTAATCATAAATAATAATTTAGAATCATATATAATCATAATCAATAGATAAAAAGTAATTATCTTTACAAATAAAGCAAAATTAATTTTGTCACAAAAACAGTTTAAGTAATATGTAGTTGTATGCGTCTTATAGAAGCTATATAACTAATAAATAAGGTTAAAATCTTTCACTCTATTTTAATTTTTTTTTCAGATTGGTTTCTAAAACAATAAAGAGACACTACAAATTTATTTATATATTTGATGAAAGTTTTTATCCAACCCGATATTCAAGGAACTAAATAAAAATGAAATATATTGATATGATAAATAAAATATATTTGTTAACAGCTATCATTTTTTGACGAGTTCCTTGATCTCATTGGAATAAACAATGAGTGATTTGAAATGATGGTTCAATTGGTGACTGATAACTCAAATGCAATACTATTCTTGATTGAGTGTTTATTTTTCTTAAAATAAATCATATATTATGCTTACTTTTTTTCTTCTATTTGTGCTATCTCTTCCTGAAATTTTATTATACAAAGATACATTTTTGTTTTCATATTAAATGCGAAATGTACGTAAAAACTTTTATTCATACTTTTATCAAATCATTGCAAAGTTATAAAACTTTAATTTGAATCTAATATTTATAATACACATGCATATTGAAAGAATTACGAAACAATTTTAAAGTTACAGTTTCTGTTATATACTTTGATGCTAAAAAAAGAAATGATGTCAGTCAAAATGATTTATAATGTAATTTTCTTAAACCCAAACACAACACTAATCTATTTAATGTAGAAAGCTTTGACCGACGTGAAACATAAACATACCTTATAGCAAGTAAGTGCGATGTATTTGAAAGTTCTAAATTCTACTTTAAATCTTCAAAGAAGTTAATCTCTTATTTACACAAAAAGTATCCTTCTCCGACGAACCGACGAAAAAAGATTATATATAAGCTGAAAAAACTTTGAATTAAACAAATATACTTTCCTAAGCTGTAATAAACATAGTAGTATACTTTCCTAAGCTACAGCAGTATTATTAAATGCATTTTTAAACTTTTCTTTTAAAGTAAGTTTTGATTTATTTTATAGTAATTAGTTAAACACTTACATTTTATGGAATTGATATTAAATATCTCTTCAGTGAAAATGCAATAAAACGTTAAGAATAAAACATTAAACATTTACTTCAGTGAAGATTTTATGCAATATTTCAGCTTATTCTAGTTGAAACACAATTAAATCTAAATAAGAATGAATTATTCAGAAATACTGAAAAGTTTTACAAATTTGATTGTTATGTAACATTTTGAAACTGAAGCAATTTTTATGAATTTTATTTAGCGCATAAAAGTATTCATTATCATAATGATATGTGATATTAATTATTACTTTCAATTTATGTTGTTCTTTAAAATAATACACATTCTTAATTTAGCAATAATTGTTTCAAAGAAATTGATCTTTAAACAATGAAGACCCTTGATAAACAAAATTTCTAATTCCTTATTTTTAATTCTCTAAATTTTACTGATCTAAAATTCATTAGAGAAGAAAAACAAATTAAAAACAAACAATTGCGTAATTTAACAATTTAAAATTGGTGTAATTTAGAAAAAATCAATAATTTAAGCACTTTCATTAGAATCTAGACTACAAAAAAAGTAACTTTTTGATCCTTTCCATTTTGTTGCAACAACACACTTACTTTTATAGCATGGCCTAAAGATATAATACAGAAATCATTAATTAAGGAGAAAAATTATTTTTTTTTTGTATCACCGAAATAAATTAATTTCCACCAAATGCAGGATTCGTCAAAATTTTATCAGATTTTTCGCACTTTTTTATAAAAAGAAGGTAAACAACTTTATAAATTAAAAGAACTCAACGAAAATAAATGCGCATTAAAATTATTTTAATAAAATAAGCAAGCTTCTAAAAATTTCTTTTTAAAAATTTCAGCTTCCTTCTTAAAATTTTCTTATGCATATACCGTAACAAATAAATACAAACGGAATAAGAAGTACAAGACAAAAATTTGCCACAATTATTATTAATCATAAATATATATGTTTATTAATCTCCGAAAATATCAGTCTGTTGCATCTTATTTAAAGAAAAACAAACATTCAAATCTGAAGTATAATAAAATATATTTGGGGATAAACTTTTGGAAATCTCGAAGGAAACTGGATAAATAAGGGGCAAAAATAAACAAACTTTTCTCCTGACATCTGAGTCAAAAAGCAAGGTTCTCAAAGTTAGATTATTGAGCGAACACGCAAGCGCGGATTTGTGGTGGCGTTCAATCGGTAGCCACAAGTCGACTAAACAGACACCTCTCTTCTGCATCGACATTTCTGGCGAAACATCCAGATAAAGTAGGAAACTCGTGACAGCGGCTGGATTATTTATTTACATTTGCGCATTGCTGGCACGTGTGTGCTTGGCACTCGTAAAGTTTTCGGTTCGAAACATTCTTTATTGAACGAATCAGATACAAAATAGTTTCAAAATTTCGATTTATTTAAGCCGGAAAACTTTGAAATACGTGAATAGATAGCAGTAAATATAAACTTTAAAGCATGCTGCAAGGAATGTAATTGAAAAATTTAGTTGTTTCTAAAGTTTTTTATTTATTTATGAACTTGATTACTATAGTTAATATACATGTTGGAAATTTTCCCGAAGTATTTGCGATTTTGTATATAGAGCGAAGTTTTAAGCGTGTTGTTTACAAACATGTAGCAATGTTTTAGATTCCAAAATTTTAAAAAAGAGATAAAGTTTTTATCATTATAAATAATATTGTTCCAGAAATTTTACAGCAAAGAAAAAAAATTATTACAAATTTTATGTAACACTTAGACACGAAAAAAAAACAATTTCAAACATTTTAACTTTTGTGTTGTTTTAAAAATACTCGACTTATGCAGAGATTTATAAAATTTTTGAAATATATATAGTGTATGATTAAATATAAACGAAGCCGATTAAACGAAATATATTTGTTTATTATTTGCTGTTAAAAAGCATTGAATTTCTCAGTACTATTTTGAACAAGTTTTAAAAGTATGACTGCTTAATATAACTTTTTTTTTTAAATTCATAGCATAGTATTAATTTGACGCCAATGTTTTATATTTATATCAACAATTTACACTTGATAAACATTAAACAGGCCGCATAACACAAATATCTATTTAAATTGAAGTTTTGGATTGAAGGAGATGCCACTATCCAATCATGATAAAAAGAGTAGAATTTGAAAATTAAAGAACATTGACGTGCAATAAGAATATAAACGATGAAAATGATATATCTTCATGTGATAACATTAGCCATCGTTGCCGAATTAGGTAAGCAATTCTTTTTCTTTCATTTTTGTTTTCCAAACAAATGAACTGAAATTTTCAGTAAAACCTTTCATTTCCCAGTTCTTTGTTGCACAAAAGGTGATCCTTATAGACCAACCTTAATATAGACCATGAAAATTTGCATCGAGATCCCAACCGCCTGTATGCTTTTTTGCTCACAAATAGAGGTCACGCACTAATATTTAAAGGAGAAAAAATTAAAACTCTAGAGAAATCTGGCAAATCCCATTTAAGGAAAATTGTTGGGCGGAACATCAAAATTAATTTAAATTTTGGTTCAAAATTGAAAAAGTATTTCTAATAATCGTCTTTTGACTCCTCTCCGTTTCTTTCCGCAATCAAGCAGGTTTTAATGTTTCTGACATTCACTTTTCCTCGACTGCGATTTGTAAGTTAGAGATAATGAATATGTTTTTTCCTGCCAAAAACAATAATATGTGTTCCTATAAATTTATTGGAAAATATGCACTTGAGTGTTTGATGGGTTATGAATAAGGTTGATAATTAGTGCTTTATGATGTTGAATGATAAAAAAAAGAAAGATAATTATAAAATGAAAGATTTAACCTCTGGTTAGTTGTTATCATTAAATGGTTTCAATTAAACAGTTTATTTATTATATTTACGTGTTATTCGTTAAATTGTTTCAGCAGTTTCAATAGTTTTTAAAGTTACTTTCAAAGTAAGGACAAGTATACTTGGTAATATTTAATAACTCTTAGATGATATTACTCATTTTTAATATTACTCTGCTACAACTGTGTCTCATTAAATAATTACAAATCTGAAAGTATATACATATTATAATTGAAAACATAATGTGGTTTAAAAATTTTATATGAACAATAATATAGAATATCGTAAACTGTTAGTTCCATGTGTTCCGTCAAGGATCTCAATAAAATGGATCTAAGACTTATTACCAATTTTTTTAAAGTTAAATAATGTGATATTAGATTTGGTTTTAGTCTCATTTTCGTATTAATTATGTTTTGAGAGCCTGCATGACACATTTATAACAAAATCAAAATTATTTTGTTGAAAAAAGTAGAAGATTTGTGGAGATAGTAGTTATCGACAATGTCAACCTTCATGTATGAAAAGGTACCCCATCATAGAATCGAGTTAACGCGTCTTATATACTAGTAAATTGGAATTGTATTTCTGTAGTGGTGGACACACTACAGTACTCCCCCACCAGAATTATAGCTGCGATAGAATTCGATGAACAGATACCACTAGTTGATTCATTGCTGTTTTGTGAGAAGCAGGGAGAGCTGTATTAAGTTCACTGTCGTTGTTGCTCCTGTGTTGCTATTAGCAGTCGAGTGTATGCAAGCCGACGTGTGATCAAGACTGAGAAGCAACAGCGCGAGGAGGTGGATAATGTCGCAGTCACAAGTAGCAAGTCAACTGTTCAATGTGGACCATCCATCGAAGTAGGTGTGTTCATATCGAAGTAGGCGTTACTGTCAAGGTAGGCGTGTTCATATCGAAGAGGGAATTTCCGTCAAGGTAGGCGTGTTCATATCACGTCCGAAGGTCACCAATGTGGTGATAGTAGTTATCGACAATGTCAACCTTCATGTATGAAAAGGTACCCCATCATAGAATCGAGTTAACGAGTCTTATATACTAGGAAATTGAAATGGTATTTTCGTTGTGGTAGACACACTACAGATTCATTAGGATTCCATTCCCTCTAAGAGATTTTTAAAATACGAGTAATAATTATTCCTACTGAATAATCCACTAAAGAAATAATTAATCCTACTATTCTACATGTTTAATGTAGATAACTACGACATGAAGCAGAACGATAGAATGTAGTTGAATAAGCAGCCTTTTTTAATTATAAAATGCAAACATAGCAATTTGTTAGTTCTAATGCAACAGTCTGATTATGTGCAACACTCAGAGTGGGAATGACAGTAAAAGCATTAAAGAAAAACTTCTTTAAATGGTATACGTGCTTTTCTCACAAATTTATGGCTTAAAATATGAAAGTTATTAATAATAAGGCAGTTTCAAATAAGAATGGTTATGAGCTTTCATGATGTTTACTTAAACTCGTTCAAGAAAGTTTATTTCTGTCTTTAGGATGCTTTCAGTGAAGAACTGTGAGTTGAAAATGCTTTCACCAAATTGTTTCAAACATGTTATAATGGATGGTTAGACATTTAACTGTGTCTTTGAAAGAGTCTGGTCACCAGCATGTGACTTGCGAGAGGCGTAGGAATCAAGTCTTTCAGCTCTATTCTCTCCTTTTTAAGAAAGCAGGTCCTTCTGATTTCTCTTAAACTGACGGTAACGCGCCTGTATTATAACGCGCTGGCCTTATAAGGGCCAACATTTTTGGAAAGTGAAAGTAATCACTAGAGACTAATCACCTTTACTTTTTTAAAATATTAAATGCAGTTAAAAATATCGAATACGATATACAGTGCAAATATCTAGATTGGCCAACCAGTCCAGGATTGGTCAGTTCTGAAAATTAAAAAAAAGGATAAATGTATTTAAGGTACTTTAGGGAGGGTGTAAGCAACTCTCAGTTTCCCTCTAATGACAATCCAGGACCTAAAACACGATTGCTAAGAGAGTGTGGCCAATTACCACAGGACCTTTAAAAATGCTCTATTTCCAACATGAAACCATGATGTAAAGTTTGCATATCTGTAAGAGGGGCAAAAAATTCTCGTTAATTCTTTCTTTTTTATTCGATTTTGTAACCAGTGTCTTAAACCATCCGACTCGATTGAGTTTTACTTACTATCAGTTGTGAGTATTATAACCAATGAATACTACTTGATTAAAAACTCAATTCAATTCAAAAATATATAAATAGAAAATGACAGTCGACATTTTGCAAGCACTTCAAAAGTATGTACCAATTTTTAAGACTTGACAGACATGAATAAGAAGGAACAAAAGTGATATGAAATAAAAAAAACGTACAGTTGTCAAGGAAAAATGGAAAAATAAATTAGAGAAAGTTCTTAAGCACACGAATACGGATTTGGTTAAAATCAAAGTTCTAATTGGGTTAATACTCTGAACATAAGCAAACACCAGAAAAGACAGAAGTCTGGTAACCAATTACCCGGAAGGACAAAAGTCTTGACTAAATAGTAAAAATGTCATCCGGACAGACACGAGAAACCAGGGATTACTGATAGAAGTTTGGTAAAAGCATACAGCAAGCAAATAACCGAGACCAGAAAGATGGCTGCAAATGAGCCCGTGATCTGATTGTTTCTTGATTAGAACTCAAACAAACTATCATAAACATATATATTACAAAATAAAAAAACCTAACACCAGTAAAATTAATTTTTTCATGAACAACATAAAATGGAGCATTTTGTCTAGTTAATAATTTTTTTTTATTTGATGCTAAAGACTTAAAATTTCCAGAAAATTTAGTTGCCCAAGTTATTATTTAAAAAATAATGATTTTGAGAAAATAAATTTGAGCAAATTCATATTATTTTTAAAAAAAGAAAAATGCCAGAATATATTCTGAATTAACTAAAAGTTTTTCGAAGCAAGAAAATGAACTTCGTCAATTTTTTTCTCTCTTCTACAACCTATTTCCCTACAACCAATTTATATGCCATATTTAAACATCGAAATAGTATTTTGTCTGGTATTAAAATTATTTCAATTGAATATATTTACAAGCGTTATTAACAAGAAATTTTCTCGCGTTAATCAAAATAAATTTGTATGAATTTTTATTAAAATTTATCATTTAAAAATTATAGAAGTCCTAGTACTTCTTTTAAAAAAAGACACGCAATGAAAGATATAAAGAAGAAATAAACAAATTGGCTGTTAAAAATTGCATCAAATACTGGGTAAGTCAAATTTATAGGTGCGCAACACAAAGTATGACAAATGTATTTATTCAAAATGTATATACATAAAGATGCTATACATTGAGGTTATATGGTGGCTATACAAGTTTTGAATGTATACCTCGCAATTATTCGAATTGGGCTCTTTTTGTTACTATAATGCCAGAATTGGCATTACATACTTATTTCCTACCTTTTAAATTATCTTTAATACTTAAGCTTATTTTATTGATCGAATTATGTATTTCAAATCGAATTATGTATTTCAAATCGAATTATGTATTTAGAGTTAATCTTTTAAAGCCAACATAAAATAATTAATTTTTTTATCGATCAATGCAACGGATACTTTTTATTTCATTACTAATGCAGACTCATTAATTCACTGCCGTGACTAATCGAAAACAAAAGACTATTTATAACTTTTGATTCTTAAATTTCTAACGGCAAATATGTTTCAGTTGCATGGTTGTAATAATTTCCATAAGTTTGTTGGCGACTCGTGATCGCCAAGGTACTTTTGAACCCCATATTGATTATGCGGGGTTAGCTATGTTTTGGCTATGTTATATTTTAATAAATCACCAACTTTGGATATCCTACCCATGCTTCTCGTGTGTACGCTGGGATCGATTACATTCACTTTCAATTTCAAATTTGAGGCTACTAGTAGTGCCCTTCGGGCACACCAGTCCCTGCCGTCCTAGCCGTTTAAATATAATTTAATTTTAATAATTTTGCTAACTTGAACTCTCTAGAGAGAGTGTATGATTTGATCCCTTTAAGGGAATTCTTTTCCTTGTGATTTATATATTGTACATGGCCATTGTTAAATTATTCATCAAACCAATTCTTGCTTAATAAATCAAATTTTTACTTCAAAAAAACATAAAAACAGAAAGAAAAAAAAAGAAGAAAAAAGAAAAAAAAGGAGAGATAAGAATAAATATTTTATGTTCGCTTAAAAAGATTAGCACTTTGATTTATTTTAAATATATAATTCGATTAATAAAATAAGCTTAAATATTAAAGATATTTTAAAGGTAGGAAATAAATATGTAATGCCAATTGTGGCATCACAGTTACATAGCATACATCAAGTCTCAAGTTGCTATCGATGATCGCGATATCAGCTGTGACAAAAGGTTTCAAAGCAACCATGTTTTTGAATGTGGAAGCACAAGCAAGCGATTTTCTACGAACCTCATCGCAAAAAATCGCATGGGGTGAGATTTGGGGATCGTGCTGGCTACAAGGCAAGAGTGCATTGTCTGTGGTTGATTTGCGACCCATTCACATTTGTATTAAAGTGTTATAGTGTAAAAGGTATTTTTCTGTTTGTTTTGCTTTTGCAGAAAGTAATTGGACAGCGATTGTTCACAACTTCCTTAAATTATCGTTGCATGCATGCACATTTTAGCACAGTGGATATTTATAATTTTGAGTAATAAACATATTTGTTGCATATTGCGTAGCACTTCTATGAAATTAGGATTTTATTTGGACTTATCCTGTATTATAATTATTTACCCTGTATTATAATATGCATTGTTCTCTCAATAAACTTATTTCTTCTAATTCATTAATTATTGATATCATAAATTACAAATACATGACTGAATATTTTCGCCGATGTCGAAAATAATTCATTGTCTCTTCAAAATAAAATAGGTAGCAGTTATTTAGCGAAACAATGGCTGTGGGTGTGGTGACATTTGAGATATGGCAATGCGCGATAAGATGTTGACCGCACCCTTAACAGATAGTTGATAATCTTCTATCACAGTTTACTAAAAATGAATTATCTATGTGTGTGTGGAAATGTAATAATATGACGAGTTGATGGAATCAAACTTTCTCAGTTTAAATTTCCGTTATAATACTACAACTGATATTTTGTTAAAATGTCATTGTAAGTTAATATTTCACATGCTTATCTTAGTTTGCATAAACTAATTAGCATTTGTAGCGATAACTGTATTTAAATATTATTCCAATCGAATACTCACATGATGATTACAACAAATGATATAACAAAATACCCAAATTTTGTTAAAACACGAACCTTGATATTTTGCAAAGATATAATCAATATTTAAGAATTACATTTTATATTTTGAATATGGAAGTTAGTTTTAATTTGTAATTATTGATGTGCATTTGCCGTATTCGATTCAAATTCTTAAGTCAATAGTCAAATTCTTAGGTTTAAATTTATTTGTAATAATAAAACAGATTTTCTTTCAGGTATCGGGACTTTCAGGATTACCTTAGAGAATAATAATTTTCCTTTTAATTACTATAGTTATGATGTCTTAATTCAAAATATTTTAAACACTTTCCAATAGTTTGGCCGATATTGAAGCCTGGATAAATAGGCCTATGAGGTGAAATTTAGGATTTATTTTCCAAAGCAGATGACAACACTTAAAAAAAAAATTTGCTCATTGAATATCTTTTTGTTTTATTTTTCAAGATTTTCAAATAGGGGTCAGCACTTGATTTATTTATAATATATTCTTACTGATTTGGCAATTTATATTAGATTTTGATTTGGTTATTCTAACTGTAACTATTTTTATCTATTAGTGGGAGTTTCATTTTCAAGTCTTACTATGTGTAATTTTAAATTGTGTTTGCTGGTTCATTATTTTTCTGTGCTTTTCAACTCTTGCAATGATTTTCTCTTATTTGCCTATCCATTATGGGGCCTCGGGTCACTGTCAGTTTTGGTTTTTCCACTGACAACAGAAAGACTCCTGTGTGTTAGCAGGCAGTGTGACCCCTGATGAAGTGCTGCCCTGCCAACAGATATCTTTTATTTTACTGCTTTTTATTGCTTTTTCCTGCTTTAATTTTTTTAATATCTTAATTATAATGAAGAAAATTTGGTTTTAGCTGCCTTAGGCACTTTTCAATTTTGATTTAATGTTTTAATTGTTAATTCACATATTTGTCTTCTGCTGTATTTGTAAAATTAGATTCATTTTCTGATTAGATTTGTTATATTCGATTTGACACCTTTATCCCTCCTCTTGGATTCTCTTTTAATCATTGTATAAAATGATATACCTACAGAAATCTGAGCGTTAATGTTGGTTCGTAATAAATTTACAAATATTAACGATAGATTGTATTAAAATTACAATTAACATTAATCTGTTCCAAATTTAGTGATGATAACAGTCGTTTTCAACACTGTTATTTATTCTGTCTCAACAATACTGTTAATTATTCTGTTATTTCAATACTGTTTATACAAGCCTGTTATTCATTATGTCTATGCTTTTATGCTCTTTCTTTGTGTGGATGATCAATACAATAATATTTAAATTCTTAACAAAGAGAAATACGAATTAAAAATGAAACAAAACTGTTCGAAACAAAAGATACAAAAAATGTTTCAGAACGGAGACTTTTAATTTACAAATAACACTAAAGTATGCTTTTTTTAGAAAATTTTTATAAAAATATAATTTGAAAATTATTATCAAAATGCAACTTACTTCTGTATGTATCAAATATGAAATTTAAAATACGCTGCTTAAATGCTTTAAATACTATTTTTAATGGTCTCTGACTTGATAACTTTTCTATTTTTAAGCAATTTGGTCAAAAAGTTTACTCCCCACTGTACAAATTTTGGTAAAATTTTTTTTTTTATTATGATTTGATTAATCCTGATATTTGCAAAACTTTTGCGATATAATCCTATTACTAATAAAATAAACACAATAAAATAATGTTCCTAACAGCAAAATAAACTATGTAAATTTAACATATATTCAAGTAAATTTGATAAAAACAGTAATAATTATCAATTGGTTATTATTTTCATATGTATCCGACGAAAAGTATTACATTATTGCTTTTCTGCGTTTAGTTTTTTATAAGGTTTTTTCCAGGAGCTACTTTAAATTTGATTCAAATTCTAAAAAAAAAAAAAAACTGTCAAAACAAAGGAATTTTTAATACATTGATATTATAAAAATCATTTAAATAATAGGATTCTTTTCAATGAATCACAGTATTGCTTTTCCTTAAAATGTATAATAGAATTGCATAGTAACTAAAGATTAAATTATTTTAAAGATAAAAGCAAGTGTGTTTAAAATATTAGATTTTGTAAGTATTTGTTTCAGAATAATAATACTTTAAATAGTAAGCAGGTTAAATTTCGGGAAATAGTTTTTTTTGTGCCTTTCTATATTATAGAGAGAATTCTCCAGAGAATTTTCCAAAAATTAGTATTCATTTGCTGGCTACATAAAATGGAGCTCAATTTTACCATATTTTGGTATTCTTACCAGCTCAAAATATCATTAGAGGATTGCACTATAAGCAGGTGCTTTGAAGAAATAAAACCCCTATTTTCATTCTTTCTTTTTTTTCCTTTTATAAAAATAAAGGAAGATTACACCATTATTAGCCATTTCTTAAACACTGAAATGCAGGCAAGATGTAGCTATTTACCGTAACAAACCTATTTAAAGTATTGAGTTATTTTATATATATATATATATATATATATATATATATATATATATATATATATATATATATATATATATATATATATATATATTTCTTCTAATTACAAATAAAATGAAACAAAGTTTTCTCTTATTTCACAAAGTTGTTTACTTTTCTTATTGAAACCCTTGATTAAGACGCCGCTTCCTAAAACATTCTTAAATTTATTTCCATTAAGGATACTTCTTTCGCTTTGATGCCAAAACTAAGCGTTGGTAGTTAGATAAAAGCTAATAAAATTTTCTGAAGATCAGAGAATGCTTTTAAGTCTTAAAAAGAGCGCATTTTTTCTCGATGAGATGAAAAGTGATATCGTTAAAGGGGACTAATAAATTATTCTTTACAACAAAACCTGGACTCGCCAATTCAACGAATTACTCTCAGATTTGTATTATTTTGTTTAAAGTGGAAATTTTGAAAAAGAAAAACTAGGTGATGATTAAAAGAAAGTCATTTAAAAGTATAAAGTTTAACTACAAAAAAAAATCTGTTATAATGCGAAACATTCGTGTCAACAAAATTGTCAGAGATTTCACATATACTACGGAAAGAGCACGTAATCAAAAATTTCTTGTAACAAAACACTACAGGAAGTTTCTGTAATCATCAGACATTTCCCGCAGGTCAGGCACAGTAAGTACTGTAAAGAAATTTGACTTGAAAGTAGCTGTTTACCCTCTGGTTCACATAGTAAAACAGATTTCAAGTTTTTATTAAGTATTCCATTTCTTGCGTGACTTTCAGCAAATTTTGAACTATCGAAAACAATCACGTTTGAAAAAATTTTCATACAATTGTTAGTTTCTTCCATCGCTAAGTTCAGAGTTTTCAAAGCGAGATTCGAAGCCGAGACCTTCCTAGTATTAGACCAACTCCTTGACTTCCATGCAAGCCGATTTTCATTAGTTTCAATGTATTAAATTATTTGTTGCAGAAGCTTTTTTTTTCCACATGTGCAAAGTTAAAAAAAAGGAAACCAACAGATACAATCTGCATCAATGGCTACGGATTTTAATTGTTAACAGAAAAAAATGCCCCTTTTGACAGATTACAATGTAGTTTAACTGTGAATTTCTGCAGTTTTATTTTATTGATACACCATTAGAATTCTCATTCCGAAATAATAGTAAAATAAC
Source organism: Parasteatoda tepidariorum (assembly GCF_982258835.1). Taxonomy (NCBI): domain Eukaryota; kingdom Metazoa; phylum Arthropoda; class Arachnida; order Araneae; family Theridiidae; genus Parasteatoda; species Parasteatoda tepidariorum. The sequence continues at coordinate 57,609,982 of NC_141764.1, read as the reverse complement.
CAGCAGCAGTATACTCATCCAATTAACCGGAAAGTTTACAGCAAATAACATATTTTATCATTACGGCATTAAAACCGTTTGCATCTAGTATGATTAAAAAAGGAATGAACTGAAAACTATACTGTTTTCAACCATTTTACAATTAACACAGTTCCAAAAACATGTAAAAGTATTTTAACTGGACCCTGGAGATAGTTCAGCAGCTTTAATGTGAATTACTAGCATCTGTGCACGAAGGAGAACATCGTATTCCAATAGCAAAGGGTCAAAAATAGGGGAGTGCAGGACACTGGATACGCTTCCTTTGTTTAAGTGAATGGAGGAAATATTGTGCTGTCAACGCTAGGACTCGAACTCCCGTTCTGTCGCTAATGAGATTGGCAGATCAGCCCTTGATTGACAGATTGACCGATCAGCATGGATCTCTTTATCAAACCATGTCAAACCATCAAATACTCAAAAAACAACCATCAGCCATATTACTAGCTTCACATCAAGTTGCATAGAACATTTAACATGGGAAAGAAAACCAGCCATGTCCTGCACGTCCAACTGTCAACCTGGTGACAAGACCAACGTCATTGCTGCCTTATAAGCTACTCCACAGAAAAGAAAAAAGAACCAAAGAAGATGTAACACGTGATCATGATGACCAGGGATCCAATCTATAGTTGATAAGTAGCACTCAGAGAATTTTTGATATCTTCGCTACAAAGTGCCGATACTCAATCATACTAAAACAGATAAGTCTCCTAAGGCACTGAGGCCCAAAGGCCAGCATTTCGAGCAGGACCTGATGCAAAATGAAGAGGTATATCGGGGTTCCAAGCCATGAGATATTCTCCTTCACGCGGCCTTTTCGAACATGCCTTGTTCTGTGAATTTTTTACATCAATTTACTCTACCCTTAAAATTTTGCCAGGCTATTTTTAATCAGCGTCTGTACACAAAGAAAAACATTCTCCTGCATTCAAAATCCTTAATTATACCCATTTCCATTTTTCAACAAACTTTTTTCAACTATAAATGATTATTTAATGTCTTCAGTCATTTAACGACCAATAACTGTTATAAAATTTCCGTTTTCAGTGTTGGAAGCATATTTGGACGTGTCCCAGTTTTTAAACTGAGAAATCGAAATTTCAGTTTGCTTTGCAGTCCCTCTCAGCGAAATAATCTCATTTTAACCACCAAGTTTGGTGCAATTTGTTGTTTCGTTTCATTCTCAAATATTGACTCTCGCTCGCCGTTAATATTACTTTATAAGTTCATGAAGAGTTTTAGTTTTAAAAAAAAAGTTAAATATATTTATTTGTTTTATATTCAATGCCTCAAGATTCTTTAAGTTTACTAAAATGAATATTTCACTGAGAGAGATAAAAAATAATTACGTATATTTAAATACTTGATGCATTTTTTAAAAGAAATTTATAACTTTAGTATACGAGATTTGTTAAAGCTAATAAAATAGTAACATTTTAAGAAGAGTTTAATTTTAATTTTACTGTACTTTTAAATTTTACTGTAGACAGTGTTTTGAAAAATTGCACTATTGTGTCATTAATTTTATTTACGTCAATTTACTTGTAGATTATAAATTATTAAGATTCAAGCCTGCCGGTATAAATATTAAGATTCTTAAAATTTTAAATATCTAGTGATGTAAAAATGGGAATTTAAATATCTTATAATGTGTTTTCGTAGATAATGTGGAAAACGTTTTATTAAACGTTTACCGCATTACGAAAAAACCTTATTATAAAATTTTTAATGCCAGATTAACATTTTCAATTAACTTATAAGGAGTAATAGACATAGATGTTAATAGGATTGGAATAATAAATATACTTGTTACTAAATGCATCATATTCAAATATTTTCAACTAATACGAAACTAATATTTTTAACTAAAACTCCTATACTGCATGTTAGCAGTGCTTGCTTAAGAAACAGTTTCTTTAAGAGTCAGGCAGAATTGGATACTTTACTTTTTTGATTTTATTGAAATTTTTAGGATATATTCTTTAGGTAAGACTATAAAGCATATTTTTAGAACTGAAGAAACTGTAGATCGTCTGAAATTTTATGAAAAACACATGAATTTACAAGGGACAATCCTTCTTGCGAATCAAGTGAATCATGGCACTAATCGTTATCTAATATTCTACTACGTTCACACTAGCTGTTAAGATGTAAATACTTTCAGTGGATCCTTGTATCAAAGGTCATAGGTCATTCGAAAATTTCGAAAAAAAATATTTCCTTTGACTTTCGCCGCATAAATCAAGTAGTACTAAGAGTATGAACTACAAAGGTATTTATTTCTGTGAATATGAGTATATATTTCTGTGAGTATGGCATGTGAGTAGTAAATAAGAAAATGAACACATGTGTGGTATATATTTGACTTGACCTTAAAGCAGCAAGAAACTGAAGTTTTTCACACTTCTTTAGATCAGTAACTGCATTATCGAAAACTAGACAAGAATGACTTTAGCTGAAAAAGAAGTTTTACATATAGCCAAACAAAATCAGTTCACAGACCTATGATTATTTATCCAACTTCTTTTCTAATATTGCTCTAAAGTTTACGACTTTTACCTGAGTATTTGAACACAAATATAGTTATTGGAACGTTTTAAATTGTCTCAAACATCTGATTTGAACCTAACATTAGTATCTGAAGTAAACATCTTCCAATGAATTCAGCTGCAGTTTCAATCTGGAATTTATTTAGGGAGGAGAGAGTTTTGCAAGGCTGGGCTTACACTGAATCGAATAAACCCTCATTCTTGCCAATACAACTTATAGATTAACTTAAAAAATTTTATGAGTAAATACAACAACACATTTCTGTGCAGAGAAACAAAATTCTAGATCTTATGGAATTTTTTAGGTTTAATCAAATCAGATAAAACCAAGTCAAAAAAAAATATCAATTCCAAAGTAACAGTTTCAGAAAAAATTTAATATCTTAATTTGAACTATTAATATGTTTTGAAACAACAATTTCAATTACTAGCCTCAGGCCAGAAGTATCGATAAAGTAGAAAATAAAAATCAGTTAATGGTTGTAGTTATGTTTATGATAAGTACCTTTTTGTGTAATTGGGCTTATAGTTTCACTAATGCTCTTGGCTCCTTTTTCACTTTCCTTTAGTTTACATCCTACTATCTGGGTTTGTCTTCGATGTATCGACTTAAGTTTAATGAAATGATTTTCCCGATGATTTTTTTTAAAACTCAGAAAGCAGAATAAAATGGAACTTCAAGAAAATTGATAAAACAATTAGTAATTCAAATATTATAAGCATTTTTATTGATGAAAAAGTACCGTTTTTTACAAATGTTTAGTAACGAGTTTAACATTGCTGTATAAATAAGTAACGCAGTTGAACATTTGTTTTAATTTACTCCTAATAGAATGAGTTTGAAACCAAATTAATAGAATTAATAATTTTGATGTCAAAAGATTTAAAAGGGTTTAATGTAGGGAAGGCACTTTCAGTTATTTAAATATCTACATTTCTATCTATGCAAACAAAATTGTGCACGAGATTTAATACTTTAATTGGTTACATAGCTATGTCAAAATTTTAATATGTATATGTCGAATAAGTAATTTCAAGATACAATTTAAGTTGCTTTTAAACTGTTCGTCTTATTAGCGTAAATCTTTATTAGATTCAGTATAAAATAAAACAATGAGAAGTTACTAAGTTAAAAAAAGTTTTTAAATATTTCTGAAATTGTTAATAAAAAAGTAAGAGCCGTGATGGCTCAAGAGATAGAGCATTCGCCTTCCAATGAGTTGAACCGGGTTCGATTCCCAGCGATGGCAGGAGGATACGAATTCCGCATCCGGCTTGCACCGACCACAGCTGACGTAAAATACCCTTAGTAGTGGACAGATCATGGGTTAGAGTCCATTTGTAGTCAGGTTAGCTGTGGGAGGTTTTCGTGTTTTTTCTCTCCATGTAACGCAAATGCGACTTAGTTCCATCATAAAGACCTCCGCGAAAAGCAAATTTCTATCAATACATGATCTAGTAGTCTTCTGAATTAAGTTCAAAATTATAAGGCTATGGCGTTGAATATTAGTAGTCGTAAACCCAAACAACCGGGTCGACTGTTCAAATACGGTTTTAAAATAAAATAAAATATAAAATTAGGTATGCTCTCATTTGACTTGGTTTTATTTCATTTGATTAAGCATAAAAAAATTTAAAAGATTTAAAACGTTGTTTGTGTGTATAGAAATTTTCTGTACTACTAATACATAGTATAGTAAATACTTTTATAACTTTTGATATATTTATTGTATCCACTTGGGGGAGATTTTATTTGATTCGGCGTAAAAAAATGTATTAAAGCAATATGTTACTTGTCTAGTAAAGTTTAAGTTTTACCCTCTTTGGCCTCCTTCCCACGGTAAGTTCCAGATTGTCTATACCCCAGCGAGCCTCGAAAAAGGTGTTAGCATCATTTATCCATATTATTTTATTTTTGTTTTATTACCGTCGTTGAACGACTACTAATGTTCAACTCCGTAACCTTATAATTTTGAACCCAACCTGGAAGAAAGGAGAACTCCTGCATCAATTATTGGAAGAAATTTGCGTTGGTGGCGGATTTTTTGATGGCACTAACTGGCATTTGCATTACATGGAGAGAAAAATCATGTAAACCACAGACGGTAAGCCAGACGCCAAAGGGACTTTAACCCATGATCTTTCACCCACTGAGGATATTATTCATTAAGCACTGTGGTCGGTGCAAACCGGATGCGGAATTCCTATCGACCTGTCATCACTGGGATTCGAGCCCAGTTCACCTCATTGGAAGGCAAATGCTCTATTCCCTGAGCCATCAAGGTACATATATCTATATTAAGCTTCTATCTCATTTCTTAAGCAATTTACAGTTTTCCCAAAACTGTATCTCTAATCAATTACTCAGGCAGCAGCCTCATATAGGACCATATTTTTAGAAAATGGAATCAATAATAAGTCTTTGAATTGATTTTGTTACTACTATACTTAAAGCTTCTTTTCCAACAAATCTCATACCCGCAAAAGAACCGGCTCTCAGGCTGTTTGTGCTTTTACCTAAAATCAATTTTACCAGAAAATGCTACAGAACAAAAAGTATGACATACCATAGTCTTTACAGTAATACCGTGGTTCACAGTTGTTGTCACATTTTTTAGTTACTTAGAAAGGTAGTTTTCCATTCCATTCCTTATATATGAAGTTTACAGTGTCCTGCTTTTCCTCATTTGTGTGTGACTCTGGATTATAAGAAAACGATATTCTCGCACATTGATTGCAGCCCCAAAGGCTGTTTGACGCAATAAAGTATAAAATTTCCCATCTGTTACGATAGGTGAAGCAACCAGATAAGCTAATTAAACCCTATTCCATGGTTCATTTGATAAAACACAAATCAACCACTATCTAAGTCCTATGCCCTTCAAATAATGAGAAGCTTAGCTCTAAAGTCCAGTTAAATTTATTTTTTACTGTTTTAAAATCATGCTATTTGCAAATGGTTGAGAAACCGTATAGTTTTATATTGATAATGGATTGTATGTAACGCATAATAATGGATTTTCATATGTAACAGTTATAAATGGTTTTAAAACCATAAAGTTAAAAAAATTTCTTTACTGTAAACTTTACAGTTAATTATATGGACAGACTGATGATGGTTATTTTATCGTAATTTTAGAATGAAAATTCTAATATTGTATTATTTCCAAACATTTAAAGTCTATCAAGTAGATGAATATTTAATTTAGACAATATGTTTGATAACTGATATTTCGTCGAATCTACATAGTGATGTGAAACTATATTAACAAAACAAAAAAGAAGATAATTTGTGCAAATAAAATAATATGAAAACTAAATTGCATTAAAAATAAAATTACAGTAATCGTAATACCATCAAATAAGAAAACCAAAACTAATAGCTCACAGAATTAATGAACAATAATTATTCTAAATAAAGTAGGGAAGTATCATTATATTCCCACAGAATGCTTCATTAAACTTTCTTTTGATCTTTAATGAGCGAAGAATCATTATGCGTATACTTTCCTTTTAAAAGCTGTTTGATCATGAAAATACTGATTGCTGTATTAATTAATAAACATTTTCGATGCTTACGCAACATTCCTGAGCAACTCAAAAGGTACTCTATTCTTTAGAGAGGTTCCTTTATGCCAAACACAGAATTTCTGAATTTAGTATCTAAAGCTTAATTAAGTAAAATTCTCAAACCCAATGTCGCTAGTCTTCGCGGAACACTTAATTAAATTTCGCTAAACGGTTATTAGATTCATTAAACTGTTACAGCTGGTTCGGTTAGAAGACAGTATTTTTAAAAACAATTACAATTTCATAAAAATAGTTGGATCGAAGAAATTATTATAGAACAGTTTTGATAACTTTGTTTTCAAAATAAATGAAGTTAAATTAAGTTTTACAGAAATTAAAGCGTCTGGATGCCAATAAGGAGTATATTTAATTAGATTATTGAATTTCGTAGGAGCTTTTTAAATTAGCATTTTATTATATTCTCGCCAGACTAAAAAATGATTATGTAGAGCTCAAATGAGAATATGTCTGTTTTGTCTTCAGAACTATACTTTTTTTTTCTATTTTTTTATACTTAAATGTAATATTTTACTATTTTCACCATTTGAATTATCGAATAGTGAAATCCAATATCACTGCACTACCCGAACGTAATAATTACAGTGTGGAATGGTTAACTATATTAAACATAAGAAAGATTCATCCGGAATAACTTTCGTTCTAATGATCGAATTTCACGGACTAAGCGCCAATCTTAATAATCTAAAATGTTGGCATCAAATATGCTAATTAATTATTGCTGACTAAGTTATGAAATCAGATGCAAAAAATCACTTAATAAACATATTTTTTCACGACGTTTTTGAATTCTTGGTTCTCAAAATATAAGGTTAGCCGCACTTTGTGAAAATTGGTTGCTGTTGATCAAGTCAGATGAGTAGTTGAAAATATTGGCTTTTGGCGAATATATTCTTATATTTCTGCAATTTCAGTAATATCTCGGTAATTATAAATATATTACTCGTAAAACTTTAAAAATGAAAAAAAAAAATTCCACAAAATCGAAGGAATAATAAAATTGTAGAGAATATTAATGCATTTTTGCAATTTAATCTTCAGATAACATCAGTAGTCTGGACTATTGTGGCCGCCAACTTCGGCTCCTCTTCAATGTAGGGGACAGCTCTTAGAATGTCCTCAATTGGTACCATTCCCATATTTATTAATTAAATCAAAATGATATTATACTAAGTTTTATTTATAAAATTTTAAATATCGTTCCTAAAAACATTCTGTTTATTAACATTAAGTTAGTTATTGATATTATTTGAAAAAATCCAGATATGTCATTAGGAATTTTTTTCCAATTTTCAAAATAAGCAAATAAATTAAACTAAGCGTATCTTTGAAATATTTCCAAGAATATCTTTCTTAGTTCTCCTCCCCATTTTCAGACGTCTTAGGTATGGTTGGCAAAAACTATGTTAATCAAACTTAAATAAATGATTTAAAGCCGTTAAAAATAAATTAGTTTTCATTTAAAATTACTTATTTAGTAACAATGAATAGTTTGTTTTTTTAATAATAGGATTTCAGAGGAATTTTATTTAATGTAATTCAACAGATGAAATTATTTTTTCTCCTCATCAATACAATTGCAATGTATTTCGTTTTAGATCAGACATTTATCAGAATTTTTGAAATAGAAAACTATTAGATTCTATTGTATTATTTAACTTTCTTTTCTTTAAAAAAAGAAGCTCCTTTTTTTTAAAAAATAAAAACACTTTCGTTACAGATAACAGGATAGGTTAAAAAAACTAAAAAATAATAATTTAATTTCATCGTACAAACTATATTTATTAGATTAATTACCAATTAGTCTAGAAAAAGTCCCATAATGCAGAATAACAAATTAAAAGGCAGTTTCGTTAAATGCTTGAGAGTTTACGTTTTGTCAAAATCACATGATTTTGTGACAAAACTACTGTCTGAGAGCAGTGAATACAGTGCAAATATTTCTGAAACCCCGAAAATGAGAGTTTTGATTCTTTTCATAAAAAAAATAATAAGAAAAAATAGGGAATAATAATACTATGTTAATGTGGAAGATCACTTTTTAACTGTAGTTTAAAATTTCTTGCAGTCTCTTAATCAAAATACGAGCATTTGCTCGTAAATCATCATTTTAATCATTGATTCTTAATTTTTTTTGTTATTTGTTTCGAAGGAGTTGTATAAAATGTCGGTCCTTGAAAAGTGTTTACCATTTGATTAATGTGTTGAAAAACACATTAGTAAAAAAGTTATTTTTAAAGAAACAAAAATAAAACTTTAAGTAAGAAATATTTCATCACTGGCTTCCGAATATTAAATATGCAGTTTACACTTTTCGGTATTGAGTCTTTTCCAATAAAACCAGATATGCAAAAAGTCCCATTTCTTGCACTGTAAAAAGTTTCGAATCAAATTCCTGAAATAAATACTTATATTTTTGCTGCTTCTTTTTAACTTAAAAATAATTTTTACTGGGACATGTTACGAAACAAATAAAATCTGCTAAACGGTAATTTTTACATTAATGATAACCGTAATATCACGGAATCGCCCTAATTAAACAAATATGATTCGATGCGAAAATTACGATAAGTCATTTTAATTTGTTCCGTAATTTGTTCCGGAATTTTTTACAGTGTTTTCCATAGACTCAATGTTACTCAAACATTCGGTAGAAAGAGCATAGGGAACCGTTATTCTTATATAGCAATTGAAGTCAGTTGGTAACGTTTCTGGTTTTTTAATGTTACCGCACAGTAATCGTGAAGTGTCTTTAACTACATTTGAATGAATGGAGAATGTCACTCCTAAATCTATGGTTTAGATTTGTGATATATGGTAAAAAAGATATATATTGCTTCACGTTTGTTGATAGTTGAAGGTGTATACAAGAATAAAACTTCTCTGTGTTAATGATACAAATGGCTGTGTTTACAATTTATTTTTAATGTTGGATATTTTTAATGTTTTTTTCTTTAAATCTAAACTGGATTTTGTTTTTTTTGTTATTAAAGTTGCTTTTTCTAAGAATTTTATTGTATTCTTAATTAATTGAGTTTAATTAATTGTCTTATATTGGTTTTGAAAATACGTTTTTAATTTGTTTTTAATTTGATAGCTCGGACACATGTTAAGAGGTTCTACTTTTGATATTATTTTATATTTTATTTTGTATCTATCGTTGAACAGTCGATCCAATTTTGAGTTTACGACTACTTATGTTCAACTCTAAAGTAACTTGAAATTTTGAACTTAATCCAGAGGACAAGGGAACTCCTGGATCAAGTATTGGGAGAAATGTGCCCTCGCGGATGACTTTTTGATAAACTAACCCGCATTTTTTTACATGGATTGGAGAAACCCAAAAACTTTCAACGGGTAGCCTAAAGGAAAAGGGACTCTCACCCAGGATCCGTCTACCGCTGAGGATATTTTACGTCAGCTATGCGGCCGGTGCGAGTGGTTGTGGAACTCGTATCGGCCAGAAATCCCTGGGGTTAGAACCCGGTTCACCTCATTGAAAGGCGAGCGCTCTATCCCCTGAGTCACCACGGCTCTTTTGATAATATTGAAATAATTTGATAGATTTCAGCCCAAGTAAAGTAAGCTTCTGTTTTGAAGAAAGATAGTTAATGTATTGTTCGGCTTTAGTTCGCAAAATTTCGTACATATTTTAATTAGCTTTATTCATACCTTTAATATTTCAATAGTGAAAAAAAATTATGCATCTTTTTCGTGAATTGTTAATTGCCTCTTGTTAGTTTTTCTGCAAAGTTTTATACTTTATTAGTTTTACATTTCTTTCTTACCATTGTTAAATGATGTTGACAACGAGTGTGGCACATCTCTGATCTGATTTGATGAGAAAATTTTTACTTTTCCTGATGAAAAAACATTAGCCTATGTGTTAGATCAGGAAAAAGAAAATTCCAGAAATGAATGGGGATTAATAGTCACGTTATGGAAGGTTTTCCTTAAAATTATGGGGTTCCAGCTTCTGAGAAAATTTAATTCCGTAGTCGGGGAGGCAATTAGTGTGTCAAACAATTAGTGTCTTCTCATGGTCAATTAGTGTCATTTTCATGACATGCGTGTTCAATTTGTAAAAAAACACATTCATCAGGTTGTATCAAGTACTTTTTTGCTACATAGATAAATTTAATTGTTATCAAAATTGAAGTGTCAGTTGTGAAAAATATGTGACAATATGTATCAAATCAAGAGGAAACTCTCATAAAATGTTTTGCTACCCTCATGTGAACAGTAATTTAGATTAATGAAAATTTACCTTTAAAGGAATGATAATTACAATTATGTCAAGTGGGTTATTTTAAATGTTTCAAAAAAATTACTTGTTAAAAAAAATTAAAAACTTAATTATGATCTGAGTGTGTTATAAAGTCAGGCCTTGTAAAATGTCCTTATGCGGAAAATATTTTTGGAGCATTCAGATGCATGACTCTGTGATCGCTGATTCTTTAGTTTACAAAAAGTTCCTAGAAGTGACTAATCTAATTATTGATGTTTGTTAATCGTTTAATCACTATGGAAAATTTCCATGAGTTGATTTACATTTGAGTTTAGGTTTACTTTAATTTAGGTTAAATTCTAATTAACTAATTTTAACTAATTTTAATCCTGATTAATCCTGATTAATTTTAAATTTTAATCCTAAATTAACTAATTTTAATCCTGATGGTGCGGTGCAGTTCGTTATATCGATTGTCAATTTAAAACTGAATACTAAGTAAATATTTTTCTGACCAATTAAATTTGAAAATGCCTTAAAATACAGTCTTTAATAATTTAAAATGAATAGTAAGTTTTTCAAAACTATATAACTAAAATTCTAATCAGACATATTTAATATGTCAAAAGCTATTTATTTTTTACAGGTTTATCAACAGATCCACTCACCAAAAGTCCATCATTTGTTATTGAGCCGCCAAACCAAGTGGTTTTTTCTAATTCGAGCGGAACTGTCATATCTTGTTTAACAGAAGGCAGACCTAGACCTCTCGTGACATGGGTCAAGAATGATGGAGAGCTTATCCACGATCTTCCTGGCCTTCGTCATGTTCGCCACGATGGATCTCTTGTTTTTCTACCTTTTGCTGCAGAAGATTACCGGGCTGACGTTCACGCTGCTACATACAGATGTGAAGCTTCCAATACGGTTGGAACTATAGGAAGCAGGGACGTTCAAGTTAGAGCAGGTAATAAATCTAACCACCCTCCATCTTCAACTCATGTGACTTTTATTTTTTACAGTGGTTACTATTCTGTGTTCGTATATTTGCGTTAATTTAAGTACATTTATTCTTAAATAATGCATAAATGGCTAAATTAGTTTTTCTACCGTATTCCACAGCTTGCACAATGACAACATCTAATTTAATTTTGAATATAGTCATAAATATTATAATGGGCAATTCCATGCCAAAAGAAATGTTAAAATTTAAAATTTGAATAAGAAAGTTAAATTATGTATACGAAAAATTATATATTTATGTGTTCTTGATAATATATAATAATATAATTAATATTAAGATATTTCAATCTTAAATACATATTGACAAAATAATCTTTTTGACAAATTCACTTATTCATTTCATGCATATGAGGGAGAAAAAACCTTGTAATTGCCCTAATAGATAAATATAATTTTTTCAATGTAACGAATGGTCTTACGATGTTTCTAAATATATTCATGATCATCGTAAAAGGGAACTAAATGTAAGAAAATGTATGCATATCAATCTGATGGTGTCGTTACAACAAAAATTCAAGTTCTTCTTCTGATAACCTTTTGTACATTCATAGTTTCAAGAACATGAAGAATGTTACAATCAAAATTAAAACTTCGAAACCAAAGAACCAAACAAAAAAAAGAAAGAAACCAGTATGCCAGTCAAATATAATGTATGTCCCACGCAATCATGCAGAAGTGTCACGACACGACAAGGCATGAACTCGAATGAGTTTTGAGGGAATGCTGGGGACAATTCTCAACATGAATCTTAAGACTGTCCACAAATCTAAAATCTGAAGTTGCTTTTGATAGACTGGGACACTTACGTATTTATCATGTATCTGAGACACATCTAGATGTCATGTCACGTCAACTAATCAAGCATCCGTCAGTTCAGTCCCCTCTTTTGACATATAATGTCCATGAACTCAAGAGGATGTCGCGTGCCTATACACGTCCATCCACCAGGTTACAAAGGTAAACGGAGCTCAATAGACCAGTAGCATGTTTATGGCTATTAACAGCCCAATAGCGGTGTTAGCAGTACAGGCAAAGCATGAAGTTATGTATTGTTCTGACAGCTATACGAAACATTAGTAGATCTTTAGATTTTAAGACTCATACCAGTCGTGGAACCATGGAAATTTTAAAAGATATTTATTTCGTTTCCATCTGCAGACCAGTGGAATTTGTGCTTGCGGTGATGCTGATGAAGATGCTGAACATATTCTTCTTCACTGTAGTCTCCATGCGAGTGCCCGAATGAATTTAAAGACTGATTTGAGACGTCTTTCAATTTGTTGGCCACCTGTCTTATCAGAACTGGTCAAAAGTATTGAAAGTCTTGCGGCCTTGCGGAATTTTGTTTTTAGTGTAAATTTGTAAATTTTTCTCCTTTTGTTTTTTACTTACAACTGTAAGCCTCATGCTATACTTTGTGGTGCATGAGGAGTTTTAAGTCGTTTAAATTAAAAAAAAAATACCAGTCGTGGTCGTAAAAAGGCTCGCACACAGTCACTTTTTGATGTCCTTGCATTGGAAATAGTAGTGATTGCACGTGTTTAAGCGTTTAATGATTCTTTTCACTCGTTTTTGGTTCATATCTTTATATTTATTTTATTTTATTTTTTTACGCTGCAATTCTTGTGCGCCACTAACACTAATATGATATTCAAGCTCTCTTAAATCCTGATAACGTGTCATGATCACAGAAAGAAGCGATCTATCAAATTTGCATATTTTCAACTTCTAATATTTCCCTATGCGGCCTATACCCTGTCTTTTAAAATAAAGAGTAACATACAGAAATGCAGACAAGGGGACGCCTACACTTTGTCTAAATAGTGGTAGTAATTGAAAGGAAGAAGATTGATTTGCACGTTGATCCCTGTGATTCATCTCCCTCCTCAGATGTTTGCAACTATCAACTCTGCCAGACACTTGTTTTCTTATACATGGTCTGCCGACCACATTGAGCTATTCTGATTGATTGCACTAATCTGTTAGTTGAATACGCACGCCTATACAAGTTTTCCCTTTTCTTTATCTGAGTAATTCTAACATGTCACGTGCAAGCAAAAATAGGAAAAAAAATACATAGGACTAGCTTTACCCTCTTTATTGTTCAAAATTAAGGAGATTTTTACGTTTTATTTTCGAAATAATACATCAGTAGAGCAATTTTTATTAGCTTTATGTAATGCAGTGATCAAGAAGAGATACTAAAAATTTAATGATATGTTTAAGAAAAGAAATGAACAATTTGCATATAATGAAGCATGATTATTTCGCTGTACTCAAATTCAAAAGAAACAACATATTTTAAATTTTTATGAAGTAAATCTCTTTTAGGTATTTTAAAGCCTAATTAGCCTACACCCATAGATGAATACGAAAATAATATTAATACAAATTTCAAATTATATTTATTATTAATTTATTTGATTTATTTGTCTTTTTAAAATGCTAATATTGTATTCAGGAAAAAGTCCTTTCTGTTTTGCGTGCAAATTTTATTGAGATTAAATACATTTAAAAATAAAGCAAAGTTCTGAAAATTTCTGAATAATTTCCACCATTTCTAAACACTGAATGGAAGTATTTAATCTTTTTAAACAATACCAGAGCTTATTATTCTTCTGGAAGCTTATGGGAACGGTTTTAAATATGTAGAAGATTTTTTTGCGTGAAAAAGCAATCTTACAAAAACGAATGAATCATGCATGAATACGCAAATTCTCCATTAAAAAAAAGGAAAAGAGAATGAGCTCAAACGGAAGATGGAGATAATGAAGATCATTCTGAGCATAAATTTCATTTAATATTCAACAGACGGACAGAAGGTTAATACTTCTTTATCGGAATAGGAAAAATTCATGATTCCATTACAGCTGAAATAATGACTATAGAGAATCCTAGGATTACCTTAAAACCTGCAAAATGCTTAGTTTTTGAAGAATATTTAAAATTTATATTTCTCAGAAATATGCAAATAAAATCTATAAATATTTCATGGGATTTGAAACAGCTGGAAAAAAAAGAGAAATCTGTGTGGTTTATACAAAAAGAAAAAAAGTCTTTTGAATTCCAATGATAAAAATCTTTAAAATGCTTGATGAATGCTTTGTAAAATATTTCTATTCCTGCGTTTAAAAGTAAATGTGTGAAACAAGATAAAAACCTATTTTACTTAAATGTATTTTTTACCTTAGAAGTCTGGATAAAAATTTAAATGAACGAAATCTGTCATTTTCTTCTTATGAATCTTGCAAAAAGCTATTGCAGTAAAAAGCTGGTTGAATTGGCATTAATTCTTTATTTATTAGTTGTAACAGTTATTTGGAATCAATGGGATTTATGTTATAATTAGTTTTAAAAGTAGCTGTTGTCAGCACTTAAAAGTAAGCTTTGCATTCTTATCCCACTTTCAAAAACTATATGTCGAGAATCAAATACCTGAATTCTTCGTAAAGAAATAACTTGTATTTAGAGCATGAATTTTTGCTTATTTTATAATCTAAAGAAAGCTCTCATTAATTACCATATCACCGTTTGCCCTAAAAACATTTAAGATTGCTTGTTAGTGCATACAAGTTTTCATCTATTACATTTTTAAGATCCTGAAATTACGGTTAAATAGTCAACAGTAGTTTGTCCACCCAATTAATCAAAAAAATTAATGGTTAGAAACATTTTTATATAATTTAACCATTTTCGGAAACATTTGAAAACATTTTTTTAAATTAATATACGGTTTTTAAGCCGTTTACAACACGTACGGTTAAAAAAAACATGACTGCAAAACTACTATTTTGTAAACATTTACGAACAACATTGTTTCATTACCCATAATAATCGCAAAAATTAAATTTAAATGAACATTAGATCTCTTTGGGTGATGAGACATTTATTGCGTGGATGAGAGTTTCAATTTTCTAATAGTCCTCAGTCACCGATAGCAGACTGCAGATCACTGAAAACTCTTAATGTATTGAAAGAATGGAAAAAAAATATTGCGGTGTCAACACTGGATATCGAACCCCTGATCAGCCGGTCATTATATTGGTCTATTAGCTTTCTTCGAGCTACACGAATAAAATAGCTTCATAAGGTTGGCTTAGATGGCGTGGATCAAATTCAGATTGCTAAACCATATTAGCTAAAAAACAATCAATAAACGCTTTTTTCTTTCACCTTTGCATATTGAATAACATCTATTTTATGTTTATTTGACCGCTTTTGTTAAATATGGTAAAATAACCATTTTTGCCATTTTAACCAAGTCAGTAAAAATAAAATAAAATTACATTTTAAATTACGTTACAATTACATTATCGGATGCATTTTTATAGATCTTCGAAAATTTCCAATAAATTTACGTGTATATTTATAATGACTACTTAACCGAGCAGTTAAAAAAAATCTTAAATGACTTTCATACAGTTTGTTTATCAAAATGCATTTTTACAATATATTACGAATTCGTCATTCATATTTTATTAAAAAAGAAATTGTTGTACTTAAGACCAGAAAAGCCTTTTTATTTTCTATGTGGAAAAAAAGACTATTGAAATATTTTCAAAATTTTCGTGGAAATGCATTATACGATTTTCAAATAATGTAATTCCTATGTGAAGTCTTTCTTATACTAGAGAAATCCAAGATACATCAAGCCTAAGCTTTTTATACTTATTTATTTTTTCTAATTTTTTTTTTAAAGAAAAATAGTATTTTAGAAAAAAAATGTATTTTAACTCAAAGATTTTGGTATACATTAATCTTTCGTCTGCTTTAAAAAAGCAAATTATATTGATTGTTTAACAAAGCAAAATAATTAAAAGAAATTATTCAGTGACGAAAAAGAAAACAAACAAATGCTCTTCAGTCATACCTGGTAAACCTGCAAACGGTCACCAGCACAGTAAATATTACTCTTTGAACCAAGTATAAACTACACATACTGAATTGAAAACTCCTCCGCCGTGTTTCACAAATAATCACTTTTTAAAGTATAGTGCGCAAAAAAAAGCAAAAAAAAAAAAAAAAAAAAAAGCAAAACAGACCACCCTGAATAACTTTTGATCTAATGATTGGATCTTCACGTTTTAAGACTCATTCTTAATGGCTCGGGGGGGGGGTGACCTCAGCTATACTAATTAATTAGAGCAGACAATCTTTATAACAAACGCCAAAACGCACTTTCTCTGAATAAACATAGTTTTTTTTTCAACGGACTCGGTTGCCTGACCCCCCCCCCCAAATATAGAGGATAGCTGCAATATGATTAATATGGTCACATTTGTTTGGAGAGGAAAGATCCACAGTTTGGAAACCTTAATTTTAATTTTACTTTTGTCGTAGTTCGCCATATCTCGAGAATTTTTTAAGCGATTTATAAAGTTTTTGTTCTCAGTCCTAAAATTCGTTTATCCAAAAATAATTTCAGGCAAAAAATAAATCTTAGTAAATATTTATTATTCTTTTATAATTTTATTAAGTAATAGTAAAAAAATTTAAGGTATAAAAATATTGTAAAAAAATTCAAATAAAACACATAAAAAATTTATATATTATAAGAAAAATTAAGTGTCGTTTGAATGTATGTTTATATGGCGAAATGCAAAATTTGAGCGAAAGTGGTTGAAAAGCTCCTGAGAAATCAAATGTTATAGAAGTTGTATATTTAAAATTCGATTTCTCATAAACTATTAAACCAATTTCGCTCACATTTTGTATTTTGCTGTGTAAAATTACATACTTTTAGATGTCGCTCAAAAATAGTATATCTTAAAATTCAAAAACTTTTCGACTATTATTAGATAAAATATTATAAAGTAATAAATATTTAGAAGAAATTATTTTTTTAATGGAATTATCTTTGGGTAAAAAAAGTTTATAATTTTGTGCAAATTTTTTTAAAAATTCATTTAGAAAGTTATGGTGAAGATATGGTGAAATACGCAATTAACATTGTCCAAACTTTGGATCGCTCTAATGACTAAACTATTGGGATCATATTTTCCAGATTGTGGAGACAACCCTCTATATTTTAGAGATCAAAAATCCGAATCAGTTGAAAAAGGTTATGTTTATATATAGAAAATACGTTTTTGGGTTTGATTTCATAACTTAAATAATTTAACAATCGTCTGCACTAATTAAATGGCATATTTGAGATCACCACCTTGAACCATTAAGAATGAGTCCTAGAACTTGAAGATCTGATCATTAGATCAAAAGTTAATTAGGGTGGACAGTTTTTTTCTCTTCTTTTTGTGCACTATGCAAGACGTTTCCTTATTTATGTCTGTAAACTTGAAAATACCGGTAGTTCATTCCTTTTTTATGTTTATTATATCTGTGCTTATTCTTTCTTAGGCAAACAGTGGCTCACTTCAATTGATTAAAAATATTATTTTTCATCTAAATTTCTTAATTAAATTACTTAAAATAATTTATTTCCTCTCCAAAAAGAACATATACTTTTCGGATTTTTTTAAAACAAGTGAATTCTTTTTTATTTTAACAGTTTGATTTAGTTTTATTGAGAATTCAGTCAACG
This sequence comes from Parasteatoda tepidariorum, assembly GCF_982258835.1. Lineage (NCBI taxonomy): Eukaryota > Metazoa > Arthropoda > Arachnida > Araneae > Theridiidae > Parasteatoda > Parasteatoda tepidariorum. The sequence continues at coordinate 57,592,011 of NC_141764.1, read as the reverse complement.
AGAGAAAAATAATTTTTCAAAGCACTAATAAAAAAGTTTTGATGAAAATTTCTTCGTTTTTAATTTTATGAATATTTCATTTTTATACCAAGTGAAAATATACAGAGTTTTTTCATCAACTGAATTTTTTTCTTCTTCAGAAATGCAAACATTCAAAGCTTTCTAATTTTGAGTCTGTATATATGTATTTATATTTTGAAATAGGAAAGTTTTAAAGTTTCTTTATTTAAACTGGAAATTTTTATTTTTTTTCTGTTAAATAAGCAATATAGTAAAACTGATACATTTTTTCTTCTGTTAAAATGAGTAATTTAATAAAACTGATATGCACTAAGTAAAATTTAGTCTCACAATTTGGAAGAGTTAGAATTCCTGGAAGTTACTTGAAACCAAAATACTTTTTTTGTTTCCCTCTTACTCAAAGTATGTAAAAAATTTATTGAATAGGTATACGAAACAAAGGATATATTTTTTGGTCATTACACACTTACTCAAAGTATGAAAAATATCTATTAAATATGTATATGAAACATTGGAGAAATTTTTTTGGCTTATGCATACTTACTCAAAGTATGTAAATAGCTACTAAATAGGTATACGAAACATGGAACATGCATTTTGGTAATTACACACTTACTCTCTTACAACATCTATTAGTATATAGGTTTACGAAACATAGTGTATATTTTTGGGTTATTAAACGCTTTCTCAAAATATCTAAAATATTTATTATATAGGTATACGAAAAATATGATATATTGTTTGGTTATTACACATTTACTCAAAGTTTGTGAATTATCTGTTAGAAAGGTATATGAAACACTGCATATAACTTTTTAAAATGAAGAAAAAACACTCTACGCTGCCATGAACCGTGAAGGAAAAGTAAGAGGATTCTCACTTTTATGAGAAGTGTGTATCAAATTAAACGACAAAGAACAGGAAAACTAGAGAAAGAACTCTTGAAAAATTCCATCTAATTCAATAGGAGGTGTAAATTTAATTTCCTTGAAAGACTTTGATTTTCTTGATACTTTTAACTTTCTGTGTAGGTATTCGAGCATTAAATAAAGAACCGTTACTTTTTCCAGTTGCTCTTTTCGTTTTTTCTTGCTTGATACTTCAACAAAATCAGCTCCCCAGACGGTAGCTTTGAGAATTTTATGTCGCTATCTTAAATAACTTAGTTTTTCAAGAGAATACTAGGATTTTATCCAGAAAACAAGAGAGAAAAGCTAAGCTCAACGCATTTGAGCCTTGATCCAATAAATTTAACGGAGAAAGAAAGAGTGCAGTTTACTTTCTAAAGATTGCTCGTTTCATTTAATTATGTTTTTATTTCGTGTCTTTGACTTTAAAAAAAGCTTTTTTACTAAAAAATTGCTGATTATTAAAACATGCATTAACATTATTTTCTTAAAACATGGTATTATAAAATTCGATATCAGTCGCAAAAGATAAACTGTAAAATAAAGTGTAGCATTCGGATTTTTTTCAATGCTGAAGCTCATATTATGAAGATATTTTCTTTAAACGGATTATTGTCTTAAAATTAATTATACTATGATTGCCCCCATATATATCTCTCTCTCTTTTCTGTTGTTCTTTGACAACGTATTTTTAAGGATTCTTCTTATTTCTCAATAAAGTTACTTAAGTAGCGTTTGAATAAACGTAATTTTTCATTGTGATTGTCACTGTCGGTTGTTAATAAAGGGATTTTTTTAAAAAGAAAATATCGTTTAAAAGTTTGTTAGAGGCAAAACAAAATTTGACTTTTTAAAATCAATTTTTCAATAAAATATTTTTGGATGTTGCGACATCTTTCGGTAAGGTAATCCTTTTATTCAGTGAATTATGATAGAAAAACACTATGGCATAGAATTTCTAAAAAAAATTATTCTCGCATTATACGTTTGAAAAATTAGGAAGCAAGTTTATTTCTTTATAAATAATTATGTTGAAAAGAATTGCTTAGTGCAAAGATTTTGTAAATTTATTTTCATTGCGATTCATTAAAAAATCATTTAATAATATTTTACTTGTAAACCTGTCAGATAGGTTTAAAATTTCAAACTTTAAAAAATCTTAAACCTTGTTTTTAAAAACACACCAGAAAAAATCACTTGTAATTGATTAATGATTTATGTATTTTACTTTTAGAGTAATTTAGTATATTAAAATTTAAAAATAATTATTTACGTTTTTTTGATTTTATTATCTGGATCTATAATTGTGTAATTTAAGTAAAAATGCAAATGTCGTAAATTTTGTAAAAAATGCAAATGTTGTCTTTCATAAATATCCTTATTAAGAAAGGCAGCATTTGCATTTTCTTTTTCATAGATAAGTAAAATATTTGATAGAAAAAATGACAATGAATTAAATTTTTTTCAGCCACATCATTTTAAACCACACTTGAAGTTTCTATCTCGATGCCTCAAATATAGTTTTCATACTTTCGACACATATGTGTACGTCACATGAGCACAATATACTTTTTCTTGAAAATTTTTGCAGTGAAACTGTTACAATATGGATAGATTGAAGCATGTTCACGATCGTATGTGCTCTGTGGGTAAAGTAAGATAGAGGTAATAGAGAATAAGTTGAAAAAGTAACGTCACTTAATCGATTGATAGAATGATTATATATTGAAAAGTACTGCAAGTAAAAATTAAAAGGTTCCGAAATAGACTATTCTTGCAACAATACATTACTTCCAGCATGATATTAAGATATTAGGTAAGTCAAGTAAAAATAAGCTTTCCTCGAAACTATTTATAGAATTTTGAGAAAACCCTTTTCTTTTTTAATTGTTTTAAGAAGATGTTATTTTATGAGAGCTTTCAAAAACGGTAGCAAAGAGAAGTCTGGTGTAATGGCAATCGTATGCGTAGTCATGTCATGCCATTTAATTTTTTTATGTCTGTGCCATTATACGAACATTAAAACGTCAGACTGAGATGAAGAAAAACACGTGTCATATTTCAGCCTGCTGGTGATTTTCCGGATCAATATAAATTGCTGACACCTTCAGAGCCTCATAAGATCCCTTAAGCTACCGATAAATCTTTCCTACCGACAAAATATTAAACGAAGAGCTGTCTATATTATAGTAATATTTTCTTCTGAAGACTTTCCGATTTCACGCAAAATTTTAAGGCGATCTATTAAGTACAACATAGCAGATTGCCAAGCGTTACTCGGAAGCAACTGAGCTGTCATGGAAGCTGACAGTTCCTTCTACCGATTTCCATCAATTCTCCTAAGAAGAGAGAAGGCCTCAGCGCGAAACAATTTAGTAGCTTAATGTAATGAGCATAAACTGCGCAGTGGAGGTTAAGATTAAGAAAGATTTCACCACGCTCTACCTACTAAGTTATGTGAACCCGAGCTACTAAGTTATATTAACCCGTGCTGAGCCCTTTTTTCTTCTAGAAGGTATTGTTTCGACCCATTCTTGCCACGTGTTTCCATTTAGAACAAAAATCTATGACATTAATTTTCGAACAAACTCTATATCATTTCGATTGCAATAAATTTTTATGTTATCACCTTGAAAAAAGTTATATCTGAATCCGAACTTTTGAAATTATAACTAATATGTTAAGCAATAAACTTCCCTATGCTTAGTTCAAAATTGGTTGTTCTTTAAATAATATTGGGCAAAGTATAATTATTTAAAAATATCATAGTGGCTTACAAAAAGTAGAATAAAGCTTACAAAATTTTCAAATAAGTAAAAATGAACTAATTTTTGCTTAATTGAAAATCTTATTCTTAATAATTTTTAATTCACTTCCGTTGAAAAAATAGACATTATTTTTTGTATAGAAAGTCACAAATCCTTAAAAAGGATCATAATTATGAAAACAACTCAGTTTTAAACAATTCGAAAAATTAATTAAAAAGTCGATGAAATAGTAAAACAAAAATACTTCAAAAACATACACATTAAAACATTTTTGTTTTAAATAAGTGAAATATCAGCATTTGTTTATCTCTGTAATTTCATAATCAAACACAATGACAGTACATCGATAAAAAAATTCTACAAACGCCATTTTTCTTTACTCAAATATCTTTATTACTTATTACAAAGAAGGAATTGCTTGTTCTAAAAGTAAAAAATGCTCAATTCAAATAGTCACCTTTAAAAATGAGATGCGAAATGATAACGCATTATTTAATTTTTCTGAATTTTTAACTTTTACCTATTTAATGCTTCAAGAAAATTACAAACAGTTAATACATATTTAAATATGTGCTGAAATTATTCTAAATATATATTATTAAGGACAGTAAAACGTTTAAAGTATAATTTTATTTTATTCGAATTAATTATTTACAAACAAGATAAGTTCATTCTTGTGTCGAATGAGTGCACTCTTGTCTCTAAAGTGTTATTACTTATAACGTACGTAATATAAATTTTTCTTTTATTTTAATGCTTAAATTTTTCATTATATTATTGCAATTTTAACTCCATAATGGTTTACTTTAAATAAATTAAATTAATTAATTTGCATTAAATTTATATAAGTGTTGCTTTGTTTACCTAATTAATATAATCAATTTTGACCTTATATTATAAATTTTTTGTCATTAATTTATTCTTATTTTCTGATATTTATTATTGAGTTGAACAATTGAAAGTAATGTAAGGTATCTGACTAGTGCAAAAGGATGATTTTAAGCAAAATTTTCGAAATTGACTTAATTATAAATTGAGAATCATTGTACTCTTAGCGTTTTAATAATGCTTTACTTTTATTTGTATTTTATTTTCTTACTAAGATACAGCAGTTTTCATGCTAATTGATAACAGTTGATAGATTAATGATTTTAAGCCTGTAAATGCGTTATCAAAAGCTTGGAATAATTTTTTTTCACATTTTGCAGAACTTTAAACACGATATCTCATATTGTTTTTAAAATAATTGTCTACAATTTTTGATGGGTGTTTATGATTATAGCACACATATTTTCTACTCACTAAGAAGTGCGGGAATCAGAAAAAAAAACTTTTTTTAACTGCATTGATCTCTAACTCAGCAGTATTTTTACTTGCTTTAAGGATAATAGTTCAAAACATAGTTGATGAACTCCTAAATAAAGTCCTCTAGCGATTTTTTGTTTCAGGCGTTAATTTTTTTTTCTATATTGTTTAGTGTATAGACAAAAATTTGCCTTATTTTTACCTAAAATGGACCAGATAAGAAGAAAATGATAATAATGATATTTTTTTAGCTATAATAACGCATAATAAAATAAACAATCCAGTTTCTTGAAATTTTATATTAATATTTTAAAAAAGAGTCGAAACTAATAAAATCCCTAATCACTTATTCTGGTCTTAAAAAAATAGTTATCTGGTATGCAATACCACACAGAACAAGTAAAGATTTATTTATAATGCGCTCTATATGCGAATTAAAGGCTTTTCTAGGTATAGAATAAATTCTGATTTCTATTTCTCCTTTTGGGGGGGGGGGTCATGTAAACTATGTAAATAATTCCAGAGAAGTTCTTAAAAAAATCTTTTTCTTTCTGTTCTGGGGAGGACCATCTGTTTTTCAAACTAAATTTTTTTGAGTTGAATAATTGGATGTAATTTAATTACTTACTTTTTAATGGTTTTATATATTTGAAGAACGCAAATAAAATGATTATAGACATAAATAATTAAAAATAAAATAAAATGATTATAAACATTAACTTCTAAGAATTTAAAGGAAAAGCTGAGCATTAAAAATAATACAAAATTATACTTATTTAATAAGTGATATTTTTGTGTAATAAGTAATATTCAATCTTTAAGCAATACCACACAGAATAAGTAAAGATTTTATTTATAACGGGCCCTATATGTGGATATAGGGCTTTTTTTAGGTATAGAATATATTCGGATTTCTTTTTCCCTTTGGGTCAGCTGCATGTAATCAACTATTACAGAGAAGTTCTCCGAAAAAAAAAATCTCTTTCTTTCTCCTCTGGGCTATCTCATCTCTGCAGCCTTAACCACTCTGGAAGTGGACAAATATGCCCCACTATAGTGAATCCAGAATTGACAAAGAAAAAAGACGTTAAAGAAAATGGCGAACTCAGTTTGGTAAAATAGGTTATTACGTAGAAGAAAAGTGATGAAAGTCAGTTTTTCTGCATTTTAGTTGTTAAAGATATTTATCAAGGAAGCATTCTCTTTATTAAGGGAGCTGATACGGCTTCTCGCTTTCCACATGGCTGATTTATAACCCAAAGAAATAATTTTGTAAGTGATAGCTTTGTCCAACATTTCAAGAACAATTCAGCTTAAAATGTCTTCGAATTGTTGGTGATTTTTTCATAGTTAAAAAAAGAGTTACTAAAATCGTTTGGAAGTTATTATGGCACGTTTCGCTTGAAGATTGAAAAATAAAATTTATTTTCTTGAAAAATAATCTTTGTTAAGGAAAACTGTTTTGAAATACGTATTATAAAAATATATTTTAAAGCACGGATAAATTCTTAAAAAATAACAGATATTAAGATTAAAAGTGTTTTAAAAGTTCAACATGCTACAGTTTAACATATTACAATTAAATATTTTCCGTTAATAAATTAATTCCAATTCTATAATTTCCTTGATTGAAAACAATTAGTAAAAAAAATTTTAAGAAATTATTTGTCTTTAAATTTTAAAGAAATTTAAAAGTTTTATTTTTAACTCTTTTTAGATATTTTGCTCAAAATGTACTTTTTAAAAAACAACGATGGAGAGCTATCGAAAAAACTTGGAGACTTTAAATTTTAAATGCTGCTAACTGTTTATTCAAATTTAAGTTGCAACAAAACTAAATTTAAATCATGTAACTACAATGTTATTCAAGTAAGATAAAAACATTATATTGCTTTTTAGCTATGGTTTTTTTTGGACATATACTTAAAAATTTTTACTCACTGTTCAGTTACTTCTTACTGAAATTATTAATGGGAGTCATTTTGCATCAATTAATGCATATTTTGAATCAAGATTCATGTGTTTAGTTTCGAAAATAAAACTACACTTACTTCGAAAACCTAAAATTCTAACTGTTCTCAAAATATATAAAATGGAATTTTTCCGTCAGTTAAATATAAATTCATAAGATTAACTCATGTTGTATATTTGAAATGTTTAATCAATTAAATAATATCTGAAATTATAATACATTCCTATTATTTATTTTTTTACCTTGTGACTTTATTAACGACATTGTGAATTTGCTTGCAAGATTTTTCTCCGTATTTATAATAAAGCACTTCGATTTTGCATGATTTGGCTTTTTGCACAATGTTAAATACATACATATATATGTATATATATATATATATACCGAAGAGCCATTACATTATGACCACCCTCCACCTATAACAATGGGCTCACCCAGGGTTTCATGGTTTCTCGCCCAGGAACATTGTTTTCATGGGGCACATATGGACCCATAATCCTCATAGAAAAATCCCTGACGTCATGGCAAAAGTTATTCCTGCGGGGGATGGTGTTTACCAACAGGATAATGCACCATGTCATAAGGGTCGAATCGTCATGGATTGGTTCGAGGAACACTCCAGTGACTTTCAAGTCATGTCTTGGCCCCCAAATTCACCTGACCTTAATCCAATAGAGCATTTGCGGTCCTACTTGGAAAACCAGATTCATGCTGCAACGCTACCCCCTCGCAATGTGAGGGAATTGCAGGACCAGTTGTTGAGCGCTTGGTACCAGATATCTCAGACTACCTATCAGCACCTTGTGGAATCAATGCCACATTGGGTGCTAGCAGTTTTGAGGGTTAAAGGTGGTCCTACATGTTATTAGCAGGGTGGTCATAACGTAATGGCTACTCGGTATATATATATATGTAATAAGCGAGACAACAGCCTCTATGTTATCCCGCCAGATGTCGCTCGTCTGAAGGAAATGTATAGAACTTTCTCGATTCAAATGAGGAGTTAGTCAGTTGGAATTGTCTGTTGAAGCAGTGAAACTGATAATCTAATCTAAGTGAAACTGATAATCTTAGTGATTAAAGTCTATGTGACTATGTTTATTAGTTAATTGAAGTTTGTTTCTGTGTGAAACTGGGAATCTGTGCGGTTCGATCATAATTATTTAAGAGTCTGTGTGACTCATGTTATCATTAAAGAATAAGCATATCATTAAATGTCTTGATTGACTTTATTAATGGTAACCAAGGCATTTACATATATATATATATATATATATATATATATATATATATATATATATATATATATATATATATATATATATATATATATATATATATATATATATATATATATATATATATATATATATATTTATATATATATATATATATATATATATATATATATATATATATATATATATATATATATATATATATATATATATATATATATATATTGCAAAAATAAAGCAATTACGTTATATGTTACATTTGTACAAGCAAGACAAAGTTAGCTAGGGATTCGTAGCAAACTAGAGAAAAGATCATCTTTTAAAAAATAATAAATAATATATTTAACATGAATTACAAAAATAAAAGAAATAAATAAAAAGTCCCACATATCTAATCTTGTACCATTTTCACTATAAGAGAGAATCACGTCCTTGAACATTTTCTTTCAAATACAGGAATTCCGGATTTCTGCGAATCTCGGGGCCATATTTACCCGATGTCCCAAGCTCGTTACGTAAAAGTGCAGGAATAGATTTGTGTAATCCACTTCCAAACATTCCCCAGGTACTGAGGGCAAAGACGGTATTCTCTTTTTATTTCAACAAGAAAGAAATATCTTTTTATTTAGAATCTGTTTCTTACTCCTAGAAATGGGAAATATAAATATATTTATAGAGATATTGAGTCCATTTCAACAAAAATGAAGGGAAAAAAAAGATCGAGCTATATGTAGTTTCTTGATGCTGACAACGAAATTATTCTAGTAAGATATTTTTATATGATGATCCGCGTCTTCATTGATTAGAATTTGATTTGTCGAAAATCTTCATATTGAAGATTTTATGCAAATCAAAATTCTTCTCTTTTATTCTAAATTCTTTTTTTTATGACTTCATAATTCTTTGAATTATGAAGTAATAAAAGAGAAGAATTTTAACTAATGTATTTAATTTTTAAATGTTTTTAATGTTTTATTAGAAATTATGTTTAAAATTGTTTACATTTTAGAAGAAGAATCATAGTGCCTGTTTAGTTAATTTAGAAACACCAGCTCTAAAAAATGCACATTTATTCATTATTAACAATACACATTTCTATATAAAAACTGTAATTGTTTAATATTCTTTATATTTAAATTAACTTAACATGGTTTTAAACAGAAAAGAAAAATTCGCTTTTAGAATGTCTTATAGCACCTTATTTCCCTAATTCTTTAACTACAAATGTAATCCAATTTTTCAATGAATTAAATATGGCAAATATTTAGAAACTAGGTTATTACGCAGTAGTTTTATAAGTTGAGAATGTATATAATATTAAATTCAATTTCATTTAATAATTTTATTATTAATAATTATGGTAAATCGTATCTAATTATAGTTCATAACCATGAGGTAATATAAAGTTATATCAAATTACAAGAAACTAAAGTTGAAAGAAAATATCCATCTGAATTGATTTTGGCTGATAATTTTTAAAATATTTCTAGAATTGAAAATTTAATAATTATTAGCAAATTCTTACTATGAGAGAAATAATAGAAGTTGTGGTAGATGTCTAATTGAAGTAGATGGTGAAGGTGGATAATAATCAAAATAAAACATTGTTTAGTAGTAGAGCTCATTGTGCGAAATAAAAAATAATATTTATTTCAAGTAAAATAATAAATTCTAAATAATAATGTAATTAGATATAGGCCATGGGTGGCCTGATCCTAAGCCAATTAAGAAAGTCATCCTTCAATCAATCCTTCAAGTCAATATTGAATTACTCAGGGGGCACTTCGAAGTACAGAAGAAATCCTTTCTATGCGCGTTATCGAGCAAAGTCACTGCCCAAAGTCAAGCCAATTCAGCCAACCCCACGGTATCTTATATTAATTTTTTATATTATTTGGCTGAAGATTTAAGGCGAAAGACGTTCACGAGAAATTGAAATAAAACTATTTACGTATACGCTAATGTTTAGTGTGTTTGAAAAAAGAAGGATTGCGAATAGAGTTATGGCATTAGTTATGTGCAATAATTAGTTCCTTCCAAAAATGAATTAAAATTAATAAACTTATTAATTTTTTTAAGGAGAGGTTAATAAGGATTAAATAAAAGGACCAATAGAACGAGTGAAATAGGGAAAATATAAATGGTAGGCAATATGCAACGGTTATAATGGCATGACCGTAACTTTTTCGGGAAAGTTATAAATACAATATTTCCTTTGTGATTTGTTTCAATTAACTTCATTTTTATCTGGTTATATTAAACATGGTCCTAAAATTTGCACCTCATGGTTAAAAAGCACGCATTTGTATTTGCCACCCATCAATGAATGTTGTTAATTAATATAAAATGAATTAATACGCTTTGTTTAGGAAATAAAGCGTTGTTCCTGCAAATGTTGCTGTTACTTTAAATTTTCAATGATGAAATATAATTTTTTTCTTCTTCTAATGTATAAATTTTCATCTGCTTTTAGTTGTGTTCCAGAGTTATGAAATACGACTATTTGATGAATTCATTTTAAGAGGAAATATGGCACTCATCCATTGTCCAATTCCAAACTCTGTCAGCGATTATGTTAGAACTGTATCATGGGAAAGATTTGATGGTTTAATGATTTCTTCAGCTTTTGTGAATGGTACGTGTTTTATAAATGATATGCGTTTTTACGTTTCTATTATAAATATTTTTAATTTAGAATATTTTTAAGTGTAATGTGAATCTTTTATAAGTGAAAGTGGATTATTTTAATTAAATTCGTAACTCTCATATTTTGTTTATATTTTTTTCACCCCCCTACGACAATAAAATGTTATAAAATTTATCGATGACGCTTTTTGCATTAAAATTAAATGTTTAGCATTATGATGAACAATGACATTTGTTTTCAGGTATTTGAGGAACATTTAAATTTAAATCACTCAATTAATGATCATATACAGATAAAAATGTTCTGGAAAAATTACCGAACTGTATAGTAAATATATTTCTAAAAAAAAACAAAACTAAATACAATTTTAGTAATTAAACTCGAAATAAACTGTATTTAAACCATTCATTTGCTAATTTATTCGTTTATATGGTTACGGTTTGTCTTAGTTCTTATAGTTCTTATTAGTACACTTGTTTAGTATGTTATAGTTCATATTACTACACTTGTTTAGTTCGGGTTAGTTCTGATTACTACACTTGTTTAGTTTGTTATAGTTCTTATTACCACATACTTGGAAAGAAATTACAAAATTGCTGTAAATTTAAAAGAATAAATGGTTTTAATGCCATGTTCTAAGGAGTGGAATTGATGGAATTACCGAATTTCACCGCATTTAACATAATTTATCAGACATAATAAGACCATATTTATTTTATTGTAAATTTACTGTTAAATCAAGGTCTTTTTCATTATTTTATAATGAAACGAGATAAAATAAACATTTTTCAATTGACAATAGGGTATAACTACAATTAAATATTAGTTTTTATTATGATATAGACAAGTTAGTAGCTTTAGTATAAGTATTATTATTTATATTCTTTTACATGATATTAGTTATAATGTCACTTATGAAATGTTAATTTTAGATTTTAAATGTTCATTCATTTTTTTCTAGGAAAATATGGCATGATGGAAAACGGAGATTTGTACATTTTAGACACTTCAGATCATAGTGATTCATTAAGTTTCAGATGTTACACACAAAATTCGGTTACTAATGAAAAGAAAATTAGTATGAACTATGCCAGGGTAATAGTAACAGGTAAACTATATTTAAGTATTTTAAAGTTGTATTGTAAAATAAATAAATAATTAAATGTCGCAGAGTATTTAGTAAAAAATCCGAAAAGTCCAATTTATATTTTTGAAATATTTTTTTTCTTATTAGCATAATACCCTGTTTCTAATATCCATGATGCTTAATTTAACTCTTCATGCACTGACAAATCTTTTAAGTCCCATTTATAATATTTCCATATAGCAATGAAGCGTTACAAAATATCCTATAGGACTTGCCAATCTATTCCTGAAATATACCTTTCCAATTAGATGCTTGCAATTGGAGAAAAAGTGAAGTGATTTAAATCATGTAATTTAAATTATATTTAATTGGAAATTTGTAATTGGCGTCATGCGTGTAAGTCGAACCTGATTGGCTCCTGAAGCGAAAAATGCCACGATTTACTTTCGAGGACGTCAACTTCAGATATCTAATTATAATTACTAATTGGCAACAATAATTGAAAAGGAATATGGCCGAAGGAATTATTTAATTGTTCATATTTTATTTGAATTGGCCAATTTATTATCAATGTTTGTTCTTCAATTATCATATTTTTGTCTAGATAAATTTCGCAAGCAAGTCCTTTATATTTTGTTATTGATTTCGTTCTATTTTTAAAGAGATATAAAGCAAAGCGTTAACATAAAACTTTAATTAAATTTTTATAATTAGTAGATATTTTCTTGGGATTTTAAAGTCCTGAAGGCTTTTATATTCATGCAATCAATATTTTATGAAGTGTATTGATAATAGTATTGAATTATTTTATGTGGTTTTTTGTTACATTTATTATAATATTTATGCAAGACATGCTTTCTCGATTAAGTAATATTAGTATTTTTCATGATAACTAATTAATTTATAAATATATTTTTTTATGGTTATGTAGGAGAAAATAAGATTTGACACTTGAATTGGACATTTGAAGAAATTAATATTGTAACCGCTGAAAGTCATCAGATTCTAACACATCTGAATACAAAATAATCAGATACATGTAATTGCAAATACAAATATTCTTATCGTAAATAGGAATTAAAAAAGTTTAACTATAATTCATAATAAATGTAGTTTGCATTTTAATATATTTAATTCATATTTAAAAAAATAATTTCCGACGTATTCAGTCCTCATGTTATAGTTTAATTTCTGCTCTCTAATTATCTTCAGTTGTGTAACAAATCTTATAGGACTTAATTGCTCAAATTTAAAAAAAATTATAAACAAAAATATGAAAGAATAATCAATATTAAAAATAAAATACCCACCAAGCTGTAAAATAGGTATTACATAATGGGAAAGGGTGCGAGAGTTTTACTCGTTTTTGATATTTTTTTAAACGATAAAAAATAAGGTAAACTTTCAGAGAATCGTCAGTGCAAACGAGGCATAAACTACCTTATTTGAGCTTAATTGATGTAAAAATATAAGTCAATGAATATAAATGATAAATGTCATGTGATCACTAAAACAGATATATAATAATTATCAGCTAGGCAAACAAGTACAAGTAGCTTTAAAAGATATTACGGTGTTTTTTAAAAATATATTACAGATGACTTTTTATGGTAAATCGCGAATACCCACCAAGCTATAAAATAGGTATTACATAATGGGAAAGGGTGCGAGAGTTTTACTCGTTTTTGATATTTTTTTAAACGATAAAAAATAAGGTAAACTTTCAGAGAATCGTCAGTGCAAACGAGGCATAAACTACCTTATTTTTGAGCTTAATTGATGTAAAAATATAAGTCAATGAATATAAATGATAAATGTCATGTGATCACTAAAACAGATATATAATAATTATCAGCTAGGCAAACAAGTACAAGTAGCTTTAAAAGATATTACGGTGTTTTTTAAAAATATATTACAGATGACTTTTTATGGTAAAAAACTCTTGTTTAACTGTGATAGTAGGGAGATATTCCATATTGTTAGTGCTTATTAGTGCATTAAAATGACTACTTTAAAACTATAAGAATATCTAGCAGAATGCTATAATAAATATTTTACGTAATTCATTTTTAATTAGTTAAAACACTTAAGGATTAATTAGTTAAAACACGTTATGCTTTATTATCATATTCAATTTTATATATATATATATATATATATATATATATATATATATATATATATATATATATATATATATATATATATATATATATATATATATATATATATATATATATATATATATATATATATATATATATATATATATATATATATATATATATATATATATATATATATATATATATATATATATATATATATATATTTCTCTTACATGGCGACCAAAAAAAGCCTCATTACAACTCCCCGAATGACAACGCTAGAAAATCGACCAATGATTGCCGCTAAAAATGTAACATGCCAAATCTAGATGAGGTGGCTCAACATATAGCGCTTTTAAAAACGGAAACTGAAATAACAATTCAGCTGCGGCAATCTCATACTATTAAGCTAGGCAGAAGTGAGTAGTCTTTGTCGATAGATCTCTATTTTAGTATTTTGTCGAAAGAGCTTTTTTTCTCGAATTTATATATTACAAATTTATTTGACGATTTTTGATTTATATCACGAATTTATTTGTTCTATTATTGTTATTAGGTATTCATTGAAAAATGAGTCTCAGTCAATTAGTCTTTGTTTGAATTCAAATTTATTTAAATGACTCAGTATTGGCTAAAACGATACAATTTTTAAAAAAAGACAAAGTTGTTATATGGATTTGAATGATTGTTTTGAATTCTTAGAATTTTGTGCATTTACAATGCACCTACGTTAGTAGCGAGCAAAACGAGCTCGGTTTGTGAACCAATCCATATAAGATTGCGTAACAATTTTCAGGGGATGGCGAGCGTTAGCGAGCAGGGGGCGCAGCCCACTAGTGAACTAAATTAATGAATAAGCATTTAGCGATTAAAAAATAAACTTTGTGAAACTTATTCATTCTAAAATGAAAGAAATATGCAATAAATATTGTTTTTCTAAAGTTTCAACTATTGAGGTATTTGTACTCCTTATTTTATTTTTTTTTTCAAATTTTCTAAGAAAATCTGATGTAGGAAACTTTCGTCAGCTACGCATGACATATTAAACTTTTGCACACGTCTGGACTACATGTGATAGTACAACATAGTATACAGTAAGCAAAGGGTTAATTGATTTGTGCTCTTATATAGAAAGAAAGTCATGAGTACATGGAAAGAGTTTCATGTTTTTTTTTTTTTTTTTTTTTTTTTTTACAATTTAATAATTTTTTTTAAAAAAGAAAATCACTATATTGTTACTATTATCATATACTGTTATTAAAAATACGCACACATACCATGCTTCCATTTGCTTCTTAATTTTGGAAAGTTGTTATCCATTTTTCGGTTATATCTGCACTTAACTAACAAGTACACTGGGGAACATTTTATTTCTGTTGATTGAAATTTTTCAATGGATATTGGATATTTTTACGTCACTGATTTCAAATATGCTGTTGGTTTCTCTCCTGCTGTAACTGTTTTTTTTAATGACATTTTTATCAGAATGTGAAAGTTTAAAAACGTTATAACAGGGGGTAACATAAATGATGCAAAAGCTTCTCAAGTTAAAGCATATTATCAAGATTAAAATTAAGTAGGAACCCATGCCCGTGAATGTCGTCAAAAGCTGTAAGCGTCGCTTCTCTATTTTGCACTGTTTCTTCATGTGATTCTGAATAGACCCTAATAAGGATGCGCCCTTAGTCAGGTACGACGACTATTTTAATTCTGCTATATTTTATGCAATTTTAATGCTGTTGATGTGTCTTAACACCCCAAGAAGATTAACACCACTAGATTTACGTGATCCCTCATTATGTTTAACGTTTTTAAACTTGTACATTGTGACAAAAAACAGACTGATATGTATTTTTAAAAATATTCTGTAGCTGTATTCTGTAACTGTAATTTCAGATATGAAATACCCACACCCGATTTAGGCAAGATCAAGTACTTGTATAAATGCAAAAGACATTTGTTCCCCAATGTCATCTGAAAGACATTAGAAAGACATTTATATATTCTCAGTCAATTTCATTTTAAGCCCTACTGTAATACTTTGTTTGCGACTTTATTTTCTCTCTTTAGAGCCACATCATGCTCAACCACCAAGAATAATGCAAAGATCAAGTATAGTAACCACAGATGTTGGACAAAAAACAACGCTATCTTGTTTAGCTCAAGGTTATCCTGTTCCTAGATACCGTTGGCATAAACTTGTTAGAAACCAGCCTTTTTCTCTCCATGATAATTCATCAATTAAACTATTTGGCGGTGTCCTTATATTCCACAAACCTCTTCCCATCGACAGCGGTCTATATGTTTGCCATGTTAGTAATACCATGGGAGAAGATTCTGTTCAGATTGAACTAATAGTTGAAGGTATGTAAATAAATCTTCTATAAATAAATATTGAATAGTTTGAGTAGTATTAAGATGCGGTTAGTTTTGATGTAATAAAACAATTCAGTGTAAAAAAAATAATTACTATGTTTTTTTTTTAAATTTATGTACAAAAAATACTAAATTCACCAAACAAAAACAATATAATAATACCCATTACACCTGAAAAATGTGCTAAACACTTTGAGTGTTATACACTTTGCATAACCAAAACAAGAAGGCCAAAACGTTACTTGATTAAAAGATAAGTGTGATGTAGATACATTTTCTAACGGCAAATTCGTTTTTTCCCTTTTTAAGTATTAAAATTTCTCAAAGAATGTATTGCAGAAAGTACAGTCTAAGGCTTCAAAAAGCTAAGTATTATGCATTTTACTTAACCAAACCAAATCGCTTAGATATTACCTAATTTTTTATTATCAATAACACTTATCTTTTCTGACACCAAATACTTTCCTTTCTTATGTTGAATATTTTCTTTAAAAAGGCCAAGCACTGTGTTGCAAAATGTTCAACATATTAAGTCTACAGAAAGTACAATAAGGACAGTGCGATACAACATATTATCTACTCAAACAAATAGCTTAATATTTATATCGTTAAAACTTGTTAGCGATGTTTATTTATCCAATTATGTTGCAACAAATCAATTTAAATTTGGAATTTATTACAAGGGTCTTCACTAATTGTGCAATGTCGGCATTTTAATAATTAGATAACACAGCATTAAGGCAAGCAATATGAACTTTGAGATAATGTCCTAAATTTCATAACTTCAAAATTTTGAATACGAAAGTCTTGGAATGCAGTTCATTTTAAGCATCTTTGATTTAGTATAAGGCTGTTTTTCGAAGGATCCGTGGTCAAATGAAATGATGTTTTTTTGGCGAATAATATGCCATTTTCGTAGCTGCTGTGAGTTTGCAGTGAGTTTGAAAATGAAGCTAAGTGTCAATATGGAAAAAACCACAGTTTTGTGAAAATTAAAAGACGTTTGTAGCCTAAGTTTTGATATTTTAAAACTTATTCTAGTGCTTACTTGGGTTGATAAAAATTTGCAAGCCCAGAGAATAAAGTGGTGATTTTGAAAATTTTCATTAAGGTGAAAAAATGCTGCCAAATTGGCGTTTTTTTAAAAAAAAGATTAATAACTATTAAATTTTTTAAATGATTTGTGTGTTCTAAAACCCAAATAATTTTTCGCTGCAAGATGGCATATAAATTATGAAATCTTCAATGTAAGGCACTGAACAGTGTTTATTTTATTTTCCTTCGCTTTCAAAAACAAAAATAATATTGTCAAAGTAATATTATATACAAATGGAGGAAGGAAGCTTTATCTCTTAACGAACCCTATTACGCTTCAGTTTTAAATTTTAAAGAATAAATTTAAAAAAATGCTAATTTTTCATTGCTTTAGAAAAAAAAATTTCTGCAAAATTAGGTCTGTTTAAATGAAAAGTAAATACACTTCATGTAGTCAGATATAGGAGAGGTGGGATAAGATGACGATACAGTTATTTATCCTGAATTCAGTCCATCGTTTGAAATCCAGATTTGCTTAGTTTTTTTTTCTCTTCCTTTATTTTATATGAAGCAATTTTATTTGTTTCCTTTTGAAAAAACGATAGTAAAATATTTCCTTTCCTCCAAACAGCAAACTCATTCCCTATGCGGGTTAAAAAGATTGGGAGTGGTGGTTAAAAGAACAAAAACATAAATATAACAACGTAAATGAAAGTTATAAATTCTGTTTTGTAATTGAAACAGTTTTATTTGGGAACATTTGAAAAGACGAAATAAAATAAGAGATCTTGAAACTATATTTTTGCAAATCAAAGGAAATAAAAGTAAAAAAGTGGACTTTATATAGAATTTTAAGAATTTTCTGGAAGTGTACTGTTAATTATGCCTGCGTAGGAGGATATAGGGTACACTGTCGAAGACTTCTAAAGTAGGAATTGAAGATCCACTCTTCAGTATTTTAAGTTTTGACAAGGAGAGTGCACCACATATCGCGTACGTTGTAATTAGAGCATTTATAATAAATGTAAAATCATGCTAGAATGGATTCGTCCAGAGCAGAACAATGCACTGAAGAATCACTTTTAGTGAAAGAAAGTGAGCGTAATTTGGACATTTATTATCAAATGGTTACTGTTCTTAGTGAGCACTGTCTAAAACAAACGGCTATTAACAATTAGTGCAATAGTTTTCATAACCAGCATGTTTCAGTAATCAGTATTAGATCTCCCAAGACAAACAAACAAAATGTAACGCATGCATTTTTTTTGGAAGACTTGACAATCACTTTAAATGCTCTCATGTGAATTGGCTAAATGAGGTACACACAGTATGTTGTGCATACATCTTAACATCTCCGAATAAGAACTTCGCTATTATTATTGCATTTTGATGTTCAAACTTTTCATTAGGACAATCCTTCTATTAATATTTCAAACAATGCAAAAAAAAAGTTCAAAACCAACTATTGCGTTGCCGTACAACGCGATCTACATGAAATCGTGCTACTAGCATTGGGTGATTTGCTAAATTAAAATTTGACCACATATTCACAGAACCACATATTAGAAATCGAGATACTCATTTACTAGAACTATCTGAATTATGAAAAACATTATTGGGTACTCAATAATTTTAGTTGAAAAGCTTTTATATTGCTTCTCGTTGATGTTTTCTGGTATCATGCTTTGTGGAATATAAAAGCAAATATATTTTATTAAGTAATTGACATAATATATATAAATTATTGTTTAACTTTAAATGAAAAAAAATATTTCCCAAAGTACTTCCATGGTTTTCTAAATATAATTCTAAATATGCATTCTTTTTTATAATTTTTTTTCACTGTCCCTCTTAGTTTTTAGCGCCTATAGTGTGGCCAAGCATATCTGTGTCTGGTTTTTGAAACTCAAATATTGCACAATCAGTATCAATTTTAGCACGAATATAATGATAGTACATTTTTTATAATCACTACTTTTGCTTACAGTTAATTTTTTCTGTAAATCATAACAACAATAATTAACTTCGATATTTTTACTTTTAAAATAAATTGTAAAGTGCTTACGTCTAAACATATTTTTCAAAAGTACAAAAATAGATATGGCAGTTTAAAAGGTCATACGTCTCAAATGCTAAAAAAGGCATTTGGGAACAGAATAGAAACTGAATAACAATTCTTTGGTTTCATAAAAATGCTGATGCCTGTTTGTATCTGTATTTACAGAAATATTTTTCCATCTTAGATAAAATAAAATCTTTTGTCAAATATTTCTAAGAAATCTTTCCCATGATAACAGAATTTTTTTTTGAATAAAGACATTGAATGTCAAAAGTACTTATTATCAAAAACATCTGTGCAATCTAAAAATATTTTATTATGTGTAACTTGGAACAAAACGCTTTCAAGTGTTTAGGCATGGAATTTAGCAATATATATGAAACTGTAAGCTATTTCAATCCTCAAACAACGAAAGGAGTTGAAATGAAAAGAAAAGAAGCGGAAAACCAAAATAATGGTTAGATTTTTTAAAAACTTATTGCTTGTTAAAGGCGAGACTTTAAACAAAATAAAAGCATTATTTGACATGTTTCCTTAAAAGGCCTTATTTAAAATATTTTGGAATTTAGCTGTTCACAAAAAACGATTTTAAACGTTATTTATTTCTAAATATTTTATTTTGTCTCTCTGTATGCGTACACCATATTTTAAACTATTGCAATATTTTATCTAATATTTTTTAAATACATTCTGAATCCAAAATTTACAAGGAATTACTTTAAAAAATTACTTGAGTGTTTTGTGTAAAATTTTTCAGAATGAATGCTCTGAATTTGTTATGTTTGCAAATGTGTCGCACGGTAAAACAAAAATATTGCCACCATTTAAAGAAATCGGTATATTTTTTTTGTAATTTTAAAAAATCTTAGGTATTCATTTAAATATATGCCACTTAACTAAATAAATTGGTATCTTTTAGTTGCTATTTATTATTTTTAAAAAAAAAATTAGTTAACAAACTGTAGTATTTAGAAATATAAGGATTTTTTCCTCAAAAAAGAAGAGCAAATAAAATGTAGAAATAATAATCACAAAACACGTATTTACCTTATTGCTTAGCACTCCTATTTGAAGATGGGTCATTTTCATGCAAATATCCACTAAATATTTCTTTTCAATTTGAAGTTCTTATCAAGCTCTCGTTTGATAATAGATTCTCAGAAAAATTAGTATAACCGAGAACCATACTTTTGATTAAATTTGTTTAAAACTTGATAAAGTGTTTGAATGAACCATACATTTAAAGTAATTACGTTTGAAAACTCCCAGAACTAGTAAAATTTATTACGCTTCTGGCTCCACTGGAAATCCAAAAACCTTGCTATTTTTTACCAAAGTGCTTTAGAAATGATTTTGGTAAAATTCGCAATAAAACACAGCTTTATAATATGTGATCAACTTTGGTAAATGTGGTAAAATCTGGTAATTTTATCATACAACTTTAAAGCATGGCTTAAGAATCACTTATTCGGTTAATTTGTTTTTTCAGTTTTGTATTTATTTTGTATTTCTTGCAAATCAATACGATATGAAAAAAAAGATTGCCAGATGAATGGTTTAAATACCGGATGTATGGTTTAAATACCGGATGTATGTTTACCAGATAATGAAATAACCAGATAAATGGTTTTGCTTTTATGAACTAGATTTTTTTTATTAGAAATGTCATTACCATACAGTACTGTAATTACAGCAGAATTTTTTTTCTTCATGTTTTTCTACATGAATGCTTACTACTTAATTACCTAAGGATTTATTTAGTGTATTTGAACAAAAAAGACTATTTATGAATGATGCATAGGTGTATTATGGCATGACATTTCTTCCTAAAAGTCGCCTTAGTAAAAGTAAAAAATTACTATTTAACTTAAAACTTATATCAACTAAGTTATAGTAATTTGCGAAAAATTGCTAAAATCATAATGTGTAAAAAAATTTTAAAAATGTAATCGGTGAAATTATTCCAATTATAACTTCTGAAAACTGTGTTAGCAATAATTTGTTCACAAAATTATGGTTTAGCTGGATACGGTATTAAAGTTACATTAAAATTGAATGTTTTTTGAAACCAAACTCGACAAATCAGTTTTTAAATATATATTTGTGTAATCAACGTTTAGCAGGTATTTTTTTTTTTACAATAATATGACTCATTTTAGAAGCTAAGTTTGACACATTACATGGACAGTTAAGTTAATGAACACATTAAATAATCTAGAATTTTCAAGACTTATAGTTTTAATTCCTTATTATTGTCCGTTTATAAAATTATACAGACCAATCTAGAATTGTTTATTTCCTGAAATTATACAAAGTATTTTTTATGTACCAATTAACGTCATTTTTCAAACAGAATAGTTTATAAAATTCTTACAAGTGTACCTTACCACAAATAAATATTTTCAATAGAACCTCTGCAAGTGACAGTAACACCCAAAGAATTACGAATGGATGTAGGACGGACAGCGACATTCAATTGTAACGTGTCAGGAAGTCCTGTGAGATCAGTCGTTTGGAGGAAGGACATGGAATTACTGTCGTCATCGAATCCAAGTGTATTTTTTCCTTCTCAGTTTGTGGTACAACTAAGACAGCTCAAGAGGCAAGACTCTGGAATGTATCAATGCTTTGTTTATAGAGAGTCTCACTCAGTTCAGTCTTCAGCTAGGTTATTGATCGGAGGTGAGAAGAAAAATATCGAACTAGTTTCCTCAGAATAAAAATGTTTTAAATATGTTTGTATTTAAAGTAAAGATATGGTTTATTCAGTTATTAGTTAATGGAATATTTTAAATTTATTTTACAGTGGTTTCTTTTAAATATCTTTACAAATATTTTGTGATGCCTATGATGAAAGAAACATATTACATATGTTTTTGGTGATTCTCCTTGTTGTAAATTAGGTGTCGTTAATTTAAAACGTAGTGAAATTATTACACTATTAAATATTCCGGGTCAAATTGAGGTAAAAAACACCGATACTCAGATTGCCGGTACATTTTACGGCTAAATTCATTATTGATGGAACATATTACGGAAAAAAATCTGACATACCATACTTTTTACCCTAAAATCCCTTTAAGTAAATAAGTATTACCATAAAAATTACTATATAATATTTTACGATACAATTTAGTTTTAACGTGAAAAGGATTTTATGATTCATGAATGATACCCCCAAAGTGCCATTACTTTATACCGTAATTTTATCCGGAATCACTTGCAGTGTTCTCTTTCTGTATAATGTTTCATCTACGTAATTTATTTTACTAATAATCACATACTTTACTTAACTAATAAAACATATAAAGTATTTTGAATTTCTTAGAATGCTATGATTGGATTTGTAGTATCATATCTTCCCTGTTATCATATTTGATACTTAAATACTTAGAACTTTCCTACTTGAGCAAATGATTTTTTTTGCCTTTCAATCAAAATATTAAATAAAAAACATTTACCAATTTTGTCATAGGAAATGAAATAAATGTTCCATTTAATTTTTTATAATTATGTATTATCCATAAAATTTTTTCTCGCTGCAAACTTAATCTATTTGGAATCATTAATTGGATTGTTTCTCAATAACTGCTTAAAACATTTAATAAAATGAGAATAAGGTGATTACTGCATTTTTTTACTTCATAAAATAGTAATTGTTAATTTTACACCACAAACACATTTAAAACAAAGGATTAACAATTTTCTAACCCCAACAATATCCTCCATAGATGATTTTGTAGATGTGATCTAAGTGCTACTCTATTAATAATCGCCCTAAAAATGATAATAATGCCTAATTGTGAAAAAAATTACACTTTAGACACATAAAGTATACAGTTTAAGAAAAGCATATTTCGTAATAATAATTTTGCTAGCTTTAACTTGTTGGTTTTTAATGATGGAATGACGTAATAATGATCAAGCAAGATAGGATCCTATTAGCAAATTTTTTCATAGATTTAGAAAATAGCATCGATAGTAAAATGTAAGGAGTAAATACTATTTACTTCTACACACTTAGAAGCAAAACTCTCAGTTTCAACGATTCAACAATCATTTAGCTGGATTTCGTTTATTTTGAAAATTATTTAATATTGATTTATGACATATCGCGAACTATCAAATAAATGACAGAACTGTTTCCTGAAATCGGATCCTCACCGCACTACATTGTGGGAGATTGTTAACTAGAATGACGAAATATTTCTTTACTTTTGGCGAAATTCGTTTCCTCGAAAAAGTGACGATAATTGTGACAAAACATCCATACCTGGAAACAGTATCGTTAAAAACGAAGAATGTTTAGGGAAATTTGAGTATCCATTTTTTGACAGTGTATTTGTGTGAAGATTAATAAGGGCAGAAACAATGAAACATTTATTTAAAATTTAATGTAATTTTATTTAAATGGTATAAAAATTTTGATTTAATAGTAGTAAGAAATTAAAATAAACAAACGATTTGTTTCATGTTTAATTGTTTCATCAAGACTAATTTGTAATTTTTATTTAAGGAGATTGTTATTATCTAATAAAGTCCGTTCCTTTATTTATATTTATACACTTAACTATAACTTTAATTAAGTGTATTAATGGTTTTTGCTGTGTAATTTTTATTACATATAGTTATATATTTCTGAACTTGAAATCAATATAATACATAAAATATATTTTAATATTGCATTACTGATTTACAGATTTAGCACCAAAGCTCAAATCATTCTTCCCTGAAATGACTGTTCGTTCTGGAAGTTTCGTATCTTTAACCTGCATTGCAACAGGAAATCCCGAACCTCGTATTCGTTGGCTTCTTGATCGAATTTGGCCGGTAGCAACTCGTCCAGGAATTTTAGTAAGCACTTATCTAAGTTCTGAAAATGCCGTAACAAGTTACGTCAATTTTACATCTGTAGACGTTAAAGATAGCGGACTGTACACATGTGAGGCGATCAATGATGCTGGTCAAGTGATGCATTCTAAGCGCTTAAATGTATTTGGACTGCTATTCGTAAGGCCATTAGATAATGTGACCGCATTGGCTGGAGCTGGATATGCGATGACCTGTCCATTTGGTGGATATCCATTTGATGTCATAAAATGGAAGAGAGGTATAATAACTAATATCTTATGTCAGTTTTAAGTGTATTAATTTAAATTTACCAATCTAGGAAGTGCTTTATAAATGTCGAAAAAATTTAAAACTCTTTAAAAGCTGATGTATGTATTTGCTTCAAACAATAGATAGACAATATTTTTTTAAAATTTAATAAAAACATTTTTACAACTATTAATTATTATCCTTTTAGTTTTAGCAAGTGAACACGTCATTTTGAGCAAGGTAATGGATACATTTTAACAATTGTGAAAGGTTTTGCTTGTATAAGAACAAAAATGATTTAAAAAAATTGAAGAAAATCATCAGAATTAATTTCTTGTGTTTCAAACACAATGTCGCTAAAAACTATTGCTTCAAAAGTCTTTTGGTTTGTCTTTTTCCCTTCAATAATTTTACTTCTGAAAGAACATGAAATTTGCTGAAATTCAGGGCTTAGCCTGTTGTACTGAACCTGTTATGCTCAGCCTGTTATTATCAACCGGGTTGTGATTTTCCAATCCAGAGGTTTTTAACGACCGACTCTTCTGCTTTGCAATTTCTTAAGTAAATAAAAAGAAACTTAATTTTTAAAGTTTGTTTAGCTCAGGTAACAAATTTTAAGAGAAATAAAAGCTTGCATTACAATTGCAACCAACTGCAACCAAGAGAGAAATCTCCAAAATAAAGAGAGAGTCATTAGAGTCCACTAATAGATACTAATAGGATTGTAAATTTGCAATATAGTCAACTATTTAAAGCGTTTTGCCTCGCAAAATGGAGGGAAAACTGATGATTTATGATTATTCAAAAACTTAAGTAAAATCTTATCTTAAAGTAAAGTAAAATATTCTCTTAGGCAGTTTCTTTTTTTTTAACAGAAAACTTCTATCAATTTCATATGTACGCATGCATTTAAATAAAACATGCGTTTCTTTTACGAAAAGTAATTGAATTTGAAATTTTTATTGTTTAAATACACACACACGCATATATATATATATATATATATATATATATATATATATATATATATATATATATATATATATATATATATATATATATATATATATATATATATATATATATATATATATATATATAATAAATAAATAAATACAAGAAAACACTAAGAAAGTTAAGAAAAACAATAAGTAACATTTATTGCGCTTAAGCTGCAAGTAAACAGCACTCATTAGATAAGTTCAAAATGAAGAATAAAACAAAGAAAAATTATAGACATATGAAAAAAAGGGGGTGGGAAATAATAAGTAAGTAATATATATATATATATATATATATATATATATATATATATATATATATATATATATCCAAAAGCAAACGCCTTTCCTCAGGAATTCACAATGAAATATTTCTGTTGTCTATTCTTATGTCGTAACAATATATTTCGATTCTTACGCGTTTTATTACTCAGTAGGATACTTTAACTTTACACATTTATTCTCTTGTTTCGAATTTAAGTTTCAAACTGAGAAAAAAAAGTAAGAATATATAGTTTGATTTCAGACAATATTCCTCTACCTCTTAATCAGCGTCAACGAGTTTTCCCAAATGGTACATTTCTTATCACTGAGGTACACCATGAGGAGGACAAAGGATTATACAGTTGCGAAGTTAGTTCAAGCAATGAAAGAGTTCAACCTGTAGTGCAAACATTTCGTCTTGATATACGAGGTAAATTTTTCTTTTTACTGCAAATTACCATATCCGTTAATCAATCTATAGAAAATAATCACGCTTCTTGCAACTTTTATCAGGGGGTTAACACATCGAAAGCGTGATAATTAATTTTAGTAACTATTTTAATACAAATAGGATACGTGCCTTATAAATATTTTATAGCGTTGTATAGCTAACCCTATTCAACTATCAATGTTCAACCCCGTAGCCTTGTAGTTTTTAACCAAACCTGGAAGACAAGGGTTCACCTTTATCAAGCATTGGGATAAACAAGCCTCTGTGGAGGACTTTTTGATGGAGTGAATGAGCTAACCCGCTAACCTTCCACGATTTGTCATATGACTGGGGATTCTGACCCATGATCAGTCTACTACTGATTATATTTTACGTCAGCACCGTGGCTGGTGCGATACAAGAGCAGAATTTGCATCAACTGGCTGCAGCTGGTTCTCGAACTTGGGTCATCACCTTTAGAGACAAGTGCTCTATACCTGAGTAAACGCAAAATTGGGTAAATAACGAAAATTAAAAAAAGCAGTTTTTTCTTAATTTGATTATAAACCTTTCTATTAAATTAATTGAAAATATTTTATACCTTGAATGGCCTCCATAAAATGACCTCTCTTCAGACAATTTTATGCAAATAAACCATTATTTCAAAGTATTGTCGCCACATTTCAGTGAAAGGAAAAGAAACATAATTTTCTATGAATAATAATAAATAAATAAGTAAAAGTATAAAAGTATGAAGACAATTTTAACAAAATTCTTACAAAATTCTTACAAAAATGTTGTTACTTTTAATCCAAATGTTTGTTAATGTGTAGAGTATATGATATATATAAATATAATTTTTTTAAGATCATTAACTTTCTTGCAGCTGGACCAAAAGTGGCTCTCTTTTCATTTAAAGACAACTTACACGAAGGAATGAGAACGGTAGCCAACTGCATTGTATTAGGTGGGGATGGTCCATTAACAACAAGATGGCTTAAAGATGGACGACGGATTGAAGAACACAAGCTAAACGTCAATATATTACAGGAAGAGGATGGGTCAATTTCAATCTTGACTTTCAAAAATCTCACTCATATGCATAATGGAAACTACACATGCGTTGTAACAAATGATGTTGCTTCTGGATCAAGTAGTGCTGTTCTTACTGTTAAAGGTAAGAGAAAACCCTCTACAAAACGAATTTTTGGAGTTTTACATTGTTTTAAATTTTAAATAAGTGGTTTTATCTGTAATTGAATGTTATAAAATAAAATACATAACAAGCCAAACCATAAAAGCTTTCCTTAATAGTAATCGAAACATATATTTTTTTATTTATTATATTGTTACATGAAATAATGTCTGCCCATATATAATTTTAGCACTTCTGTCGTAATGAAGGAACGCAACATTTTAACACTAGTAGGACTGAAATTTTTACCTACTTGGAACGATCAATGCGGTCATATTGACTGCAATGAGAAAATAATGATACATATTTGATTTTCAACTCAAATTTTGCAGTATTTTATATGATAACGATCAGTTATTACATAAAAAAAAGTATTTCTCTTTCATTGAAAAATAATATAATTATTAATCAATTACATATTTTTCTAGGCATTAGCACATCATTTGAAATTAAAGTTGCTAATGAAAATTTCGTGACATTTTAATGTAATTTCAGAAAAGTCAAAGGGGCAAAAGTCAATATGCTGGGAAAACTCAAAATAAAGCACTTTCGAGAAATTTGAGATGTGTTTCTCTCATTAAAAAAAATCACGAATTTTTAGCTGCAATATCTAGGAAGTTTGAAAAATCAAAACTGACCATATTCTATAAATCCCTCGTGCAGCATAGAAAAGTTTTATTTGATCGAGCATATCCAAGCTGCTGTTGGCAGAATTTAAAAGGTTGTTTTTTCAGAAAGTTTTGTATGATTAAATACTATATTTACACTTTCACAGTTATGAATATTGCTTATGATACGGGCATTTTTTTAGATTAAAAGCGGCTTATAGTAATTATTTTTGAGTTCCTTATTCGAATAATTATTAAAGCAAGTATAAGTTAGCTTTAGCTCTGCTAATAGGTTGGATTTCCTTTCAATTTAACCGTATTGTAGCAAAACTTTTTTCTTCTTCAAAAAGTGAGCAATTTTCAGGGATGTGAAACAATGCATGTTGGGTAATTTCTGTTCTCACAAAGAAACGAACCCATTAGTTTCATGACGACATTTTCACCAAGTCACTTCTCTGAGTATCTTTTCTAGATATATCAAACTGATCAAGAAATATTTGATGACAAGTTACACAGTCAAACGTATTTTAAATTAGAACTACTAATGCCTATTTTTCATATACTGAATATATTTTGACTAGTTGTTTTCATACTATAAAAAACAAACTAGAATTTGTCACATAACTATCATTTCTCGAATGAAAAGACAAATTTGTTTTAAACTTTATAAGCCAATCACAAGCTCATAATTTGAAACTATCAGAAAAGAACTGCATAAGCAATTACAATGGATGGGTGAGTGGTAGCTGGCAGGATGGGGATTTTCTTCATGGAAAATTTTTTTTTGTGAATTTAGTCAAGTACATGATCAAAAAAAATAGATAAGCAATGGTGGAGAAAGAATGTGATCTTTCCAAGTAATACACTCAAGTCACTACAGCAGTCATTTTACCCGCTACGGTATTTCTAGGTAAGACATCATTTTATGCGTTTATTAAAAAACCTACTAAATTTTAATACCTTTGAAGACCATAAAAAGTAAGGAAAAGTCACGAAAGTCAAGGGAACTGGTACAATACTTTTAGGGCATAGCACCTCTCAAAGTTCGCTTGTGGTCAAAATGACCGTTTAGGTCATTCTAGTGTTAAAAGATGCCGAAATAATCAGACCATTTACAATTTCAGTCAACAGCCATTATTTTAAGACGCTTTTTTTTAAATCTTAACTGTTTAAACTATATTAATTAAAACGGCTCAAGAATTTTGAAAACTTTACTTAATATGCCCTCAACTAACATTTTCAAACAAACATTGTTACAACATTGATAAAACGAATGATTTATAATATGATTATGCTCCCTTATTTACTTCTAACTACCGTAAATGTCTCGAGCAAAATTGAAGCGCAAACCGCCATTTCGTTATAACTATTCCGATCAATCGTAATCTTTGTGAATTTGTGATGTCAGGCAGAAACACTAACTAAAACTTTTCATATTTATGTGTATTCAAATTATTTTCCATGACTTGGCAAAATATTGACCGGAGATTCTTCAAGCGTAAACGCATTAAGCCAGAAACTTATACAGTTAAAGTTGCTCTTTCTTCCTTTGACTTAGCTGTGCTGCATAGCGTATACGAAAGTATATGTTGCTTATTATACAATGCATATTATACAAAGAGTTATATGCCTTTGCTTTTCAGTTTAGAAACTATGAATGCTTTAAATATATTCAGCTAACTGTAATTTTACTCACTGAAATAAAAGCAAATATATTTTATTTATTTTTTTCTTCTTGAAAAACAGTATCTTTTTATAAATACTTTGGAATTTTATATGTGTATGCAATGTTTTAAATTTTTATTCAGAATATATTAGTTTTCTGATTAAAAAATTCGATTTTCATCATTTAGAATTGACAAAAATACATACCCTCAGTTAAAATGCATACTGAAAAAAATTCTTTTAAAATACTGTTAAAAGCACCTGAAATTTTATTTATCTTTGCAATTTTTCAGATTTCTTATCAGAATATATTAGTTTTCTAATTAAAAATCTAGATTACCATTATTCATAATTGTCAAAAATACATACCTCCAGTGTAGCATAAGTTATTTACACTTTTTGTAAAAATCGAAAAACAAAACAGAATATAATAAATTGTATGTTTGTTAAAACTGTAACAGTAGTTGTTTTCACTTTAATTTATCTAATCTGGGTTGAATGGTTTGTAATTGTACATCCTGCAATGTGAAATATTACTGTAAATTACTCGGAAGAGAAACATATTTTTCATTGAAAAAAAAACTGTTAAAAGAAAAATACATATTCTGTTTCTGCTTTTATCCGCTATCCACGATATGTAAAAAATTCCCGTTTCTTTTACAGTCTTCAAATTCTAGTTTTTGCCATGCAGTTTTTCTTACCAGTACAATAACTACATTTTTTTCAATTAATTTCAATTTTATATTCTATACTTGTTCTATACTATATTTTTCAGCAACTATTTTTTTTTTGAACGTCATATAAATAAAACTGCGATTCAATGTTATTGTCAAATATATAGTCAACCTGATTATTATAATTCTTTAGTTTAAATATTTTGGTAAGTTAAGTTGCCAAATATTTTACCACGGCTATTACAGTTTTATTATTTTTTTACACTTAAATATTATTTGAACAAGAAACACTTTTAAACTAAAAAAATATTATTTTTCTTCAAATTGATATGCTAGAGTTGTAGCAGTTCAAAAGACAGAGGGCTCGCTTCTCAATAAAATTTTAATATCAGGTTTGAATCACAGCTTCGACTGTAAATACGAATGACGCTATCGGCTCACACCAACCACAATGCTAGCATAGTTATTTTGTGGAATTTTTGATAAATTAGCTGTTTTTGTTTGTTAAATCAACTGAGATTGTTTGCTTAAATAGCAACACTTACGATCTTAAAAAAAAACAGATATTTGTTTTTTAAATAGCAGTATTTTTCTACGTCGGCCTTCTGAGCCCAAGTCTGCAGGTTCGATCCCCGGCCCAGACACCGGATTTTCGGGATGCAGAAAATCCTCAACGACCATGTCGTATGATTATGCGGCATGTAAAAGATCCCTGGAGTGCCTTATTGGCTCTTGGCATTTCCGGCAAAATTAAATTCCTAGTGCACTTTAGCATCCAAATAGAGTTACGGTGCTGCCATCTAGTGTGGCAGAAACTAGACGTCCAAATTAACATGGCCAACGGTATCTCACCCATTGTGGGGGTCCTGAAAGAGAGGATACCACTTCTGGAGAACGCACAAGGTCTGCTCATGGGGAAGACTGATTGTGCAGCTCATGGGAAATAAAAAAAAATTCTATTAAATTAATGATTTTATACTAGCACATCAGCTGGCAGTTTTTTATACGTAAATTCCACAGTCTTTTTTACAGTGTATTAATTGAAGCTATATTGTTCGTAAATGTAATAGGATTTTAAATATAAATAAAATATTTCAATAATATTGAGTTATCTAGTGCCTCCAAGGTGGATATTGCGTCCAACGGATGTTTCAACCGTAGCCAACAAACCTGCGAGAATTGATTGTCAAGCGGATGGTGCTCCTTTACCACATGTACGCTGGAAAATGGCTCAAAGTGAGTATTTAGTAATTTATTGTCTACAATAGGTACCCGATTTTACTTACTTTTTATAAATATTTGCCTAAAACTTATGAAAAAAATCTGAAAAAAACTCTTATGGTGCTATTGTATGAAACTCTTTCTCTTTTTTCTTATTTTGACATAATTCAATAAACAAATTTTCGTATATTTATAGAAATTTATCTACAGAAAGGCACAAAACAAAAATTTTCTTCACTTTTCATATTGTCAAAAAAATCTAGATCAAATTTTTGTATAAAGTAACAGCACTTTTGGTACATCGTCCGTAAAATCCAATTTACCATTAAAGCCATTTTTACCTTAAAATGATAGCAGTAACATCTATTTGATTGATTAATTTTATTATAAACATTTCGATATATCAGATTTTTTGTTCTGCAGCATGTCACGGTATAAATGGATTTCATGTTGAAATTTATCAGTACCCAGTGTGTCGGTACTTTTTTACCGTAAATTGATCCGGAGGTTTTTACTATGTTCAAGGTGATACAAGTTATTTTCATTTAATTTAAACATTAAAAAAGTGTTAATAATATAATATTTCTAATTAATTAAACATTAAAATATTTTGTTACGCTATTACAGTTTCGTTATGTTACACGTTTAATGTATGAAATCATTAATTAGTTGTATTCAATTAACTTAAAACAAAAAAAAACTATAATAATTGTTTAAAAACAATAATATGGAATTTTGTTAATTTGTTTTATATGTCATCATCGATTTTTAAGAATTTATTCAAATTTTTTCTTATTGTGTAATATTTTTTGAGAATAACCACTTATATATCGAACAATCACTGCTTTTGAATACTGTTAATCTAATATCTGAAAAAGTATAAAATGGAGGTAAAAAAGAACAAAACAACTGGGTATTTTCTCTGAATTGTTTTTATAAAAAAATACATTAGGATAATTTTATTCTCATTTATATATTTTAAGTATTAAGTGTACCCGCTACAAACTATTTCTAAAGACTAAACTTGTTCACGTATATGTATAAAGTATGTATTTTTCCAGAGAAAATACGTATGTATATTGTTTAGAATGTATCAAAAATGAAGTTTCCTCTTTTGCAGATGAACTGCCTGATGAATTTCGCACAATTGTGAGTAGTTCTCACATTCATATATTGATGAATGGTTCATTGAACATTCGAAGTGTCCAAGGTTCTGATGCTGGCTTTTACCTTTGTGAAGCTAACAATGGAGTTGGTTCGGGACTTAGCGCAATCGTTAAACTGACAGTGCATAGTAAGTTAACAAATGTAATTAGAACATGATACAGTTTGAAACATTCAATTTTTGTATAAATAATTTGATTTCAGTAATAAATTTGTGTTCCCTTTAGGACATAAAATATATTTGCTTATTTGCATTAAAAAATAAATATTTACCCTTTAAAATGGAAACAACTGAATTAAGCAGTTATTAGTATTTTTTCATTACTTTAGCTGCAATCTATCAATCCCCTATAACCTAATATTAGTCAAAAATTTTAATTTTGCGTCTATTTCCCACATTGTCGTACGGAAAAGGAAAGCGTTTCATGATAAACGGAAAAGTTTCATGAAATTGATTTTTTAGTTTTTTTACTGTCATAATCCGTTTATACAAGCAGGATGTTCAAATCTACAAGCCATCCGTTCACTTTTCACAATTAAATTCCTTGTCCGGGACTCTTCCTCATCGATTCATTATTTGTTTCAAAATTTTGCGGAATTTTTTCACCTTGAATTTTATATCACCGACAGTGCCCATTCATTTACTAGGAATCGTTCACATAAAAATTTTTATTTTATGTGCAATGGTGCTGATTGAACAGGTTGATCCTGTTCAATACAGGTTGATTAAAATCCTGTATTTTTTAGTTATATCACTTTTAAAGATATATCTAAAGAAAAAGACAAAAAAGTATCTAGTTATGACAGAATTTGTTTTTTTATATATACTGTTAAAATTTGTTTATTCATGTGTTTGATTTCATTTTCAAGCACTTAATTCGAAAAACTTCTTCATCTTTTATATATTTTTTAATACCATGAAATTAAGTTTTTTTTAAATTCCAAGCTCTAGATTTTAAAGTTTGCCGAGTTTAAAACTTTTTGAAGTCAAAACTTTTTGAAGTCAAAACTCTTTAAGTACAATTTCAAATGTACAATTTCAAAGTTCTCAAAAATATGATTTTTTTACAAAATGATACAAATTGTTTCTTTTTTAAGAACTGTTTTATGGTTTGCCTAAAGAAAAATCTTCTGCTTACTTTTTAATGATTTTGAATTGTTTTTAATATATTGCCTGGACAAAAAACATCTAATATATTGTTTCAAAATTTTTTAAATGAACTTAGTTTTTTTGTTTGGGAAAAAGTCTTTATAAGTATATATAGAAGTCGATCATTACATGGATGAAAATAGATGTAATATAAATATAAAAGAAAGTAATTATGTGATTATATTAACCCTTTAAGCAAACAAATGTTTTGTAAGTTTTCTCGATTATCTCGAGTTATTTCGGATTTTTAAATTAAGTTTTCTGTAAATAAAATTCATAACGTCCGTAAAATTCTATTTTATTATAATCAGGCTTTAATGCTTAGTAAAATGAGCAAACTCCGTTGAATTTTTCTGATTCCGTGTTTTCTTATCTTTCAACTTAAAGTTATAGTGTCAAATTTGATCCAAAATACAAAATACTTCAAAGTTAAAAATCATTTGTTATATTAAGCATCCATAAATTTCATTAAGTTGATATTTTCTGCTGGTCAATTTATCTCTGAATAAACGGTAATTGTTAATATATTTTTATTAGGTGCTCCTCACTTTGTCACAAAGTTCCTGGTCATTACTGTAAGACGAGGTGATAAGGCTGTAATTGAGTGTTCCCCAGAGGGCGACCAGCCTATCTCATTCTCTTGGAGGAAAAATGGCGCTCTTATAGATTTCATTAGGGAACCACGGTGAGTAAATAAAGACAATGAATATATTTCAGTTTTATAGATATTGTTCCCATTAAGTAAATAACTAAATTGAAATATATCATAACTTATGTACAGTCATAAACATCATTTACGCATATGTAATGGAGTGAATTAAAACACATAAAATTTTTTTCGTCATCGTTGTAACTGAAAAAATCCAGGGTCAAATGAAAGTATAAAGTATATGTATTTTGTGTGCATCATTCGTAAAATTCTTTTCACCGAAAATTCATTTTTATTGTAAAACATTATGCCGTAATTTTTAGAGTAATACTTATTTAATTAGAGTGATTCAGTGGATAATTGCTGCAAAAATGAGGCTATATCAAATTTTTGATCCGTTACATGTTCCGGTAATAATGGATTTTTGGTTAAAAAGAGCCAGCACCCTGAGTGCCAGTATTTCTTCTCGCAAATTGAATTGAAATTTTTTATAATGTGGAAATTTTTTATAGGATAAAATAATTATACTAATTACTTTTAGGAAATATATATTTTCGTTTCTTCCATGTATCGCTTTTAAAAGTTAGGAGAAACACAATATATTTATTTAATTTGTTTTGTACATAAAAACATTAAATATTTTGTACTCAGACAATTTTGTTTTAATAAAATCTATTCTTTCTATAGATCTGTGTATAAGTTTATTCAATAGAGTTTAGACCTTACTAAGAGCTTATAATATGTAAATGCAATTTTATTTTATTATTATTTAAGAAAAAGATATTAAGATATTAAAGAATATTAAGAAAATAAGGAATTAAAAAAAACTTGATTTTTGGTGTTCTTCCACTTTTATGATGCACTTAGTAAAATTAGATTATAAAGTACTATTTTTTTAAATATTACAAAAGAAAAACTAAACTAAAATTTTTTTTGCAAAGTTTTGACGTCTATGAAAGTGTGAAAATATTTTTTTGAAGTTTTGAGTATTATTTATTCTTTACCCCCTAAAATGTTTCTTCATTAAAATGTATTCGTGCTCATAATTTTAATAAATGATTAACAGATTGATATATACAGCTATTGAAATATGATTTTAATCTAAAGCTTCAAAATAAACTGATTACTTATAGGAGTTGGAATTTGTTGCTGCGAGAATTTTACTGATAATCAATAAGAATAACAGTTTTATTTCTAAAATCCGTGAAAGTTTTGCGAATACGAATTGCGTGAAAATTGCTTAAATTTCGATATTTTGTTTTGGATTTCAATCTAATGCTCGCATTTAAACGGTAACTAGTGTTTTTCTGAAGCACTAAAAGTGATAAATTATTTTATATCAATAAAATATATTTTAAGGGTATCTCTAAGAACACACTTGCTTAAAATTCAACAGTCAATATCAGTTGAGGAAAGGAAATGGTTTATTTTTTAGAAATCTGAGATAAAGAGTTATCCCAAACTTAACAAAGTAACTATTCGTTTTTATTCGTTATATAATTATTGCGTCCAAATAGCGCTGACCCTGAAAGTTTATTTTTCAAGTAAAAAATTAAGTTAAGAGAGGAACATAAATAAACGAAAATAAGTTACTTTGGGCAATAGTTTGAACGAAAAACTGCTCAATTTTAAAGGGATAAAAAAATGTAGCAAAAAATCAAAAGAAACTATTTTTTAGTTCTCTTGCAAGCTCTTTATTTGGTATTTGAACCCAGTTTATGTTTTTTTGTGTATGTACCATATATTTTTTTATTTATAAATTTTTTTTGAATTTTGATATTTTTCTCAATAGAACACTTTTAATTCTACTTATAATGATAGGGATTCTTTAACACTTCATTGAAAACTGCATTAATAATTAAATTCTTAATGAAGCAATATTTGTCCAATTTAATTTTAAAATTTTCATGACTTAATAGATAAGTTAGTGGTGCTCAACTGGTTTCTTTTCACTCAGAAAGCACTTGAAAGTTGATATTATTTCATTTAAATTTATCTGACTTTTTGTTTTGAAATGTTATTATAAAGTCTTTTTTAGAAACTCACATCTGATTGGATTTGGGTGAGTAAAATTTAGTTGAGTGTTAGTTAGTGTACTTAAATTTTAAAACTTTCATCGTTGTTTTTCTAAAACTAATTCAAGCACAGAAAACTAGTCGTATTCGAAAAAAAAAGAAATACTTGACTGGTTTTATTTGCCAAATTTTCATTTAAATATCAGGTTTGCTAAAGGAAATTTAACTGTTTCAAATGATCTTAAAATATGGTAGAACATGTCAATTACTTTTAAATAAAGTGCAAATTCTGTCTGAAAATGCTATTAATAAAAACTGAATGGTACATAAAGAAGCATATTTGGATTGTTTCTGAAAACGAAAATTTAAGTGATTCAGAACCTAAGCTTCGAAATTTGTATTAAAGGTTTTCTTTAATTTAAGTGCCGATAAGAGATTAGGAAGCACATTTAACGGAGACATTTTTTGATAATAAACTTCTTTTGTTTTGGTTATTTATTTTTAAATTAATATTTTTTTTTTTTTAGTTTTTTCATAAGACAAAAATGGGCGTTGATTTTTATGCGCTGAAAATTAATGTGTTAAATTAATGTTTTCTTCCTAATTTATAGTGAAAAATGAAACTTGTAATTTCAAATTAGTCGTAAACCTAAAATTGGGTCGGCTGTTCAACGACGGTTATGAGATAAAATAAAATGTTTAAACATATGACATTCATTTGTTTTATCTATTTGTTTATTATATTATCGATTGTTTTATCTATTTGATTGTTATAGCGTAGACTGCTGAGCAATAATTATAAACATTTACTCAAAACAGCTATTCTCAAACAGCTGAAAATGTTCAAAATGGTCTGAAATCAATATTCTCCATAGAAAAGTCAGAAAGGAAAGATTCTGCTTTAATGACTTGTACTGCTACAAATAGTTTTGGTGAAGATTCGATCAACATCCAAATAACAGTTCAAGGTAACATGCATAATTATATATAATAAATAACTATAATTAATATCAATGATTTCGAACTACTTTCTATTACTATTCCATATTCAAACCAAATAAGAAAAATGAAGAACACTGTTTAAACTTTTGTAAAATAAAATGGTTTAAATAACAAGCTTTTAAAGTTACAAAAAAGAGCATCAGAATTAAATTGAGAGAAAATTTAAATAATTTAAAAATTAAACAAAAACAACTTGATTCAAAATATAAAGTATAGAAATGGACATACTATAGTTTTGATTCCATAAACAGGAACCCTCCCCTGTGCTTAAACACCAAATGACAGGCTGTTTAAACTTTTGTAAAATAAAAAGTTTAAATTGCAAGCTTTTATAGTTACGAAAAAGAGCATTGAAATTAAATGGAGAAAAAATTGAAATAATTTAAAAATTAAACAAAAACAACTTGAATCAAGAAATAAAGTATAGCAATGGACATACTATAGTTTTGATTCCATAAACAGGAACCTTCTACTGTGTCTAAACACCAAATGACAGTAGAATAATAAAGAGATAAACAAGTGATTTAAGCAGTAGGAACAAGCCTGCATAAGATAATAAAGGAAGGCGGCAATAGGGTCAATCAACAATAGATTAAGTGTTATTAATATCAGCAAACAGCTGATTAGATTGTAACAGAATTAGTTGTTCCAGAATCAATAGCTGGGTATAAATTGAATCGTTCCTATTTTTTTTACTATCTTGCTCAAGATCGTCCCTCTGTTTAGTTTTCTCTATGTCTATTTATTTTTCGGATGCTAGTTGATATTCATCGAGGAAGGTTTGTGTTTATAGAACCTAAGTTATAGTCTATCCATTTTTCCGTATTTTATTTGTGCTTTGTTAGCAGTTTTCTTACTTTAGCATCCGTAGTACAATGAATACCCAATTCTTTTTTATGTATGAATAAAAACAAAATAATTGCTAATGTTTTAAACTATCTACTTACGTGTGAACAGTTGAAAAAAAAATATTTATGAGCAATATTAAATATATTAGAATTTGCTGTAAATTTTTTTTATGTGAATAGTTCCTACTTTATGAAGAAAAAGCATATTAAATGACCGGACATAATTCCTTTGCACTTTCCTTAAAGTATTTACTTCGTTTACACTCATTTCTTTCATATTTTAGATATTCCTGATGCACCACAAAACTTGGAAATTTATGATGTAGCCAGCAGAAGTGTACGTTTAACATGGAAAAAGCCTTTTGATGGAAATTCTCCTGTTACAAGATACACTATTATGTGGAGACAAGTTGATGGTAATAAATAAGTTTAATTAATTAATTTATATTCATTATAAACTATGCAATTTACAACTAAATTAAAGTAAATACTACAGGTGATATAGCTGGAGGACCGCTCCATGTTCCTGGAAGTGAAACAACTCTAATTATACGAGGACTAAGACCGAACACGAGATATTTCTTTAGAGTTAAATGTGAGAACATGTTAGGGGAAAGTCAGTTTGGTGCGGAAGTTGCTATAACTACATTGGAAGAACGTAGGTATAGAGAATTTTAAATTCGTTTTATTTCACTTGTTCCTTCGTAGAAATGTCAGTGGTTATCAAATTTAATTTCGTGTACAAAGTTTGTAAAAGCTCAAAAGATTTTTTTAAATTAAATACCCCCTTGAAAGATATGTTGTATAATTTTACTAACTGTTATAAAAAGTAATGTAAATGAAATAATTTATAATGGAATTATTATTTAAACAGAAAACAAGTTTTAATCAGTTTAAACGAAAAAAAAATATTGCTTGATTAAAAAATGCCATTGTCTTAAAAACTGTGCAGGTGGTTGACATACTTCAAAATCTTTAAAATAGTCACCAGTTCTTTTCTATTAGCCAAACATGAACAAGAAACAAAAGTGATTTAAAATATAAAATGTCAAATTGGGAACAAAAAGTTGTGAAAAAAGGTAGTAAACAAAATTGGAAAATCCGTAGTAGCTGAGAGTGAAAAAAACAACAACAAGCCCAACGTTGTCGAAATGGGCGAATCAGTGTAAAATACATTTCCACGCGCAATGGAGAGCTGGTGGTTCGATTCTCAAACATCATTCATAGGAATAAAACAAGATTCCAAGGCATCAAGCTGAGCTGATGAGACTGAAGTAAAAATAATTTTGGCGTTGTTGGAATGTAATTTATATGAAAGATTCCAACAATGTGCAACAATCTATGAATTATCGCATTCTTGATAACGGGCATATCTATCGCGATCCTTAAGTCTAAATTTCATAGTGCGTCTGGTTTGTCAGTTATCAAGAATACTGTTCCAAAGATTTTATCTTTATTTTGCTTCATTCTCAACACTTTGTTTTTTCTAATTTTGTTCCTCACCTTTATTTTCAATTCTTTGTAAGCAATTTAAAATTTTATACTTCAAATCAGTTTTGTTTATTTTTGCTTTTTTTGTCTTTTTCACGTCTGGCTTGTCTTGAAAATTAGCTTCTATTTTTGATCCATTCAAACGTGTTTACATTTATTTCAATCTGCATATTTTTGAATCCAATGAAATATTTTAATCAAGTAATATTTTACACGCTTCAGTTTGCTTTTGGATTATTTATTTAATAAAGCAAATATTAGTTCATTTGCACATTGCGTCATTTTTATATTTACTTGTCTTATAATAAATATTTATGAAAATATTTTACACATGTTACGATGAATAAGTTAAACATAATCTAACAGTATCTTACTTATGCTGTCATAAATATTTAAAATATACTATAATAACAAATAGTGTATATGATTATATATTTTTTTTATTAACAATAATGTTCAAATATTATTATGAATAGACCATAGCAGTTTGACAAACAATAAGCTCATTAATATGTTATATGATTTATGTACTTATAAAAGATTATATTTACTTCTTTAGGATGTAATAAAGTAATACTAATTAATAATAGGATGTAATAAAGTAAGTCACTTTAATAAAGTAAATATTACGTTCGTGTATAAATTGGTGAAATTAGATGATATATACTATAAATTCGACACTTGGATAAATTAGATGATATATTATATAAATATAGAATATTTATTATATCAGGTATTATATTAGTATATTACAATAATTAAACCAAATTATTAGATGAACTGTAGTGTTTTAATAATTGCATGTTTTGCACGAGTTCAAATTCAATACTCTTATATTTAAACATAAATGTAAAAAGTTTTTGTAGAGGAGATTTTTTATATGCTTCCCATTTGTATTTATTTTTAACGTATTGCATTACAATGTTAACCAATTATTACACGAACATAAGCAAGTGTAAACCGGTTTCAGCCGCGAAAAAACACTAAAGTTGTAGCGCATCACCTGATAATTAAGATTTTACATAGTCATACAGTGCGTCTAATAATTTTTCCAGTGAATGTATAGATAAATTGCATGATAGAATTAAGTATCTTATGTATTACTTTGTGTATAAGCAAAATGAATTCTTTATCACATTATATAAAACATGTTTTTCAGCTCCTTCTAACTCACCTCAATTTGTGAAAGCAGAACCTATTTCATCAAAGTCTATTAATGTTACATGGCAGGTAAATATATGTATGTTTTTTAGTTAAATAGAATTGTAAATTTCATTTTAAAAAGTATTTTCATTCGTATTTCATTCAACAAATATTTTCGTTTCCATATTTATATTTTGCAATGAGTATTTTTGCTAAATAAAAACTTTTAAATAAAATTACAGTAGTTTTCAACCACAGAGCTGTAAATGTATTCCAAAATTGCCGAGTTATAAACCGATATGAATTATTACATAATGGATTAAATAATTATAGCAATATAATTTTTTTTAATGAAAGGTATATTAAGAGTACTGGAGTGTTACATTTTTATGCAATGTATATTTCTAACCAAATAAAAAATTTAAAAAAAAAGTGTAAAAAAATTGCTTATCGACTGATTTTTTTTAAAAAAAATATGCGATGCGTGCAAAAAAATTAGAAAGAAAATAAAATTAATAATAATTATTGTAGCAGTACCAGATTCATCTGCCAATCAAACAAAATTTTATATTTAGATGAATTCTACCTTTAAGAAATGAAATTATGAATAGTATTGTTAATTTTGAAGTTATGTGGTAACTGCGAGTTTTAAACTGCTTTTTTTGACCTAAAACACTATTTTCCCTTGCTCTAAAAGTGGGCGATAAATTTTTTTCAGGTGGTTTGAGCAATAAATTTGCTTTTTAAATAAAGGTTTTGCTTGTTTAAATAATTCTCTCTCTCTTTCTCCGCGTCTTTCTATAATTTTTAGTTATTGAAGTACATAAATTTGAAGTTTATTTATAAACAATGATATTTTTATCGCATTTACTATTCTTTTAAAGTAATAGTGTTAAAAATCTAACTTAAGAAATGCTATGAAATTGTATAAGGCATTCATTTGGACCTATATTCTATTGGGAAATAGAAATTCATCCGGCAATAAAACTATTTACTTAATTCATTAAACATGAACCTTAATAAGGATTTTAATTATAAATAATAAATCAACATTCTTGTACTGCTGTGTTTACCCCACATAAAAACAATCTTCTTTCATGGAAAATACTTGTAATCGATACTCCATGCTCTATTTCTTTAAAACTAATAAATTATTAAAAAGTCTTATACCCAGGGTTCTCTTAAAAATCAATAACTTTTCTATTTAAAAACATTTATTTAGTGCTTCATACATTATTGACCTTTTTTATGTAACTAACGTGTGATCGCATGAGCTTTTAAAATAACTTCGAACGTTCTAATGCATGCATCAGACTATTTATCTTCAAAGTGTAAAGAACAATTTAAGCTCTTAAACTTATTAACGCTCTAACGACGCCTGAAGGAGAAAAATCGCACGAGCATGTCAATATTGACTAATCTTCAATAGGGTGTAGTTTTCCTAGCGTTGATGGATACCAGTAATTAGAAACTCAACGCCATTTTTTTGGGTATTTTTTTATAAATCTTTTATGAGAGGCTAATGTATATTTAACTAAAAGCTTCACAACATATTGATGGAGTAGGAGAATGATGTCTAGTAATGGAGTAGGAATTACGTAAATGATTAAATCAGGGCCATTAATAAAAAAAAAGATGTTTAGAACTCAAAGATGAAATTTGCATGGCCCTATTGCTATTAATGCTTTCTCTTATAATTTATGTACTTCATTTACAGCTTAGAAAAGGATCCAGGTGATTTTTCAAGAGTTTGACTTGTTTATCTGGATTCAAGTAGTTGAATAGAGGGCATAGCGAGATTTTTTTTAATAGAAGAATATTTATAGGAAGAATTATTTATAGGAAAAGTTTGGGAAATTAAAATGAAATGTTTATTTGACTTAATCCAATGATAATTTATTTTATATGATTATGGAATTTAACAGTGTTGGG
Source organism: Parasteatoda tepidariorum (assembly GCF_982258835.1). Lineage (NCBI taxonomy): Eukaryota > Metazoa > Arthropoda > Arachnida > Araneae > Theridiidae > Parasteatoda > Parasteatoda tepidariorum. Next base: position 57,548,935 of record NC_141764.1, on the reverse strand, counting down.
ATGTCATTGCATGATAAATATTTTCAAAATAGATGTAGAGATGCTATTATAATATATAATTTTAGTATGATGTAATTTTAAAAATGGTTAAAATTATTTATTGGCTTGCAAAATTTATAGAAGTTTTGCATTTAAATTTGGTATTTTAAAAACGAAATATATTAGAGGGTTTCCAAAGAAAGTGTTATTTTCTAGAGTATAAAACATGCTTTATGAGGTATTGTTTTTTAAAATTAGTAGCATTAATAAAATTTGAATAGTATTGTCTAATTTGAAAAATGTTTTGTTAACAAACTTTGAGAACAGTTTAGCCCCTTAACGATCGGTTGAATTTCAAGAAAACGGTCACAAAAGTACCTATTTGTATTTGTATTACGTATTAGGTTAGTGATGCAACTAGTTTAAAATAAACTAACTATCTACAATTTCCTTAAAAATATCCTGGTACTGCGATCAGGGGTGTAAAATGAGAAATAAAATTTTTTCCGGGCAACGAAATTAATTAGTTTTATTCTTATTGGCGCCTTACTACTGAACACTCCCGCCCGTCAATATCACGGCAGCGAGAAATAGCGGGCGAAATCACACCCCGTTATTTTCACGGGAGCAAGAAGGAAGGGGTTCAAAAGCAATGAAAATTTTAAATTTTGTTCTAATTAAGACAGGGATAAAATATTTTAACGAAAAAAATAGTACTAGAGTCAAAATTAAAAAAAAAAAAAACTTTTTTTGTGTAAGCCTAGTTAGGCTTAGTAATAAAATTGTTTATTTTTTATTACCCCTAAAAAAGTTATTTATTATAAAATATAAGCTAATCTATCAAAGTAAATTCCCGGTAAAGAGACGGGATAGATTGACTATTAATAAAAATATTTTTACATTGATGCTTATTATATTTATTTATTTATTTAGTTTTATTTTCAGTCCGAAAATGTTGGAGGGAAGGGGGCATGGGGTTACAGTGGACATAACTAAATTTTGTACTGGGCAAATTTATTTAGTGATATATATAAGGCGCACCAAAAAAAGGACCAATCTTGATTAAGTTTTGATCTTATGATCAAATGTCCACGTTCTAGGAATTATTTTTAATGGTTCGAAAGGGTGACCTCAAAAATGTTAATTAATTAGTGCAGACGATCTTCTAAGTTGCAAAATCAGACACAAATCGCACTTCCTTTGAATAAACATATCTTTTTTCTAACAGATTCGTCTTTTCTGACCCCCATAACATAGGATGTAGCCACAATCTTGAAATATGGTCCCATAGTTTAGTCAGGAGAGCTATCCAAAGCTTGGAGCCCTTAATGTGAATTTTAAGTTTTGCTTATATCCCTATAACTTTTGAACTTGCACAAAATTATGTAATTCGTTTATCTAAAAATAATCCAATGCAAAAAAAAAATTAGTAAATATTTATTACTTATTATTATTTTATAAGATAATAAAAAAAAAAATTCTAAGATATGAAATTTTTTACATCATTTTAAAGTACAAACTTTTACATTGCACAATACTAAATTTACCGAAAATGGTTGAAAATTTCCTGAGATATCATTATCGAATCGTTGAATAAAGGATTGTTATAATTGTATACAAAATTTTTCAATTCACTTACAAATTTCTCATTATAAGGTGAAATGCGCAAAAAATAAAATCAAAATTAAGGTCTATGCATTAGATCACGCTCCTGTCCAATGGGGATCATATTTCCTAGATCACGGCTATCCCCTACATTTTAGGGTTAAGAAAATTGAATCAGTTGGATAAAAGGTATGTCGATTCAGAGAAAGTACGTTTCTGTGTCTGATTTCGTAAATTAAAATATCGTCTACAAAAATTAATTAGCACATTTGAAATCACCCTTTCGAACCAATATGAATATTTGCTGGAACGTGAAGATCCGATCATTACATCAAAAGTTATTCCGAGTGGTCCATTGTCGATTTTCAGCGCACTTAAACGCGAAGTTATGTGATATACCTTTAAATGTTCTACTATGAATTTGTGATCAAAAAATTTTTGTTGCTAAGTAGCTCTTAAATTTTCTATCCACTCTATTGTTAGCAGTTTTAATTATTTCAATTTCAGCAAAAAATGGTAATAAGGTAGTATATGATTTTTACCTATTTTAGTTTTAACTACTGCTCCGAAAAGTTTCAATCTGCATTGAGCCTAAACAAACAGGGGCTATGGTACAAATGTTAAATGGGGCAAATAGTTATATGTCCACACTGACCGCAATTAACCTCCAGTGGAGAAGAAAATATAAATTGGTTACAAATGTAACATATTTATTATAATTGATATTATAAATTGGAATGATTTTATCGATTGATATACCTTTGCAAATAATGGTTTCACTATTAAGTATAAAATATATATTGAAACCTTTATATTATTCATCATTTTAAAGGTTTTAAGAAAATTTAGATGTTTAACAATTAAGAAATTAGTTTTAACAAATTTGTTAATGAAATATAAATCAATACAGTTTTTTTTAATAAAGAAACCAAAATTTTTAACGCATATTGATTTTTTACAAAATTTAAACTAAAAAAGAATATCAGTGAGTTGTTCTGTTTTGTCTTACGAGAGTAGTTTGCATTGCTAAAGTGAGGTAGATATCGTTGAGCTATGTTTTCACAGTTTTGTCTTTCTAGATATAGACTGAAATGCAGATAAATGTCAGAATTATTGCTAAAAAATAATTCATGAGTGAAAAATTTAATTAATCATGTATTTTTCTGACACTTTTTAAAAAAAAAATGTCTATTGGTCTTCTAGTGGCTGGTCTAATTAGTTTTACAGTAAAAAGCAGTTGTGGAAAATGAAATAAGAGAGAATATTTTTCAAAATTATAATGTAAATATAAAAAGACTACGGGAAAATATAATTTATTTTACAATTAAACTGAAAATCTAGTAAAAAAATTTGAAAATAATGTTTAACTTTCAATGGTAAGTACATTGACAAGTTATTCCAACGGAAACATAAATGAAAAGAGTCGAACAGTAAAGTGTTATTAGTTACGTTTCTCAATAATAGTGTCATTTGTAACTAATCGCAGGAATACTATCAGGAGGGCTTATGCGGCCTAGAAAAACTGAAATTTCGGTAGTAAGTTGTCTAAAAGTATTTTTGTTAAGGAATTTCTGTATGAGAATCTTGTTCTAAACTATGAAGGAAAAAAAAACGCCGAGAAAAAAATCATTTTAATATTGTTTTTTTTCGTTTTCCCATCCCATGTATATAAGGCTAATATTGTTACTTAGTCAATTTCAGATGTATACCCACTTAATGTATATTAAAGGAATACTCCAAATTAATGAATATAAATACAAAATTTTAAATATGAACAAAATTCTATTAAAATGAATGCAGATTTTGTCTAATATACACACAGATGAAGCAAAAGTCATGAAATATCTCTTAATACCGTGTCTAGCTATACGAAGTGCATGAACAAGTAGTTGGAAGCCTCTAGGAGGAATAGTGAGACATGCAATCTCTTTAGAAATATTTAATTGCGAAAGAGTTGCGGTTGCAGGATTTTGAGCTCTCTCAATTATATTTCATAAATGATCGATGTTTTTAGAATATTTATCACTTCCATATGCAAGACAACAACGACAAATGTTAAATGGGATTCATATCGGGTAATATAAGCAGCCAAATAAATCGCTGGAATTGGCCAGAATATTCTTAAAACAAGTCACGAACTATTAAGGCCCGGTTACATTTCGCATTGTCTTCCATAAATATTCTATCGCTGTTAGGGTACATGGAATCTATTAATCGCTGTAAGTGATGTGTTTCCAAATAACCGAACATAACCATATCCACTCAAAGATCGATGCACTCGAACTATAAGACCCAATTCATGCCATGAAAAAGCAGCCTAGATTCTTATGGAGCAACCAGCTGATTGTATAGTGCCTTGTTGACAGCGTGGGATCCTTGACCTCATGGGTCTGCAGCAGGCAGCTGATATCGTGACTAATCTGACCAAGCTATATTTTTCCTACCGTCTAGGGTCCACATGGTCACACGCCCGGGAGAAGTGCTGAACATTATGTTGTTCTGCTAATAAAGTCAGTCGAGTCAATATTCTGTTGTCATATCCAATTACATACATATTTCGTCTCACTCTCCTATCGGACACGTCTACTTCACGTCCCAAACTGATATTTGCGGTTATTTAATGCATTATTACTTGCTTACACAATTAATAATAAGTAAACGTTGGCGGTCTTGGTCATTAAATGTAGGCGCTTAAACACTATTTTGTCCGCAGTGTGAGGTTATGCCTGAAATTATATATTCTCGGGACACGTTTTAAGTTAAAGATCTAGGAATTTTGAATACCCCCCCAATTATCAAAATTCAATCTCCTATGCATCGAGCTCCTACTACAAATTCCACTGTTAAAATCCATTTATTCTCGTCTTGATCTCACATTAAATCAGAAACATTTTCAGATGAATAACTTGAACTCAAATAAAAGTCCTATCAGTGCACTACCCATACATACATTTTATGCGTGACTACTGCTATCTGTGTATTTGTATATTGTTATTCTGTGACTTTTGTTATGTCACCTCAGTGTACATATATATGCATATACATCTGTTTCTAACAAGTCGAAATGACAAATGGGTAAACAATAATAACACAAATTACGTTAGCTGACAGAGAGGCTTTTGTGTTTAAGTGATATTTTTCAAAGGAGAGTGAATATTTTTTCCTGATATTATTCAAAATTAAAATGAAACTACAGTCGTTATTCAGAGATTTAGTTTCATAGTGAACTGAACATGCCTTTATCTCGCAGTAGCAAATTTATTCGCGAGGAAGATATTTAGAGTTTGGTACAAAGAAAATATGGATGGAGTTTTAAAATTGGGAATAAATTGATAACTTGCATTATTAATATCTACAAAACCGGTATATTTATCATCTACATGTATAAATTTAAGAGCACGTCAGTTAAAACATTTCCTGTTACCAAGTTTAAATAGTTTTAAGAACGTTTTTGAATAGATCTTTTTTAAACTGAAATGTGAAAGGATGACAAAAATTTTATAATATGTGATGAAAAATTAAAAATTAACTCTAAAATAAACGAACTATAAATAATTAAACTACTTATTACTAAGAACTAAAATACTTATAAAGTATTGAATTTCATCATGGTTTTTTTCGACTTCTGCGATAGCAAGTTAAGATAACTTGGAAGGAATTATAATTTGGACACTAATTTGAATGAACTTCTAGACGAGTGAATTGACTCAACTCTTACGTGACAAATATTTTCCACTGACTTTAAATAGACTCTCATCTATTCAAAGGTTTTAACAAAAAGTATTACTGTAAATTTTTTAATCTACAGGTTCCCGTGGAAACTGGGAAAAGCAGCATGGATGGATTTTATGTTGGCTACAAGAATTCGAGAAATCCAGAACCTTATACTTTTAAACCAACGAGCTATCAACAGGGTCATTTACACCATTTTGCAATTACAGATTTAAACCGTAATTTAGAATACAGTATAGTAGTTCAAGCTTATAACAGTCGAGGAGCCGGGCCTCCCTCAGAAGAAGTGTATGTACGAACATTAGAATTCGGTAAGTTTTTATAAATTACCTTCTTGACATGTATGCAGTATGCATTGATTTCAAAACATTTTCCCTTAAATTTTTACCAATATTAGTAAATAAAATCAAATGATTTTTAGATAGGCCAAGTGCCCCAATATTACGTACTTACTTTGCGACCTCTAGAACTTTGAAGTTGTCTTGGGACCCCAGGATTCATCATAATGCACCGGTTTCAGGTACGTTGAATAAGTAAAGTAACTTTCTGTGACATAAAAATATTAATTGCGTAATACCATAAAAATTTCGTTTGGTTGAAAATATAAAGCGTGCTGAAATGTTATGATATTGAGCAATTTACTCTAAAAATAAGGTACTTAAAAAATAAGGAAATGAAATCACTAAAAAATGTTTATACCATTTGAGAGAAGATTAGAAGTTTAGAAGGTTTAAACAAAATATTTGATTCATACAAAATTATACATATGATGTGGTCCAAAAATACTTCTTCTTCTTCTCATTGGCACGACAGCTCAGGATGGGCCATGGCTTTCTCAACAAGCCTATGCCAAGACATTCTTCCTTTAGCCAAGGTTCTCCAGTTTATTATCTTTAAGAATTGTAGGTCCTTTTCAAGGCAGTCAAAAAATCTTAGGTTTGGTCGTCCTCTTTTTCTTGTACCTGTTGGCCTGGCACTGAAAACTTTTTTGGTTGTCCTGCTATCCTCCATTCTTATAATGTGGCCTGCCCATTTAATCCTTTGAATTTTGATAAATTTAATGACATCAGATTCTTTATATGCTTCGTAAAGTTCCGTGCTTGATCTTCTAATACCATAAAAATTTTGCTTGGTTGAAAATATAAAGCGCGCTAAAATGTTATGACATTGAGCAATTCACTTTATTGTCAAGTACTTAAAAAATAAGGAAAGGAAATCACTTAAAATATGTTTTAACCATTTAAGAGTAGATTAGAAGTTTAGACGGCTTAAACAAAATATTTTATTCATACAAAATTTTACATATGCAGTGGTCCAAAAATACTGGTTAACTTTAAAAAACAGTATTATAAAAATTTATAAATATTTTTAAAGCATACAAGGATATCAATAATAATAATAATAATAACATGGACGAATAATGATGCAATACTAAGAAAATAGTTTCAAAAACAAAGAATTCAAAAAGAGAAGTATTACGTCCTATTTTCTTTTACTTTCAGATCAAAATAGTAAAAGTTTGATTAGACAGTATTAGCTGTTTACTTAGGAGGAAAAAAAATCATTTATCATTTTTAATTCTTTGGTTATTTAATGCCTTTTTCCCGGAACTTGTAAAACGAGCCTTTATAAGTTGTAAGACAAATAGCAAGAAGTCAATTGTATATTTATAAATTAATAAAATATTAATCACGAAATAAACGTTTATTTGAAACAACTGGAAAGATACTAACTACAACAAGATGGCTTAAATGATATAAGTCGAAAACACCAGTTTTATTTTATTAAATAGTCATGGATTTCGACGAAGTATTAATTTTGCTTTTGACTCAATATTTTCACTCCCTTTCGGTGAAAGTTTATTTTCGTAAAATTCCAATTTGCCTTCATACAAAACAATGGGATAATTAATTGCCCTAGTTTGCCGAATAAAGAATCATTAGTTAATGTATTATCACTCAATTTGCAAGTCGTAAGTTTATTGCTTTGAAGTACAAATTTAAATTTTGTGGTATTTGATTGACAAGGAAGGGAATGTTAAATAATCATCTGTAATTTCATTTATCATTATAAAGTATTCAAGTTTATGTATTATATGAGGAACACGATTAAATGTATTTTTAAGGCATGCTTAGATTAAATATTTCTTACACCAATATTTTCTAAAACAATTATTGGCACATATATGAAATTTTTAAATTAGCATACATCATGCTGTTTAAAAGAGCATTTATTTTTTAAACCCGAGTAATTGTCAGTAAAAATGTATAAAAATAATGTATACTAAGCTACACAATTTCTTATCAAAATAGAAATTATAATTGTCTTTTTTTATTTTACTAAGGATACTAATTATTATTATTATTATTATTTTGCATTTAAAAAAACTAGAGCAAATGATGAAAAAGATCTCGATTTTTATTTCTTAAAATGCGTTTGTTTTTTTTAGCATTATAAAGATCAGCAAATACTTATTTTATTTTAAAATTTTATCTAGATTTGAGTATTATGTCTAGATTTGACTTTTGAACACTCATTCCATTAAAAATTTTTGCTTGGATTTCGTTAACTTCAAATGGTAATATATTTTAGGTTATATGTTACCATTTATTGTATATTATATTACCATATTACTGTAAAATATTTTAGGTTATATATTACACTACAAAATGGATGGTCAGGAATGGTCAGAAACACATTTAACAGGCGAAAAATCATCCTATACTCTTCATGATTTACAATGTGGAACAAGTTATTCTTTTTATCTCGTTGCTTTCAATAGCGCTGGTAGTGGGAATAATAGTGATATTATGTCAGCAAAAACAGACGGTGGTCGTAAGTATAAAATATTATTTTGTATTTCAATTTGATACTCATTAAAAATTTCGTATTTTATTTAAAAGTTTCATTTGAAATATATGATTGTGTTGACAGAATTTTATACAAATGATTTTCCACTTGAGTCACATGTTTCATAGCTCCCTTTTATTTTAGTGGGTCGGGAAGTCATTTGTATATATTTTTTTATATTTCTAATTTAAATATGCAGTGTAAAAAATTCCGAAAAAAATACGATAAAAAAATATCGCAACTAAGGGTGCCGGTACTTTTTACAGTAAAATTCATTTTTACCGGAACATGATACAGAACAAAAACTTAGATATATCGTGATTTTTATAGCAATAAATTACAATAAAATATCTGAATTACCATAAAATATCTGAATTACTATAAAATACCTGAATTAACATAAAATACCTGAATTAACATAAAATACCTGAATTACCATAAAATACCTGAATTACCATAAATTACCTGAATTACCATAAATTAACTGAATTACCATAAAATACCTTATTAAATTAATATAACAGTTAAATTTCTGTTATAATATTTTGGGGTGAAAATGAATTCTATAACAAAATGGATTTTATACGGTTTAAATGAATTTTATGCGGATTTTTTTAATTGAAAAATACTAAAAATTTGAAATTAAAAAATTCGAGGTAGTGAGTTATGGAAGTTTAGGTAAAAAATTTTTTTCATCGAGATATCACGATCACAAATGTTCATTGAACGCTTTTCTAGAGAAACTATTTAAAGTCCTGAATGTTTCGTTTTTAGATTCACAGGTTAAAAATTTCATTAAAAATTCGAATTTTACTCGTTGAGGAAACATCTTTCGAAAAGCACACACAGAAAAAAAATTACTTGTATAATTCATTTGGAATATTATTTGAAGTATTCATTCATAATAGAGTGCAATTGAATTTTGGTTCCTCGTCAACTTCAGTGATTGCTGCTTAGTGGTATGTTGAACTAAGGTTTGCCTTATGTTGGACAGAAATACAGCTGAGCCGCCTCTCACCAAGCTCGTTCAAGGCTAAATGCATTGCTAATTTTCCCGATTGCTAATTTTCTCCCCAGCATCCGTATGTTCTAACTATATTTTTGATATAATTGAAATATTGTTCGACAATGAAAATTTTAGTTTCTCGATGGTTCATATCAATGGAATTTAAGTGCAACCATGCCGAGAGTGATTGAATTAGAATTTGTACCTATGTTGACTGTTGAATTCACTTAACACTAGACTGAAATTTAGTCTATCTATATTGCCCAAAAGCAGTCAAAATGACTGAATTATAAAAGTGTAAATAATGTGTAAAGAAATTTGCTTAAAACTAATTTTTAATGTTTTTATATTATTTACAGTTATATAACAAGTTATTAGTAAATATTAACACTAAAAAAATTATATGTTGTACAAAATTCTAAGAAATTGTGTCATTATATACATCATTGTTCCTCGAATTGAAATTAAAAGCAGTCAAAATGATTTCCTTAGGCAATCTAGTGTTAATAAAAACAAATAAAATGATAGCTGCGAATAAATTTAACGTATTACCCTCACGTGGCCGCTGAGGTTCAGGGGAGAGAGGTGTGCTCAGGTTCGAATCCTAGCGGTGGCTGGTTGTTAAAAATTCTGTTTACCAGTTCACCCTGATCACGGGGCTGAGCCGGGTGCTCAGTGTTAGATATAAATATCCTCAGTAATAGACGGATCCTGGTATCGAATTCCTATGCCGTCGGACTAACAATGGAAAGTTTTCGGGGTTTTCCTCTCCATGTAAAGTATATTTCGGTTCGTTAAAACGAAAATTTTTCCTCAAAGGTTAATCGGTCTCAGAACTTAATCCGTGAGATCCGTCATCCAAGACGTCTGGTTGGGCTTCGAAATTACAAGGCTACGGAGTTAAACATTGATAGCTGTAAACTGAGAATAACTGCCGGATATAAAACAGAAATAAGGGATACACGCATTATGAAATTAAAAAAAAATAAAATAAATTATAACCCTCGCGTACGAACAACACTTGCACTTCACATTTTCTTTAGCATTATGCTTCCCTAATTCAATAACATTTCAATGAATATTGCAATGATGTAAAAAGAAAAGGACAGAGTACATTTTTGAATCATATTTAAATATACCTTGTAAATATTTTGAGAATATTCTCAAAACATTTAAATGAAATGTGCAGTATAATAATAAAGAAATGACCGATAATATTGCTAATATCTAACACAAAACAGAAACTTTCAATAAATTGCCTAATTCTTATTTTCTCTCATTTTTGTTATATATAAATTTTAAGAAGATAAGAACAAAATACTTTCTTAATATAATATAAAAAGTAATTCCTGAAACTATAAATAACTGGAATCGCGGAGAACTGATTTGTCTTTAAATCCTTAAATCGAATAAAAAAAAAACTTCACTCGCAATACATCACTTAAGCTTATTTCGAATATCGTAGAACAGAAACTAGGTTATAAAATAAAAGGAGTTTCATATTATATTCTCTTATTCTTATCTCGATTCTGAGAAAAGAACAATTCTCGTCTGAGTCACTTATGGGATTTGTACTGGGATTTAGTACTGAAGAAAGAGGATGATTTGGATATAAAGAAATATATTACTATCGTTTATCAATGTCTTCACAGGATGTAGCTAAAAAGTATGGAAGCATCCATTACTCTTATATTTTTATATGGAACGAAAAATCGGAAATCGTACGCTCTCCCGAGATGTAAAATCTATTATAAAAAGAATTTGTATGTCAAAAAAAAAGAGAGGAAAATATACCTTTAGGCTCATTCTCAGCCCCTAGCTAAAATAAAAGAAATGGGTTTCTTGAAAAATAATCGAGTATCATAAGTACAAGCTCCCAAACTTTCATAACGAATCTCTAAATTTGTTCTATTAAAGCGTATTTTATATTGAGTTATAACACAATCTTAGCGGGACATTATAATTGAATTTAGTAAAATTAATTTTAATGGAATCCTTCGCAGCGTTTGAATTGATCTTTAATTTTTTTTTCTACGAATAAAAACCCGTACCTTTTTCAGCTCATATTAACATTAAACTAAGCATCTCAACACTGTGAAAATTTCCAGATAAAATTACAGTAAAAAGTACTGTAACTTAATTCCGAACTTTCAGATCAGGGAGCAGTTTTTTTTTACCGTAAATTTCATTTTTACCTTAACATGTTATGCTGCAAAAACGTTGATATTCATTAATCTTTGCAGTAATAATTACCGTAAAATCACTGAATTACTCTAATAAAAAAACCAATGCAGTAAAAATTTAGGCAAAAATGGATTTCAAGGTGAAGTTGGTTTTACGGGGGATTCAACCTAATTTGCTGGAATCTTTGAAGATGCTTATTTGGTACAGTGCTGAATAAATACCCATGTCAAAAAAGTGTATACTTTTTTATGAAATTACAATGAAACAAATTTTATTGCACCTTAAATTGGCGAGGACGATCTTAAAGTAAGATATTATGGTCTGGAATATTTGAAAATGCTTATTTGGTGCTTTACTGAATAAACACTCATGTGAAATATGTAAAAAAAAATTTGAAATTACAAGGAAACAAAATTTTATTGCACCTTAAAGTAACAAGAAAAATGTTAAAGTAAGATATTAAGGTCCATACAAGGTAAGCCTAAGAAATTAGGAAAGGGTAGATAATAGACAATACATTTAATAATTTACTTTTCAACCATTTTTTATCACAAGTCCTGAGTTATTTCAACATTTTTTTTGACTTATATAAAAATAAACTTTTTAAAAACATTTCAATCATCTTTTTTGCAGCACCTAGAGCACCTGACAAACGTCTCATGCTCTCGGTAAACTCGACCTCAGTAAATATTAATTTAAACAGTTGGCATAACGGAGGTTGTCCAATCAGTGTTTTCATAATCCAGTACAAGCCGAATGGTCTGCAAGAATGGACTTTAGTTAGCAACAATATTATCCCGGAGCAAGGGAATATCACAATAACTGATTTGAGTCCTGGTTCTTGGTACTCAATGCTGATAACTGCGAAAAACGATGCCGGTTCAACTGATGCAGAGTATATTTTTGCTACTTTAACACCGTCAGGAGGTAAATATTATTTAAATTGCTCATATATAGACAGTTTTCACATTCTACACTGAGAAAAAAAGTACCGTCAAAACATCAGAATATTATGTTGAAATTTTCTGTATTTCTGGCACTATGGGAACACCAGTAATTTTTACCGAAGTTCTTTGGTAATGATTTTGGTAAAATTCTTTTATCTGTTATAAAATTTGGCAGATATGGTAAATTTTGCTAGTTTTATTATACTGCCTTAGAACATGGCATAGAGCCGACCAGCCTGTGTAGGGAGCTATCCTTGCACCAGAAAGGTCCTGGGTTCGAATACAGGACAAGGCATGGATGTTTCTTTCTCTCTGTGTGTGTTCTATGTCTTTTCTATTTTGTGTGTGAATGTGTGTGAATGAGACCCGCCCTATAAGCGGGTTGTGGTTGTGTGAATGGCGTTGCAGAAGTCGAATTCCTGACCATAGATGGCGCCACTGAAAGACATGAGCAATCGTAACCCCACTGCCTAAACAGGCATACGAAGAAAAAAAACATGGCATAGAAACCATTTATTCAGTTAAATTTATTTTCCAGTTTTGTATTTTTTGCTACATGTATAGCAATAAGATCCAAAGTTTGTGAAACCAGAATTTCTTGTTAACTATTACCATATGAGTAGAACAACTATCAAATGTAATATTTTAATACCTTATATTTTAGTTTTATAAAAAATAATTATATTTTTTTTAACCAGAAATGTCAATACCATACAGTACGGTTATTTTGCCAGAATTTTTTTCTCTCCGTGTTAGCTTATACTTTATGTTCAATGATTGAAATATATTTGAAGAAGTAAATGTTTTTAATTTTGAATTTAATAGAATATCCTCCAAGGCCTTCAAAAGTAAGTGATATTAGTGGATCACTTTATCGTCACTTGACAATAACGGCTCCAGTGTTAAGTTCAATTATAGTTCTGATGGTGGTTCTCTGCGCGGTGTGTTTCATTACGAGACGACGCTCATCAGATAATGCAAGAAATTTAAATGGTTGGTAAAATTTTCTATACCATTACTTATTTAAAACCAGTTTATTCCTTGTCTAGAAAGTAACAATATCTTATAGAAAGTAAAAAAATCAAGTAATATTTTTAAAAGAAAATTAATGGAAAATTTATAGCTTACTATTTAAAAAAATATAGTCTTTTAAATTTTCCTAATCATTTGAATATATTTTTTTAAATTTTATATTTCCAGAAGCTTCTTTTATTCTATTGGTTAGAGAAATTCAAGATTTTCATAAAAAATTACTATAATGTCCATTTACATTCATTGTTATAAAATAATATTTTATTTCTTCTAATATCCTTAACTTATTTAATCGCATTAACCTTCTTCACCTTTGACTTACCTATTGCACATGACGATTAGAATGTGTTTAAATAAATCCCGAGCTTCTTAAAAATGTATCATCTGCATATTCCCTATTATCTATTTTCGGTAAGTACACTGTTAGAAATTACGAATCAAATTATGGAATAAAGTACAGGCAATTTAGGTGCAGCATCCGTAAAATCTAATTTTTCTGTAAAATATTGTACCGTATTTTTTACAGTAATATTTATTTAATTAGAGTGATTTAGCAATTTCACGATAACTTACTGTAAAAATTACGGTTTACCATAAACCTTTTTTTCCGTAACATGTTCCGGTAAAAATGGATTTTACGGCAAATAGTACCAGTACTCTAAGTGTCGGCACCTTTTACTTGAATTCATTCCGGAATTTTTACAGTGTAATTACCTATTTCATGAATATTTTTAAAAGCCTATTTTTACGGTCATACGAGGCTCATAAATGTGTGAGAGTACGTAGGAGATATTGAAATGCAGTTCTTTTCCTTTGACGTTTTTACTCAATTTAAATATTTGGAAAAAAAAATATTTTTTACCGGAATTAGATCCGGAATTGTTTACAGTGTTTTTGTTGAACATACACAAATATTAACATGCAATAATACGTATTTTGTGTGCTTTTTAGCTGATGGAGAAAATCGAGATCCCATCAAATCTGAAAATTTTCCCTTGTCTGTAACTTACGATGTTACACATGAGCCAACTTATTTACCAACTCCATACGCTTCTAGTCGGGGCACAGGAGGCAACAGAAAACATTGTATTCTTCCAGGAAATGATAATGAACAAAATGTTGGAACGCTTGGGAGCATAAGAAGTAGCTTCAATTATAGTTCTTCACATCAAATCCGTCGAGTAAGTTTATCAATTTTCAGAATTTCGCGCGAATGTCTGAAAACTTCAAGGGCAAATTTTATTTTCATTATTTTCCTTTTCTTAACAGATTAATCTGAATGCGAAACAAATTTCAGTTTATTTATAAAAGAAATTAAAAATCTAATTTAATTGATCTTATTTTTTTAAAGTGCTTTCATTTTATCACTGAAAGGTTTTCCTTTGCTTGTTTTCTTTAGTTACTTGAACCACAACAATTTACAAATGACATTAGCACAATACGATAAAAATTGAAGAAAAAAGTAAATAATTCATAAATTTAAAGTAACTGGATAAGAAATGAATTTCCTACTACGAATGGTAGGGCTAGAGAAATAATTAAGAAATATAACTGTTGTTAGAAACTAAAAAAAGGACTTAAACCTCGGTTTGAAACTTTGAGCAGCGCCAAATAAATGTTCGAAAAAGATCATGAAAAAACTAGGAAAAAACAACTACAATAACGTCAAATTCTTTTGAACAAATGAATGTGCAATTATGATCATTTTTAAGAAAATGATGTAATGACGGTGACATAACTTATTTTAGTAGTATTTTTCGTGTTTAAGGACCTCTATGGCATAATCTAATGGACTTACAATTAAAAATTTAGAATGACTGCTCTTCAGACCTTATTTCAGTGTTTGTATAGCAGTGTGAGTATTATACATATTAAAAAGCTATATTAATTGCAAAAAACTTAATTTTACTTCTGTTAAATTAATTTAACAATTTTTCGATACCATTTTTATGTTCGAAGAATCTGCATGAATATTAAGTATTGATTTTTGACATCGTTTTCTTTGCTTGTTCTCATTTACAATATCAAAAAATTAAAAAAAAAATATATTCGAGTTTAAAATGAAGCGAAAAAAAAACGTTCTCTTTAAATTGATATTTTCTTCGAAGAATAAGGGATTCAATTTCAGAGCACTGTTGACGGTAGCTAAAATTAGTCTAATGAATAACTGTTGACTTTGATATTTCATTGAAAAAAATAAACCATAAAAGTATTTCTGACATTTTAATGAATAGATTGTTTATCCGTTTCAAATTACAAAACAAGCTTATCTTGCAATTTTAGGCTGAAAAAGCTGAATGTGTTTACGAATCTCCAATGATATACATTTCAGGATACAGACAAACAGGTAAAGAATATTTAATTTGAATTTTTGCTGTATGTATTGTGTAACAAAATCTGAAAGAAAATAATAATTTTTATTATAAAAAAATTCTATAACTATTTAAAAGTATACCTAGATATTGATAATAATCTTCAGGCAGAAACTTCATGAAGACAACTTTATAAAACACACTAAGCTAACAAAAATTGTATATATTTTTAAAAACAATTGGGAGAATCGTATTGATTTTTGATTAATTGCTGTTTACATCCCGCCTCAAATTTTTTATTAATATTTCTTCTTATATAGTATTTGGCAAATTTAGCGTATGCTATTGCGCTCCATGTAAAACTTGCAATGACGGTGTGATGATAATATATGAGGTTTTCCTTCAACAATATAAAATTGTTTCCAGAATTTTCTTGAAGAATCTTCAACTTTTTAAGTAAGACATAATATCTTCAAAAATATTTGGTATTGCTTGATGAGTTGAAAAGTGTTATACTTAAATGACCGTTCCAAATGTTTATGTTTAATGTTTCTCATATGAAAATATTATGGATTAAATAAAGTGTAAACATTCATTAATGTGATAATTTTATTCAGAGGAGTAATTTGAATTGTATACATATCTGTTCTTTGGACTTCGCAGCTACTATATTTAGATGTTCAGTTTAAGATAAAAGTAATAAAATCTTTTATTTCAAAATTTTATAAAGTTCATCAATCTGATTGCTGACTAATTAAATTGTTTGAGTAAGACATTATTTCACTATCATAGTTTTTGGTGCAACATTTTGTTAAAGTAAAAGAAATAGCGCATGAAACATTTTAATAAAGTGTTGGTGGTGTCGTCGTGTGCAGTGAAGATTAGATATTCCCATGGGTTGAAAGCCCATAGGCAGCAATCTCGGTGATCTTGTTCGAAGGGAGTCGTTCTACGTCAAATGGAGAGAATTCCCAAAGGGGAGCCAGGGGGCATGAAATTGCAGGTCAGTCTAAGACGTGGAAAGGAGTTAGTGGCGTATCAGGGCAATTGTTACAAGGTCGAAAAATTCTTACTCCACCTTTGTTGATTTTCATGCCCCTGAAATGTCCGGATCTTAAACTGGCAATGGTTTTTATAAGATATCTTTTGGCATTGATTTTGTCTATGTGTGAGTCTTTTTTAATAAAGTGTTAAAAAATAGAAATGAATCTGATAGTTTTCAAACAACTACTTCCTTATCATTGAATAAGTTCATATTTCCTTTCATTTGTTTTTCATTTTTTTTATTACTTTACAAATTATGTGTCAAGATACAGTGTAAGAACAATTTTTAGCTGATTTCTGAGATTTTAGTAGCGTACTTTGATCTTATTAGAGAAGCAAACTTAATTTTACGTAGTTTATAGAGTTTAAAAACTTTACAATAATCTATGTTAAACATAGAAGTCCTTTATAGTAAATTTAACTTTGAATTACATTTCACAATAATATTTCTTTTTTCAAAATAATAGCGTTAAAGAAAATTTAACTATTTTTGCAGGTATAGAAATGCAAACTCTAAGAGAGCATCCTATTTATGAAGAACCAGATAGAGCAAGATTAAAAGTTCACAACACAGCAAGACTTTGGAGAGAATCGGGTGATGGGTAAATAAACATCACTTTTAGCTAAATCAGGATATAAATTAAAATTGTTTATCTAATGATTGATTTCGATGTTCACACAGTGAATTAAACACACCTAGATATTGAGTTAAAAAATGCATACAAACACATTAACTAATTTTCTCATTAATTAACCAAGCCCAAATTTTTCTATGTAAATAGATTTTAAGGATTTAAAATAGTATGTAAGAAAGTTTCCTTGATATGAGGATAGTTAAATTCGTAAATATTTAAGCCAAATATGACTTCACTTAATTGGAAACGAAAAGCAAAGGTAGTTTTTTTCAATTTATAATATTCAAATGATAGTTTATGTTCTTGTGTATACTTAAAAACATACACTAAATTTTTACAACGAACTAATTTTTTTTTAAACATGTATGCATCTTTAATTAAAATTTTATCAATACAAAGCATACAAATATAAAAACTTTTAAATCCAGATACAAGTTTAAATTTTTTTTAAAATTTCCAAATTAAAAACGTTTCTATTTATTTTGTAAAAAAAATATGAATAAAATTTTGCGGTTCAATTATAACCCTGCATATTGTCTACTTTATTAACAGCGGTGAAGATGAAAATATTTTTCATACTGTTATAAAAGTTTAATTTGCTTCGAAATTATTGATATTAATTAGGAGACAATTTATGTTGCGCAAATAAAAATGTTAAAGTGGCAAACGAATAGTAAAATAGCAAGTACTGTGGTATAGGACAATTTTGAGATCAGGTTCTTGTCTATAACATTATAACTACAGTTTCGCTATATTTACTTACTTATTTGAGCTTCATGCAATGTTTATTACGTCATTAGACACACACAGGAAAAAAATATTGTATAAAATACCAGAATGTAGTAAAAGTTATCGTATTTTTGGGTCTATGGGTTCATCAAAAGGCTCGGTAATTTTTACTGAAGTGCTTTCGTAATGAGTTTGGTAAAATTAACAATAAATTATAATTTTATAATATGTGATAAAATTTTGTGATTGTGGTCATTTTATCATGATACCATAGAGCATGGCATAAAAACCATTTATGCGGTCAACATTTTTTTTAATTTTTGTATTGACTGGAAAACATTACCATATAAAGGAAAGATTTACATCATTAAAATACTGTACAGTTTGATTTTTGATGTTAGAATTATTTTTTTAATTCTAACAATACATTTCCTGCATAAAATCTTAGTTTTTTCAAATCAATCTTAAAATAAATTTTTCAAAAATATTTTATATCTAACATGGCCATTTTTACTAGCATAATAATTCTAAAACTGTTTCCTTCCTTGTTGTCTCCTTTTTTTAATCAAACAAGTATTTCTTGTGCTTTATGCGGTTTATTCATTATACAATAAGAATCTCAACAAGAATACAGTAACAGAAAAATCGCTAATTTTTTTTCGATAAAATGGATTCTGAAATTATTGCATCACTAAAATAAAATCAATTTATTTTTTTAAATCGTTTTAAAATTAAGTTTGCCAATTTTTTATTATGCATGTTATTCGTATTATTGCATATATTATATTTATTTCTTTGAA
Organism: Parasteatoda tepidariorum; assembly: GCF_982258835.1. Taxonomy (NCBI): domain Eukaryota; kingdom Metazoa; phylum Arthropoda; class Arachnida; order Araneae; family Theridiidae; genus Parasteatoda; species Parasteatoda tepidariorum. The sequence continues at coordinate 57,530,080 of NC_141764.1, read as the reverse complement.
AATAATAGTAAAACTGTTTTACTCTTTTGTTCTAGGGACTCAAGCTCAGGTTCCGAAGGCGCTGAGTTATTATATACCCTTCAATCACGAAATGATCAAGTGATCTGTGAAGAAGCAAGAGAGTCAGAAACAGAATGTGATAGACTGTGTATGTAAACCATAAGCATAAAATCTGGGTCACATATGTACTAATCAGTATATTTGCTTCATTACAGTGTACATCCACCTACCCATTTTTTCGTATCAAACATTTCACGTAGCAAAATGTTCACTATTTTAAAATTTTTGGATTTCTGGGTCAATAGCGTATGTTGATGACTGAAATGTTACTGTGATTTTTGGATTTCTGTGCTAACTTGCTATCTAAATTTTATTGTTTCAAACCTAGATACTTTGTCAAACCTACATAGCTTCTACCTTTCAATAAGGAAATGTATAGGCACATAAAGGGACTAACTACAAACAATATTGGCTTTGCATCGAATATTTTTTTTTACTTAATCAAGTACCTATAGTGGCGTTTTATGTTAGTCATGAGCTGCAAAAAATTACGGATCAAATTATGAAAGCACCTGCACTAGTAATTTTAATCGTAAAATTTTATGAAACAAATGATCTGATAAACCGTAATATTTACTCTAAAATCACTGAATCACTGTAATTAAATAAATGTTATAGAAAAAAGTAAGATAGGTAATTTTATAATAAAACTGAATTTTATGTTTAAATGGATGTTTTGTGTGTTGCACTCAGGTTAGTAGAACATTTTAACCGTGATTCAGTAAGGAATTTTTTCAGTGTGTTGGCTGCATTTGAAATTTTTTTTCGACACTTGTATTAAAATATAATTTTATCAGCTTTTAAATGTTTAGAATTTTTTGAAAATGCAAATGCAGCTGCATATTTTAAAAGCTCTGTTGAAATTCTACAAAAAAGGAATTTTATCTTCTCATTAGAAAAATGGAAATTACTTTGCAATTCTTTCTGATATGTATACAACGCACTTCATCATGAGCTTTAGCAATTAAACACTAAATAAAAATATCCTTATTAATATGAATGATTTTAAGAAAATGATAGAATTATTCTATTTAATATATATTCATAAAAACATGTAGTTTATTTTCTTATACTACTTATTTTTTTACAGGGAAAACATATGAAGCCACTTGTTACGAAAGCAATAAAAGGTGGTCCGTAGAGCATACAGCTCTTGCATAAACAAATGATAAAATTTAGACTGATTTCATTTGGAAGAGGTAATGTTACTGGTATTATTGTAAATATGAGACACAACAAAACGCTTTTAAAAATTAAAGAAATATATATTTATGTTATTTTACCACATAATATGCTTAAAATAGTAATTTTAAGAATTTTTTTCATAGTTAGTTTACTGTTATATTCACGAAAATTATTGATATCAGGTTCACTGATGTATATATTTTAATAATAATGCACTAGGTAATAATTGAAAGGACTATTTAAGCAAATAATGTTTAATATATTTAAAGCTTTTCGTTTGCTGTGAATGAGCAGCAGTAGCTTTTAAGTGAAAAATATATAGCTTGTAATGATGCTAATTCATTCAGAGGAAAAACATGCCTCTTTAATAAAATAATTGAAATAAAAAAAATCATTACTTCAAAGTGTCTTATTACAATTCATAAACCATTTAAAATATTTTTAAAATTTTCTTGGTGTTCACTATAAATACTCTATTTAGGATTTATTCATATTTTAATTATGGGGGAATATTAACTAAACATAAATACCCCATATCAACCAATGAATAAATTGCAACACGTCATCTTATTTTTCACTTAATTATGAAAAAAATAGTGACCAAACCTAAAATATACCCGTGTAAACCTGTGTATAAACTATATCCTATTCAAGTAGAAAGTTACACTAGATGATCATCTAACTATTTGGAAAGAAAAATTCACAGCTTGATGTTAAAAATAAACTACAAAAGTAATCTCATTATTCACTTAATTTTAGAAAAATAGTGACCGAACCAAAAATATCCTCGTGTCAACTTACGTATGAACTATATCCTATTTAAGTAAGAAGTTACACTATATAATCATCTAATTATTTGGAAAGAAAAATTCACAGTTTGATGTTAAAAAAAGGTATAAGGTGTTATCTTATTTTTCTCTTAATTGTAAAATAATAGTGATCGAACCTGAAATACCTCCTCTTATCCTTAGCTTGTCAATATTAAAATCTAAATATTCATAATATAATAAATCTAAATGTTTGTTAAGAAGAAATCGCAGATTGATATTCAAAACAAACTACGACATACAATCGCATTTTTCACTTCCAAAAATATATTTACTGTGTTAATTGGAGGACTTTAAAAAAAAAGCCGACCAAAACATTCAAATAACCATAAGGAAGATGATATTAAAACTGTTAAGTGTGAAGAAAAGCGTTTATTGACTGTTTTTTTTCTTCATAATACGGATAAACAATCAGAATTCCATCCGCACCAGTTAGGCCCACCTTATAAAGCCATTTTGCTCCATGTAACAGGGTATATATTGTCCATATTGAGAAGGCTAATCTCGCAATCTCATGACCGGGTAAATAGGAGTTCAAATCCCAGCGTTACATTCAAACCTATGTGCATTTCATTTCTTCTATACATGAGGTATTTCCAGAATCCAGGTCTATTAGAGTAAAACTATCATTCACGCATAAATGACCCAGCATCCACAGAGCTCTAATGTCCCGTTAAGTTTTAGAAACTATGCTAGTTGTAAATGGTTACAAACACGAGTAGTTTTGTAACCACGGTAACAGTTCTAGTAGTTTGTGACTGTACCAGTTCTAAACTGTTTCCAACCCGTATAGGTAAAAAATATTTTCAACCATAAATTTTAATCTGATGGACAGACTGCTGCCGGAAATTTTATTGTAATTTTAGAATGAAAATTCCAACAGAGTGTAGCTTTAAAACAAAAAAAAATCTATTTTGCATGAAACTAACTTCATATTTGTTTATATAAACTCAAACATTTATCAATATTTATCAAATATTTAGTTTGAAATGTGTTTTATTACATATTACAATTACCTTCATATTTAAATTATAATAATTTTTTTCCATTTTAGGAAATGGGAAGTCTGATATGGGAGCTTATTAATTTCCTCTTCAAAAGTTTTCTTCCTCGAAATCTTGATTTTATCAGCCAAATATGCAGATGTATTGGATTAATGCATGATTACGTCTGTGAGGCATTAATTAAAATTCCAGTGGAAGTAATCATGTTGAATTTGTGATATTCTGTACAAAAGGATTTTAATAAATGTTACAAAATTTATATTGAGTTTCATAACTGTATGAAGCCAAAATGTTGTTGAAAATTATTGACATTTTAATTTACTGTAAGGTATTAAATTTAAATATCTAGGTTTACATTTCGTTTTTGAATTCTGAAGCTTTACTGCACTAATTAATCAGTATCAATCAGTAATTAAATAAAAGAGGAGTCTGAATTTCAATAACTAAACTTTTGTTTAAACTATGCCAGTTTATGCATTATAATTTATCATAATAAACTATATACGATGTTACATTATAATTAAACAAAAAATACAATTTTCGAATATTTTTTGACGGTTTTGACAATTTTCGAATCTTTTATTTTCGGATCTTTATTTCTAGTTTTAATGAAATACGAGTTTTGCAAATATTAAATATATTTCGTTATTGTTATTTTCGCTATTAAAAGTATCATTTATTATATTTTCTTGTACTTATGACAAAATGAAGTATTCAAATACCAGAAATTCTATTATCATTTAGTTAAAAATGCTTAAATGCTTAAATAGTTAAAAATGCTAAACTGAAAAGTAAATTTTACCGATTGAATGATTTTTATGCCATGCTCTAAAACTCATGAGAAAGTTACCGAAGTTTTCCACCTTTGACAAATTTTTCTCCTATTTCGCCAAATAAAGCCCTTTTTTGTTAATTTTACAAAAATCATTGCCAAAGTGCTTCAGGATAAATTGCCGTGTTCCCCTATAGTCCGAAAAACGCTAAATTTTAACATACTTTGGCAATTTTACCCCACTTTTTGCTCAGTGGTTTTGTTAAATTTCGAATGATTAACACCCAATAATACAAATATGTATCTTTTATTTGCAGATTGTATAAAAAATGTCGAATTTTATAAAAATTTTGAATTTATACTTTGTGATTAAATTTTTAAATTAATCTAATAGCACTATATATAAAACATTATTAGTCAAAAGTTTCTGAAAGTTTGAGGTCAAGTCTGAAGTTTAAAGTTGGCTACAAAATGTCTAAGCAAAATGCAGTATAAATTTAATTAAGGTAAAAATTATTTTATGTGTTTAAAAAAAAATGACAGGTTACATCTTTATTGGAAAAAAAATTAAATATGCATTTCACAACGAAGTTAAATTTTAAAAACAAATATATTTTTACAAATTTACAAATTTATTTTTAGTTAAATTAAGATAAATGAATACAAAAATAACGATTCATAATATTGCTGTTTATACACAATCGAGACTGTTTTTTATCTATAGATAAAAAAATGTTTCTTAATATATTCTTTCAAATACTTGTATCCTTTTTACTTCGTTTATACTCATAAAAGAAAAAAAAAATGGTTGAGTCGATCGAAATCATGAAAAGCATTACAGTGTAGTTTAAAACACCTGCAATTGACAACAACTTGCTTATCGGAAATCAATTTAATGCACTGTATTTCTGAGTTAGAACTGAAACAAAATGAAAGGGGCATCATCAAAAATTTAGCATTCAGTAAAATTTGTAAGAAACAAATCTTTTCCTCTTGACATATACGAAGTGTTTAGATACTAGATTACAACTACTTTTTTCATAAATTGGTTGGGTAATTTTTTCTCGTTTTAAAGATAAAAGAAGAAGGTAATATTAGGAATAAATGTTAAATAATGATATACAGGTATTCTTCCAAGTAGCCTTCGAAAATATTTATTAGAGTATGAACTTAATAGAAATATACATATGCATTGGAAAATATAAAATAAATATTACTATTTTAGGTAAAGAGTAATTAATTGGTTTTATTTACTGGAATTACGTTATTTGTTTTTACCTACATTTAATCATTAAGAAACGTCTTAATGATTAAATGTTGCTTCGTGACACTTTTACAAGAAACACTATCACATTAAATATTTAAACTTTACGCAAAAATGTTAAGATTTATTAATTTAATTTTTTTTTATATTTATTGATTTATTGGTTCAATCTCTGAATTTATTTCTGAAAATGTAAGCGAATAATTCATTAAAATATTCTTTCATATCAATAAATTTTTCAATTCAATTATATTTTCAAATTTTAAATTTTTTTTTTAATTTCTTTCATTTGCTCTCTGCTGAAAATAATTCTTTAAATTCTTTAAATTCATTAATTATCCTTATATAGGTGATTCTGTTAATACAGAATCACTTATATAAGGATAATTAAATTAGGCATTAAAAACGAACAATAACATTTTTATTTCAATAACTAAAACTTGTTGTTCCATTTCTTATTATAAACGAGTAAGTGACTTCTTTCTAAAATCTTAATTTGCATTAAACATTACATTACTTACTGAATATGTACTAATAGAGAAATTTATTTTCTTTGTTAAGTAATAATTTTTTATTATCTATGATGTAGGATTTTTCATAATCATTGTAAAAAATTATTTATCAATCAACTCAATTAAATTCAATAATAATTCTTAATTAAAGGTAAAGGCAAAATTACCTTACCTGCAATTTCTGTTGTTCTTCAATTTTCCCGGTGAGAAGATGGAAATGTTTTTCTTTCGCTTTAAAAAGGATCGCTACTCTTGTAAAAATAAAAAGATGTCAATAATAAAAAGTAACAAGTTCTGCCATTAAAGGAATTAACTATTTCTTTTTAAAACATTTAATATTTAACACAAAACGTAACAAGAAACATAATTGAAAACGAAACATTAAGCTTTTTTGAAAAGAGCATTACATATCAACCTCTTCTCTCTGAGGCGATCATTCCCCTTCTGTTTACAAAACTTCCGCCTCGCTACAGTTACAGTTAAAATTTTAAAGTTAGATTGTTCATCGCAGTTTCTCGACACTCCCCTCTTGAGTTTTAGAGATGTCGATCACTGAAACTCAACACATATTACTGTCCAAAACGTTGAGGCACTCTAACAACCCTACCAGCTCGAGTGGTCACAGAATCAGTTTTTCTGTAGTTATCAGTCACTGAAGGGTTAGGGTTGACACAATCATTCGGAGTATTATTGGCAATAACATCACAATTATCCAGTTCCATAGGGCACAGTTTCTGAACAGGGCGAATAAAGACACCAGATTTTGTCTTTATTTTCGCTAAACGAACAAGTCCATCTTGACTGGGATATGTTTCCAAAATTCGTGCCATCGGCCAGTTAAGTCTCTTGATGTTGTCACTCCATACGAGTACTAGGTCACCTTCTTTCGGAACACGGACGTTATTTTTCTTTCTGTAACTTTCTCGTAGTTGTCCTAGGTATTCCACACGAAATCTCGAACGTAGATCTTTTAAAATTCTTAACCGGTATGCCAAACGTTTATTTAAACTTTTTCCATCTGTTTGGCTGCATTGGTCAAGATCTGTAACATCATTACTTTTGTTTTCCTGCAAAAACATTGCTGGTGTAATTGGATTCAAGTCATTTGCATCATCAGAAACATGGGTAAGTGGTCTTGAATTGAGAAGACACTCACATTCACACAAAACAGTAGCCATTTCCTCATAACTTAGCGAAGTTCTTCCCAGCACTTTTCTCAAAATCTGCTTCATAAGACCTACTAAACGTTCCCAGAAACCACCCCACCATGGAGCTGAAGGTGGTATAAATTTCCAAGTGATGGGAGCGATTTCACCTTTCAATCTCTCGAGATCAACATTTCTCAGCAGTTTTTCAAATCCGACGAAGTTAGTCCCATTATCCGAATAGATCTTCGAAGGTCTTCCGCGTCGTGAAATGAACCTTCTTAGAGCCAATAAGAAGTTGTCAGTGGATAATGCAGTCAAAAGTTCCAAATGAACTGCTCGGTAGATAGCACATGTTATTAGAAGTATCCACACCTTTTGTCTTTCTTTAAGGTACAAAGGACCCGCCACATCTAAACCAATTATCTCAAAGACAGACGCTTCCTTTACTCGGTCTTCCGGTAATGGTCCTTCAGGAATACTAGCTGGTCTTGAATTGAACCTTTGGCATACAACGCACATCTTTATGGCTTTTTTTATGGTTCTTCTACTCTTTAAGATCCAATAATTTTCTCTTAAGGCAGTCATTAAAAATGGTACTCCGGCATGTCCTAACTCCTGATGTTTACTGATTATTAGACTTTTTACCACGTGATGATTTGATGGTAAAAGTAGTGGAAGTCTAAAATCCTCTTCATCTATTCTCATGAAAACTTTGGTTTTAACCCTTAGGAGACCATCATTGTCCGTTATAATTTTTAGAGACTTCAATTGGTTTTCTGTTCCTCCAAAGAATTCTTCATCCTGGACTTTCTTCAGAATTTTAAGTTCGGCCTTCCTCAGTTCCTCAGCACATAGTTGTCCAGATCTTTTATCACTAGGTGTCTTAGCATTTCTGAAAAATCTTAAAATCCAACCGGTGATTCTTATTATTCTTTTGTACGAAGAAATGCGATGATAGTATTCGTCATTTTCTTTATTCAAGGAAGACACGACAATTTTCTTCTTCTCAGAGTTTATCACCTTTTCATCTGGAATCAATTTGTAATTAGGCCAGCGGTCTCTAGAGTCTTTCAGCCATGGTGGCCCCTGCCACCATTTTCCCTTGATAAGCGTCTTCACCGAACACCCCCTAGAAGGTAAATCGGCCGGGTTTTGAATTCCTGGAACATAATTCCATTCACTAACTTGGGACAAAGCTCTTATTTCTTTTACCCTATTGGTCACAAATACAACCCATGGACCTTCTTTCTTTATCCAATACAATGCGTCCATGGAATCAGACCAATAAAATGTCTGGATATCCTTCAAGTTCAGATCATTTTTTACAGATGTTGCTAGTCTCACTCCGATGTTACAGGCGAGTAATTCCAATCTCGGGATAGACACATTCTTTAATGGTGCCACTCGTGATCTAGCTTGTAGTAACTGACAAGTCACTTCATTTCCCCGTTCTGCTCTCAAGAAAATTCCAGTAGCATAAGAAAGTTTGGATGCGTCGCAAAAAACATGCAAAGTCAATTTTGCGTCATTCAAATCCAAGCATGAGTAATTTCGAGGAATTTCAATGTCTTTCAAATCTGAGATTTGGTTTCTCCAATTATTAAACTTTTGAACGATATCTTTCGGCAGTTCAGCATCCCAAGAGACTTGAGCTTTCCAACAATCTTGAAGAAGTAGTTTCGGTATTAGAGTCACTGGGCACGTGAACCCAATAGGGTCAAATATCTTATGTGCCAATGATAATATTTTCCTCTTAGTTATGCTTTTATCATCGATACTGATATCGTTAATATCGCAAGACAACGTATCGTTCTTAAAGTTCCACAAAAGCCCTAAAACTGGGACTTTAAAGTTTTCGGAATTCGTAACTTGTAAATTTTCCTCAACTTTATTCTCTGAAGTGTGTGCATTATCTATCCAGCCACGCAAGTCAAATTTCGCAGAAGCTAGCAGTTTCTGAGATTCTGATCGAAAATATTCTAGTTCTGTAACAGAATCAACACTTGCTACACAATTGTCCACGTACATGGAGTCTTTTAGTTTCTTAGCCAACTGCTTTAAGTTTTCTGGTACGTTTTCCAAATGGTGGTTTAAAACGGCAGCTAGCAGAAAAGGGCTGCACGAAACACCAAAAACAACGCGACAGTGCCTGTAAGTAATTAATTTGCGAGGGTCACCGTCTCTCCACCATAAAAACTTCAAAAAATTCCTATCACTCTCTTGCAGGCTTATTTGTAAAAAGGCTTTGCGAATATCGGCTATAACACCGATTTTACCCCATCTAAAACGATTTAAAACTGATGGTATTAGCTCTATCAAATTTGGCCCTTTTTCAATACACTCATTTAACGATAAAGAATTACGAGTTTTAGCTGACCCATCAAACACGGGACGAATTTTAGTCGTTGAATTCTCTTTGATGACTGGTCTATGAGGTAAGAAGTGCTCAGTGGTCTCTGCTTTATTTATGTTGTTATAATCTGACAAAACCTGCTCTATAATGCCTTCTTTTTCCCACTCATCAAATACATCTTGATACGCCTTTAACATATTACTAGAATTAAGCGATTGCACGGTATTGCTAAGCCTTTTCTTGGCCAATTCTTTATGATCCGAGAATGTTACACGACCCTCCAACCAAGGTAAACAAACCTGATACCTACCGCTTTGATCTCTGGTTAATGTTTCTTGGAAATGCTTTAGAACAATTTCTTGTGTTTCTGTTTTTGTTTGTTTTTCACTCATATCGTGAATTCCTAAAGAATCTAACTCCCAGAGATCCGATATTTTAGCATAGTCTACATGTAAAGTTAATAATAACTGAGGAGTATTAAATGCATTTTCTCGTACAGATTTCCCCAGTACTGTCCACCCAAGACGCGTATTCGCAGCTATTAACCCTCCTGATAGATGTTTAATATTCCCCGTTAGCAAGGTACTTGCAAGATCTGCCCCAATAAGTATGTGAATTTCATTTGGGTTTTTTTCATATAAACAAGTATTCCCTTTTAATTCGATATCACTTGCAAAAATACCCATACCATTTAATTCACGTTTACAGTTGGAATCACTTATTTTAGGAATAGGAGCACAAATCTGCTTCTGATCCATCACGTCAAATTCACAGCTGAATTTCTCATCTAGACTAGTTAGCTTAACACTATACCGCTTATGTTGTTCAGTATTTTCAATACCTCCAAAAAGTCCGTGGGTGACAGTTTCCTCCCCAATGCAATTTAAACCCATTGTTTTAGCAATAAATTTACTACAATATGATCTTTGACTACCCAAATCAATAATTATTCTTACTAAATTTTTAGAATTCTGACCATGAACATATACAATTAAAGTTTGTAAATAAACTTCATTAGAACAACAATTATTAGTTAAAACACTACTTTCAACAAGTTTATTACTATTATCAGAATTATCGGATTCATTCCCTTTTAAATCATGATTTAAATAACACATTATTGATGCATGGCGCTTCGAACAAAATGTGCAAACAATTTTTGAATAACACTGATCCGCCCTATGATTCATAATTAAACAGCGAAAGCAAGCTCGTCTTTTTTTCAAAATATTCTTTTTTTCTTCTAACGATAAACTTATTGCTAATTTACAACTCGCTGAATCATGCGGTTCCTCACAAAAAACACAGAAAGATTTTTTATTCCTGTTCTGTTTCATCTCAGAGCTCAATAAATCTGTTGCCGTATATTTCGGCTTCTCATTTTCACGTGATTGAATATTTAACTTTCTACTAGAGGGGGAGAAATTTATTTCTTCATTATGGTGCCGACTGATGTGTCTCGGATTTCTCCGATCCACTTGATATTTATTTCCAAGGTCACTTACTGCACTCATCTGAATTGAGCGTTCTCTACAACTTAATGCTTTCGAAAGAAAATTTAAAAGCTCTTTTATATCTGAATATACATTTTCATTTTCGATTTTATTATACTCTAATACTAAATCTGGGGGTAATATTTTAAGCAACATAGGACACAATACACTTCCATAATTTTCTGGTTTTAATTCTAATGATTCTAAACTGCGTATATGTGTCATGCAATTATCATAAAATTTTCTAAAAGCGCGAATATCGTTTGAATTTTTTAACGGTTGCATATTTAAAATAGCGCTCATATGAGTGTGAATAAGTAAATCCTTCTTAGCAAATCTATCTTTTAATAATTCAATTGCGGAATCATATGATGCGTTTGAAATTGAAAAACCCTCAACCGTATTTAAAGCAGATCCACCTAAATGCGCCTTCAAATAGTTAAACTTATCCACTTTATCTAATAATTCATTATTGTGAATCGCTGTTTCAAAACTATTCCAAAAGGTTAGCCATTGGCTGACATCACCATAAAATTTCGCGATACTCAGTTTCGGGAGTTGAATGCGCACCTTTTCTGCTGCTGATTCGTTTATTTCTGTTTTATTTATTGAACGTTGTAAGGTTATATTTTCGCTTTCCATATTCTTTACTGACGTTTGCATTTCATTTATTTTCTTTTTTGCTCTTAGTTTAGAAATAACTACCTTATCTTGATACTCTTCTGTTTTTTCAAATTCTGATTGATATTCATCATCGTTGAAGAGTGGTTCTAGTTCTTTATCAACAGAACTCAAAGAATCAAATTTGTTTGTTAATGTTTCGATTATTTCTTCGATTACACTGACATTTATATCTTCCGTTTTCGAAAGTTCTGCATCTAATTTAGTCAGTGTATTTGTTACGCTTGTTCTTAAGGAACCTCGTTTTCTTTTTAACTGTTTCATTTTCTCATCTGCCGACATCTTTTTAAATTATATCTCAATTCGATAAATACACGATCTTTTAAGAAAAACTAATCGGTCTTCTCAGTCCCAGCGGGGATGCCATGTAAAAAATTATTTATCAATCAACTCAATTAAATTCAATAATAATTCTTAATTAAAGGTAAAGGCAAAATTACCTTACCTGCAATTTCTGTTGTTCTTCAATTTTCCCGGTGAGAAGATGGAAATGTTTTTCTTTCGCTTTAAAAAGGATCGCTACTCTTGTAAAAATAAAAAGATGTCAATAATAAAAAGTAACAAGTTCTGCCATTAAAGGAATTAACTATTTCTTTTTAAAACATTTAATATTTAACACAAAACGTAACAAGAAACATAATTGAAAACGAAACATTAAGCTTTTTTGAAAAGAGCATTACATATCAACCTCTTCTCTCTGAGGCGATCATTCCCCTTCTGTTTACAAAACTTCCGCCTCGCTACAGTTACAGTTAAAATTTTAAAGTTAGATTGTTCATCGCAGTTTCTCGACAATCATGTTTCTTATTAAAGAATAATAAACAAAAATTGATTTATCAATTATCGTTTACAAATTAGAAAAATACATTTTCTTATTAAAAACGAGTGAGGGACTTCTTTCTAAAATCTTTTTTTTTGCATTAATTATTACTTACTGGATGTGTTCTATTAGAAAAATTAATTTTGTTTGGTATTTATCTGCGATTTATGGTTTTTCTTAATTATATTTCTCTTTAAAGAATAAAATCAAACGAAAATTTATTTATCAATTATCGCTTACAAATCACAAAAAATATATAAAAAAAGGACAAATTTGTATACGAAATTACTTTTAAATGGCGTTGAATACAAAAAAAGCAAAACATCTATAAATATAAATAATGACCATTATTAAAAAAACAAGGAAAACTAAAACCTAAGAACTAAAAGGAATAAAAACAAGGAAGTGATATTAAATATTACAAAGCTTTAAATAATGGGAATTTTTAAGTAAATTAAAAATGAAAGATTTATTTCCTCATAAGAACGATAATTGATTTCGTATGACATTCGTTAAGGGTAGAAATTTTTAAACAAATTGACGTTTCGTTCCTTACAGGGAAAAAGAAAACGCCTGTCATCATTGTATGGAAGTCGCTAAATTAATAAAATTCCATTTTAACGTTAACAAACTGCATACAAAATTTAAAGTACCTTCTTCGTAGTTACTAGAAAAGAATAATTTTTTAATAAAATTGTCCTTTTTTGTGAGAAAGATTTCAATAAATTAGAAGGAAATAGGGAAAAAAAGATCATTATTTAGTACAAAGCAAGTGACAAAGTGAGCTTTTTTTAAATTGGGAAAAGAAAGGCAATGAATTTCTTTGTTTACGAGTATTTATTGGAGCCATAAAAGCGTGCTCGTAAATTTATTCTTAATCTTATAATAAGAAAAGATGTGTATCATGTTTAATTACTTTTTCTTATAAAATTCAGAAATGCATGCATTTGACACTTTCATTAAAAATCATCTAGTTCTCAGCAGTTTTATATACTAGTAACTTATTTGTACAGAAATTTACCATTTCGATTAAAAAATTGGCCCTCTCGCAATTTATATATATATATATATATATATATATATATATATATATATATATATATATATATATATATATATATATATATATATATATATATATATATATATATATATATATATATATTATATATATAAATATTATATATATATATATATATATATATATTATATATATAAATATTATATATATATATATATATATATTATATATATATTATATATATAAATTACAACAAATAAAATAGAACACAGAAAGTAAAAAAAAGTAAAAGTTTTACTTTTTGTGTTCTATTTCATTTGTTGTAATTTTTATAAAAAAATTTTGAGTGCTCCTCACACTACTGTATTAATATATTTTGCTTTGGCTTTATTGATACAATATCAGAAAGCACTCTGTTTTGCGGATATAATCGTGTGGGCTGATGAAGAGATTATATTTTTTTTCCGGTTTTTTAAATAAAATTTCATCCTTTTTTCTTCTTCTTTGTTTTTTTTTTTTAAACTGTTGTTTGTTATTTTTTTACTTATTATTTCCCCCTCCCTTTTTATATGTCTATAATGTTTCTTTGTTTTATCTTTCTTTTCAACTTATATATATATATATATATATATATATATATATATATATATATATATATATATATATATATATATATATATAGCGAAACGAGTATTTAATAGACTAAATGAGGCTAGAAATATATCCTAATATTTTTTTTTAAAATTATTATTTGATAAGTTTTAAACGCCAAATAAAGAAAATACTGGTAAAATACTTTTAAAAGGAAATATACTTTTTCGTAAGATGTACTGTATAATAAAAATAAAATAAAATATATCATTTTATGAAAGCTAGAGAGCGGCATCGGCAACTGAGGCACCTGTTTCTTTTACATTAATATCGAATACCGTAGAATAAATTGCATAAATATTAATTACTTTTTCTTTTCTTAAGCTTTTATTGATGTAACCAAATCTAAAATTTAGACTTTTCTGGAAGTAGCACTTTAATTAGCCATTTTAATTCTAGAACATGTATTAAGTATAGTATAAAGAAAAGTACAAAAAGAGAAAAAAAGTTTCAGCAGAAAGTTATTACAATTAAAAATTAGCTTTACAAGGTAATTAATGTATGCAAATAAGTATTTAAATAGCTAATTACTTTTCTATCTCGAAATGTTTCTTACTGTAGTGTTTGAGTTTTTAATCACTTCCTCACACAGGCAAATTTTATTGATTTTGTAAATCTTTAGAATTAGAAAGCAAAACACTATGCCTTTGATTAAAGCTGCTCATTTTGATAATCAGGAGACACCATTTTTTTGTAAGCATATCACACACATTAGACGGACTGTAATGAATAAATAAATTTTGTCAATGTTGACACACGTTATTAGCAAAATAGAATATTTTTAAAAGAAAACGCGTTTTAGTTAGTTTGTAGACTGTTATTTTTATTCTCTTATTTTTGCTCTCTTCTCATAGTTGCTCTAATTGCATAATATATTCAAGATCGTAAAACAAAGTTGTGAAAAATTTAATTAAGTTGTAGTGTGAGATCCAAACTTGTAATCCGACTTTTTTGGACATTTTTGGAAAAGAAATACTTGCACTGTTTCCATACTTTGTAATTAAGAAAGCTTTAATTTAATGCGGAATGTTAAGAAAAAAACTATATCTGTCTTTTAGTGCGTAAAATTGTGTGAGCTGGATGATTTTAAAAAGTGAGTATTAAAGTTTGGGAATCACCAAATTTTAATTTTGAAAGAATTGTACGGCATACGAATATAATTTTGCTGTCACCATTGCAGTTTTTAATGTAGTTTCAGGATAAAATCACGCATTAAAAAATAAGAGTGGGAAATTCATAGTTTCTTTAATAACATCTTTTAATAAATAAAAATTATGGCTGCATTGATTACATACTTTGTGACTGTTTTCAGGATGTTTTTCATCTCTGACCAAATATTGGTTTACTATGATCAAAAAACTTTTAATCTAGAAGAAACAAATATTTTCGTCTTTATTCATTTTAATTTAGAATTGTTTTACACTTTTTTACTGTTTTTTTGCATAAATTAAATGCTATTACAAATCATGTATTCAAAACAGTTATAATATTTTCTGTAGTTCAACAAAATTAACTTTTGGTTCAATGAATCGATAACTACACTGTTAGAAATTTCGTGGAAAAAATGGCTAAATAGCAATTTACTTAGTTGGTTTCTTTCCATATTCAACCAAGCCAGTCAAATAACCTTAAAAAGTATGATATTCCAACTGTTAAATGCGAGAAAAAAGTTAGTTTATTGTTTTTAACCACTATGGTTTAACAACCAGATTTCCATCCATGTTAATTAAACACACCCAATGAAGCCATTTTGTACAATGCAGCTGAGTGCATACTATAGCTGCTAGGGTAAAACGGTTAATATCATGACTGACTGAATCGGAGCACGTAAACCCAGCATTGATAACTAAGTGTCTCATCCATTTCTTCAATACATAAAGAGTTTCTTGTGTCCTGCATTCTTCTGTCGGTGACCCTTGACTATTACAATAAGAAAGTATCATTCACGCATGAATGGTGCAACACCCTCAAAGCTCTAAATTCTAAGTCACACTTTCATGATTTAGAAGTTATACTGGTTTTTAAACAGTTACAAAACCGCATAGTTTGTTTTCACTGTTTTTTAACCTTACCAGTTGTAAACGGTTTCAAAATCGTAAAGAAATGTCTCTAACCATAAACGTTAAATGGATGAACAAGATGGTGCAGGTTATTTAACCATAATTTCAGAATGAAATGCATTGAAGCTAACAGAACTGCTAAATAACGGAATCACTCCAATTCAAATATTTGTCTAATTTGGAACTTCTTAACTATATACGTAATGTATTCAGTCTTCAATAAAGTATGATAAATCAGTTTTTTTGCATTGAATTTAAATGAATCTGAAAAAAAATATAGAAATGTTTCTTTCTTAAAAAAGATACCCATTAACAAAACATCTAATTTTTATCATTATTTTCTGACTGAAAAGTAACTTCTTAAAATTTTCCATGTATGTTTTTAAGGAACATTAATTACGCGTACCTAATATTGCCTTCGGATAATAAATAAGTATTTACTTTTGGTCTTTCTTATTGAATGAGTGTTAATTCCGATAGAAAGCAGACCAGACCTTTATGGAGCTTTAGGTTATAATGTACAAAGTTGTTACATGGTTTAGGGTAACAATGCCACTTAGAATCATTGAAATACACCGATCTTAACTTTTTATCACGTGCTTCTCAAATGGTGCTCTAATTTAGAAGAGTTATTTTGGGAATGAAGGAATCCGTTGAAGAATGCGAATAAAGTTGAATTTTTTGGGTCAATAATGACAATAAAAGAAAGCAATTTCAATCCACTGGCATTCCCTACTTCCCTCAATTCCAATCTCTATTCAATTCAAATTTATTTTCTTTTTCATAAGTTTATACTCTTTAGTAATTCTCTCTACCATCTCATTCTATATACTTTCAATTTTCATATTATATCACTTCATCCTGTAATTAATTTCCTGACTTATTCCACCTTATTCACCATTTTATTTTCTATTTTTTTTTAATTTCAACCATAATCGCGTTAGCCATGTTATGGGAAATGTTGCTAATTATTTTTATTTGCATCACGGTTGTTATTTAATTTAAATTTCGTTTATTTGTGAAAAAAATATTGGTTATGATATATTTA
Source organism: Parasteatoda tepidariorum (assembly GCF_982258835.1). Taxonomy (NCBI): domain Eukaryota; kingdom Metazoa; phylum Arthropoda; class Arachnida; order Araneae; family Theridiidae; genus Parasteatoda; species Parasteatoda tepidariorum. Next base: position 57,513,181 of record NC_141764.1, on the reverse strand, counting down.
TTATGATATTGTTGAAAACGAAAAAATAATTACTATGTCTTCAAACATTATGGTAAAATTACGTATTAAAGTGAATTTTTTTGTCTTTAAATTTTTAACCACAATTTTTACTGTAACAGTGAGAATTTTTGTAAGTAAGTCATATTTAATATTCTACTCGTCAAATGCTAATATCAAAGTTAAAAACTTCTTAAAAAATAATAATTTAACAATGTATAGCAAGTAGTTAATATCGTCTTTCTTATTAAATATTCCTGAAATAGGGACTTTGGCGCCAAATTTTAAAGTTTAAATACTTTTTTGCTCATTCCACCTCTTGACTTTGAAATTGATTACATTTTTGCCCTCTTTATATATTTAAAATTCTGGAACTCAAATAGGTGGTACTTTTGCAGATGTTTTAGACCATGTTTTCTTTGCTTCTAAAGCATAATCAGCAATAATTAAATCTTCTCATAGAATCTTACTACGGAAAAAGAATTATGAATAAGAGATATACAGATGTATAATAAAAAATTATTGTAAATAATCTGGATTTAAATGTTGAACCAAGAACTTATTTTACATACATAAAACGTTTACAGAAAATTACACAAGATTAGAAAAAATCTAAATCTAAATTCAGTTTTTTTTTTTTTTTTTTTTTTTGTTTGTTTTTTTTTAAATTACTTCCTTGTGATTCTTGAAACTCAAAACGAAACTTCATAAAAGTTACTCCAACGCTTATAACATAAAGTAAATTTTGGAAATGAATAGGTTTTCGTAAATAAAAATATTAAATCCTCTTAGTTCTAAATTAATTACTTTCTAATCAAAAATTATGTTTGCTGAGAAAATGATCCTTGTGTCAAAGGATAAAATGCGTAATATGTTTTTCGATCCTCAAAGCAGAAAGCATTGGGAGAATGCTCACCGAACTGTCACGCTCGTCACTTAACCATGACAAATTTTAAATTCCCTTTCTATTAACAGCCATGACAGGAATGCCACATAATTATGTCCCAGTCAAATGAAGTGAACAGCGTCTGAGCAGGTACTTCTCTCTCCATACTTCCACACAATAACAAAAGATAGGACTCTCAATCTCAACAGCATTATCTTGCTCCCTGCTGCGTACACCAACGGAACGGAACCTTATAAACTCTAGGATTTCAACTCTACACCAATTGTGTGAGAGTCGCCACATCAGTGTTTTACTGTTGAGACAAGCATAATATTTTAAACTTTATATATCATCTTTCCGCAAAGAATTATCTTAATTTTAATAACGGAAATAACTTAAAAGTTATTAAACTTTATTTTAAGAAAACAGACGATTTGGTGAGATTTTTTCACTTAAATAAAAACTATCAAACTCAATAAATGGTTCCCAATTTTCCAAATTTTCATGTACTTGTTTAATAAAAAATACTTCTCAAATTTAAATAAAAAAAATAGATCAGAAATGCAATATATTTTCGCTAAACTGTGGCAACATATTGACGTTTTGGGTTGTTTTTAGAATTAGCATAGAGTGCGATGCCTAAATATTGGCTAAACTTAGCCAAACAGTCTTGAACGTAATTTACTAGTAGTTATGAAAATAACATATTTTTCGCGAAAACAAATGTTATTTCATGTGACAACAGAATTTTCGAAAAACAATCTTAACCAACTACTTCGTCCACTATAAAAAAGTCGATATTACAGTATAAAATTTGGATCTTTGGATGCATCATCCAAATTCCGCAAAATCCCTTTTTACCGCAAAATTCACTAATCCATTTTTCGCTGTAAATCAATTTTTACCACATTTTTCCGCAAAATCCATTTTTACAGTAAAAATTTTACAGTAATATTTACTTTATTAGAGTGATCCAGTGATTTCACATTTATTATTATTGAAAAAAATACGTCTTTTTTTTGTTTCTGTTTCGATTGTTCTTGTTTTTTAGTGGCGCCATCTATGACCAGGAATCCGACTTCTGCCACGCCATTCACACAACCACAACCCGTTTATAGGGCGGGTCACATCCACACAGATTCACACACAAAGGAGAAAGGTCGTAGAACACACACAGAGAGAAAGAATTATCCATGCCTTTCCCGGGATTCGAACCCAGGATCTTTCTCATGCGAGGACAGTAAAAAAATGGTATATCAGATTTAATTGTTCAGTTATATTTTAGCGTAAAAATGGATTTTACTGCAAAAAGCACTGGCAACCAGACGTGCCGCTACTTTGAACATTAATCCAAATCCGATTTTTTGTACTCTGCTGAATATCACCATATCTTCCCTTTCAAAAGCATGCTGTAAAATTTAAAAAAAAAAATTCATTAATTCTTTTTTACATTTGCATTATATCAAGTTTAAAACTTTTTAAGAAGAGTATCAAACTTTATTTGATATAGCGGTAAACTAAATGCTTCTATCTTTTCTTTCTTTAAAGAATGCAGACTTCTTTGTTCTGCTATGAACAAAATATTAAAGTTACCAAATTAAAGAAGGAAAAAGAATATTATTACGTTTTCCTCATTACATAATATAAAAAAAACTTGCTTTCTTTGAAAAGCAGAGTCAGGAGGAAAAGGATTAAAATGAAATTTCAGTCTAAATATTCTTTTTACATCTTTGAATCAGTTTTCATGTTATCCTAAATACAAATCCTTAGTTTCGGAAATTATTTTCTTAAATCGAAGCAAACATATCCCAATCCAGATTAAACTCTCTCCGGATATCCGTTATACGTAAATATAATATCCTAAAGCAGTTTCGAATAAAAAATTCATTTATGCTTAAAGGTAGGGAGTTGAATTTTTATTAACAATGTATATGCATTTCTGATTCTAACGCAACAAAAAGTTATTGCTTTTTCTTCGGATATCCTGTTATTCAATGATATGGGCCTTTATTAACCTTTAAAAGGAAATTGGATTTAAAGGTGGATCAATAAAATATTCATTATTGCATATTAGTTGATAGAAGCAATATATTTTTCTATCATCCTTGATGATATTTTTCTATCATCTTTCATGATTTTTTCAAGTGATATTCTGGTTTAATTTTGTAGTTTATTCTCTTAAAATAATATTATTTTAAAACCCTAGTATAGCCTAATGTATTCTTTTGAAGCAATATGTAATGGTTCAATGTATATGCATAAAAAAAGCTGAATAACAATTGTTTAATGAGAAAAATAATGCAAAGAGTCGTTGTTGTTGTCTTGTTCCAGGAGTGCAGAGGAATCAAACAGCACCGATGGCGTCTAAAACAGGCGAAGGTGTTCTGGCAATTTCACAGCCCTTCTGCAAATAAAACAGTTGATTGTCTGTGGGGTTTGGGTCTCTGTTAAAGAGTTTAGCTAGCGCAAAAGAGCAATTAAAAACAATTTAAAACAAGGAAAATATCCTCTGATGACCAACGAAATTACAATGCCTGTTCTCACTATCTTAAAATTCAACCTTTTTTCAGGTCATATTTTAATTACGAAGTGTACATTAATATTATAATTAAATAGCTGAATTACAAAAATATTATATTTCTCACAAATTGGTTAAGTATATAATATTTAAAAGATATACTTTTACAAAAATCGCATATTTCATTCTACAATACATCATGTATACATACAATATATGTACTCTTCAATACATCAATACATCATGTTATTGATATATTTTATGAAATATTTACTAATTAATTTAGATAGAACTTATGTACAGTTTTAATATTAAAATGAAAAGTTAAGAAAGTATATTATTGCTAGCAGCAAAATTTTTTATTTAGTCTGAAGGAATCAGCTCATTTTTAACACTAAGTTTAACATGTTAAGTTCAAAAATAAATATTTTTTTTTACTTATTATAAAGTGAGATAATAATGATGATAATGATGATTCAAAAATAAGTTTTAAAACTGCCTTTCTAGGCTTTGCATATCATCCTCTCTGGTTCTTTAACATTCTCTGTTATCTTTCTCTGTAAATTTCAAGTAATAAAAATTAAGTATTTAGAATTTCTAAGTATATGAACATCAATGATACTTTAGATTTTATAATACTTGTTACATAATTGATAAAAAAAAGTATAAAAAAGAGGAAAAAATATTTTTTTTACTGCACATTGAATGATACATAATAGAATCTCTCTTAGATAGGATCCAAAAATTAGGAGTTATAAATTTTATGCAATTATAAATTTTTATTTTTATTTTTTATTATTTATTATGTATTATTTTTAATTTATATATGCAATTATAAATTTTTAAAAAAGAAGAATCTTTAAATGTTTCAAAAACTATAAATGTATATCGAAAATTCTAAGAATATTTAGTTTTGCATGTTGACAGAACGATGTATTTACAAAGGAGCACTGTTGAATCAAAACATCATTCCAAATTTTCTTAGATAACTTGGGGTAAGCATTGAAAGGAAATTAAAAGCAATTATGGAAGTAAAATTAAAAATGGATGAATTCAAGTAAAGAGCACTTTTCTCTACAAAAAATATTTCTTTATAAGTATTATTTCTCTTTATTCATATTTCGTTTTGAGGAAAGATAACACTAATATTTATAAACTTTGAAAATATTAAGTATGCTGAATTTAAATTATCAATAATTTTTATTACATCGGATGAAAAGATGTTATGTAATGACGTGTAAAGTGTACAATTTAAAGTAAAATGTGGTACTTCTGAAAGAAAATTCACAGAAAAACCTCTTAAAAACAAATGTTAGCAATCTTACAATAACACGCGTCAAAGTGTGTGAGGTTAGTTAGAAATTGAGTCTCTGAACTACATAAAATAAAAAGATAATGAGTTAATGAAGTCAAAAATTACACTTATGAAAAAAAACATACGCGTGCAAAAAAAAAAAAAAAAAAAACATTACACAAATAAAACATTGCACTTGATGTACATTACATTTAAAATAATTTGCACAAAAATAGTTTCTAATTCTTTAAAAGATACATTTTCTTTAAATAAGGGATAGTTTTTGTTAAAAAACTGGAAAAAATTTAATTATTTTTTTAATTTTAATTTTGAAATTTAAAAATGCTTAATGTTTTGAATTTATACAAAGAATGGGTTTACCTCTTCACTTTCAAAGAATCTTTGCAGAAACACATAAAATTACAATATATACTTTAATGGGGCACAATATAGAAAGGTTTTCAAAAAATTAAGAAAAAAAATTCTTCTTTGATACCTAGTTTACCCTTTTTACGATTATTGTAACAAATAATTGAATTGAAATTCGCAAAAGGGAAGAAAAAAATTGCAGCATAACATGTCGAGCACGGAGTGCTATGCTTAACGAACTGTGGTATGTATTAACAAGTCAACTTGTTCACTAAATTAATTAATTTCTTTGTTCACTCCTATCAAGACATTATAGCAAAATGCTACCATTTTAACTATTTTATTGAAATAGTTTGCCTCAATTATACAAAAAATAAAAAATTGTACTTTCAGTTTGTTTAGCCGTAATAAGTTTTAATGAATGCTGCAAAGGGGTATTGACAGTTTTGAAACATATAGAAATAAATCTACTGTTCGAAATATAAACGAAGAAACCAACCTGAATTACTTATGAATCAATGATTGGATTTTCGTGTTATATGACTATATCTTGAAGGTTCAAAGGGCTGACCTCAAATATGTTAATTCATAAGTGTAAACTATATTTTAAGTTGCAAAATCAGACACAAAAACTTATTTCTCTGAATAAACATATCTTTTTTTCTATGGATTTGGATTTCTGACCTCCAAAATATATGAGGCAGCAGTAATCTGGGAAATATTTTCCTTGTAGTTTGGTCAACAGAGTGGTTCAAAAATTAGAACCCTTAACGCTAACCTAAGCTTCTTGAGTGGTTCCCCATATCTTGAAAATTTTTTCAGTGAATTAAACACATTGTGCATGCAATTATAAAATGCATTAACCAAAGATATGACTTTCATTGAGCATTTGTTATTTTTTATTATTAGTTATTTTATAATAGATGAAAAGAATTTGAATTGTAAGGTATACAACTTTTTATATAATTTTAAGAAATATATTTTTACATGGAAAATATAAAATTTTAGCATAGTCGGTGGAATAGTTCATGAGAAACAGAATTTCAAAAATACGACTTTCTCGAAATTCGATTTCTCAAAAGCTACTCGATTAATTTCTCTCATATTTTGTATTTCGCCACTTAAAATTGCATTATTTAAAATGATTTAAAAAATTGTATACTTTATAGTTCAAATTTTTTTGTCTATTATAAAATTAAATAATAAATATGCGCTAAAAGTTATATTTTGTATATAATTGTCTTCAAATAAGTGAATTCTATAATTTCTGGCAAAATGTTTTTAATTCTTTAAAAATTTCTCGAGTTATAGCAAAATATCTAAAAAGTAAAATTAACAACAAATCCAAGCTTTGAACCACTCTCCTAACTTTTTCAGATTGAGGTTACCCCTAATGTTTTCGAATCAGAAATCCGCATTCATCGAAACAAAAATTATGTTTTTTCAGACAAAGCACGTTTCTGTGTCTGATTTCATAACTTAAAATATCGTTTGCGCTTATAAATTAACCAATTTGAGGTCACCCTTTAAACCATTAAGATTGAGTCCTAGAACGTGAAGAACTGATAATTAAATCAAAAGTTATTAAGGCTGGCTCGTTTTTTTAATTTTTTGCACTGAACACCCAGAAGCAAAAGAATATATGAAGATTTCTGCACAATTTCGAACGCCACTCTGGAATCATTTGAGGCGACGAATGAGGGACGCTTTACAAAAAAAGGCTACACTAGTGCTGGAGACTGCCAAAGAAATGGATAAGAATCATCTTATGATCCTAGTATTGATAAATTATTGTTGGCTGTAAAATTTTCTTATATTCATACGAAATCTGGATCATGAAACTTTAAACGCAGTTTTATCAAAATATGGATTTTTTAAATAGTACAATTTTCAATGGATTTAGTTTAAAATTTGACACAATGCTCACAATAAATATAATTTTTGTTGAGTGCATGGTATTTTTAATTGGATTGACTTATTTTGAGTGATCTGCGGTTTATGTCAATTAATTACTTTATTTTTATGAAAACAATACCACCATACCATAATTTTTAAAAACGTCACGTGCAACGAAATCTATATTCATGAAGTTAAAAAAATCTAACATATAACCAATTTTTATAATTTTCTTAACTTTTTAGACATCATATTTTGATAATTTAAGAATAAATTATGAACATTACATCTTAAAGAACAATATTTTTTTTCATTTTTTTGTAATTCTAACATGATAAAATGAAGATTAAAATATGTACTATGAGTTTAAAAAATGTCATTAGTTTATCATTATTATTTGTATTCAGTTTTTTCGCTGCGCAATTTAAAAATATCATTTTTTTTCACTGGCATTTACTATGTTTTCCCCCTTTAAACTCAAATTTTAAAAGATATAAAGCTTTTAATTATTTTTTGCAATTACCATAAATTTTTTCAATTCTTTCTTATAAAAATGCTTTTTTCTTCATAATGTATTTCTTTAAGGAATATAAAACTCAATATCTTTTTATTTCTTTTTTTAGTGTCTAAAATAAAAATAATAATTGGTTAGATGATTTTGGTTAGGGTTCATCTAATTAGGTACCTGATTTTTTTTTGCAACGAAAAACTACATTTAAATTTTTCTTTGTTTGTATGTCTCTGTTTGCTTGCAAAGAAATCTTTTTCTTTGATGTACGTTAAAAAAAGAAAATCACTTTTTCAACATCTACACATAATGTGAACTTTTTTTTGTTTTATTTCTTTTTCTCTTTTTAAAATTAAGAATTACATTTATCGATGCTTCGATTAAACGATGTTTTCAGACATTTTTGTTTCATTTGGAGTAGCAGGAAATCAAAAAAATTAAATAAAATAAGTTTAAGAAAACATCTAACTTTTTTTCTTAAGTTTTCCTTTCCTTTCATATTTAATTTCCCAAGCTTTCAAAAAAACTATCACTGAGAGTCATATAGCAAAATTTTTATTTATTACTATAGGTTTTTACCATAGGTTTGACCCATATAATTTATTACATTAGGATTTGTCTTTAAATGTTTCTACAACTATTATAATGCAGTGACTGTATGTTTGGAGTGCACTCATGCACTACTATTTTTAAAAACTCGATCTTATAAATTTTAATACCAAAATAGTTTGGGATATAAAAATGTAATACGAGAGAAGTTTGGTTTTCAACCAAGAGTTAAGTTTTGGTTGTCTTTGGAGAAAGAAGCCCTTTTATCTTCATTTTCCAAAACCATTTATCACGATTTATCTAAATCTTGAGACCAAAATCTAATCTATTTGTTGAAGATAAAATTTAAGTACAAAATCCTTGTGATAATTATTTGTTATGAATAACTAACATGCAAATCCTTTAAAATTAACTTAACCTAATAAGAGAAACAGTTATAGATGAAAGAATAAATTACAGAGTTCAGTGTAGCAAAAAATTATTTTTATTATTAATTATTATAAGTAATAGCACATGTGAATACAGGCATTTACAGCAATAAATGAAATTTTATAGAAATTAGATCCTAAATTTAGATACTTCAAATTTAAGAGATTAAGAAATGTTATAAATAAAACCAGAGGAGAATCATATTGTATATTTATTAAAGATGTTTTTTTTTTCAATTTATTTACATCGCATTCCTTTTTGACACATATCTTTCGCTTAAAAGGATTTTCGAGTTTTGTAAATAAATTATATTCTATTACTAAGCTTAAAGAACTATTTAAATTTATACATAGATAGAGACAAAATTAAGTCGTAACGCCTTTTTTTTCAAAACTTTATTCACTTTTATTATCTAACCGAAACTACGTACCTGATGCATAATATTAAAATTCCTCTTAGTTACATTTATGCTGTAGTTATTTAAAATACTGATCTAACATTACCTGTTTTGAAACTTTATACGCTTCAAAAATATTTTTAAAGAAATGAAATGACAGTTGACGTGCTTCAAATGCATCAAAAAAAGCCCCCACTTTCCTGACTTGACAGACGTGAGTGCAAAAAAACAAAAATGATTAGAATAAAAAAAACGCAAAATTGCCCACGGAACATGAAAAAAAAAAGGTAAGAAAAAAAAAAATAGAGAAACCGCAGAAGCCGAAAGAGGAAAAAAAGCTTGAGAGCTGGAAAGGGACTAATATCGTTGACAAGGAAATCAGCATTCAAATAAATAAAACAAGATTCCAGGGAATCAAGATGAGCTGATGCAACGGGGGAGGAAGTAGTAGTAATATTAGCAACAAAAACCCAAGATTCTAACAATGTGAAGTAATTGAAGATTTTTCGAATTCCTGATAACGTACATATATATCATGTTCCTTAAATCTAAATTTTCAAATCTAAATAATCTAAATTAGTATGCCCGATGCCCGTAATCCAGTATTCGAGAAAATTTGAGTTGTTTATACTTTTTGGAATCTTTGGCATAAATTCATTTTTGACAAGCCTAAAATTATGTCCTACCTAGTCACATCAACTGGTCTTGATTCTCTAAAATCTTGTTTCATTCATTTAGATGCTGATTCCTTTGTTAACGACATTAGTTTCTTCCCACTTCTTCATGAGGCTTGGAAATGCATTTCATCCTAGTTTGCCTCTCGGTCGCTTTGTTTGTTTATCCTCTTTTTTATCTCTCTCGGTGTCTGTGGTTTCTCATGATTGTGTTTCTTACCTTTATTTTTCCATTTCCCGTTAGCAACTTTAGTTTTTTTAATTCAAATAATTTTTGTTTCGATAAAAGTTGAGTCTCGGAAATGGGAGCCTTTTTTGAGGAAATTGAAACTTGTTGTGTCAATTCTTTTTTGTATATTTCTAAAGAATATGAAGTTTTCAATCAGGTGATATCTTCAGTTTCTTGGAATTATTTATTGAACCGATCTAATATTTTAAAAGAATTGAGTAAAATGCAACTGCAATTATTTTTGCTTCTTTAATAAATTTTTCATTATTTTATTAGTTTTAAGAATATTTTTAAATGAGTTTTAAATAATCTTTTATACCTTGTATACTATTGAAGAGCGTGCGTAAGAAACACAGTAGTCGAAATATCTTTGAATAATCCTTGAAAGAACAAGTTTTTTTTAAAAAAATATTAATAAGTTTGTGATGTGTGCTTATCTGTACCATTTTACATGCCTGAAATTTAAGTTTCTGAGTAAAATAAGTAAATAACAGAAACACATCTTGGAGAATCTTTTATTTGATAAAAAATATGAATTATTGTAGGATTCAGAAAATTTTATACTAGAATACGACATTCTAAAATATACATTTCTAAGACATTTTTTGACATCTAGAAATAAAAAATACATTTATACAGCTCTGCAAAAATCCATTCTTCCAAAAATGCTGACATATGTTTCAATTCATATTCGGCAAATTCTTCTTACTTTCCTGGAAAAAAATTTCACTTGTCAAACATTATTTAGGTGTTTCATGAAGGGTAATAACTTCTTCTGCCGCATACGACACCCGAATGTCAAGAATACTTAAATGTAGCATTCATGGTATTTAAATAAACTTTACTTTTATTATTTATTAAACAAATATTAATACACTGTTTACATGCATAAGTATTTTTCTGAAATATATAATCGAATAAACAATAAACTATACAAAGTAATTAGTAATAAATAACAATCAAAATAATCTGAGTACTTGTAAGTCCATATCTAGTATATGACATTAAATGATGCTTTTGTTTTCTGAAACCTTGAATATGAAATCTATAAATATATAAAAATATATCAGTACACTGTTAGAATCTTCTTTAAATTGGGTTGAAATAACCGTCAACAGTCTGTCTAGCAGATTAACCGTAAATTTACTGCAAAGAACATTTTTTAACTTTTAAAGCTGTATACAACTAGAATGGTTAAAAAACCAGAATGCTGAATTATAAGTTTTTCAACCATTTATAACTAGCGTAGTTTCAAAACCGTGAAGAAAATTAACTGGACATTCAAGCTTGATTCTTCGTCAGGTAATGAACAAAATAATTAGATTTTGGTAAATTTATCTAAATTAATTAGTTCATCAGTTTCACATATCGTAAGAAAAGGGAAATACTATACTTTTTTGTGTTGTAAAGCTTTTTGGTGCTGCTTTTTATGCATGAATGAGAGTATCGTATTCGAATAGTCCAGGATCACAAATTGGATATGCGGAGAAGTGCAGTGCTGGCAACTGTAAACTCTTCATATGTATAAGGAACAGTGTTTTGGAGAGAACTAAAAGTGGAGGAAGGTTGCGCCATTATTAATTATTTTCAAAAAGCCAAAACGCAGAGAAAGTTAGCACCATTATTAAATATTTATAAGAAAAAGAGTTCATACAGCTCAAACTTATTTTTAATTTACAGTAATTTGAAATAAAAATTATGTTAGCATATGCCTCAATAATTTCAGTTTTGAAATTTGGAATCATCTGAAAATAATTTTCAATATTTTAATAAGATGCTAAATTTCTTGTTAAACTCTGCCTCATCTGAATTAAAATTTATAATATAACTGAATTACTTTTTCACAAACATAATTTACTACTTGATAAAAAAATTTAAAATTTCACTCAATTCAGAAAAAAAAATGTCCTTTTTTTACAAATTAGTAAATGGTGATGAGTATTTGAGAAAAAGTAATATTTTTATTATATATTCATTATTATATTCATTATTATATATTCATTATTATATATTCATTATTATATATTCATTATTATATATTCATTATTATATATTCATTATTATATATTCATTATTATAGATTTTCTGGTGCTATTACTTTAACTACATAACAATTTTTCAGTTGATAACCCTTAAGGTAAAAAAAAAAAATGATTTAAAAAGATTGCACACAAATAAAACTTTGCAATCTCTTAACTAAATAATTGTTTTCCCAACAGGCTCTTCATTCTCAAAACTTGAAACCATATACATTCCTTGCTTGTAAGCTGTTCTTGAATCCAGCACTTTTGATGTTTAAAAAAACTGTTAATGACCTTCAAGAATTCTGATAATTTCAGCAGAATAAATAGTTTTATGAATAGGTTTGGCACTGGTTATAACAATATTTCTTCCTAAGCCTCTTTCCTGACTAAAAGCATTGAAGTTGTTGGTGCCTTTGTGCTACTTAAAGAAGATTATAAATTATGTTATTTATGTTAATAAAATGAATAAGAATAGAAATAACATAAAATTTGAATCTTTACTTTTTTACATAGAAAGATCAATCAAAGCAGGCCATATTTTAAAATACAATATTAAAAAAAATTGCGAAATTGTTGTTCTTACGTAAAAAAAATTTTTTAAAACATTTCACCGTATGAAAAATTTTTTAAGACCAGCTATTTATTCGGGTGGGGGAATATTTTTATTTTAAGCCTCCTTTCACCCTCAAAAATCCTGATAAGGAAGGGAAGGTTCTGATATTTAAAATATTATTATTATTTTATTTTATATTATAAATTTATTAATTTTTCTGATAAAATGTGCCTAAGCAGCTAAGTAGAATTTCTCCTTATGAGAAATTGTGAATTAAATTTTATGCAGGGGAACCCCGCAAACAATTTCAGAAGGAACTTTCAACTCTTAAAATATTAAATGAACAACATCATAATCACTTTGATAGATCAAAGAGTTTGTGTTGAGTCTAAGAGGGCGGGATATGACAGCTGATAAACACACAGGCAGTATTCATATGGATGGTTTTAAGACTCCACCTGTATACTGTTTGTGAGGTTATCTTTTTCACTAAATTTCTCTTGTTTCATAGAAGCAGATGTATTTCAGAATGAAAAAATACCTTTATAATTAAAAAAAACCTTTCAAAATATTATTAGTTTTTAAAAAAAACTGTAAATATTATAAAGAAATCAGATGATCTTTCTCATGATCAATAAAAGCATTCGAATTCATGCTTATGTTGACTCCCCCCCCCCATGAAATACTAATGTGGGCTAAAGTAATATACATAAATTTACAAAACAAAAATTGCATATAAAAATAATTATTGAAAGCAAAGTATTTATGAATTTAAGTATTTTTGTTCATTTAGATTTAATAAAAAAAAATTTATTAACTTTTTAAATCCGATATTTTGTTTCATTTAAAATTTGTATTCTCAGTTAAATATTAAGAAGAAAATCTGTTTTTCTTTTTTAAATCATAATAAGAAATCAGCTTACTTCTAAATGTGATAAAAAAATCTTATTATTGTCGGTATTTTGTTCAAAATTTTAGCAAAATTCTTTTCGATTAAAAAAATGTAGCGATTTGTTTCTTTAGCGCCAATATTGGCCTCTTCCTTTCCAACATTGTGCACACAAATAACTTAAAGAAACCCAGTTTCCATGACAAAGGCTTGAGGTGAAACGGAGTATAATTCGATTTGAAATTTTACTACAAAAGCATTGAAGAATACATAGTTTTTTCGTGTAATTATGTGAAATTACAAACGAAAATGAGCCACATAAAACATGAAAATCAAAACAGAAGCTCAGATATCGATGAAAAGTTTTAATCCTAATGGAAAGTACTCACTATTGTAATTTTTATTTGTTCGGTAGAATGTAAAACACGGACCAAGAAAATTCAGTAAATTTGGCGGAAAGCAATTCTGCTTACAATTGCCGTATTTACCATTCATTTGTCACTAGTATTGCACTTCCAGCATAAAATAGATGTATTTCCTTATTTACTAAAGAAGAACTTATATAGATTTTAAAACATTTAATTATTCATACAATGAATACAGTTTCCAAGAATAAATTTGAAACTAACTCTTTTAGAACACACAATAAAATTTTTACAGGTAATATGAAAGAAATGAACTGTAATTATTGCAAATAAATTAGAAAAGTTTACTTACCTGCAAAAGAAATCGACAATTTCAAAAACAACTTGCATGAGATGATAGCAAGCTTCGACAGCAAAATCCGCCATTAGTCAACAGTTACAAAATAAGTTATCGGTCACAGTTAAAGTTTGTGCCTCTCTTAGTACGAAAGTTTGATGCAATTGATTGCGCCATGAGTATATTTCTCGATCATATTTACCGATTTACGGTGCAATCTAAATTAAAAAAAATTTTCCTTTATCCAATTTATGATGCAATTAGAATCTTTGCACCAAGTATTGGTTAAACATTTACCGAGTTTTTTCACAGTGTAGGTCTTGTTGTATTAGCAATTAATAAACGGCTTTTTTCACAATTAACAGTTTGAATATCTTGTAATTTATGGTTATTTGCCTGTTTTGCTTGAAGAACGTAAAATTGCAATTTAGGAATTTTATTGAGTCTTGAAGTAAAGACTTTGGCACAAATCTCTAAAGTCCAAATATTCAGTTCTTTATTTATAAAAAAGATAAAATTAAAATAATTTTAAGCATTCATTTTTATTTGGTTAATTGTTTTGACTGCGTTTAAACATGCTTTTAGAATTCTCATAAAATTGAAATATTCGATAAAGTTTAAGCATTTATCTGCTCTACTTCTGTTCGATTCAAAATATAAATGTGTATGTACTTATATCGTGGGTTAGTTAAGATTTAAAAAAAAATGTTATTTTGAGCAATAAGAATTAGTTAAATATTTAAATTGAATAACAGAAATATTTTAGCACTTATAAGAAAATAGTTTTTTTTTTAAAGTTATTTTTATTAAAATTTTTCGAAAAATAGTTGTTACTATTTTTTTTGTTTTACATTTACATTTAGGTGATGAAGTGTTTCATATTTATTTATTTAGGATTTTTTTTACAATTAATTTTCAATTCTTTTCAGTTTTAATAGCAATATTTCCTTTACTTTTTACACAGTCAAAATGGAATAACATGGTTCAAATATTTATTCAAAAAAATCTATCAATATAGTAGCATAAGGAAATGCATACACTTTTTTCCTTTTTTTAATCCAAGCAAATGAAATATTTTTTTCTTGGTATGAAATTTTTTCAAAATATTTTTTTGCATCTATGTTGAAAGAAAGTATCTTTCTAAGAAATCGTATCTGAATTTATTTAGAATATTTTTTATGTAAACTTGTAATTGGGAATCAAATTTCTAATATGATTGCGTCTCTATACGATACTTACCCTAATACAGAAAGCAAGCATAATTAAAAAATAAATTATTAATTTCCCAGTATTTTTTAAAGAAAAATATTTGTAATAACATCTATCCGAAAGAAACAACAAGAATCTCTAATGGTTATTATTCTGCATAATTTGTTTTTGGTTCCTGTCTCTGTAAGTTTTTTTTAAGTCAATATTTCTTATTATTTAATGTTGCTTAGTACTTGATAAGCTTCACTCTTAATTTCTTTATACATTATGAACTATCTTGCTACCTATATTTACTACCTAACAAAAATTAAGAATTGCAATAAAAATTATTTTGTCTCTTATTAAATAATGACAGATTTGGAAGGCATGAATGAGATGAAACGTAATTTGAAATATAAAAAGCAAAGTTGCATTTCCACGTGCTATGTAAAGGTTTCGAGAACAGCGTTAACAAGAGAATCAGCATTTATTACAATAAAGCAATATACCATTGCATTAAGATGAGCTGATGTGACTAGGGTGGAAAAAATTTTGTCATTGCCGAAATTGATTTTGTGGCCAAAATTCCAACAATGTGGAACAATTTATGATAATGGGATACTTCTTTTTTGCGAAATTTTGATAATGGGCACATCTCTCGCGTATGTCCATAATCAAGAGTACCATAAATATGTCAGTCATAAGAGTATGATTTATAGTTGATAAGAGCTATACTTATGAAAAGTGCTGTGTTATTAAAAAAATATAGGTCAAGGGTCGTTTTGTAATTGTCTGATTATAGTAAAAATTAATACTGCCTGTTTCGTGTTGGCTGGAACAAGATCAAGCTATGGAATAGCAAAGTTTGAACTTTTGGAATATAGCATGTAGCTAAAGACCACCATAACGTTCATAGTTTCTATAATACTCAGTAAAGAATTTACAATTCAAAACGAGCTGAACTAAGCTACTTCGGATATCGAATCGTCCCGCAGTGGACTGATCGTTAAGACACGGTTCCCAGCAGATCACCGAAGTCAAGCATCACTGGCTGCGGTCAGTGTGCGGGTGGGTGACCACTTGGATCAGTCTTCGTAGGGACCGAGGGTGTGCGGTACTGGTCCTCGTTAAACTGTGCTACCGTAAAGTACTCGACTTCTCGCGCAGGTCATCGGGCTACCAAAGCGGGGGTGTCATCCCCTCCGCAGAGGATCAAAATTGTGATGGCATGTCTTCGGATCATCCTCAGGGATATTTCCCAGACCGTCGCCAATAGCCCATTGTGCAGCTCTAGTGCGACGTAAATTAACAACAACATCGGATATCGAATCGAAGATACCATATAAAGTAACGAATGCCGTTGCAAGCATTTTTTAACTCGGTGTTACTAAATTTCTTTTCTACAAATCATTTTCCAAAATGTTTCCGTTTTTAAATATCAAAAACTGTCATGAAACTTCAAACATGAAAGTTTTTCTTATGTTGGTCAAAATGACTTGTTATAGCAGTGTTAGATACATCTATGATTATTTATTTCATTCATCAACACAAAGAATTAATATCATGATATAGTATACTTAGAAACAATTGAGGAAACAAAATGAGCTTTGATACTCATGGGTCACTTCAAAAACAACATAAGAAATGGCAAACAAACCACCAAAATTACCCCAATGGTGCATCTAAAATGCATTACGATTTAATATGACTAGAGAATTGTTGAGATTTCCACAACTTTTATACTTATTATTTTAAATAAAATGACACCTAAACACAAATACTCAATTAATGAAATATACTTAATATACTTATTTCTACAATAGCACTACAATTTACATTTATTTTCCTAAGGATTGGGCAAGTTGAAGTTTACGCCTCCAGTGTTTGCTAATATATCTTCCTTGTTAATGCAAACATTTTATTAAATACTAAACAGTATTTCAATTTAATAATATAACTGAATTGTAAATACTTTCATTTTAGTTAATTGTTCTTAAATTAAATATTATCTAGACATAAATAACCAATTAATGTTTATTAAACAGACCTGCAAATAGAATAAATTAAGGTGGAATATATAGCATATTTATGAACATTGTATTTTAATATCAGAAATAACATTAACTTTTAACGGAAAACAAAACTTTAAAAAAATAATTTCTTAAAATTTTTATTACTTGATAAACAAATAAGGCATTAATTTATACTAATGTTGCTAGCGTTTACAAATGCATTTCCTAGAACGAAAGATTAGAAATCCGTTTCTAATGAAAACCATTTCAGTTTCAATTCATTTAAGATAATTTGAAGTATTTAATGGGTAAACAGTATGCCTTTATTTCTATTTGTTTGAATATGCATAATGTACATTATGTTTTTTTTTCTTCTTTTCTCATATTCCTAATGCATAAATATTTACAAAGAAAATAATTTAGTAAATCGTGAAATTACTGTTCCTTTCAACACAAATATTTGTCATTAAATTTCGCTAAAACAAACATTTTATATTGACATATGAGATAAAATAATCTGAATTATAAATTTAAAATCATTTGGAAGAAATAGATCAAAGTATATATAGATACGAATGGAAGCTGTCATAAATTAATGACTAATTATAATCATTAAATATTAACTATTTAAGACATCATATATTAAATACAACACTTTTACAGTTTTTAAGGGTATATTTGAATGCAGTTGCACTTTAAAACAAGATTTTTCTTCACGAAATCCGATTTTTTTAACGAAGAAAAAAAAAACTTTTTTAGAACATTTATTATTTACTTTTTAAAATATAACAGATATTAATATTATGTTAAAGGTATTATGTAAAAACAACAATTTAGATTATAAATTTTAACCCTATAAATGTTAATATTTTATTCGCATTCGAAAAAGACGTGATGACGGTTCAAATTTATCGCTTAATTTTGATGAGTGGTATGAAAAATTGAAAAAATTAACTTACAACTACGTGCTTTCAAACATTTTATATCTGTTTCTCCTAACTTAAAAAATGCTTAGTTTTTTTTTTAATTATCAGAAGGAATTGTCATCATTATTTTTTTCCTTCATTTAAATTTTAAGCACACTTTGGCACATATTTTCAAACTGTTCATAATTTAGGAAGTAAAATGAAGAGACACATTTTTTACCATATTTTTAAGACTGTAATTGTAAAATAGTTTTTCTATTAACCTGTTTTAAAAATTTATCTCAAGGTACTAAAGTAAATTAAATATTGTATTAAGACATTAAAATCCTCATAGAAAATATTTTTTTCTTCAAAATTTGTTTTCAGGGATCCTGGATAAGAAATGTGTTTTGTAAAGCTATATATAATATAGGTTTTTAAGACTCACTCAAAAATTCTGAAAACCAGACTCCATCATCTGCTCATTTATTAAAATTTTCCTTCATAAAAAAGTCCACTTCAAAATGCATACTTATTATACTCGTTATTTGCCCAGAGCACATAGTAATAGGAGAGTTATTTTCTATGTTAGCTCTGCATAATCACTTGTCAGCAAAGTACAGGCAACGAAATTGTTTAAAATCTTTATTTTAAGCTGATAGCAGTGATCTCAAAGTGTAACTGATTCCAGTCAAATTTTGCTGAATTATTATTACTCAAGGACTTTTTTGAAAGTTAAGGTATAAAATTTGTTTTGTTTCTTCCCGTCTATTTCAGTATTATTGTAGAACTAAATCGAAAATTAAAAAGTGTAACATTATGCTTATAAATTATTTTTTTAACATAAAAGTGTGATATCTATTTTTTCAGTTTGAGGTTTTTGCGTTTTTATGCTATTTTATTTAAGGAATTCGTTAGGGTTTGTGAGGACCTGTTAATACGCAAAGTATCTCTTAATGTCTCATCTCATGAATACGTATGGCGCCCGCCCAGTACAAGAGTCAAATGATGCGGGCATGCAGGCACAAGATCCCGAGTTACAACCAACAGGGAGCATCAGAAATCGCAACGATAGGTAGACAAGATCTGTGAACAGTCCAACTCCAAATCCAGGCCCACTGAGTGGTGACACCAAACATTCTGCAAATGCATCCGAAGCCAAACTCACAATAGGAAGGAAACCACCTCATCGCGTCCCATTCAGTCTTCAGGCTGAAAGGCCAATGAGCTTTCTTTACTTAATTGAAACAGTTACAATTAAAAAAGCAATTAAAAGGGTTGTTAAAGTAACTTAATTTAAATATATTTAAAAACAGGATGGTGCATTTGGACAATTTACAAAATGTGGGAGAAACCACTTTAATGCCCTTCGGATCAGAAACTCCTCAGACGATGAAACTTAAACTTTATTCTCCATAATGCATCCGGCTTGAGTTGCTTTATTACTCTCTGCTTACTGGGGGAATGGACGACGTTCGGCAGTTTGTGATGATTTCATTGTTTTTGCATTTCTTTGAGCTATAGTCGAAGCTACAACACTTAAAGCATCTCATTGGCCATAAGTCATTTGGCAGTTACCTCGACCTTGACTTTTGGTTGTCTCAGGATCTTTTTCAAGCCCTCTGGGTTGACAGGCTACAACACTTAAAACATCTCATTGGCCTTAAGTTATTCGGCAGTTACCTGAACCTTGACTTTTGGCTGTCTCAAGATCTTTTTCAAGCCCTCTGGATTGACAGGCAAGACCCAATAGTTTCTTCCCTTTTGTTTTAATTGGGTACTTTAAGAAAGGCCACTTTCAGGTCATCATTTCAAAGCTTAATTGTTCCGACTAGTTTTTTTTCACGGTGTACTCTTCTTCAATGTTGTTGAATTCGGACTTTGAGCCTCGACGTTTCGAGCTTCGTTTTAACGTTTTATTCCTCAAGAGCTTGTCAAGCATGCCAATTTAATGCTTAGAGTCGATATGACTGATGACTTTCTCTCTGATGATTTGACTCATTTGATTCCTTTTTTCAATCTTTTGAGGTCGCGTTTAGTTGTAATATTTTTTATTGCTTCCTCTGCCGTTCTATTGCTCTCTTTTGGGTGGACCAATAGTGTCTGTCCTTTTCTTTTAGGCGTTATATCCTTTTTAACTGTGATCAGCATTGCTGCCACTTATGTGGAAGTTTCATTCTTAACCAAATTTATAGTGATTCTGTAGTGTTTTCTTTTTCACTTTCTCTGAAAATGATGATCTGCCCGTTTGTTTTTCTAGCTATTTATAGCTGTTCTTTTATAATGATTTCGCCAGGGATCAAAAAATTTCCTCTTTAAAGCCAGCTACGCTGATTGCATTTTATTGCATTTCGTCAAGTGTTTGCTCGTCAACGGAGTCTTCCGCACACTTCTTCTAATCCTCACCTACTCTGTCTCGCCAAAACCAATCAAAATTTAAAATTTAAAATTTAAAATTTAAAATTTAAAATTTAAAATTTAAAATTTAAAATTTAAAATTTAAAATTTAAAATTTAAAATTTAAAATTTAAAATTTAAAATTTGAAATTTAAAATTTAAAATTTAAAATTTAACCTCTTTGACTACTTGAAGTTATTTACTCTCGGCTCAAGAAATGGATGGTACAAACGGATCTTATTCTAAAGCGTTCTTTACTGCACTTCGACAAGGAGTAGTCACTGAGTCATTGTCGGACACCGCCGGAAGGAAATTTCTCTTGAATCACTTCATATTTTACACTATATTATTATTCAACTCTTTGTTCGAGCGATCAATGGGAGAGTTATTTTAGATAAAACTGAATTAGACACAAATTAGACCAATAACATCATCTTAAAATACTAGATTAATTGTTCAGTTTCAAAATTTTCACTCGGATATTCAGGAGATCGGGGTTATAACCCCGCCGCCAAAACTTCTCCTATCCCTAACTTCACGTGAATAAAGCTTCATCAATCCATAACTTCGTGAGTACAATACTTTTCTGGTCAAAAACTTAAAGATGAAAATAATAAATGTAAAAACTATATCTAATTTAATGTTTTTACTTTTATTATAATTAAATTAATTACGAATTTATGGTTTGAAAACATTAATTTTTCCAAATTTTTAATGAACGTTTTTATTTTATTTTTAAATTAAAAGAATAAAATTTAATAAAAATACTTATTTTACTATTTTTACTTTTACTGAAATTATATTGATTATGAATTTAAATATGTTAACTTAATATGTAAAATAGTTGGTATTAAAATTTTTCATAAATTAATTATTAAATATTATAGAAAAAATTGTAAATTATTTTACGAATTATTCGAAAAGAATGAAGCTTTGACACATTAACTTGCATTAAGCATTATTATCTATTTTATTACTTATTAAGCATTTTTAATCTATTTTTTAAAATTAGAGTAATAAAATAGATATAAAAATACAGTTTTAATTATTTAAAAACCAACATAAGTATGGATTTAAAACTTTAAAAAATAGGTTTTATTAAAATTAATGCATAAACACAGGCGTTCTAACATAGTTTTGTACGGGAAGTTTAGAAAGGTGAAGTTTCGGTGACAAAGCTTTGACTCATTACCACCATCGGGTACTTGTTGCTAGGTTTGTTTTTTTCGTGTTGTAGATCGCATTGGAATTATAAAATAAAAATGCTTACTAATTAAATGTATTTAATTGTAATGTGTAATTTTTTTTCTAGCGTAAAACTTTTTTCTTCTTCTTCAAATTAGGGTTCTGTTTTGCTTTAACCTTACTCGTAGGGGTGATTAGAAGAGCTAATATCGACATGTACTATTAACGCTTGTAAATGAAATATTCCAATTGTGTTAAGTTAATTAATTTGATGTACTCTAAAATAAATAAAAAATATGTATTGCATTTTCTGTTTCATTCTTTTCATTCAATAGTACTTTTCAAACAAATATAACGTTAATCACAGAATTTTTTTAAGAAATAAAATTTAATTGGAATGAAAATAATTTATATTTTGCATATTTAAAGAGAAAAATAATACCAATACCGAAAAGATTGGATGGGCCATAAAATAAAAAAACGAAATCACTGCAAATTCAATTCTTCTGCTTAGAATATTGCATGTTTTTAATTCTCTTTGAATTAGAATGGGATTTGAAACAGAGCCAAAGAAGCAAAAGAAATTTCTGAATATTTAAGAGAAAGATTGATGATAAGAATTATCTTTTCCTCCGCAAAAGAATTATTGAGTTCATCTATTGTTTACGCTTGATACCAATTTAATGGGACATACATAAAAAAGAAGAAGAAAAAAACATGCTTATGTTCTGCTCAAAACACAATTTTACAAAGAACGAAACAAATACATTATATTTAGGAATAAAAAAAATAGTACAATTTTTCAAGCGGAATGAAGCTAATAACAAAAATATGTTCAGCATTAGCTAATGATAAAGCATTGTAAGTTTCAGAAATAATTTGAATAGGATTTTAAATTACGGTTTAAGAAGAAGTCGTATTTTACTTTTGCCATTAATAGTATGAAATATTCTGTATCATATAAATTAACAGCGAAATTTATAATTTAATAAAATGTTTTACCTAAAAGTATTTTAACTGCCTTTAACATGTCTTACGCTTTCGTTATCAAAATCCAAACTGACGGAATTCAAATGTAGATTCAAATAAAATTATTATTAAATAAAATAAAATTATTTAGTTTTTTCAATGTAAATCAAAATTTGATAAATGCTTGCCTAAAGCAATGCTCTTTCCTCATATTATTTTTACCTAGCTCTCTAAATTACATTGGGATTGAAATTCATTGGTATGAAAAAAAAGTTTATATACAAGTAATTGGAATTCATGTCCTGCAATAAAACTAATTTGGGAGAAACCCGAAGAAAGATAGACCTTAATCTTAATTCAGTAAAGCGTAAATAGGAAAATTAACCTAGTTTTTTACTAATGTTTGTATCCAGAATTAGTAAAGAAAAACAGAGGTGAAATTTCTTTGAAAGTTATAAAATATATGTATTTAAAATAAATATTTGACTTTTGAAGCAAACATGATAAACAAAATAATCCTTGTTAGAGTGAAACAAAAATGTAGTTCGATAATAATACACATCAAAAGAAAATGTAAAAAAAGTTTACGAACCATTCTTTCTCCCTTTTCAAAAGACTGAGGGCGATTTCTGTTTATGTCATTTGTATTTCGTTTTGTAATAATTCCTACATCTTTATTTCTGTTTTTTCTCATTCTGTTTTGTTTTATTCATATTCATATGTAGCACAAAGTATACCTCAGGATCATTCGGACTCCTTTGACCTCATTGCTCCAAATCACCTGTTTTAATTTTCCTAAGTAATTGACGTTATATATATTCGCAAAACGTTTTTTATGCAGTGAAATATTTTTGGTAATGGAGACTAGTTATTCCTCACATAAATATTCAATTTTGTACAACTCTTAGTATTGCATTTAAATGTATCTAAACAACTAAGATATCTTAAATTCCAAAGATCCAAAATCACTTCAAGTAACAAATTTAAACTATAAGAACTCAAAATGACAGTTATTTTGTTAAATGCATAGCACCGAGTTGTACCTGAGAGCGTTTTTCTTGCTTAAAGAATTTGAAGGAATTTTTTTAATAAAAATTATGACAACAGACAAAAATATAATAAATGTTGCTAAACAAAAATTAAAATTGCTTGAATTAATTACTTGAATTTTCAAACTAAAATATCTTCAAGTCCAAAAAACAAAATTCACTTCAACTAAGCACTCAAAATGAGTGTTACTTAGTCAAATGTGTAATAACTCCATGTTGTACCTTGTATTGAGTTTTCTTGTTCATAAGCATTTGCTTTTCTATAATGCGTAGCAGAATTTGCTTATTGAAGAATATAGCAAAATAATTATAACAACAGATAAAGATATATTTTTTTCTTTAATCTAAGTTTCTTGAATTACTACTTGAAGTATCAAACTAACTATAATCACTTCGAATTCAAAGATCTAAATACTCTCCAAATAACAAATATAAACGATAAGACCTTAAAGTGAGTGCTATCTAGTTGGTCTAATACTCAAAATGAGTGGTGCTAGCACTCAAAATGAGTGTTATTGGATCAAATGTATAATAACTCCATGTTGTACCTCGTATTGAGTTTTCTTGTTTATAAGCATTTGTTTTTCTATAAGGTGTGGCGGAATTTGTTTATTGAAAAATATAGTAAAATAATTATAACAACAGATAAAGATATATTTTTTTCTTTAATCTAAGTTTCTTGAATTACTACTTGAAGTATCAAACTAAATGAAATCACTTCGAATTCAAAGATCTAAATGCTCTCCAAATAACAAATATAAACGATAAGACCTCAAAGTGAGTGCTATCTAGTTGGTCTAATGTATAATACTGTACCTAGGACTGGCTTTTCATTCTTGCTTAAAAACATTTTTTTTTCTGGAATGTCCGACTAACTTTGTTCATAAAAATTTATAGCCGCCGAAAAACGTATGACATATTTTTCTAAACAAAATCCGAGTTACTTGAATTATTACTCTATTAAACTGCTACCTTGGAGTAGCAAATCTTTAATTTGTAGTAAAAATTGATGTAGAACACTTATAAAGTGATACATAAAAAATACAAATTTTAAAACGCGTCTTAAACATAAAAAAGGAGAAGAAAAAAACTTGTAAAGTAAACGACTGAAAATTCACATTTAATATTTACTTGTAAGAAGCATTTTTTTCGCAATTAAATACTCAAAATAAATTATGTAGTTATGCACTCTTCCATGATAAAGTGCAATCCAATGAAGTATACTTTTTAAAAAAAAATTCTCGTGCTTAGAGTCTTGACCGAACAAGAAAAAGAAAGTTAAGGGTTAGAGAAAGCAATAATTAGTTACTGTATTCGTCACGACTTCTGCAACTCCCAACGCACTATATCATGAGAATTTGAAAGTAGAAAAGATAGGCATCTCATTAATTTTACGAGTTACCGCGTCTTCTAGAAATCGGAGACTCATTATTCACTGTCTCTTCGACTCAGCGTATTTCCCAAGACATATTAAGATGCAGAAAAATCAAAGCTTGTCGAAAGAAACGCTGAATCCCAGAAGAAACTCTTTTGGAGATGGGGATTTGAAAGTTTTCCGTGCAGATTCATTTGTAAGTCGGACGCCTTCCATTTAAAATTTCTGTTTGTAGAAAGAAGTAAGTTTTATGCACGGAATTGTTAAAAATATTTTTACATGGTGTGCCTTTACTTATTTAGAAAAATTATGAAATACAACATACACTTCAAAATTAATGCAATAATAATACTAAGGCAAATTTGAATTATACTGTTTTATGAACAAAATCTAGTATTGACCCTCTAGGCTGCAGTTGTTTCTTTCACATTTATTTTTTTAATTTTTTCGTAGGCAACTTAACGTTTTTTTATATTAAATCACTTTTGTTTCTTCACATTCACGTTTGGCAAGTCTTGAAATTACAGTTGAAAGGCTTAAAATTACGTAAATTTTTACAATAATAATTACCGTGAAATCACTGAGTCATTCTAATTGAAAAACGATACTGTAAAAATTATGGTTCAATGTTTAACGATAAAATTGAATTTCACTGAAAAATGGATCTTACGGATGATTTACCAAAAACGAATTGTTAGTAAAACGTAATTTGATACGGAATTGTTAACAGTGTGGTTTGAAATTCAATAATTTTTGAAGCCTAGAGAATGTTATAAAATTAAGTAGATTAAGGTATCCTTCACTGCCCCGGTTATCAGTTAGATTATAATTCTTTTGAAAGTAGATGGTATAAATAATGAAATAGGGGAATTATATTTTTTGGCTATTTATCAAAACTTGAACTAAGTATAATTATTGTATTAATACAGATTGAAAAAAGAATAATTAGTTCATGAAATTATGCGGAAAATAAAAGCATAACGTATAATTTGAAATACCATCACAACATAGACAACATATTATTTTAGAATTATTGAAAATATTTATAATTCGGTAACTAGTGTTTGTTATGTGGCTGAACTGTGGTTTGAGATCTACAATTTCCTTTGAAAATTAACTAATATCTTTATTTACAAACAAATTAAAGAGTTACATATATATTTGATTGTAAAACTGAAATTAAGCTTAAAAAAGTTAAATTGCTGTCTTTCTGTATTTATGTAAAAAAAAATAACATACTATAATTTACTCCAACAATCCACTTAAGATATTTAAATAGATGTAATGTCCTTCAATTATGTGCTGGTAATACTTGCGTAAAAATTTGGGGCTCACTCTTATGGGAAATAAATAATAAATGGAATTTATTGCAGGATTATAAAGTTTGAAATTAATTTTTCAATAAAAATATATGCATTTTATCTGATATTTGGTCCACTATATGATTGGTTGAAATTTAAAATTTGCTAAGAAATAGAAGAACAAAATGAAACTTTGAAGTTCATAAAATGTTAACCAGGAAGATCTAAACGCATTATGTTGTAGAAAATTCGACTATATGTTTTTGATTCTTTTTATTTAATTTTGATACGTAATTTAAGCATCTAATAATAATAATAATAATAATAATAATAATAATAATAATAATAATAATATATATATATATATATATATATATATATATATATATATATATATATATATATATATATATATATATATATATATATATATATATATATATATATATATATATATATATATATATATATATATATATATATATATATATATATATATATATTATAGAAAGAGGGATATAAAAGCATTAAGCATTTGACTTTTCCCTTATATATAAGGGAAAAGTCAAATTACGTGAATAAAATAGAGCGATGCATTTCCCATATTCTCCCAAATTCAAATTTTAGGGCGCTGGTATACTTTAAAAAATAATAAAACTAGAATTTCATGAAACTTTCTCGTAGACGACACAGTTTTTCTAATAATTTTTTAAAGTAACTCCATCAGCATGCAGAATCTTAGTTGAAAAAAAAATCTGGTAGTATTTCAAATTCTTGATATTTTCAATGGATTGTTCTATATTGAAACTATTATCAACGCATGAAAATAATTGCAGTAAGAAAATTAACAAGAAATTTCAAGAAAAACTTTTTTTGTATAAAAAAAATCCGTGTTTAATAACCTTCAGTATGCATATATGATAAGAAAATAAATTTATGGTACAATGTTTAAGTATGATTCACGATGTGAATAGATTTATATTAAGAAAATATGAGAAAAATATACTTTTGACTTAACTGGAAATTTGCAAAGTTACGTATTTGTGTAAAAATTATAAAACACTGAATTAACATTTTGCATCAATACCAATTTAACGTTCTGCTGTTTTTTTAGTCCGACCTCTGGGACGCCTTCGGGATGGTCCTATGTGTCAGCACTCCACTTTTTTTAGGTCTTCGCCTTTTCTTTTCGGAATTTACTGATCCGGCATTGATTTGGCGCCTCTCCCTTTTTTTTGGTTTGTGGTAACAAAATGTTACCTTTTCTTTCATATTTTTTAAAACTTCTTTGAATTGTTTCTTTAATCAATATAAGACGCCCGGTGGCTGAGCAGCAGCGCTTCGCGCTGTCGTGCCACGGGTCCCTGGTTCAATCCTCGGGTCGGGCAAGGTTGTCTCAGCCTTTCATCCCTTCAGTGGGTCGATAAATGAGTACTAAGCATGCTTGAGAACTAAACACTGGGGGTTCCACGTTCGGCTGACCACCTGACCGGAACATCTGCTCCTGCACCCCAGAGCCCAAGGTTAAGAAAACTGAGATGGGCACAGTAGGCCTTGGCCTTCTATGGGCTGTCGCGCCGCTGAGTTTTCAGTTTTAATGAATGTAATGGCAACCTATTCTTTTAGAATTTAATTTGTAATTTAACAGTTGATGATGAACCCTTTATCTTTGTTCAGCTGTGGTTCATTCCAACATTTATGTATCGGGCAGCACACCTTGCTGGCAAAAGTCAGCTTTCTTTTATTGTTAAATGTTCGAATATATTTTTGGATAATATTAATGATGTTTTTTTTAATCAATATAAAATAAATTATATTTTTACCCTACCAATATGATTGTTTTCGGCCTGATTTTGTTGTTGTTCAAGTCACCTTTTTCTAGTTCATATTTTACCTTGTTGTGCTTCTACATAAAATGGGTGAGTAACATAATTATTCTGTTTTCCCTCCTTTTGTCCCAGATCTGAACTCTATTTAATGTATATCTTGTGTTTTAATGTGTTTTATATGTGTCAGGATGCTTTTCATTAGTCTTATGTTCTCCCCACTGACTTAAGGCTCGTCATCACTTGGGTTAAAATGACCGAGAAGAGCCCATCACGGTTTTTGCGGTATAACACTATACTTCCCCTAACACTGTACTACCACTATACCTCTGTACTTTCCCTCCAAATCACTCTAACGTTAATTTAGATTTTAACCCTCTTTTCTTTTTAAAGCACTTTAACATTCAACTTAAGTTAATCAAATAATAAATTAATCCTATATTAATTTTCCTCTCTGGTACACTTGATTAAAACATTTCACGGGAAATTATTTCCACCCCAGTCATGTCAGATCATCTTGATTCCCTTGAATCTTTTTTCTTCTTTCATATAAATGCTCATCTTCTTGTTTATGTCAATAGTTCATCACCAATCCTCCGTATTGCGTGGAAATGCATTGTACCCCGACTCTCCCCTTTTCGTCAAGCTTTTTTTTTTGTTCTATTTTTTCATTTTTTTCTGTTTCACTCTCGGCTTCTGATGTTTTCCTAATTTTGCTTCTCATCCTTTTTTTCCTGCTTTTGTTTCTACTCATTCACGTCTGGAAAGTTTTGAAAATATGAGCTTATTTGTGAAACATATTTACTATTATTCCTATCTGCTTATTTTTCGTTGTCAGTAAAATGTTTCAGTCAACTAAAATCTTACCGCTTCAGTTTGCTGAAATATTTAAGGCTGTTTGCATTTCTTAAAATAAATATAGCTGTTTTTTTAAAAATTAAAATTTCGCTAAACAATGTAATTCAATTTGTATACAGTAAGTTCAATAATTTTTTTAAATTTATTTACAACGTCCATAGTGTTAAATAATGGGAAAAAAACAATTTAAAATGCGTAATTTATATTTTGTTATTCCATTATGGTTATATTAAATAAAATAAATATTTATTTGATAGAAGTGATAGCACTTACTGCTTTCTTTTGACCGCGTTGTAAAAAGTAAGTAAAAGTAAGTGAACAAAACCATTTTTTGTCAATTTTCCGCTCTAAATAGTTCAGAGTTTCTGCTATTCTTTTTTACGTTCGATAGTAACATTTTATGGCAAACATTAAGAAAACGCTTTACACATACAAATCGATATTTTAGTGTTAAACAGTTTTAAGATGATTTTAATGGAAACTTCATACTCAAAAACTGCAGTTTGGTATAAAAACAAATGTATCGATATTTTTCCAATTTGCCTTATTACGCAATTATGAAATAAATACGTTAATTCTGAATTCTGTTAAATTATTTTTTCAGTCTTCATTTCAGATAATTTAAAATTTTATTACATTTTTTGACTATATATATTTTTTGCAATGTGTATCAGAGTTTTGCGTAGAAAGGAAAAATGTATACTTTTTTTATTTTTAATCAAGCTTTCACTCCTAAGTAATGCTTTAAGAGTACACGAATAAGCAACTAAAAATATTGGTTTCATGAATGAACCAATATTTTTAGTTGCGATTATCTTCTCTCTCTCTCCCTCTCTCTCTCTCTCACTCTCTCTCTCTGGTCCGAAGCAGGGAAAAAACAAAATTTTACGAATGGGATTAAATTTTATGCAATTAAATAAATTTTAAACTCTTATCTATTCAAACTAGGAGTTTGTGTTAAAGAAACATACATTTTATATTATAAATTTCTAGGATTCTTAAATCTTTGAAATTTCTAAGATTTTTTTTTTCTGATCTCAATTCTCACTTACTAAATTTTTCCTTTATTGCTAAGTTAAATACCAAGGATAATAGCTTAGAAATACTTTAGATGCTTTAACAGTTTCAAGAATATGCAAACAACAAAATTGTTTCATCTATTATTAAGCTCATTAGCATCAAGTAAAATCCTCCTAAATACATTTTAATCTTTATTCATTATATTGCAAAAAAATTACTCTTCAATATTTACTTGTTTAGAACCACGACGGTAATGTTAAAATAAAGAAATTAATTAAAATGATGCTTAAGACCCTTTAAAGTTGAAAACGAAATTGAAAAATTTTAATTTTTATTTAACTTTGTGTTAATAACTGTATTTCTTAAGGATACAATAGAAAAAGTTGCTTTATATCTGCGTTGTTTTAATTTTAATTAATGTTCTAAAATAACCATTGAATAGTGATTAGTTAGGTTTTTTCAAACCAATTTAAAAAAGTTTATTTAATTTTCTAATTGTATTTGAGAATACTTTGCTTGTATTAAAGGTATAATTGATCTTTGTTTTTAATTAATTTTTTTATTTCACTGAATTTTTACTGTTTTCGAGCCATCTGTAGTAATTAACATTTACAAGTTTTGTACATTTGGATTAAAAATAAAATTTCTTTTTATAAGTGTCGAGTAAATTATATCATTACACTAAGGAATTATATTGTTACCTACAATGTATTAACCAAAGAACTAGAATGTATTATAAATGTTTTATTTTTTAATATATTAAAAACGCAAAATATTTTAAAGAATAAACTAACAAAAAGGTTTATTTGCATATAAATCTTTTATACACTATAATTCAACCAAATTTAATTTCGATCAAATTTAACCTGATTCAATAACATTATACTGCATGAAATTTTAATAATTTTGAATATTACAATTTTCATTTCTAACTATCTAGTAACTTGATGTAATTATATTTTCATATTGTTATTTAGATCTTTATATCTTTATACTGTGTTTGCTTCGTTTATAAAGAGTGGGACTCTAAATTTTAAGAAATTTAATCGGAGATTTTGTTAGAAATTAAAGGGCATGCATAATTTGCATGCGTAAAACAAATAAAAATGAACTAAAACGTACTGAATTAGTAAATAATTTTGTATTGTCTTGAATATCTCGTATACATCCAGAAATTAGTCTGATTTTTTTTCAATAAAATTTTTGATATCGTTTTTTTTCTACTTATGTAACAGGGAAAATACGCACTTTGATAATAAGTGAGGTTTCAGAATCATATAAAGCACAAAAATCTTTTTTCGGTATTCTTCAGTTTTATTTTATTTAATTTTGGTTGCAATTCTTCACTTCTTTTTTAATTAAACTTTATAAGTACATTTCCTGTTATAAAATGATTTCTGTCCCCTTAATAAGAAAATATAAAAATTTTACAATTGCCATACACTTCTTTTCAATTTCCATTTTCGGAATTAAATTTGATAGTTTCAAAAATTATTTCATTCGTAAACCAAAAATGTTCTGTTTCACGTATTTAGAATTTTGAAAACTTTAAATTTTAAATATTGAATTATAAGCGCTAACGAGAAAACATCAGAAAACTTTTTTTACTTCTGATCGTGTATGAAAATTGCTTTTTCAAATTATTTCTGAAATCATTTGTTTGTAACTTTATGTATATAATTATATTTTTTCCATTTGTTATGGTTAGGATGAGCAACGTAATTAGCATATGTAAATGAATGATACGACATTGCATTTTGGAATACTATTAAACTCGAAGCTTTTGTTTTTGGTTTTATCAATAACACAATTATTATTTCAGGAGAATCTTGCTTATTGTATAAATAACTCCATTAAACATAGGAAAGTTTTTAATTTAAGCAATATAACTCGCCACCCTTATTTTATAAAAAAGAGTATTATACATCATCGATCTGAGGTAAACGAAGATAGCTCCTTTGAGTTACTAATATTTTATTTAACATATTTACATTTATATACAAGTTGGTTTGATTTACAAGAAGCATCATCACAGCAGGTGATGAGAGAAATACTGACAGGCTGTCATGTGCGTGCTGGTATTCATACAATTCTAATATGATGACGTCAGAACACTTATTTCAGTTCACTTCAAAAATAAGTAAAAACACAATTGATTAAAGACAAACAGATAACAATATGAAATAAACTTGATTTTACGATGAGCGTCGAACCTATCACCACACAGTATCCCCCCAGTGACAAAGTCACGATACCAATAATGATTGTTTAAAAACAATCATAAAATACAAAGTAGTAAATTGAAATATATGTCTTAATTAGGAAAAAAAATTAACTTGGAAATTGGAATACAATTAATAGATACAAAATATTTAGATGCTTTTATATTCCATACTCTTTAACAAAATATTTTGGGAAATGCACACGGCGACCAGATTTTGTTACAATTGGCTTTTCTTCCTTTGTTGGAGATAATTGCTTTTCGACCATTGGAATTTTATTTATTTTTAATTTCTCAGAAATTTGAAAAGCTGGTTTAATTCTATCTATTGAGACAGTTATTTTCTTACCTTGAAAATCAATAATAAAGGTTTTTTCAGAACGTTCAATTACACGGTGTGGTCCGGTGTATGCAGGGGATAGTGGAGGACGAATTTTATCTACTTTTAAAAATATATGAGAACAAGATTTTAAATTAGGATTAATATAGAACTTATTTTTACTGTGTGCTGATGCTGGTACAGGACTTAATTTTCTCATTGCGGCCATTAATTTTGTGACATAATTTTCTGTTACTGGTGGAGATAAAGAATTTGCGTTTAAAAGATCCGAAGGTAGACGTAAGGAAGTACCATAAACAAGTTGTGCACAAGTTGCGTTAATATCAGCTTTTAAAGCTGTGCGAATACCTAATAAAACAATTGGTAAAATTTCGGTCCATTTATTATTTTCCTGTGCTATTATAGAACTTTTGAGTTGTCTATGAAATCGTTCTATCATTCCATTACTTTGCGCGTGATATGAAGTAGTATGGATGTGGTTACTGCCTAAGATATTAGTGAGATTTCGAAAAAGAGTTGATTCAAAATTTCGGCCTTGATCGGTAGTTATAGTAACGGGAGTGCCAAATCGAGAGATCCAACCGTGAATAAGTGCTTTTGCGGTGGTCTCGGCAGTCATATCCGTAGTAGGGATAACTTCTGGCCATCTCGTGAATCTATCTATTATTGTAAGGCAGTATTGCTTACCTTCAGAAATAGGAAGTGGGCCAATAAAATCCAGATGAATATGGGAAAATCTTGCGTCGGGTTGAGCAAATGTACTAAAAGGAGCTTTAGTGTGTTGAAAAACTTTAGCTCGCTGACATTTCTCACAAGAACGAACTTTATTTTTGATATCCACTTTCATGTTGGGCCACACAAATCGTTTAGAAATTAAATTTGTAGTTGAATATATTCCAGGATGAGAAAAATAATGTAAATTATCAAAGATAATTTGCCTGTATGATTTTGGAATAAAAGGTCTTGGATACTTAGTTGAAAAATCACATATTAAATTAACATCTTCCAAAGAAAAGTAATGTTTTTCTAATTTTAAAGATGAATTATTTGAATTTAATATTTCTTTTAATTCTGAATCTTTATTTTGTTCTTGTTCTAGTTTTTTAAAGTCTAGAAATGGAGGTTTTGAAATTGCATTTATTTCTATTCGCGATAGAGTATCAGCAACTGAATTAGATTTTCCTTTTACATGTTTAATATCAGTTGAAAATTGAGAAATATAATCAAGATATCTGAATTGGCGAGGGGAACATTTTTCAGGTTTTTGTTTAAACGCATATATTAGAGGTTTTTGGTCAGTAAAAATAGTAAAACTTCTACCTTCAAGCATGTGACGAAATTTTTTTATTGACGCGTATATTGCCAATAATTCGCGATCGTATGTTGACCAATTTTGCTGACTTTTATTTAATTTTGTTGAGAAAAATGCAATTGGTTCCCACTCATTATTTTGATATTGCATTAAAGAACTGCCGATTGCAAAATCAGACGCGTCAGTCCACAGACTTAAATTAGCACCAGGTATAGGATATTTTAATAGAGTTGCATCGGCTATTGCTTGTTTTGCATCAGAAAAAGATTTGTTTGAAGTATCGGTCCAAATTAACGGTAAATCAGATTTTTTTGATGATTTGTTAGATTTCTTAATATTTCGTTGTCCTTCTAAAAACTTGGTTAAGGGTGATAAAATATGAGCTGCATTAGGAATAAAGCGTCTATAAAAATTAAATAATCCTAGAAATCTACGTAATTGAGTAATCGTATTTGGTTTTGGAAAATTTAGAATTGCATTAACGCGATCACTTAAAGGTTCTATGCCTTTTTCGGAAATTTTAAAACCTAAAAATTGTAAACTATTCTGACCAAATAAGCATTTAGAGGGATTTATTGTTAAACCAAAATACTGCAGTCTATCAAAAAGTGATTTTAAATATTTTACATGCTCTTCGGGGGTTTCGGAAGCTATTAATATATCATCTATGAAAGCGTAAACGCCTTCCAAGCCTCTAGTTACTTCGTCAATAAAGCGTTGGAAAGTACTGGCTGCATTGCAAAGTCCGAATTGCATACGAGTACTTTCGAATAATCCAAAAGGAGTTATTATTGCAGTTTTATGTACATCTTCATGGGCTATAGGTATTTGATGGAAAGCTCGAATTAAATCAATGTGAGAAAATATTTTAGTTCCATGTAGTTCACTAGTAAAATCCATAATATTAGGAATTGGATATTTATCTTTAATAGTTTTTGAGCGTTTAAAGCTCGATAATCACCTACTGGACGCCAGTCCAAACTATTTTTCTTGGGAACTAAATGTAAAGGTGATGAAAAATTACTTTTGGATGGGCGCATGTGGCCTAAATCTAACATATGTTGAAATTCCATTTTTGCTATTTTTAGCCTATCAGGCGCTAGACGCCGAGGTTTAGCAAAAACTGGTGAACCAAAAGTTTCTATATGATGTACAACATTATGCTTAACAATTTGGTCTGAGCAAATAGGTTTCGTTATTTCAGGATATTCGTTTAACAATTTTTCATAATAATTTTCACCAAGAACAGTTTTAATTGAAATAATGTCAGAAGTTTTAAAAATACAATGAGAATTTAATTAGTAGTAATATCATTTAAGCAACGTTTTCTAATATTAGGTTTAAGATTAAAATAGTATAAAAAATCTGCATCTATAATATGATTAGTTATATCACAAATATAAAATGGAAAATTAAACTTTCGTCTAAGACCGAAATCTAAAGTTAACAATTTCTTACCGTATACTTTTATGATGGTATTGTTCGCAGCTTTAAAAGTCTGAATAGGAGAAAGAGTTTTTTCTTTTTTATTTGCTGGAATAATTGAGCAGTCACTTCCGGTATCCACTAGAAATTGTTTGTTGGATTGTCTGTCTCTAACAAAAAGGCGACAATTTGTTGGAGGCAAGATGTTAGTCGCATTCACTCTTGCCTTTCTTGGTTTTTCTGGTAGATGCAGGGTTTGACACACTTTCTAGCATCAGATTTGAATTTTCGATGATAGAAGCACATTTTGGAGTTTCGATGTGGAGATGAGGATTGGCTTTGATGATTACGAAACTGTGCATAATTCCGATTGCGAGACCTGCTGCGCGTCCGCAATGCTGCTACTTCCTTTCGTAGAGCTCTAACTTCTTCTAAAAGTTCAAAGGTGCATTGTTGGTTTGAAGAAACTTCGCTAACTTCACTTGAAGTTGACACTTCCATTACTTTATCAGCAATTTCTGCTGCTCTAGTTGAATTTAGTGAAGGGATTGCGGCCAATATCGACTGAACATGCTGCGGTAGCTGATTTAGAAATAGTTCCAAAAGTAGAGAATCTGAGATTTCGTGGGATTCAGCTCTTCTCTGCATAGTGCGCAAGAGTTCACTAGGCTTTCTATCTCCTAGTTGCTCTCCGGAGAGTAAACGTCGAATTTCCTGGGACTTTGTTTCCCCGCAGCGTGCAATAATTTCTTCTTTCAGCTTTTTGAAAGGATCCTCTGCGTCAGGAGTTATAATGACGTCCCTTACAACTGCGGCTACTTCAGGAGGTAGATGGGCGAGGCAGTAGTTAAACTTTGTTTTGCTTTCCGTAATCGGCTTCGGTGTCGCAAGCTGGAAAGTTGCTTCGACCATATGAAACCACAGGTGTGGATCAGAGATATTGAAGATGGGAATTTTTACTGCAGACGATTCCGCCATAGTTGCAGTTTCCTATTAATTCGATGATGAAAAATGAAAGTTGCTTGTATCGTCAGACATCCGGGTCACCATTGAGGTAAACGAAGATAGCTCCTTTGAGTTACTAATATTTTATTTAACATATTTACATTTATATACAAGTTGGTTTGATTTACAAGAAGCATCATCACAGCAGGTGATGAGAGAAATACTGACAGGCTGTCATGTGCGTGCTGGTATTCATACAATTCTAATATGATGACGTCAGAACACTTATTTCAGTTCACTTCAAAAATAAGTAAAAACACAATTGATTAAAGACAAACAGATAACAATATGAAATAAACTTGATTTTACGATGAGCGTCGAACCTATCACCACAGATCCTTTTAAATTTTATTTATTAAGAACTGAGTTTTGAATGGAAGTAAAATCATGTTTTTACATTAAAGGCATTGACTTCCCTCAAAATAAACATTATGTCTACACGTGATAAATAATGCTTAATGTATAGCAATATACCCAGCATTTAACATAAGAATGCAATAACAGATCACTTCTCCTTTATTGTTTTTTTACTCAAATTTTATTTACAGCAACTGTTAAAATTTACGATTATTACTTTAGTAAGATGTTGCTTGCTATTAAAGTAAACATAAGAAACAAATGTAATTGGTTAATGCTAAATTTGAAGCAAGATTTCCTGAAAGTTTTGATTTAACAAAACTATGCAATGAAAAATAACTTCTATTTTTAGATTTTATTTATTTAAGTTTTATTTGCTTAATTATTTTTAATTACATCAATAATTTCTTTAGTAATACATTGCTTGCTATCTAATTAAAAACTATAATCATCTGCAATGAGTAATGTCAAATTTGACGCAATATACGAAGAGACACTTTATTTAACAAAATAATGAAACGAAAGATCACTTTTTCTTTTCAAGATTTATTTACTTCAGGTCTTCTTTTCCCCTCCTCCCCTACAAAATCGGGGAAATAAAATAGGGTTAACTGAAAGGTCTCTATAACTTTTTTTTGCGGGTTTTTACTTCTTTTATCTCGCATTTCTCGGTATGACGGTGAATTCAAAAATAAATATCACATAAACTCTTAGCTAAGTCTGAATTTTTGATCTATAAGAATTCGAACTGGTTTTGAAAGCTGGATTTAAAATCTACTTAAATCTTCAATCCATTTAAATCTACTATAGTAATTTGATCCAGAAATTCTTACAGTTGTTAGCTATAAACAACTTTACAAACTGAACTGAAACAACTGAATAAAGAAACAAGTTTCTTCAATGCAATTTTGAAAAAAATATTTAGTCCTATTGCATAAAAAACTGTCCCTATTTAATGATTAAAATTGCTTCAACCTATTTATCTGATTAAAAACTTACAAAGTTAAATGAATAAAAGTATAAGCAATGAATATAATATTTTTAAACCGCACCAACTACGAAAATTACCTATAATTACAATAAGGGAATAAAAATGAAGTAAATAAAAATATTAAAACATCATTTTTGGTTAACGAATCACGAAATTACAATTAAAATCAGCATACATGCCATTGGAAGAGTACTTTTACAGCATGAGATGAATAAATATTTACACGAAAAATTTATGGGGATTAAAATCTTATTTTAATAGAAACAGGATGCTAAAACAGCTTTGGGGCTTTTTAGTGTTATTGCAAGCAAACATGTTCAACAAGTTTATTTGGTTCAAAAGTTTTCAAAGCTAAATGAATAAAAGCATACACTTTCATCCGGGGGAAATACTAAAACCCTCAATAACTATTATGAAGGAAGAAGTATGAAGTAAATAAAAATGTTAAAACATTAATTATATTTGGTAATTAAATCACGAAATTGTAATTAAAATCAGTGCATTTACCATAAAAATTGTACTTTTATGACACTGCGTTTGTAAATTTGACTTTGAAAAATTTATGAATTATCTCAATCGAAAGTGAAGTAAAAATACCTTTGAAGACGTTGCTGAGAGATACATAATTTCAGAAAAAATAATTTCGGTAGATTTTAAGTGAACAACTTTTATTTTTTAAGAAATTGCATTTTTTTCAACAATTCTTGAGAGAATAAATTCTTAATAGACGGTTGGTAATCGAAGGGACAGGCATGTATTCCTTTAAAATTATTGCTATTATAATACTCTCACCAATTCATACCTTGCAATTGCATACCTTGCAATCAAACAATTGCATACCTTACAATTCAAAATTTTTTTCGATTTTTAAAAAATAAAACAATATAAAGTAATTAATATCGTCTCGAACTTATTTTTGCATGTAATTAATTTCGGATAAATGGATTTTATAATTGGGTGCAAATTGATTTCGGATAAATGGATTTTATAATTGAGTGCAAAAATGTTTTTATTCACTTAAAAATTACTCGAAATATAGCGTATATGCAAAAAATAAAATTCGCATTGAGGGGTCCAAACTTTGGACCGCTATCCAGACAACTATTAGAGTCATATTTTCCAAATTGCCGTTGCCCCCTCTATTTTTGGAGTCAGAAATTCAGATCCATAAAAAAGAGCATGTTCATTCAGAAAAAAGTATGTTTTTGTGCCTGATATCGTAACGTAAAATATCGTCTGCACTGATTACCTTTATTTCATAACCGTCGTTGAACGGCTGACCCAATATTGTGCTTATGACTAATAATGCTCAACTCTGCAGCCTTGTAATTTTAAATCCAGCAAAGAAGACAAAGGAACTCCTGCATCGAGTATTGGGAGAAATTTGCCTTTATGGAGGACTTTTTGATGGAATTAATCAGCATTCGCTTGGCATGGAGAGGAAAACCACATAAACCTCCCAAGTTCAGCCCAACGGCAAGGGGACTCTAACTCATTATCAGTCTACCACTGAGGTTATTTTAAGTCAACACTGTGGTTGCTGCAAGTCGGGTGCGGAATTCGTATCGAACAGCCATCACTGGGATTCGAACCCGGTTCGCGGCGAATTTGTAGTTACCTCCTCGAACCATTAAGACTGAATCCTAGAACATGATCCAATCATTAGATAAAAAGCACTTTTTTCAAGCACTGAACATTCTGAGACTACTGCTAATCATTTCAATCAGATTCCATTATTTAAATGATATTCTAAATAAATAAATAAATTCAAATATCTAAATATATTGTAATTTTTAATGTTTGAATTATGTTTGGCTGCACACCATACAAAACATAGAATCATATTTATGATGTTTGAATATTATTGTTATAAAACATGATTTGCTATAATTATGTATAAAGCAGAATATACAAAAATATTTATTTTCAAAGTATTTACACTTAAAAACTGCTTTTCTTTTAATTTTCCAAACTATATTACTCAGTGTATCAGTACATATGATTAAAATATACTCTCCTTTTGTCAAAATATATTCAGAGCTTGTACTTAAAAATGATTTCAACTCTCGCACAGCTGAGAATGTTTACATTTCTTTTTCTCCTATTATTCCGCTTTCGCTAATAGCATACATTTGCATGGTGATGCGAGTCCTTAATGATAACGGTTGTTGGAAAATTCCATTTCAGTCCGAGGAAAGCTAGATGAGGCTTGTTTTTCTATTCCTAGTACCTCAAGTACAATTTATGGAGCTCGCATTAAAGTGAAATTAGCTCAAAAATATGCGAAAAATTACATAATTTATTTTTTACGCTTCTAAAAAGTTTTCCATGCGTTTCTACACGCATTTAACAAAAAAATTCCTCTAGCACTTAGTTTTCGCAAAACAAAATTAAACTTTATAGCGAAATTGCAGATAAGATAAATTCATAATAGCTATGAGATTTCGTATACATAATTTACACTAAAATTAAAACTGATATAAAGATTTATTCATGTAATCTTGTGGCAGAAAGATTCCTAAGTAATAATAATTTTAATATTATGAATATTTTAAAATCATTGATATCGTATAATTACTGCAAATGTATTAATTTAAAAAGGTGAATAAGTATAAAGAAACATATTTAATAAAATTTTATGCATGCAAATTGTAATCAGTAATTATTATTGTAAAAGTAACAATTATCTAATAAGAAATAATATTGAACAAGCTCTTCACTTTTATAGTTTATTGCCGTTTGAAAGTAAAAACAGTTTGACACATTATATAAGTTCATCATTATGTACGTTCATCAGTATATCAGCATATAAGTGCCCAAAATATTTATCGTGACAAGCGTTTGTAAAATAGTTACAATTTTGAATTGTAATAAAATCGATTATTTAAAAGTAATTAAGTGAAAACAAATTATTAAATATGATTAACTGAATCTTTACAC
Source organism: Parasteatoda tepidariorum (assembly GCF_982258835.1). Lineage (NCBI taxonomy): Eukaryota > Metazoa > Arthropoda > Arachnida > Araneae > Theridiidae > Parasteatoda > Parasteatoda tepidariorum. The sequence goes on along the minus strand of NC_141764.1, from coordinate 57,472,591 downwards.
ACATTTATAATTTAGATTTAAAAATGCATACAAAATAAAAATAAGCTAAATGACACTGAATATAATATTTTCATTTTATTTTGATGGAATGAACTTACAAAACAAATTTCCCTTAATCTGATATAATAAAGCCACTGGGAAGGGCAAAAAATAACAAAAACTTGATAATTTGTTTAGCTTTATTACTCGTAATTAGGACGGTATTTGTCTTTTAGTTTTGTGTATGACTTTGTCGCAATGATTAACACTGATTTATTGATTATTTACTTTTTGCCACCTATTCGAAAAACGGATATTCAGCCATTATATAATCTAAAACTTTTCAGCTTCGAATTTTTGTTATACACTTTAATATTGCATAAAATGCTGACTATAGTCATAAACATTCTACTAGCTCTTAAAGAGTAATCAGAACTTTCTTTTAAGTAAATTAGAACTAAAGGATATTAGTAAATTTGAGTTAGTGTGACAAAATGCAATAAAGCATTTTATAACTCAAAGGATTTTATTATACATAGTTACATTGTATCAAATGCCAACCAGTGTTTTGAACGTTTTGTTTAGTTACGAAATGTTCTTCTGAAAAATTTGAGTAGAATAGACAATGCAATAACGGATAGAAGGATAAAGATTTATAGAACTTTCATGCAGAAAAGCTCAGTTAAACAAAAACCTTTTAAGTCTAAATTTCCCACAGGCATATTTGAACAAAACAGTGTCTCCATCTATTCTTGTTACAAAGACGCAAGAGGAAGTTTATAAAACTTAAAGAGAGTTTATACCACCCGAAAGTTAAATGGTTCCAGATAAACTTTAGAATTTTCGGAAGAACAAATATTTTACAGCATATATAAATTTTTTATTTTTTATTTTATCAAAAAGTTATTTTGAGTTAAACGCAAATGTAACAAAATAGTATTTTTAAATGCGTTTCTTTGAAATAATATTTAGCACCTCAATTTTAAACTTAATAAATAAAATGCTTTAAACAATTTAATCATAAAAGTGACTTTTTGCCCCATTACAAGTTATAAAAAATTAAATTTTGTACATTACAATCCTAGTTTTTTCAATAAGTTATGATCAAAATACTTTTATTTTATAAATGTGATTTTTTGTTATCATTTTTAAGTAATATGTAAACAAAAAATTGCATACTTGAAATATTGGGATAACCTTTTTTCATAGCAGACTTTATTGCCCACTATTTCAAATTATAAAGTATGACTTACCCAATTTTTGTTTAAGCAATTTTCGATTATAACTGATGTAAAAGTAGGCCCAAGTGGTACGTGGTACAACGATTGAAATAACTTAGCTATTTCAAAAAAGCTTTTTCTTTTTAAAAATACATTTTTGTTAAGATATTCAACTTCTAAAAGCAAATAATTAAAAGTTCTTATATATAGGGGAGAGTCGGGTAGTCCCGAAAACTTAAGAAGCATTGCTTATATTTCTGTATAATACTGAGTAATAATCAACATTTTTGTATGTTTCTATTGTTTAATCATCTAATTAAATACTGCAAAAAGAATGAACCAAAAAAAGATTAGTTTAACTTAGAAAAATAGAAATTTAAAAAAACATGTTTTTCAGCTCTTTTCAAAATGTATCGGGTAGCCCCGCCCAGTTACAAAAATTATGTTTTTTAAATGTTTTTTCAGAAGTAAATGAAAATGACCAATGTATTGACAATAGATAAACCACATTTATCATTTTTATCACAAAATTATTTTATTTATTACATATTTATATACTTTTAGTGAATTCCATCATTTAATAACAACAAATGTCATACTTAATGTCATACATATATTTGTTGTTAAAAATGCATATAATATTCAAATTAGAAGCAATAAAATAATAATCTTTGCAACCGTACATTTATTGTCGAGATAAAATTGGGTGATGCCACCCGACATTCATGGGAGCGGGGCTACCCGAAATCAAATGTTTTAGAAAAATTTGTAATTATTCGAACAATTTTTCACACATAAACTTCTTTCTTCGTGCAAATTAAACTTAAGACTACATACTTTAATGCTGTTTGTATAGAAAAATTAATTTGTTTAGTATTAAGATGAAGTTTAATCGAAACATTCAGCCAAATTTTCTTAATTTCATGACTACTGTATTCAAAATATTCTATACATATGAAATTGACAGAGGGCGGAGGTACCCGACACTGCCCTATATATATATATATATGTTCAAAATGAGGAATAAAACAAAGAAAAATAATAGACATATGACAAAAAAGGGGGGGGAGGGAATAATAAGTAAAAAAAATAACAAACAACAGTTTAAGAAAAAAAAGAAAAAGAAAAAAAAAGGATGAAATTTTATTTAAAAAACCGGAAATAAAACCGGAGAAAAAGATATAATCTTTTCTTCAGCCCACACGATTATATCCGCAAAACAGAGTGCTTTCTGATATTGTATCAATAAAGCCGAAGAACTTATTGAAACTTACTGTTTTTCTTAACTTTCTTCGTGTTTTCTTGTATTTATATATATATATATATATATATATATATATATATATATATATATATATATATATATATATATATACAATACCACTCAAAAGTATCAGTACGCCTAGAAACTTATAAAAAAATGGCAAAATTCAAAGTGTCGTAACTTCTTTAAAAATGATCAAAAATGATTCTGCTTTATCTCATTTTGAAGCATAAAATCTCTACTTTTATGTACTCTAATTGTTTTTAATTAACATATTTTTCAACTGTGTACAATTACTCTCGAAACAATCATAGAAAATTGTATAAATTTTTTGTGAAGTTTGACGCGATGTACGGGCACAAAGGAGTTAGATATTGTTAAATTTTATTATACCATTGAAAAATTTGGATTTTTAGCTTTCATCAAGAAAAAAAAATTCTAGAAAAACATGTTTTTTGACAAAGTTATTGTCAAAAAAAAAATTTTTTTTTTCCAGAATTTAATGATTTTTCAACAATTATAATGAATTTTAGTGTAATTATAATATGATATGAAATTTTTTTAATTAAAATAAATTAAAATTTAATATTTCTCGATAATATTATTTCATAATTTATTATAACAATTGTAACTTTTTTTTTTGGAAAATATAATAATGAAATAAGAATCAACGTACAATGTACATACATGTACATACAATGTACATACAACGTACAATGCACATACATTTTTGCTTTCAAATTTTTTCTGAGAAAAATATGAAAAAATAAATTTCAAAATATTAAATTGTAAACGTTGATTCTTATTTCATTATTACATTTTCCAAAAAAAAAAGTTTAAATTGTTATAATAAATTATGAAATAATATTATCGAGAAATATTAAATTTTAATTTATTTTAATTGAAAAATTTTCATATATTATTATTACACTAAAATTCATTATAATTGCTGAAAAATCATTATATTCTGAAAAAAAACCCTTTTTTTTTTAATTTGACAATAACTTTGTCAAAAAACATGTTTTTTGGAATTTTGTTTTAAATGAAAGCTAAAAGTCCAAATTTTTTAATGGTATAGTAAAAATTAACAATATCTAGCCCCTTTGTGCCCGTACATCGCGTCAAACTTCACAAAAAATTAATAAAATTTTCTATGATTGTTTAGAGTGTAATTGTACATAGTTGCAAAATATATTAATTTAAAACAATTAAAATACATAAAAGTAGAGATTTTAAGTTTCAAAATGAGCTAAAGTAGAAGCATTTTTGATCATTTTTAAAGAAGTTATGACACTTTGAATTTTGCCAGTTTTTTATAAGTTTCTAGGTGTACTGATACTTTTGAGCGGTACTGTATATATATATATATATATATATATATATATATATGTATGTATATATATATATATATATATATATATATATATATATATATATATATATATATATATATATATATATATATATATATATATATATATATATATATATATATATATATATATATATATATATATATATATATATACTCAAGAGCAATCAACTCTCCTGGATAACGTGGAAGGCACGTGATCAGGTGGAAGTGGTATTTAACTGTTGCTGGAGAGTTTGAGACTCATTCCTTTACTTACCTTCTGTGTGTGATGGGAAAGGCTGTGGATCTAACAGACTTTGATAGAGGGCAGATTGTAATGGCTCGAAGCCTCGGAACAAGTATTTCCGAAACTGCAAGACTCGTGGATTGTTCGCGATCTACAGTTGTTAGTACTTATGCAAAGTGGATGAATGTTGATGAAACCAGCAGTAGACGACATGGTGTTAGACGTCCACACGCCATCAAAGAAAAAGGTCATTGAAGATTGTCTCGCTTGGTGAAGCAAAATCGGAGCCAGACAGTGGTGTACTGATAAAAGTTCATTTACAGTTTCTTTTTTTGAATTTATTTTTGTGCCAATAGGTGGCAGCATGAGTCTTAAAACTTATATTATTGACAGTGAAAATAAACCTTTTTTCTGAACTTTTAATTATTTTATATAAATCTAATAATTAAGTTTTATTGTTAAATGTTATAATTTTAACTAAGAATAGATATAATATAAACCTTTAATTTTATATATTTCACTTTTGGTCGTAAATTTAATTTGTACTATTTGAATACTGTATGGTGGCAACACACTGGGTTGGATGATGAAATTGATTTTTTCAAAGGAACTCTGTTGATGTTCACGAGCTGAGGAGGTGGTTGAAAAGCTCCTGGAAAAATGTTGATTATCCCAATGCGTTGATAAACTCTTTTTTAGAGTAGTGAAATCCGTTGCCTCATTGTAAGGCATATTGGCTTGTTATGTGAGTGAATAAAATAACCAGGATGTATGCCACATGAGTTAGTGCTGGTGAGAAAAAACTCACGTGTAGTAGCCACACGTGGCCTGGCATTATAGTGGTAGTTTTTCATCTACCAAACCTAATGGCTAAGAGTTAATGAGGTGATATGATAAGTGCATAATCTCCAAGCAGTAATGTTAGTATGGTATGGTAACTTATATAAGGGGCAAGATGTTAGCCCGTGGTAATCACTGATGTGCAGTTTTCCTGTTTGATGCTAGTCCACTCGGACAACTTTTTTCATATGTATTCGTAATGAATGTGTTATTTTTCGTAATTTTAAAAAATGTTTTTTACTCAAGTCCCTTAAGGACTTAATCCTTTTTTTGATTTAATTTAATAAACCTAGTTATTTAATCTAATACCTTAGATAGTATTTATTTTCTTGTTGTGTGATGAGGGGGTTATTTTTTACTTTGCAGATAAACAGGTAAGGTATCCCATGCTGGAAAATCGGGGGATCATTAATAATTAACTTAGGTAAGGAAAGAAATACACAACGCGATGTTTAAATTTAGGGGAATAACTATAGGGGAGAGTGGGGTCAATTGTAACATTTTTTACTCAACTATTTTTAACTAACAAAAAATCCAATATATTATCAGTATTAATTGACAGACGAGTAAAGTAGACTATTCTCTACTAGAAAAAAAAATAAATACCTTATTTTAAATGTTATTATATTAGTAATTAACAATTTTCGACAGTCGTGCACTTGTTACAATTGTCCCCACTTACGGGGTCAATTGTAACAGTTCATAAATTCAACTAAAACATAGTTAATTATACATATTATCATAGTTGTGATATATATTTTTTATTGATCAAAATAGTAGTGATATTTTAGGAGTAAAAATAATAATGAGCAGAGACCTAAAGGGTTAAACTTTTAACTTTAAGGGGTTAAAAATTTTAATTTGTGCTGTAAAAGGTGACAAATAAAATAATGCACATGCAACATTATATAAATGATATAGGAAACTATTGGTGGTTCTTAAAGAGTTAAGTAATTGTTTGTAAGCATAAGAATATTTATTTTCAGCTGTTACAATCGTCCCTTTACTTATTGTTACAATTGTCCCCAAGACGCCATTTCAGCTTCATTTGTTAAAAACAATGCTAGTTAATTAACTAAACTAATCTTTTTTTCTGAAATGTTAATTAAGGTGTCCACTTACATATTCGGTTAATAATTTTTATTTATTTAAACAAAATTACTTTTTTACAATATAATATTCTAATACCAAAAAAATTACTTACGTAGCGTGAAAATATCTTTTGTGATGTAACTCTTTCAAAAGTACCTAGAAATGGTTGCCAGCAGGGGTGTACATGTAGATTTATTAAATACATCTTGTGCGCCACCTAAGAACCAAATCTAAAACCCGACACTCGAAATTTTTGCTCTGTTACAATCGTACCCTGTTACAATTGACCCCACTCTCCCCTACTAAACGGTACAGTGGCTCAGCTGACAGCCCATTTCAATGCTGGGTTAAGTGGAATACTATCAGAGCACACTGTTCAGAGGACACTCTTGGATATGGTGCTACGCACAAACGTCCCACTCGGGTGCCTTTGCTGACCAAGTGTCATCGCCAACTACTGGGAACAGGAACATCGTGACTGGTCCATGGATCAGTGGGAGAGAGTTGCCGGGTCAGATGAATCACGGTTTGTCATTCATCACGCCGATGGCCGTGTCAAGATACGCCATCTTGCAGACGAACAGTTGCTCCCTCAATGTACAGTAGGTCCTACACTGGCCGAGGGTGGCGGTATGCTTTGGGGAACGTTCTCTTAGGTGTCTCTAGGACCCGTGGTTGTGGTAGAGCAGACCATTAATGCTACAAGGCAACTGAACATGATTGCGGACCAGTTCACCCTTACATAACCTCCGTTTTTCTAGCTGGAAATGGAATTTTTTAGCGGGACCTCGCCCCGTGTCACAAGACTCAAATTGTGTTGGAGTGGTTCCAGGAACATGACGCTGAATTCCAGTTAACGTCCTGCCCGCCTAACTCACCGGATCTCAATCCGATTGAACACATTTGGAATATCATGGAACGGAAGCTCAGAGTTCAAAGAGCACTAAGTCGCAATATCTCGATTTAGCGTGACAGTTGCTTAAACATCTGGTACAATCTGTCCCCGGCCATCTACCAAGGATTTGTGGCATCCATGCCATGGCGGGCTGCAGATGTTTTTGCAGGCTAAAGGTGGGTCAACTCGTCATTAAGAGGTGGTCCTAATGTTTTGGCTCCTGAGTGTATTTATATATATATATATATATATATATATATATATATATATATATATATATATATATATATATATATATATATATATATATATATATATATATATATATATATATATTAATTTAATAATCTCCTTCTAATTAGTATTAAATAATAGATCAGACTCTATAGTTGATTTTTATATTATGTTTTAAAAATTATCAATCTTATCAAACAGACTCAAGAAATTTCTAGAAATGATATAATATATTATTTTGAAAATTTTTCTTCTTTTTCCTTTATTGTTTTCTAAAGTAATAATAAAATTAAATTTTAGTATATTCTCGTTTTAAATATAAAATAATAATCTTGAAAGCTTCCGATAATTTTCAAAATATCAATTCTGATATAAACCTATTATTTGAGAAAAAAAATATTTGATGTTTTTTTTTTTATCAATCTGATATCCGAAAGGTGTCTCAAGAGATATTTTCCATTAATGGTTAAAAGTTGTAAGAACATAATGATGGAATCTAGTTTCTAAAACGAAACTTTTCACTCTCTTTTGGAAGTAAGGGTAAAATTGATTGAAATCGATTTCAAACACTTCTTTCATTAAATTCTAACCAATAGAACTTCTATTATTGATATAAGCTGTTTATTACATGAAGGCGAAGTTTCCGGAACACTTCTTTGTTAGAAACTTTATTGTATTTTATTAAACCATTCTAGCTGCAAAACAATATTTTCAATTTTTTCAGTTGGTAATAGTTAGAAACAATTTAAAAAGTATAAATTGGCGCTGTAGTTCATTTGCAGTTTACTGAACTTACTTTTAACTTTACTTTTAGAAATGTTCGGGAATATTGACCCTATCATCGTACCAATTTTTCTCAACATTGCAACAGAGGACCCATGGTCAATTAAAATCAATTCTCAATTATAGTCAATTTTAAAACAAAAACCGTTTAGTTGCATTTTTGATACTTACTTTATTTTTTGGTGGCTCAGAGGAGGTGCTCTAAGTTTGAATTCCATTAGTTGCTGGTTGTTACAAATTCTGATCCCGGCTAGCATTGACCACAGCGCTGACGTAAAATATTCTCAGTGGTTGTCGGATGAGAGGTTACAATCTCCTTGCCATCGGGCTGACTATGGGAGATTTTTGTGATGTCCCTTTCCATTTAACACAAATGCGTGTTAGTTTCATCAAAAGTTTCTCCATGATGGCTAGTTTTTCCCACTGCTAGATCCAGGATTTCTCTTGTTTTCTAAGTTAAAGGCTATGAAGTTTCAAAGGCTATGATTTTGAAAAATGATAGTAATGAACTCGGAATCAGGTCGGTAATTCAACGCAGGATATTAGATAAATTATAAATATTACAAATATTATTACAATGGCAAGTTGAACCAAATTATTGTTATTCTTGAATCCGCCTCATAATTAGAATTTGCACTGTTGAGAAAAGTAATTATAAACTATTAGAATACAGTAAAATTTATCGGATTTCTGTTACTTGGTGAACGTCAGAAGCTCAGTAATTTATACGGAAACTCCTTGGCAATGGCTTTTAGTAAAATTGATAATAAAATAAGGATTTTATTACCAAACTGTTTGGCAGCTAATATAGTAAAATTAGGTAATTATGTCATGATATCTTAGAGTATGGCATAAAAACCATTTATTTGGTTAAATTTACCTTTCACAATTCTGTGTTTTAAATGAATGTGTGGTAATAAGAACTATAATTTTGAAAATTAGAACCTCCTGTAAACCGTTACCTTACAAACGGAGAAATTACTAAAACCAAATAAATGGCATAAATACCATATATTTTTGTTTTGCTACTATAATTATGTTGCTCTTTTGTACCTGAGATGTTATTAGCACAAAAGTACGTTAATTTTAACTAATTTTTAATCCATATGACTATAATTAATAGAGGATTTTAATCGATTTTTTTTCATTATCAAAAAAATGCATGTACAACCGTTTTAAATCGCGCGTTTTCTCTTTTTACTTCCAATTCTTTTAATCCGAGAATAACTTTTTTTGATAATCTGATTAACTAAAAATTAAGTGCTTTATTTGTTCACCTACTGTGTGTTGTTCACCCACTGTATAAGAAAAAAAAAACAAGTGATTAATTAAATGCAGATAAAGGTTGTTGGAATGAGTCATCAGAAAGTCTGGAGTAAGGTTCATCAGTTATTAAAAACTCTGTTCAAGTGCTAACAGAGGCAAAGATACCAAGTGGATGCATTTGAATATTGGCTAAACTAGTGGGCCTCTTTAATAATATGGCAAAAAAACTGAATAAGTGCCTGCTATTAAAATTCCTGACTCATCAACCCATCTTTTGATTGGGGATTATAAATTTGAAGCAGCTACGGTTATCAGGGATCATTGTTCAAATAAATGCCTGGAATAAAGCGACTGATAGTTAAAAATATAAAGTTATAAAGCTAATAAAGCTTCTATGGCTTAAGGCAATTTTTCCATCTGATTTTTTATCTTGACAATCGAAGTTACTGCTACGTATGTCACTCATCCGGGGTTCTTACCAACATACATAAAATGTTAAAGGACCCAGATATGGTCCCTTACGTAAATGTAAGTCGTCCAAACTGGAAAGTGTACGTTATCCATGTGAAGGACACTAATGTTATAAAATAAATTTTATCAGCTTAAACAATTAATACGAAATTAAAGACGTAAACTTAAATTTAGATGGATAGTTGCAGTGGAAGATGACAGTTTTATCTCCTAAGCTAAAATTTGGCTGCCTCTATGCAGGACTGGAAGCACCTGCTTTAGAAAATTGAGCCCACCCTTGGCAGTCGTGTCATGATTGTTCGCGCTATTATTTAGTGAGTAAAATGTTTTATTCGGAGAAAAAATTGTAAAGTAATTTCCAGATTTTAATTTTTAATTTGATAAACAGGGGCCATAAAGTATTAAAATTTATATTGAGAAACAATTTTTTTTTTGGCTTATAACATGCTTCCAAATTATAGAATTAGCATATATTATTATTCTTGTTTTACATAACAAAAACGTTTCATGCAAATATTTAAGTAGATAAGTTCTATCTAGATTTAATCTACCGTAAAGTTAAATAATTAGATGCCTAGGTTGTAGGAGTGACCTTTAAAATGAAAAGTTTAATTTCATTTTATGTAGCTTCTAAGGCGTAATGAACCGTCTTTTACCTCCTACTTAATGAAACTGTGTTCCAAAGTAATTTGTCGGGTCTAAATGAGAAGCAATATAAATGCAAAACAGATATAGAAATTCTTGAAGCTAATGGTAAAGCACTTATAGGTTGGTCTTTGCAACGTCAGTGAATAATTCAATTTAGCTAACGCATAAATAAAAATTTTATGACAGAAATTATGTATTTCACGCGATTTACTTAAAATTTCGTTACAGTTAACTTAATCGTTGAAGTAAATCCTGAGAAATGTTAACATTTATAAGAAACAAATCAAATAGTCTCAAAGTGTATTATAAGTTTTGATAAAACGTGCAATGATCATAATAATGATTTTCAAGTTCACTGTAGAGTCCAAAACGCCTATTTATTAGTAGTAAAACACCAGACATTCGGGACTGTGAAGCCAATGTTCAAAAATTGCAAGATTTTCACGACTTCAACTCATGTAAAGACTTTATGTTAAAGACGTAAAGTCGTTAAGTTAGTTAAAATATTTAAAGTTGGGACATGTAGATTTTATTGTCGAAAAAAATGCTTTTTATGAAAACGTTTCAGAATATTTATAATTATGTGAACAAAATATTACTCGAAAAAATATTAAGTCAACAATTGCTAATAATATACTTGATCACATTTAAGCATTTTTGAGCCAATATTTAATCGAACTTAATAAAAATAAATTAGAAAACAATTGAACAATTTAAAAGTTAGGATTACTAAATGAAATAGTAGTAAGCATTATATTAATTCATAAATTTGTAGTAGTTTCCTACTACAGAAATATTCATTAATCAATTTTTTTTTCTTTTTGTCATACAACGTGAATATATGTCCAAGTGAGCGTTTGATATTTTGATACATAAATAATTTTATATATATATATATATATATATATATATATATATATATAAGTTAAAAATGAAGAATAAAACAAAGAAAAATAATAGACATATGAAAAAAAGGGGGTGGGAAATAATAAGTAAAAAAATAACAAACAACATTTTATTTAAAAAAAAAAAAATGAATTGTTAATAAAAAAAACCGGAAAAAAAAGATATAATCTTTTCTTCAGCCCACACGATTATATCCGCAAAACAGAGTGCTTTCTGATATTGTATCAATAAAGCCAAAGCAAAATTTATTAATACAATAGTGTGAGGAGCACTCAAAAAAAATTTATAAAATAACTACATAAAAATAGATCATAAAAAGTAAAAATAACATGTAAAAACAGATCATAAAATAAAATAAAAAACATTAAAAAGGGGGGACTATGAACCGAGTAGCAAAATCATAACAACTTACATGGACAGATTTTTTTACTTTTTATGATCTATTTTTATGTAGTTATTTTATAAATTTTTTTTGAGTGCTCCTCACACTATTGTATTAATAAATTTTGCTTTGGCTTTATTGATACAATATCAGAAAGCACTCTGTTTTGCGGATATAATCGTGTGGGCTGAAGAAAAGATTATATCTTTTTTTTTCCGGCTTTTTTTCCGGTTATTTTTATTAACAATTCATTTTTTTTTTTTTTTAAATAAAATGTTTTAATAAATGTTTAATAAATTTTTTTAAATAAATGTTTTTTGGTCGCCATGAAGAGAAATATATATATATATATATATATATATATATATATATATATATATATATATATATATGTATATATATAAGCTAAAAATGAAGAATGAAACGAAGAAAAATTATAGACAAATGAAAAAAAAAGGGGGGGGGGATAATAAGTAAAATTGATTTGTTAGTTACCTAGGATGATCCCAAAATGGATGTGCGCAAGGTAATATTATACTGGATAATTTTAAAAATTGACCATAAATAATTTTAGAAAATAGATGTTTATTTAAGAAAAAATATAAAGTAGAAAAGAGAAACATAAATTGCCTGTTTCGCCAATAAATTTAGCCACGGATTTGCACGAAATGGATAAGCACATGGAAAAATTATATAAATTATCAATGAAAAAATTTTTAATAGACAATTTTAACACGGATTTGCCCGAAATGGATTGGCGCATGGAAAAATTGACAAATAAAAGAATTTTAGTAGATAATTTTAGCCACTGTTTTACGGATATAATCGTGATGGCTGATGAAAAGATTTTATCTTTCTTTTTTTTTCCGTTTTTTTTCCTGTTTTTTAAATAAAATTTCTCATTTTTTTTTTAAACTGTTGTTTGTTATTTTTTTTCACTTATTATTCCCCCCCCCCCTTTTTATTTCATTTGTCTATAGTTTTTCTTTGTTTTATTCTTCATTCTGAACTTATCTAATGGGTTCTGTTTACTTGCAGCTTAAACGCAATAAATGAAACTTCTTGCTTTTCTTAACTTTCTTCATGTTTTCTTGTATTTATTTATATATATATATATATATATATATATATATATATATATATTTATATGATTATTTATTCCTTCTTCTACTATTATTTTACAATACAATGTGTAACTTTAAATGCATTTTCCTGAAATGCTTCTAATGTGTCCTCAAAATTTGAAAAAATAATTTATACATATTTTTTTGAGTTGCATTATTATTTTAATTTATTCGTAATATTACTTTAATTCATTATTAGTATTAATTTTCTTATGCCTGTACCATAAAATAATATTGAAATCAATAGATTTTTTAGTAAAAGCAGAGATTGAATCATCGAAATTCTATAAAGATAATCGGATAATGCAGTGAATACAACATAAGTTCTTACGCAGTATAAATTTTTACACAATGTACAACTCACACTACGCTAAGTTTTGATGAAGACTTTCAGACGTATGTTTTTATTTATTCATTTTGCGTGTGTATTAACACTAGGACGACAGGCAGTTTCCCGATCTAGAATGACCTTAACTCCAGTAATGAGTATTTGATTTTCAATTCATTATAATTATAGAATGACAAGCTGACCCGGCAAACGTTGTTTCGCCATATGAATTATTTCTAGAGTATGAAAATATATCTTATTTATTGTAAGTGTGTGCGCATGTGGTATATGAGGGGAAGGGGCATGGAGCGCTGCGAACGATGACGGAATGTGAAAATAACAACACACCAAATAATAGGTTTTTTTTTATTTATTGTAATTTCCTTTTTCTTAAATTATGTATACAACGAATTCTGAAAATATTAGTCAACAATATTAATCTCTTAGTGAAATTGAGTGAACAGAATTTTTTGTCATGCCATCTTTAGCAAACACAAATAAACTGGATGGTTTGCCCACTCGAGAGCATGCCACGTGTAATTGTCCGTGTGAAAACCATGGTGTGCTCAAATCTAAGACACAAACAGACATTGTTTGGCCTTGTCATTGCAAATGCCAATCTAATGGGGAACTGAATGCGTTTAAATTGAATTAGCACATCTGTGGGTATAATAGGGATTCGTGGAAGTAATATACTTACACCCCGGAGCTTATCATTTAAAATAATGACTTCGATAACGTTGTTCATTAATTCTTTAACGACTAATCGCGTTGAACAGCCGTGGTGGGTTCAAATTACGAAGCAAAATAACCGGAGATCCAACTTTGAGTACTGAATTATGTGGTGGTAAGCCTGGTAAATCCAATGAGTTTAAAAATTCTGTTGGAAAATTTGCAGCTTCAATGGGATCGCAAACTGCATCAGCGGACTTATATGGTACCAAGTTGCTGGCAATAACTGTTGTATCTTCAGATTCAATTCGTTGACTTCCACATTTTTAGCTGCTAAAATATCCCTTTTTTTCCAGCCACTCATGATGTATGTATTGTGTGTGTACATCAGAGAATATTAGGTTAATGAGAGCATCTTGTGAATCACTGATTGTGCAGAAATCGTCCGGTAATTTTATCCAGTCTCATCCTTAGTAACTTTTCCATCACCGATAACTAACAATTGTTTTGAGAATGTTTCAGCATATGGATCTTGAAGCATTTGGATGCGAATATTTACTTTTAGTTGAACTTTTTCAACGTTACGCCACAGTGGAGATGATTTCAAGCAAGCATTGATCTCACCAGCGTACGTTGAACGCTGAATGATGGGAAGTGTTTGTCTGAAATCACTTGAAAGGAGTGTCAGAGTGTCGCCAAATAATTTGTCATTGTTTTTTGCGTGCCTTTCAATGTCCTGTTCAACGCCTCAAGCGAATGTTTATGTGCCAAAGTTATAGATCCCAGATGATAATTTTGCAGTGTTTCAACACTGTGGCCATAGATGATTGCTTGTTTATGTTGCACACTGCGTCTGGGTTGTTTTGAATATTTAGTGGCAGCTTAAATACTGACTGAGCTGTTCTGCCTCCATCCCCATCCAATAAAGTTGCCGCAATGCTAGATGAGGCATCGGTCAACGTGATGCAATTATTTGATCGTATTTCAGCGAGAATCAGCGAAATAATAAATGTTTTGCCAGTTTCACCTGGTGCATCCAAAAAAAATCATCTTGTCCTGCCGAAACTGCGAGCATAATGCGTTCATAAATGTTCCTTTGTTTCTCATTCATTAGTGGAACATTGCGAGTAACAATCGCTGCCATTTCTACCGAATTGTATTGAAGTTCACGATTCATGTCAGTGTTAAATAAATCAGATGCACTTCTATTTGGCGAAGGCATACCGAAATGACTGAGTGACAAGTTGGCAATAATAATGAAAAGATCCTCAATAGCAATCAGTGCTTCATTGCACATAGCATCGCTGAATGCTATCGTTAGATTGTTGCAACGTGTGCGATGTTGATACCGTATATCATCAGGCATCGAATCTTTGTGATTATCCCATAGCGTTTCTATACGTGCCGGGAAACATGTAGTTAATACTACAGCGAATAGTAGACGATTTTGCTTTGCAGTACAGTTCAATGCTGCTTCAGCAAGCATGCTTTCCCACTGGTTGTCGTCTTCCAGCAAGCCGAGTGCAAGGCGTGCATCTTTTTACGTTGGATGTTGATGTCCATCGACTTTACGTATATCTTGAAATGACAATGAGCCGGTGACATTAACCAACAACAGACGGAAATAAAAGCACTCAGTCTGCCTTGGATTGACTGTAAATACTCTCCCCAAGGCGTTTGATTTAAATAAACTGGGACATGCATCAACCGGTGTGCCTTGCTTGCGGGGTGTCCATTTTTTTTTTGTTTGAGTCCATGCGAAATAGTGTGGTACTTCTGAGTAAAGTAATGTCCGTGCAAAGGCACCAAAAGCATCCGCACGATTACACAATTAAAAAAATTCGGTGAGTGTAGTTTTTGGGGGATTTACAGCTCGGTCTATCACTGTCTCGTTCGTGAAATATACTCTCTGATCGTTTTCAAAACGGATGGCTAAATGACTAACTTTTGGATCCCGTTCATTAATTGGGAACCCAAAGATACACCAAAGTTGTACAGCGTTATATCGTCGTTGTTGTTCACTGGAACAGCAGTCACATAGGTATTTTTAACTCGAAATACTGCCATATCACTGCTTTTATTCACATACTTGCAAATATATTTGATGCTCTTCTTTTAAGGGTTAGCATAAGTATTAGAGTTTAATATGACTTGTTGCAACGTGCGTGAATATTATTTTTGATTTATTATGTTTCTTTGTCTAGCTTGGATCCGAATACGATTAAATAAAGATATATTTAAAAATTACGTTAAATTTGTCCGAAAAATGAAAAAAAATTAGTTATAAACCTATTCTCAGACCTACTGAATATACATATAAAATTTCATCAAAATCGGTCAAGCTGTTTCGGAGGATTTTAAACACTAAAACTGCGACAAGAGATTTTTATATATATAGATAGAAAAAAGTTGATTTTCCTAAACTGAGAGAAAAAGTATAATCATTACCAGAATATAATAAATTACTACCAAAATATGTTAAGTACCCACCATGTTTCTGGCTCTGTCGAAGCACTAAAATATAGGAAATTTATATCAAAGCACTTTTGTAATGGTTTTTCCTAATATATAATAAAATTTGGTAATTATATCATATCTTAGCAAAATTATAATTTTGTAATTTATATTTGGTAATTATATTTATGTTTGGTAATTATAACTTCGTTAATTATAATTTGGTCCCCTATAATTTGGTAATTTTAACCACTCTCAGAGTATGACATAAAAACCATTTATTTGATTAAATTTACTTTTCAGATTTGTTATTTTACTAAATTTGTGTAAAAAAGAGCTAAATATTTTTCTATTTCGGTTCCTCCTTGTTTCGTCCTCTCTTGTTACACAATTCTTAACACTATTAGTATTAAATTTAGCTTTTACTAAAGTTTAAAGATCAAGTTCGATGAAATGTAATGCATGTATTAAATATATATGGCGTAAACTCTCAATTGGAAGCTGGAGACAATGAACTAATAAACTGAAGATGGATTGGTGTGGCTCAGTATGAGCTGTTCATTAAGCAAATGCATTTCATTGATGAATGACACTGTCCAAGTATTCATTTCATTTCATCTGAAATTAGTTCTATGATTTATAGTATAACTAAACTCCCTAGAAAATGGTAAATATATGTACTAAAACTAGGCATTTCATAGAAATTTTAGTGAGAATCTTGTTTGGTATAGAAAAAATGAAGAGTTTATTTTTAAAAGAAAAAAAGAAGTCTGTAAACATGTAAGTTATTATTATTTATTCATAGAAAAATGGATAATAGATTTTAGGATATGATGTTTACTTTGATGTCCCTGGTTAATTTTTATGGGGTAAAAAGATTACTCTTCGGCTAAAGGTCGTAAATAAAGAAAGATTGAATTGAGTGAAATTAATTTTGAGAATGACTATGTTTAAACTTCTTTCTAGCTAATAGAGCGTCTCATTGAATAAAAAATATTATAGCACTCTCCTCCTTGCATTGAATAACGTAATTATTCTTCCTTTTTGCTTTTGTTTTTTAATTTTAATTTGTTTGTTTGTTTTTCTTTTGAATAATTTTTACGCCTGAACTAAAACTTTATGGACATTTCATAAAAATTAAGCATTTAAATACTACGCACTTTAATAAAAATGCGATTAAAATGATATTAAATTTTTCCAATATTTTAAATCATTTTCTTCTATCTTTAAAAATCATGTTTAGTATGTTAATTGGATTTATAATACTAGCAAATGAAGATAATTTCTTTTTCTCAGTTAATCACAGTTATTTTTTTCTTTCAACAAAACCTCAAGGATTCTGAAGCATTTTTGTTCTGAGTTGAGAAGCAGATGTATTTCTAAAAACATTAAATATGCTTATTTATTTATTTTTCTTTTGTTTCCTTTTAATTGACAAAATACTAACCTTTACAAACTTATTTTTTTGTTGTAAATTTGAACCAAAATTAAAAACAAGCTTTAATGAACTATGAAACCCTTTCTCAAGGATGGATACCTAAACAAACCGGCATCTGAGTTAAATTGATAGAAGAAAACCCCGCAAAAGCAATTTAAATTTGCATTATGTTTTAACTTTTAATAAATGTACTTCAATATTTGAATTATATAACTAGTTCATTTATTACTATTTCTCACCTTTCTTTTTCCATAACTTCAACTACATCACAATAGAGATACGTTATTTCCATTGGGATGCAACACATTTTGCATTTTTTATATCAGTAGAAAGGATCGCAAAAATAAGCAAATAGTCTTAGGTATTTTTCAAAAGTTTATAAATCCAGCATAATCGTCAATTATACTAAATATTTCAAAACTGGTGATAGTGATCTAAGGTTCAATTTGATATTTTCACATCATATATTTTTGTGATAAGTAGAGGAATTCAAAAAAAGCATTATTCTTTTTGAAATTATTCATTGAATGTATTCTTGGCAAAATAACTGTTATTTTTTAAATTTTTTTATTTTATAACTGTTATAACTGCTATTTTTTTCAATGAGACTTAATTTTTTTTTTTTACGAAAAAGACTTTCAGTTCATGCAATTATGAATTTAGTAAAATAGAACGTTTCTTCAGAATGTCCTTCCTTAATAATAATGATGAAATACAATTAATTCAAAAAATATATTTCATGTCAGTTTTATGAATGCATAATTTATTTTAGACAAATGAAACGTGCTAAATTCTATTTCATCCTATGCCATTATGGAAGCTTAACATTCCATATATTTCACCGAAACGTAAATAAGGTAGGATCACCTCTGCGCCACTGATTTAAATTTTGTCATTTTCTAGTACAACAATTTCAAAACGTGGATTTGATTCCTTTTCGTTTCAGATGTTTGAATATTCATTATATTCAAAACACGCATTTGCATTTGTAATTAAAGCTGTCAACTGAAAATGTGTTTGCTGTGCGCAAATAGAAGTATTGAATAAAGCTGGTTTGCAGACATGTTAAATACCTTAACAAGAGCAGACTAGGGACTTATTTTAACAATTTATTCCATTTCAGTTGACTAAACGTGAGATCAATCAATTTGAATTAAACATATTGCTTAATCAAATATTATAATTCGCCTAATAAATCTGTGTGATAATTTCTTGATCATTTAATTATATTTATCTTTTAATATTACATTGAGGTACGTTATTTGTACAGTAAAAAGCATTTGAAATTTAAAGAAAAATGTCAAATTTGAACTGTAGGAAATTCTGGATCAAATAAAGCTATAAGAAGCCGGCAGTTTTGGTGCATCATCCGTAAAATCTATTTAAAATTAAAATCCATTTTCATCGTAAAATATTATACCATATATTTCATAGCAAAACTTATTTTATTTGAGTGATTCAGTAATTTTAAGGTAATTATTACTGTAAAATTCATGGCATATGAAATTTATTTTTCCGTAACATGTTCCGTTAAATATGTATTTCACGGTAAAAAGAACTGGTACCCTAACCGGTACCTAATTGAAATTACTTCAAAATGTAATTTTAATTATGATATTAAACAACACCACAGCTTAAACTATTAAAATCTAAGCCACTAAATTTCGAAACAGAAATAAGTATCTATGCAACTTGTATTCGAGCTACCACATTATATAGTAACGAATGCCAGACGTTTTCCAAAACATATGAAGCCATGCTTTTAATCTTTGAAAGAAAAATTCATTAAAAAATATTTAGTCTAACTAGTTAACCATTATTTAACCATGAATATAAAATACAAACGACATATCATTGGCAGAGGCAAAAATTCTTTTCGTATTAGATGGCTCGATCATATTTTAAAAAATTGGTCACCCAAAATCTGTTAAAAAGTTATTTCTGCATCTTATACCAATATATACCACAAAATATACCGCTGCATACCGAAATATACAAGTGAATACCACTATATACCCTACACCATAAAAAAAGGAAGAACTCGCACACGATTGGTGAATTTCGCCAATGTAAAACTCAGGACATTTAAAGTCAACCGTGATGGACCATAGTGCGAAAGTGCATAGATTGTATAATGCAGTTGCATAAGAGGAAAGAAGCTGTTTAGAGATGCTCTTGAACTATCGTAATTTGTTACAATTGAAAGATGAAGTTTCATTTCGAAATAAAATCTTGTAATTTTAGCACTGTGAAAGTGTCAAAAGTCATTTTTGAGAATATAATATTTTTACATGTCCTTACAAAAATTTAAGATGTTGTCGAGGTTTATTTGTGGTTGTTTTCAGGTGTCAAGGTTGATTTATAGTTTATTTGAAGTTGAATTTAAAAACAACATTAGGAAATCAACTTCTCAAGGTGCACATTCAAAGTATAGGAAGTTGTCTTATGGACACTTGATGTTGTTTTGAGGAACAACCAGCTTAAGTTTTCGGTTTGTTTTTCAGGCGTATGGATTAATTGTTCTACGCGTATATACAAATACATATATTTGAGGTGTGAATAATTTTAACCAATCTGAATTAAAAGTATTGTTAAGTTACATCTGAGGATGATTTTACGAGGAATAAATGAGGCTGAAATTGAGGTTTATTAAGGAGGATATTTTTGGTGTGAAACATAACCTCATTTTCTACCTCGGGTGTATTTTGTCACAACTGTCAACCTCAAAACAACCTCAAAAACACATTACTTTTTCATGAAAGGGTGCGCAATTTATTATCAAATCTAGCACGAAAATGATTTTATTTACTGTAATTTTTCACTAATAAATTTAATTTGCATTTTTAGTATGAAATATGTCAAATAAAAAGAATCATACTTTCGAAATTTATTTATCCTTTGTTATTCGTCCTTTGAAATGGTTCATTCTGAAAAAAATATTAATTTAAGCGTTTCATTTTTGCGTCTCATGTGATATTTGGTGCAAAAACTTCCTTACACATGCAGTTTATGACGAGAAGTCCAACCTTTTTTTTAAGGTGTTAAATATATATATATATATATATATATATATATATATATATATAAGGCTGCGCAAACAAGCATTGTTTTAGTGAAGGGCATAAAACCAGAATTAAAAATTAATATAATTGAATTGAAGGGTTTTATCCCCGGTTCGATAACGCTTTCTACTCTTGATTTGTGAATGACTTTTTTCCCACAACTACAAAGTCATATAGTGACTATTATGCAAATGTCTTCTCCAATAACCCATATGGTATTTAAATTTATTTATATATATATTACCGGCAAAGTATGAAATTGGGCATTGTATAGAATGACTAGGCATTGTATAGAATGCCTAAAATTAGCCGGCAAAGTATGAAATGATTTATATTTCGTACATTGCCTAGACATTCTATAGAATGCCAAATGAGAAACCGGCACAGTATAAAATACATCTCAGATTCGTCAAAATGTCATTCAAAAATGACAAATTCAAAACGTCATCCGATTTGATATTAATTTAATCGTGGATATAATTATATTTATTCGATATTTTAATACTTACTGACGATAGATTAGAAGAAACATCAGTGTTTGGAGTATCGGGCAAATATATACCGTAAACAGTGACCTTAACAAAATATCAGTGTAGGGTATACCGAACAGTGGCACCTAACTAGACCTAGTATATATTTCGGACATTTACCAAAGACCTAGTCATACTAGGTCCAGTTAAGTGCCATTGCTCGGTATGCATTTGCCCGGTAAACTCTACACTGATGTTTTTTTCAGGTTCAGTGCCATTGCCTGGTATACCCTACACTGATGTTTTTTTAAAGTCAAGTGCCCTTGCCCGATATGCATTTGCCCGGCATACCCTACACCGATGCTTTTTTAAGATCATATTATATTTGCCCGATACTCCAAGCACTGATCTTTCTTCTAATCTATTGTCAGTAAGTATTAAAATATCGAATACATGTAATTATACCCACGAATAAATAATTGTGAAATCGGATGTAATAAATATTTCGGACATTCAACAAAGCGACTATGTGATTGTCAACATTCACCGGTGAAAGTCAACAAACACCGATTTCGCTCATTCACAGTAACATGCACAGCATTTACATAATAACCTCATCCGGACATTTGTTTCATACTTTGCCTAAATAGCATCCGGCATTGTATAGAATGCCTAGGCATTCTATACAATGCGTAGGCAAAGTATGTAACACTTCTCACATTTCATACTTTGCCTAAAAACGTCAGGCATTCTATACAATGCCTAGTCATTCTATACAATGCCTAGTCATTCTATACAATGCCGGCGTTTCGTACTTTGCCGGTAACATATACAACACCAAATCTACTAATTATCTCGAAACATTTATTGATGTTTTTAATATTTTAATATGGTCAAACAACTCCTTTCTTTCCTGTTTAATTAACTGTTATATTTATCCAAAAAAAGAAATAGAATTAAATTTCTTATATGCTTGCTTCATATAATACGCAATGCGTCAATGTAAATTTAAACCAAATATATGGAAATTTTAAGATCATAAGAAGCTAGCCTTTCTTTTAACCCTTCTATTTTTATATTTGCTTTACAATGAAGAGTTTATATAATTATGTTAATAAGAATTTTTAATACATAATTTATTGCTAAATAAAAAAATGTGGATGAAATAATTTTTTTAAGCGAAATATAAAAAATTTCCTTTTTCAAAAAAACTGAGCATTGCAAGATAATCTCAGATTAAAGTTTTAAATCATGTTAAAATTTATTTTATAATTTTTATGTTGGTGTAATATCCAATCATTTCTGCCGAAAACTAATTACGTTTAAATAAACATAAAAATCCGGAAAAAGATTCAAAGACCGAGAATATAGAGCGAAACTAAAAAAAAATTCATTTAACATTTGGGAAAAAAAATCTTCAAAAAGAAACTAAAATAAATTAATTTAAATATTTTCTTTGCTAGTAGCTGCATTGCAATGCATTCCCAGAAAAAAGTGTAAGCCTAAAAATTAATGGTTTTATAATAAACTTCCTCCTGAATTATATTTTTTTTATTCAATATGTTTATTAATAATTAAGTTTTAACTAAGTCGGAAGTTTTGATTCGTAAAAAATAAGTAATTGCTTGAATTATTATGAATTCTATTCTATCTTACATTTATTAAAATAATCTTATTCTGTAAGGTAAATATTATATTTCAAAAGTTTTTTTAATATAATGTTTGCAAGAAGTTAATATAAACATCGGTTTTCATTATAAAATAATCAAAATAAATATTTATGAAATAATATTTAAATATTTTCCATTTTATTTTCTTCAGTGAGCTAGGTTAAATTTTGAGAGAGCATTCAATCTAGAAGAAAAATTGCATTTTGTACTTGTCATTTGTATATTCGCTTTTTTTAGTGTTCAAACACATCTTTGAAAAAGTAAAAAAAAAATTAATTAAGCTTGCAAGGTTGATATTTAATTATGCAATTTCAATGATTTCTAAAATTAACACTTATTTAAAAAGAGAAATGTGATTTTAACCACGAATTTGAAAGAGTTGTTTTTGTACATGGCAAAAATGTAAATTAACAAAAAAATTTCTAGTAAATTTATTAATAATAACATACATTTGATGCTAACTTTTTATAATAGTTTTAAATAGATTTACTTCCATTGTTTATGCATTTAGACTTTTGGAACTAATGAGAATTTGAAAAATCATCTTTGAATAGTTGAAATTTATTACTAAACATAAAACCTTAAGGAGTTTAAACTAAATTGATGCTGAGATAGCTTATTTTTATTATAATCTGCGATTACTTTCAATTTCTGCCTCATTCTTGGAGCAGGACAAGAGAAAGGGCATAATTTTCTGATTTAAAAAAAATGTGATCTTTGTTCTAAAAAATGTGATAGTGATTTTGAAAGATTCTAGTTGTTCATAACGTTATTCTAGTTGTTCTTTTAAACAATTAGTCCGTTTTTTTAATTTTTTTCTCAATATATACAAAATAATCATTTCTCAGACGTGTCTGCATATCCGTTTAGAATATTTATACTACACTACTAGCACATTAAATTACTGAATGAGTTAAGAGCTTCTATATCTTATAAATTCGTGACTAATTGATATTAGTTTTATACAATACGAATGAACTATTCTTATCTATCTCTAAATAACATTTTATAACATCTTAATAATCAAATAGTTCAATAAATTTTTCTTTTTACTATTCAGAGCAACGATTTTAACTGTTCTTGTGTTCGTCGAACATTTGCATTCTTTATTATATTTCAAAAATTGTATAATATTGTTAGTCTAATTCGTCGAAATAAAAAACACACAGTGGGAAGTATATCATAAAATGCATTATTTATAAGCCATACAGAAGTCTATTTAAATTCAAAGCGTGTTCATTATAAGGGTTTATTTTAAGTACTTTATATATTTTGTAAGTAATTCAGATTTCATATACTTGTTAGGTTATGTAGATATTTTTATACATGTGATAATGAGTTTTATAATAATTTGTAAGGCATCTTAAACAATTCTTTAAGTTTATTTCTATAATTTGCTTTAGTTTACTATTGTAAATAATTTATTTTTAGATACCTTTGAAATAAATTTTGTGATAAAATCAAATGAGTGTAAGAGCTATCTTAATATAAGTCTAGAATATAAGAATGATATAGTAATGAAACATACAATGCAAATGAAAGAGTCAAATCCATAGTATTTGCTTTTCATTTAAGTGGTACGTCTAAATAAAAAATATTTTGTTTTGCTTACAAGCTCTTAATACTAAAGTAGAAAGCAATTTATAAACATATTACTGTAATTTATACATATAATTTAAAAATTACAGTGACTGAACTAAAACACCCGAGCATAGTAATACAAATAAGGACGAATGCGATTTGGACAAGGAAAATAGAAATTAAACGTGATTTTAACAAGTCGATCACCACAAATCGATTCCCTGGGAAAATCTTTCTAATAGTAAAAAAGGAGTTTAAAGTAAATATAATAGATATAGAGCATTTTCATGAATTTAATGCTCTTAGAATCAGTCTTCTGAAAGTGTAATTCAACAAAACAATAGTTTGTTCTTCCTCTTTTTTTCCGGGGTCGATGAATATCTTTTCAAGCACTAAACATTTCCTTAAGCATTTAGCTTTTGACATTCAACAGCGTATATATTTCTAGAATAACTTTGACTGGAAACAATATTTTCAAATACTTCATTTATTTTAAATTAAACAAATGAAAGACATTGGCTCTAAAGTTATATGCTCAAATTATAGAAAACTATGTAATTGAAAGAAAAACTACACTAGTAACATACTTTATGTTTTTTTCTTCTTTTTTTTAATAAGATGAGCATGGAAAATAAGGAAGGAATTCAACCATGAAGAAACTACGTAGTCCGATTAGATAAGCATCAAAATGATAGTATGAGAAAATTTCCGTGATTTCCGAAAAATGCATAAATCATTATGTATAATTTGACTGTTTTTTATCATTGGACAATAAACAATAGTTGTTTTCGACAACTAAGCAACCATGGTGATCCAAAATATTACATTCTCTCTCTCTCTCTCTTGTATCACCGTAGAGCAGCCAACTCAATTTCGGGTTTAAGACTGCAATTGTTCAACCTCGCAGCCTTGTAATTTTCAACCCAATCTGGAAGACAAGGGAACTCCTGGATCAAGTATTGGGAGAAATTTTAATTCGTGAAGGACTTTTTTATGGAACTAATTCATATGGGCGTTACCTGGAGAAGAAAACCACGAAAACCTTTGACAGTTAGCCTGAAGACAAGGGGACTCTAACCCATTATCCGTCTATAACTGAGGATATTTCACGTCATCACTGTGGTCGCTGGTGGAATTCGTATGAACCAGCAATCGCTAGAATTCGGACCAGGTTTACCTCATTGGAAGGCGAACTCTTTATCCCTTGAGCCACCAATGCTCGACACAGAGGACTTTTTAACCTGACAGATATAATGGGCATTTATAACGCGGGGAGTCTCCAGCCTTTAGGATCGAACGCATGACCTTCTGGACATGGGCCCAACGCTCTACCATCCAGAGTATCCCGGCCATGATTTATTTTATTTTATTTTATGATCGCCGTTGAACAGCCGATCCAATTTTTGGGTTTACGGCAACTAATGTTCAACGCCGTAGCCTTATAATTTTGAACCAATCCAGAACACAAGGAAACTCCTGGATCGGTACCCCCAGAGGTATTGATTCACTGCTATGCTTGTGAAGAATTATGGAATATTTCGTTAGGAAAATAACTATAATAGAACAGAGAAAAGTGTGTGTCATAATGTAAGTATTATTTTTCGCCCATTTTGTTGTTTTGTATTATAAATTGAATGATTTTGAAAGTTTATCGGTTTATCGTATCACAAAATCTCATCTTTAACAATTAAATCTTATGCGTATATATATATATATATATATATATATATATATATATATATATATATATATATATATATATATATATATATATATATATATATATATATATATATACAGAGAGAGAGAGAGAAACAAGAAAAACGATATATAGTTTTTTAAAGGAGAAAAAAAAGAATTTGAAAAAAAAAAATCACAAATTTAAAAACAAACTAAATTTTTTAAAAAAAAACAGAAAATAAAATAAAATGATTAAAAGATATAATCTCTTCATCAGTTCACACGATTATATCCGAAAAAAATAGTGCTCTCTGATATCGCAATAATATGGTAACAATACAATAGCGGGAGGAGCACCAAAAAATTAGAAACGAAAACAGAACTTGCAGATTTGTAAAATAAAAAAATGCAAAATAAAACAATCAAGCAAAAATAGAAATAAAATTTTTAGAAAATATGGAATAAAATTCAAAATGTAATACATAAAGTGAATAGTAAAATCAAATATGCTTATACTACAAGAAGATTTCAAAATGATTTAAAGTTTTTTGTAACAAATTTGCCAGATTACAAAATATGAAAGAAAAGCGTAAATAGAAGATGGAAGGAACCAGCTAATGGCGCGTTCTTGCTAAAGTACACAAGATAGTTTGATTTGTTTGTTAACTTTTATTGGATTGAATTTGGATATGAGCAAGGTAATAATATTATACTAAATTCAAAGTTTGTAACCGGATTCGAATACCAGTGATGGCTGGTTGATACGGACTTAGCATCCGGCTCTCCGGCTCGCAACGACTGCTGATGTAAAATATCCTCAGTGGTTGGCGGATCATGGTTTGGAGACCCTGATTTAGACTAACAATGGGAGGCTTTCGTGGTTTTCATCACCATGTAGCACAAATGTAGATTAGTTTTAAAGATGGTTTCAAATATAAAACCAACAAAAAATGGAAGGTTAGCTACAAAAAATGGAAAAGAAAGTGAGAATTTAAACAAGACAAACCACAGTAGCCGAGAGAGAAAAAATTAAATACAGAACATAATGTTTTTTCTCGTACCGATTTTCCTCTTTTTGTCTTTCTCGGCTACAGTTGTTTTTCAATATTTTATCCCCTTTATTTTTTCATTTTTTGTTGGCAACTTAACGTTTTATATCTCAAATTTCTTTTAGTTTCTGTCATTCACGTCTGACAATTCTTGAAAATGGGAGCTTGCTTTCGATCGCTTGAATCATGTCGCCCGGTGCATCCAATTTGAATATTTCTGATGTGAAGGAATTTTTTCAATAAAGTAAAGGAAGCTAAATGTTTTAACAAAGATCTGTATTACAACTGATCAGTTTTGTAACTGATAAGTTGTGTTACAACTGATGGAGTCAATGAGAAGTTTCCATACTTCTCATTGACTCAATCAATTTACAGTGATAGTAGCATACATTTCCTAAACGGCATTTAAATAATGCTAAAATATACAGAGGAGGATTTCGTAAAAATCCTTTTTGCTTAAGAAAAATTAAAATTCGCTGATTAAGGAAATAAAGAAAAAAAACGAAGCCCTTCAAAAAGAAATTCATGAATTACTAATGACTAAAAACGTATGTATATTACAAGATTTCATCACCAGCATTGTAAAAAATCATACATTCTAAAAAGGAAGTAGCATATTCCTAAAGCCTATTTCATTTGAAAGATAATAATATAAGTAAAGCAGATTATGTCCAATTCATACAAATATTATAAAAAACAATTAATGGAAGCGATAAAAACTTAATCAGATTAATGTTGTAAAAAGTCGATATAATTTAGCTTTATGTTTCCTTTTATCTTTCGCAAAGTTTATCATTTCTTTTGATTGAGGATTTTTTTCCCACTTTGATAAAATCATTTTTACATGATAACTTATTACGAGTTTCTCTTCCTTTTCTCAATCAATTTAGAGACAAGGAAGATCTTTTGTCCAATATTATAACGTTTGATATTGAAATTTAAAATTTTAATCAATTTGACATATTTAATCATTTGCTTTGAATTATTGACGAACAAGTACAAAATACTACTGATTAGTTTTGAGTGAATAGTGACATAAACATATCTAAAGTATTTTTCAAAAATCTTAAATGAATAATAGATACATGACAAGTTCCACAATAGGATATTATGCCTTTCTCTAGATTAGTATTACATTTACTTTAATGGTTGTTATTCGAAAAATACCCTAGAGTTTCGTTAAAGAAAAATATTATTTCCGTTTTAAAATGACGTGTCATTTTTAGTTGCAAATAGTCAAGTGTCTTGCATTGAATTCTTTGGTTTTTTTTAATGGTATTTTTTTTTTCAAATCTGTAATATTTATCTTCATTTTTTCATTTGTATTTAAAAGTTAGCTTCACAGTATTTCAATGAAAAGTAGAAGAATAATCAATTTGTATGCAAGGCACACACTCTCAGAGCACATACATGTAATTTTAAAGTGTCTCAGATGTATTTTGCATTACTTGAGTTTTATTTTATCTTAAAACAACGAATAACATATTTACTTTTCTGATTGTCATTTTTAAGTATTCAATAGCATATTTCATTGCTATGATTTGAAATCTTATCGAGTCATATTTCCATGTCGATTTGAACACTGAATCTTTATTACATGCTGAGGTGAGCACGATAATTTATGCTATGGCAATTAATCCAGATGACCAATAATCACCCTCCTGGACCATAAGGTCGCATTCTTTTGTCTGGCATAAAGTGCTAAAATTAGAACAAACACCAACATAAAGTTTCAACAGTATTGGATAAGAGGATGAATTTGTTTCAGAATTTTTGATATTGTTTGAAGGTTTATTATAAGAATGTTTTTTTTTAAATGTATACTTAGGAATTCATTCTGCGGTCGTATTCATTCTGCGAGAAAGTAAATACAAAAACTAGAATTCCACCAACATAAACTAAAGCAATGCTGGAAAAATGAGGGAATTTTTTTAGTAGTTTTGAGAATGCTTGAAGGTTTAATATAAGAATTGTTCTTAAAAATAATTGAATTGAAGAATTGAATTAAAAAAGGCATT
The DNA here is from genome assembly GCF_982258835.1 of Parasteatoda tepidariorum. Lineage (NCBI taxonomy): Eukaryota > Metazoa > Arthropoda > Arachnida > Araneae > Theridiidae > Parasteatoda > Parasteatoda tepidariorum. Next base: position 57,443,464 of record NC_141764.1, on the reverse strand, counting down.
CTTAAGTGAATTTCTTCAAAACGGAGTTAAATTCAAATATATATATATATATATGAAATTCAAACAATTTCAGAAATAGTTTTTTATTTAAATCGGACAGAAAAGCTTGTTTTGCTGAAGGTCTAATCAACTATCTTTCTAATAACGCAGATACCTTTGCGAGTAGTCTATTAACTCTTCACAACATCTTTGTCGTCAATCAAAAACACATGACCGCATTTGGCATAAAACAACACTATTTCTTTAAAGAGATTATGTTAAAGTAGAACGGTAACAAAAAGATAGTTTGATAAAATTTGGTTTGTTAGCTATAAACAAAAACATATTATTAGATTTGGTTAAATGGATCTTTGTATTCTTTGAAATCTTAGGGCTTCAAGCTAAATTCTTAGCAATTAATTATTCTATCAACTTTTATGTCAATATGTTTCATTATGCATTTTTTTATATTAAATACTGGAATTTTCATTTTGAAAAAGTTCAAAAATAGTTCTGGAAGAAATAAAATATTGAAATTCAATTTGCTTTATTACATTGCCCTTAACAGTCTTGATTAAATTATTTAGTGGGTAAATATTTGTAAGTAAGCATTTAACTTCTTTTCAAGACTATCTAAAATAAGTTTAAAAATTTAAATATATTTTATCTCTGGAGAAATAAAATATTCATATAATCTTTGTTTCTCAGAAAAAAATAGTGGGGAAAATTATATTATCTGAAAGGATATATTGATAAATTAATGCACCGATCTAGAATATATGATGAAAAAATAAAAAGTTACTTTTCAAAATACCGATTTTAAATGCCCGAAGCTTTTCCGCTACAAAACAAAGAGAATTTTTTTTCAATATTTGCTTTAATACATTTAAGAATAATTAAAGCCATGACTTATAAAGGATTTAAGTTTTTAAGCAATTTTTTTTTAAGAAATAGAGAAGTATTCTTTAAGAAACAGAAAAACGAATCGGTGGAACTTTTAACTCATTCAGAATATAAACAAATATGAAAGACCAAAATTTTAATTGTTTTCATTTTTTGAACTTCGCTGTTTTGTCTGCGTTACTTTTAAACTACAGTATTATAGAGTCCCTTTTTTCAGTCTTGCTGTAAGTTCACACATCAAAATAAAGCTTAACTCACTAATAAATTTTTTGTTTATAAATAGCACTTAGCACACTGAGTTTTTAATAACATATTTCGAATGGGCATCACCAAATATTAACATTTAATATCACACAGCTGCAACAATGCGAAACAATGACTTCACTTTGTTACTTACTTTGTGAGAGTTCACTGTCGCTTATAAGGAGACTCGAAACTATTTTGATTATATTTCAAAGAGGAAAACGCATCTCAAGCACTGTAATAGAATACAGAACACAACTAGTGGCTCACAATATAATTTTAGATCATGTGTAACTAAGTTCATTTTTGTCATGCAACACCTTCCTTAAAAGCGCATTGCAATATTTTAGTGAACTCTTGTGTTAACAGCTAACTCGGCTCTGATTGGCTATTAAAGTTATTATTTTTGGAAATACAAATCTCATAATGCGATAATTCTTTTATTCATAAGGGAACACTTTTTAATAAAACAAGATTTATAAACTCTTTTTATAAACACCTAAAGAATTCGATTTTATTTTAATTATGTTATTTTCTTTTTACAGCATTTTAATATTTCCATTGAAACCTTCCAATTATAACAAAACCTATAATATATTTCTTAGGAAAGAAGCAAATACTGGAGCTAATATATAAAAAAAAAGAAATGATAAGATTAGATATGCAATACATATTTTTGCAATGGAGTATTTTCATTTTAAATAGATGATATTTTAAAGAAGACAAAATGGTTAAATCCGTAACATCTTAGGGAGAAAAACTTTTAAAACTCCTCAATAAAAAGCTTGTATAAAAAAGCAGAAGCTGTAATGTAGAAGAATCAACTTAAAACTGAATAATTTATGTAATGCATGTCATATTTGAAGCGAAAAAAAATGCCACAAATAGTTTTTTAAGGATGAAAAATTACTATTCTCCTGTAATACAAAAATCAAGGAAATAAGAAGCAAGAAGGAACAACCAAATTTCCCTAAACTTTTCACTATCTTTGCAATAAATATCATATTTAAATTAAAATATTTGTCACTTTTTAAAGTGTAAAAATATAATGCTGATTCGCTATAATTGGATATATAAATAATGACACTAAAGTATGCAAGTACACTGTAAATAATTCTGGATCAAATTACAGTGCAAAGTAACAGCACTCAGGGTACCGGTGTTTTTACCTTAAAATCTATTTTTATCATTAAATATTACAGAACAAAAAAAATTGATTTACTTTAATTTTTACAGTGAAGATTACCGCAATATTATTGAATCACTCAAATTAAAAAAAATATTACTATAAAAAGTACGGTACATTTTTTTATTAGTTTACGGTAAAATGAATTTTATGATAAAATGGAATTTACGGTAAAATAAATTATGTGTATTATGCTCCCAAATTACCGGTACTTCATACCGTAATTTTATCCGAAATCTTTTACAATGCATCTACTTTGAAATAAAATATTTTTTGCAATATTTATCATGTTTGAACCATAACAAAAGCTATTATTAAGGTGGGAAACTATGACTCCCCTTTGGAGTAAAATTTATATGAAATAGTAAACAGACCAGGGAATGAACTTGATTAAATATTGCGGATGTTTGGATCAAAAAGAAACAATCCTCATTAAGCGATAAATTAAAAGCTGAAACACGAAGTTCCCATTGTGCCTGCGGTGTGTTGACAATCATTTTCATTTCAATATCAAATATTTCAACGCCAAACAATGTAAAAGTTAAGTTAAATGAATCAATGTTAAATCAAACAAGTAATTATACAGTTATAGAAACCCCCAAATAGCTTTAGGATTAATTCAAAGACTTTGACAAACTATTTTAATGGCACTAAATTACAAATTCTCTGACAAGATTATTAGTGATGTAAACGCCTCAAGGATATTAATACGATTAAAACTTACCAATGTATTTGATTATAAAGCAGCTTCGAAATCCATTTTGTGCTTAACTAATGTAAATTCATTAAATATATTCTAACATTACTTCGATATTGAATACACATATTTAAAACTTTGAGAAAAATATATTATTATAACGTATAATCTGAAGGTAGGGTTGGTATTTGATTAAGCCCACCAATGGAAATAGACATTCTATTTGTGACTGCGACATTGTCCTTTTCTCGCGCCGCTGCCACTCAGATCATATACAACACACTTGACTGCTAATAGCTTCATACAGCTCTCACGACTTGCGCACAAAGTCCGGTAATCTTAATACAACTCTCTCGGTGCCTCACAAACCTGCAATGAATCAACTATTGATATCCATTCACTGAATTCTATCCTATATATAATCGTAGCTTAGATATCTCTACAATTATTCAATTTTAATTCTATAGTATATAAAAGATGTTAACTTGATTCCATCTGAAGGTAACTTTCGATAGATGATGATTGATAATGACAATCACAAGATTTGTACTGTTATGAAGATGCAGTTATCAAGAGCAACAGAAATTGAAAAAAATAATAATAATATTTAAGTTTCCAAGTATGAATTATAAAAGTATGACGATTTCGTCTTCAGCTTCATATTTTAAAAGATGCAAAAGTATCGCGAAACATATAAAATCTAATAAAACAATAAGGAATTACTTTGGAAGCTTGAATAAATATGTTTGAAGGTTGTTTGAAACGAAACTTAAAAATCTCATTCTTCTACACTGTAAAAAAATCCAGATCAAATTACGGTATAAAGCACCAGCAGTTACGGTACATCATGTGCAAAATTTTGTTTAGTTTCAAAATATCAAACCGTAATTTTTACAGTAATATTTTTTTAATTAAAGTGTTTTAATTATTTCATGGTAATTATTTCCGTAAGAATTACTATATATAAGATTTTTAATTCAGTAATATTTTCCGTGAAAAACAGATAGTACCGACATCCTGATTGCAGGTACTTTTTACCGTAATTTAATACAGAATATTCTACAATGTAATGATACCAAACAATGAAGTGTTACCTATTTTTATTTTGGGTTTTCGATTAATTTTGAATTTAAAAAATAATTATTTGCCAAAAATGGAAACTTTAACATATAATGGATGAGAGATGATGGTTCAAAGTACTAGGATAAATAAGTTTATAAAAAACAAATAGGGAATATCTTATTCAAATTAAATGTAAAGGCGAGTTACTAATCGATAAAAAATATAATAACTTTTTGATGAAACTGTATTTAATGAATAAATATGTCGGAATACTATTTCAATTATAAGCACCATATCACATCTTCTAAAAAGTAAGATTGAACTTCACATGGACAGAGAAGTACATAGAGCACTATATTAATTTATCGGCATTGTATGCACTGAAAAAAACAATGTGGTCAATACTGCCACAATATAGTAATGTTTATTGTGGTCCTGCCTCTACGGTAGAGCTAAAAAACTCGATGTTTTTACGTAAAAATTTTGGTAATGATTTTGGTAAAATCAATAGTACAATACGCTTACATAATATGTAATAAATTGCGGTAAATGAAGAAAAATTTAGAAATTTTATATCCATGCCTTGGAGCACTGCATAAAAGCATTTATTCGGATAAATTTAATTTTCAATTTTGTATTCTTTACTTGACGCGTTGTTAAAAAAAAAACTTAAAAACCAGAACTGCCGGTACATCGTTCCCAAATAAACGGAAAAATCGCCAAATAAATCGTAAACTCAATATAGATTGGTTTTATTAGACAGACTAACGGATTACCAAACTAGAAATGTCCTTACTATACGGTACTGTAGCTTTACCAAATTTTTTCCTTTGTGGACAACGTGACGTTAAATGGTTTAAAACACATTTACGTATGAAGATAAAACACTTACAGTTTTGCAATAAGAATATATTCTGGATATTAGATAATATTTATTTTATGGTTAATCATCTAAAATCTTTTATTTTACTTTCGCATAAATCTTCAATCCAATTTCCATCACTACATTACGTTAGTTATTTTATTAAAAATACAAAAGCGAATGCCATATTCACTGATTATTTAATAAACGCACATTTTTGATCAAGGTAATCTATAAAATTTTTATACTTTTGTTTCTTAAATTATACAAAAAAGAAAGCAAATCTATTTTGCTAAAAACACTACTAAGATTTTGACAACTTTTATAATGCTAAGAGATTTATAATATTTTGCATGAATCTTTATTAAAATTGACACAAGAAAAATACATTTATGCTTATCTAGTATCGTCCGTAGAAATAATTTAGTTAAACAAAACAAAAAGAGCAATTTTAACAAAAGCAATTTAGAAAATGAATATTAATATCAAGCAAAAAAAAATTGTAGTCATACGCACTTGTAATTTAAAAAAAAATTTCGAAATATAATAAAAGATTAATTTACAGCCAGTGTTTCTTTTTAGAGGACTTAAGGTCCTTAATTTTATTTCTCATTTTTTAATGAGGAGAAATCTGAAGTACCACAATTATCTTTCTTCAGTTTTTTTTTCTAGTTAGTGTCAAAAAGGTAAATCAAAAGAAAAATGCTGTTCTTCAACTATTTTTAAATAAAAGTATTAAAGAAAATAACAAGCAGATTTCATAAAATTTAAAATATGTCAAGCATTATGCTTCCAGATGATAAAAAATGCATATATATATATATATATATATATATATATATATATATATATATATATATATATATATATATATATATATATATATATATATATATATATATATATATATATATATATATATGTCAGGTGTTATAAGTTTTTTACTAAAAGTTGCTTGAGTGAAACTTCTTTTCGTTTTTTCTTTTAAGAGAAGTTCTTGCTCTAAATTAAGATAACAACTCAAATTGGGGAAATGTTATTTCTATCATTAATAGGGAACTAGTTAAATGTTAATTAACTATGTTTTTTAAGCTAAAGTAATATCAATATTTTTACACATTAATTTTTCAATGACAAAATACATTAAAGTTTATAAGAGAAATAAAATAATATTTTTATTAATTTTATTTATATTTATTTTATTTTTATGTTCAAAAATTTTTAGTATATCATATACATGAAAAAAACATGCGTGTTTAATATATTGTCATAAATTTTTTAAAATCAAAGTAAGTAGTTGTAAAGATTAAGAGTCTATGCTATACATTAAGTAAATAGTTCTCAGACGGTAATTACTCCTGAGATAAGCTTAGGGTCAGGAAAGAAAAATCAAAGCCCCACTAAGTTCGTGAGACGCATCATTTCGTTTATCTACCAGTATAATGTAAAAACAGTCTAAAAATATTATTGTGCAAACAAATCACATACGAAAAAAAAAGGAATAAGCTCTTCTCTTTAACTCTTATCCATTAACATGAAATTAATAATAGTCAAACTAGAAAAAACAAACTTAAGTAGAAAATAAAAGTAAATAAAATAACTATCAGAGGTATTTTATTGTGTTGATATTTTTTTATTATTATTTTAATTATTTTAGATAGAAAAATTTCAATGTTATTTAATTTTTATTTTTATTACAATTAAACAAGTAGTGTTCAGAAATAAGGGTTTGTAATTAAATGTGCTTTTTAAAAAATTGACCTTTCCCCGAAATTGTTAGCAGGTAAGCAAAATTATAAATGACACTACAACAGTTGTAATATTTACTACATGGAGAAAAAAAAGTGGTAAATTTATTGTACTGTATGGTAATGACTTTTCTGGTAAAGGAAAAAATATTATCTGCATAAAAAATCAAGAAATATGGCATTTAAACCATTAATTTTGAAATTTGTCAGCTCATATAATAACGGTAATTTTAGTTTTCCAAATTATAGTTCAGTTTACCACACATTTAGCAAACAATACACAAACGAAAAGTAAATTCAACCGAATGAGTTTTTTTATGCCATGCTATAAAGTATGGCATAAAAAATAGAATCACCAAATTTTGTAACTTGATATAAAACTATATGCTGTTGCTAATTTTACCAAAATCATTACCAAAATGACTGGGAAGAAATTTACCACATTTTTTGGATTTCCAATAGACCTGAAACATGCTGAATATTACCTTTTTCTTGTGTCTTTGAACCACACTTTTTTTCAGCGTAAAAACTGCAGTAAGAATGTATTTATGTCCCAAGATGTTTATCTACAGCCGGAAAGATGTCTTTAATTAAATAGAATCGAGAAAGCAATTTTATAAAATTAATATTTCGAAATATCCATTTAATAAAATATATTATTTAAAAAGAAATATGCATCATTTCACAACTGATTTGACTAATTATATATGTACCTAAAGAGTTGGTAAATGTTGTTTGTATGTTACAGTAGTATCTTTTTACTATTATTTATTCAAGAATAATTCTGTGTAGTTTCAAAGATTACTTACTTAATGTATTAAAACTTGAATGAATTATTTTTAATGCATCTTCTAAAAAGTAATGCCCCTTTTAAAGTCTATATCTAGTATATTTTGTGATCATTTTTTTGCAGCCAATCGAATTTGCGATTTGACAAATTATTTTTATTGTTTGATAACAAATATCTATTATTAAACAAATGAAATTGCCATTACCCTTCAAATACGAAACTTATTATTAATTAGGCGATAATTTAAAAATTGATACTGTGTTCTTCATTGTGAAAATTTAAAAATGCTTAAAACTTTGAAACGTTATTATTTGAAGACGTTCAAATTTTTAACAAATAACAAATCAAATTTTATAGTAAATAAAACTACTTATGGGAGAATCTATAAGACTATACGTTATTGTTAATTTTACCAAAATCATTACCAAAGTGACTAGGAAGAAATTTACCGAATTGTTTGGTTTTCCTACGGAACCGAAACACGGTGAATGTTACCTTTTTCTCGTGTTTTTAAACCACACTTTTTTCTTAGCATAAAAACTGCAGTAAGAATTTATTTATGTCCCAAGATGTTTATCTATAATTGGAAAGATGTCTTTAATTCAATAGAATCAACAATTCAATTTTGTAAAATTAATATTTCTAAATATCCATTAAATAAAATACATAATTTAAAAAAAAATACGCATCATTTCATAACTAATTTTACTAATTATAAACTTACCAAAATTGTTGGTAAATTGTTTGTTTGTTACGGTAGTAACAATTTACTGTTATTTATTTATGAATACAATAGTTTCAAGGATTACTTACTTAATGTAACCAAATGAATTTGCGATTTGACAAATTATATTTTAGTTTTTTAACAAATATCTATTCTTAAACAAATAGCATTGCCATCCTTCAAATACGAAACTTATTATTAATTGGACGATAATTTAGAAATTTATAATGTGTTCTGCTTTGTGAAAATTTAAAAATGCATAGATCTTTAAAATCTTTGCATAGAACTTTGAAGATGTTTAAATTGTTAACAAATAACAAGTCTAATTTTATAGAAAATAAAGCTACTTATGGGTGAAATCTCTTACTGAATTTAACATAAAGGCTATTCTTAACTTCCTGTACAAAGGAATTCTATCTCGTTATTTTACAAAAAAGTAAGGTTTGCAAAAATGACTAACAAGGATGTCTTGAAAGAGAAAAAAAATCGTTTTTCTGAAGTCAATAAAAATCTTCGAAGCATTTTTTTTCAATGTGAATTCTATTATTTGGCTTTTGGAGAGCAAATGTAAGTCAATTCTTTATTGATTTTAGCTTTTTTATTCGATCGAAGTATGTCTACTTTTGAACAATCTGCGCTGAAAGTTCTTTAAAACTGGTGTAGTATTGAATGAAATCAGAAAGTCGTGATTCGCTATCTTAAATCGGGTGTGACACGTGTAACTTTATCATTTAAGTAATTTATTAAATTATACAGTGGTTGTTTGGAAGAATTAACATCTGGAAGGAAAAAAAATAATATAATTTTAATTTGACAATTTTTTGCAAGATCAGTAAAAATCGTTTAAATGTTCTGACAAAAGCTGTCAGCAGTTGGGCCAGTATAAAATCATTTATTTCAAAAATATATCTGTTTTTAGGTGCATGAGTATTGTTATTTTAACAAACATATTTCATTTTTTCAATAAAAAACCGTTATTTTAATTACAGAAAAATTGTGATCTCAGTACTCAGGTTGGTGGGAGCAGAATTTGTGCGACCAGTCTGGGGTTCGAACCTTGATCACTTCTTTAGAAGGTGAGTTCTATTTCACAAGCTACCAAAGCTATATTTTCCGATTTGAGGACAAAAATGTCTTTTTTAAAAGTCTTATTAAAACCATATTTAAGTTTAAAACAGTTTAAAATGCAGTGACTCAATATATAAAAATTCTTGGCTACTTAACTTACCAAACATTATATGTAACGAAACATAATAATCCGGTAGTGTATTATTTTTACAATAAAGTTTATTCGTAGTTTTACTTAAACAATGTTCGAAACCATAAAATAATTACTGAAAAGTTATGTGCAAGTTCAGAAAAAAATACAAAGTTATCGTACTGTAAGTAAAACCCCATGTCAAAAACTAGAATTTGAACTGACGGCTTTAATAGCGTTAATCTATTTATGAGTAGCGTGAAAAACAGAGAAAAACCGTTCTGTCAACATAGGAAATTTAAATCGTTTGCAAATAAATAGCATTTAAGATTCAAACCAATTTATAACTGATAAATAAATACTACTAATAAAAAAGATTTTCTTTTAATTTTACGGTTGATGGTTAAAAGCAGAAAACTGTAACCTTCTTTAAACACTTTTTTTTAGTGAATTTTTTTTCAGTTGATTGTTGTTGTTGCTGTTGCTGTTGTTCATTTACGTCGCACTAGAGCTGCACAATGGGCTATTGGCGACGGTCTGGGAAGCATCCCTGAGGATGATCCGAAGACATGCCATCACAATTTTGATCCTCTGCAGAGGGGATGGCACCCCCGCTTCGGTAGCCTGACGACCTGCACGCGAAGTCGAGCAATTTACGGTAGAACAGTTTAACGAGGACCAATACCCTTGGTCCCTACGCAGGCTGATCCAAGTGGTCACCCTCCCGCCCACTGACCGTAGCCAGTGATATTTGACTTCGGTGATCTGCTGGGAACCGTGTCTTATCGATCAGTCCAATGCGGGACTTTTTTCAGTTGAATTTACAGTTATTTTTTACAGGGTGAAAGTGGAAGAGCAGAACGAGTACCTAAAATGCGAAGAAATGAGAACTAAAAATTAAAAGGAAAATTTGTATAATCATATGAGATAAGAGAAAAATAATTGATACATTATAATTTTATATTGAGTCCTATAATTTTAAATCTGTGTCTTTCATTTTGTCCTTAGCCACTAAAAATAATTCATTTTTGATCTTAAGCGATCGTACATATTATTTGCACGATCGTATTTCTGTTATTTTTTTCATTATATATAACCTATTTTCCATTTGATTTATAATTATCAATTCTCTATTTTAATATATTCTTAATTTTAATAATATTATTTGAAAATTTTAAACTAGGAAAAATTAATTGGTAAATAACTTTACAACACCGGTTATAAAATAGCATAAATCACAATTTGGTTAATAAATTCTACACATAATGTGAAACCAAGTTCACGTGAATTAAAGCTGAATTTATAATCCATATAAATGTGAAGATTAATTATTTTGCTACTAAGGAATATGCTCTTTCTAAGCCAGTCTATGTCTAACTAAATATCAGGGTTTACTTTTAATTAAGTTCCATTCATTAGTTTCGATTTCTAACTGACATCGGAACTAATTCATTTATTCTGAATTCGAAGCTTACTAGAAAGGAAATAAATTTAGCGCTTTAAGCAATGTTTATCTAACAGTTTAAGAAGTTCCTTTCAAAGTCAAATATTTTTATCCCTTTAATATATTTCCAAGGTTATTACATTATGGGTTTTGATTGAACTTCTGAAATTCTCTTAATCGTAGACATACATTCAAATTTTCTTAATATATTCAAAGTTATACACTTTTAAGTTTTGTTTAAAAAATGATATATCACAATATAAAGACTCATGAAAATTCTAAAATGCGTATCAACTTAGATAATTGTGAAAATTAAACAATTAGAGCAAAATTTGATATAGTTTGATGTTATTTTCTCTGCAATGCATTTTACGCTAAAAACTACTTTTGGTTATTTTTAACTTTTAATTTTTTTGAGGCAAGGTACTTCTACTGTAGATCTGTTTTCAAATGGAAGCTTTATTGAGTTTTTTTTTTCCAATGAAGAAAATCATTGAAAAATATTCATCCATTAGAAAACCAAGTAAAATTCTCTCTCCCCTCGTTCCTCTAATTTTGTAAACTAAACCCAATACGATGAATATCAATTACGTACATCGACTACGGTTACTGAATGCAAAAATTATCCACTAGATTCTAGTAGATAATATAGTGGATAATCTAGTAACTAGAAGGTACACATATTTACACTGATCCAGAGTACTCGCACTGAGAAAATATTTATGATAAAAACAAATAGAATATGGTTATATTTACTGTGTTTCTGGCTCTATGGAAACATAAAAAAGTTCGATAATTTTTTGCTAAGCGCTTTGATAATGACTTTGGTTAAATTACCAATGAATTACAGTTTTATAATATGTGGTTAATCTTTTTAATTTTAGCATGATAACTTAGAAAATTGCAAAATGGCCATTTATTCGGCTTTAAAAAACATTTCAGTTTTATTTTTTTTACTAAATATGCAGTAATAAGAACAATATTTTTGAAAATTTTTAATATGCCATTACCATAGAGGAAACAAATTGCAAATTAATGGTTTAAAACCGCATATTTCAGTTTAGTTTACCAGAAATATTTTTTTTACCATACAGTAAGGTGATTTTTACCAGAATTATTTTTTTCCTTGTGTGATCCGAGGTACAAAATTCTTCCCCACTGATTCAAACTTATAAAAAATTAACTATAAAAATGAAGCTGATTATCTGCTTAAACTACTTATTATGGTCTACAATATAGACCATATACAGTTTCATACCTTATAACTTATACCGGTAGCCAGAAGAAAAAAAATCATACGGCAAGCAAAATTCTGATTTTATATATAATTTTTTCCCTTTTATCACACTTAAATATTATCTTACAAGTGTATCATTCTATGCGAACATGGTTTTTAACAAAAATTAAAATTTGATTAATAAATAAAATCATAAATCTCAGTTGTGATTTGATTTGCGTTTTGAGCATTCATGTTTCCTTAAAAAAATGTTTTTTTTATTCCTATGATAAAACTGGAAGTACAATTCTATATTCATTCTCAAAATTTGCCTTGGCCATGCATGCAATTAACCATAAACGTGATTGAAAATTACTCTTATAGCATTCTTTTTTCTTTCCTGTAGCATACGCAGGCGTAAATGAAAACAATTAACGGACCAAAACATCCGGGTAACTTGTTTTCAAATGATTAATATGTTTTGTGAGGTGTTAAGTTGGAAAATGTCATATTATGAAACTTCGTATTCACGAATCAACCATTTAAACAACAGAAATCTAAGTATTTATAATATTTGAAAAAAATAAGCAGTGTCAGAACTAATAAAACTTTATTTACGAGACCTATAACTTAGATTGAAGATCATTCAAATCTTTCAAATAAATTAAGTCTAGTTATTTTTTCCAAAATAAGTACTATAAGTAATTGAATAAAGTTTTCCAAAAAACCTTTTCTGAAACTGAAAAAAGAAACAAACGTTTTCTGCAGAGTAACAAACTGTTCTGAAGGTCATTTTTCAAACTTTAATATTATTAATTATCTGGTAAGGATTGATATACATATATTTATCTATATAATAGAGAATTTATTACTTTCCGAGTGTGTTTCAAGGTCTTCCTGTCTGAGAGCACTTAATTATTTAAATATGAGCAGCTGGATATTTAACTATTTCAAGTTTAACGTATTTTGAAATTTTGAATGCATATCTTCAGTAATATGTTTTATCAATTACATTACCAGGACTAATTACATTATCATGATACGATGTTGAACAATTTGATTTATAGAAATGCTTATAATTATAAAAATAACAAGGATTTGTTTATGTATGAACTAAATCTTACATAATAATGATGAGAACAAAAAGGTAAAAAATATCGCATTTTATAAAGTTATTTAGTGTACAGGAACATTAATAAATGTCCTAGACGCGTTTCACTCACTAGTTTCATTCAGTGTAGACATCTAAAAAAGACCTTACTTTTTTATGAAGTTGGACATTATGAACATTAAAAAACCAGTACGTGGTCATGCAATTATTATTTATTAAGATGAAAACTCACAGACCAGAATCATTAGAGAAGTATAAAAGAATTAATGAAGAAATATAAAAGGAGAAATAATTTTTAAATTCAGTTTCCAGCTAAATATTCTTTAAGAATTCAATACCCGTCACAATACGACCACTTATCAATTCTGATGCTATTCTTTCAGAGAGTTATAGACCCATTTACATGCAAAGATACTATGAACAGATCTTAACATTTATTTTAAATTTCATGACGATTATACTTACAACAACTAAGAAAAAATGTATTATTCATTACCAAATATTAATTACGATAGGCTTGTATCGTGACAAACGTAAAATATTTTATTTAAGAAATGATTTCACAAATTCTGGTAAAATTATCGTACTGTGTGGTGGAGATATTTCTCGTAAAAAAACTGAAATTCTAATTAAATAAATCAAAATATGCGTTATTTATAACTTTATGTATTTTGTAATTTATATTGTAATGGTTTACCGAAAATTCTGGTCTCCAAAATTATGATTTTTATTATTACACATTAAATGAAAAATACAAAACTGAATAGTAGATTTGACGATATAAATGAATTTTGTGTCTTGTAAAAAGTAATCATGAGAACATTACATAAATTTTACTGAATTTTTTAAAATTTTCTAGCGCATTATAAAACAATATTTTATTTTTGGTGTTCGCATGGAGCCTGAAACCATTTAAAATTCACCATATTCAGTTAGTTTAGACCATTTTTTTTTCAATGTCAAGTATATATTCTGATTTAAAATGTTTTGAAAGGATGTATTATAACATTTAGTATATTTATTGGATAAAAATCAACTGTCTACGTTTACAGGTATTCATTGTTTATACAATAATAATCCAATAATTAGTTTATTAATATAATCTATACAGTTTTAAAGCACAGTTCTATCAAAAGATTAAAAAACACGAGTTGTAAGGAATACAAAATTTTCAATAGCAAAATAATTAGAATGAAATATGTATAAATTTTCTGCTATGGCACGTGTTTATATTAATTCATGTTTCCATCTCTGATTTTCATAATTTATTTCTTTTTATCCGATTAAATTTTCCCCTATAAATGCAAATAACCAAACATGATCAGCGAAATTCGTACATAGACTAATAGATTTCTCTTGTAAAACAGATTAGGGAATTAATAAGTCCCAGAAGAATACCTTCTAAATAATTCGGCATTAAAATTCATGCCTCTAAAAATACGCTTCCCTTACGATATTGTACGTGAGAATTCCGACTGGAATATATTTAAAAAAGGAATATAATTTACACTTTGTTTTCAACTTTTAGAATTAGCAAACTTTGCAAGCGTTTATGAAAGAAAATGATTTCTGAGAAGCAAAATTTAACGTATCTCTGTTTCTGTCATAAGTTATACAACTTCCATTGCATTATTTTGGAAGAAGTTGAAAATAGAGATGAGATGTATCTCATTAACTTCGTCTTTCTTGAAATCGGTCTCTCATTATTCCTTGTCTGTTCAGATAAGTCTCTGTCCCAAGACATATTAAGATGCAAAAATATGAAGACTTATCGAAATAAATGAAAAATCTCTGAGGAAAAATCTTTTGAAGAAAAGCATTTGTGAAAGAAAAAAAGTTTTATTTAAGTTCTAAGTATGATTTGTAAGAAGAATGAACGTTCTATTTTATTTTAAAATACTTACTTGTAGAATTTTAAGCTAGGTAAGAACAAAGATTATGTTTAAAAAAAGCTTTATTTTTCCATTTCATAAAGATTCTGTTTGTTGTAGGCTTGCTTGTTTAATATGTAGGATAATGCTCGATAGTTCACCGCTTCAGCAACATAATTTTGTAATGCTATTAATTTTATTTTTTTATTTATTTCGTCATTTATTATATTATCATCATTTTACTATTTCTTCATCATACTTTTTTCATACTTTTACCATGACTAGAAAATTTTTAAGAAGAGTTTATGCCTCTAATTTGAAACTCTTTCAGTAAATATTTTTTAAATGCAGTAATTTCGTTATTTTTAATATTTGGTAGCTTCAAACACAATATATTTTTATTTTAAAACATATAGCGGCTCATTTCAACTGGAGTTACTTTGCTTATTATCTAAAAAAAAAAAGAAACATGTGTCAACATATATTCACACTTCATTCATTGGAATTTGAGTGTTCCGCTAATATTCGGGGCATTACATGAAAACGAATTTTTCTCCTTACTAAGCGTAAGAGAAATAAATAATTATATCAGTATGAAAAAAATTACGTGCATTAGAGAGTTGAGCCAGCAATTTAAGTAAATTATCTTCTTTGAACAGAGAAAGTCATATATATATATATATATATATATATATATATAATATATATATATATAAGATTAAAGATTAGAAGGATACGATTTTGAAATTCCTGTGTCTTAATTTTCATGTCATTCATTTAGCTGGGTTACTCCACTGAAAGTATGGGAAAATTGGAGTAATGTTGCGAACTCTCACTAAACAAATATCAATCTGTGAACGATAAAAACAATTGGGGCAGGGAACTTACCTATATGTGAACGGGTAAGACTAATATGTGCCATGTTCCCTTTTAAAAACTGAGTTTTGTTCTAAAAACACCGATGATTTCAAAATGCCTCTCATGAACTTGCTTTTCAACCTCATCTCCAAGGGAACAATGCAGCAAATTCTTCTTTAAAAATATTTTTTTTATTTACTATCTTTTTAAATATCTTCGTAATTATATTGCGTAGTTACGTACATGTTTTATCATTATTTTCTTCGAAAATTTCTGAAAGGAGTCGACAAATTTTACGAGTATCTAGCGTAAACCTAATTTATGAAAAAATTTACGAAAATAAACACCCATAGCCGTAAAAATCAGTACACCTACCAAGGGTTGTTGCAATGAAGCATAATCTTACATACGTAAGTACAACGTTTTGATATAAGTAAGTGTTTAAAATATTAAAGCAGAAAGCCCATTTATTGCAGACAAAAATACAAATGAATGGAGGTATTAGTACCCTCTTTGGCTACCTCAGCTCGAATATGCATGAATGATCTGTGAATATACATACATTGGTATATATATTGAATGGTATATACATTAAAATATGGTTTGGCATTGAGGCACGCAAGTCCCTTAGATTGTCTTGCGGCATCATGTTACACAATTGTAAATAATTTTCGAAATCTACTTAACTTGGAGCATATCCCAATTGCTCTCCCAAGTAATCTCATTTGGTGGAAGCATACCTGTCATACCCATTCTGAGATAGGCCAAGCATTTTCTTGATGAAAAATTGTTCCTGGGATCCCTGCCATAAGTTTAAACACATATGGTTGAAGGATTTCACAAATAAACCACTGGGTTGTTATGGTACCATGAATCAATATCAGGGGTCATCAGAAGTCGTATGCACCATACGATCTCACCAACAGTAGAAGTTCTGCATTGACGCACTGTGTAGGCAGGATTGAGGTGGTCACGATGGGACCAACACTCGAATACGACTGTCTTCATTGACGAATTTAAATTTGAAATCATCACTTAAGCCGGTCTGGTTCCGTCATTTGCAGTCCAAGCTCGCCCGCAAAACCCCAAAAAGAGGCAAAGATGGGTGAGTGTCAATTCTGCCAACGCTGTAGAACAGGACAATGCTTCTACAGCGGATATGGTGGTACCATACAGCTGACATGGTACCATTGCATCCGACCCATGTTGACCTCTAATATTGATGCACTGTGCCATAACAATCCATCAGTACGTTCGTGATATCCTTCAGTTGCAATTTGTCAAAAACTTAATGTTCGGCTAAACACAGCTAGGGTGTCACAGGAATGCCTCTGTCACATGATCACCCTTCCCTGACCAGATCGATCGCAAGATGTCAGCGAACGAGTATATCTGGGACCACGTTTTGATGGTAAAATGGACATTCTGCAAATTTAGTCTGTTTAGAGGGGTTTTTATAGCAACTTTGCAGTTTTTACAGTAACTCGCAGGACCTCATAACGGATTTTTATGCCGTTACCTGGCGTAATTATACCCGGTATTCACAGTGAAGGTGTCCAAAGAGGGTACTAAACTTCCATTTATTCACATTTTTCCTGAAATAAATTATCATTTTGCTTCGATTTTCTAATCAGATACTTGTTAGCAACGTTTACACTTGTATGCAAAATTTCATTTGATTTTTGAAATTCTTTCTAAGTGAGATAATTTTTATCGCAATGCGTGTGTATATTTTTCAATGTTTACAAGTATTGTTGTATTGTAAAAGTTGTATTTTAACTCCATAAATCAAGTCACTTTTCTTTTTTCCAACTATTAAAACTAATTAATTTATTTATATATTTATTATATTTTTTTTCTGGGAAAACGTAACTAACGTACTTAACTGGGAAATGTAATTTCTGTTGACGGTATACTTATTTTTCTTTATCTTTATGATAGCGGTATTGGAAAGTTTACAAAACGTAAGTATTTGCTTATTATCTAAAAACTTCTCGGATCAAACAAGCATCTTTCTCTGTGTATAAAAGTTCCCAAAAAGAACATCAAATGTTTAAAAATATTTTCTTTTCTATTTTTTTTTTTTATAAAAACATTTTCAATATCTAAAAAAGTTACAAAAAACGTGATCCGTGACTTTCTTAGTTTTCCAAAGTAGAAATGGCACTTTAGAAAAACACATCATACTATAAGAAATACTGCTATCAAAGTTTCTAGTTTCTACTCTAGATATGATGTACAACACTTTATCGATAAACTTTAAGTTTTTTTTTCAACTAACGACAACTTCAAGAACTACAATTTTATTCTTGAATGCATCGTTTTACTTTCCTTCATTTTTTTATTTAAAGAATTATTCCTCAATAGTATTATTTTCTTAAATCAATATAGATTATTTTACGTATAGAAAGTAGATTTAAATTACAAGATGTTTATATAAATACGAGTTTAAATTAGAACGTAAGATGTTTAAACCTTTTACTCTGGAATAAATTATTTCAACTTCCATTTTTAATGGATTAAGGTAATATTTTTTTCTATTATATGTAGCTGGAGCTTTATAATTTAGTTATTTAGTGTACTGTAGGCTTTAGTTTTCTCCGCATAAAATAACACGCAATGGTTTTTATTTTCACATCATAGCAGACAGTGTTTTTTTTTATTATTATTTTTGTTTGCGTTGAAATTATTTTGAAATGAGTCAATGTGTAAGATAATTTTTTCAAACTTGCAGAATAACAGATACTACATGTTGTTTATCATTATTTCTATGTTAAAATTTTATAGTTTTCTATTTCTATTTATTTTTTTTTGATTTGAATAAAAGTGGACCAGTTTTTTACAGTTCTTTCAATATTTTTAGGTTCAATAAATATATGATTAAATTTTTTTCAAATAACAGCAAAAAGTTTGGGTAGCATAGTTATCATTAAGTGAATATAAACAAGTTTTTCACTATTTTAATATTAAAAATGAATTATTATTTCGTGTAAGTAATGACTCACAATTTAAACAAAATAACTGTTTAGTTCTTGTAATGAAAGTTTCTGCTTCAAGATTATTATTCATTGGGAAAAATAAAAAGTTTGAAACTAATTTTAACCATTTGCAAGTCAATGTTCCTACTATAGAGCATGTTTTGAATTTAATGAGCAATAAAATCCGAATAATATTATTTTTCAGGCATTAAATTTACGATATATAGTATATTTTTGCATTTAGTTTAGTTCCGTTTCAATTATTTTTTAAATTTTAATGAATTTCAGAAATTTGATATAATTTGTAATTCCTGACTCCCCCCCCCGCTTGTAATGTAATTTACAAAAAGTCATATTTTTATGATACGACTTCAATACTTTTAAGCTTCTAAAAGGATAATATAATCCTCTGTTTGACATCAAATGCGCAATCTTTATTTTAAAATTTTAAAACCAAAATATTATTTTAAAACCTAACGTTCCATTTACGGAATAATAACATTTCAGAGGCTGTATTTTTTAATTTTAAAAGATGCATCGGATTATGTTGCGTCTATTTTATTTAAATGCTACTATGATAGTTATTAAAGATAAATTATGCTATTTGTAAAAAAAGGTGTAATCTTCGTGGTTAGCTTTAATTTTTGTTGACATGAATGTACAGGTGGCTGATAACAGAGTGGCAGAGACAGAATACTTAGAAAAAAGCCAAGATGAACTCATTCATATTCATTGTATTTCTTTCTTGTTGAAATTCTAACCATTGAAACGAAACTCTTTCTGATCAGGTAAGGGTTTTCAGGAGGCTGCAATACTGTTCTCTGTTATTTAACCATGATAGAGTTATAGAGCATATTTATATTGATACTATCATATACAAAAAAATACGTATATATTGCATAGATTCTTGCAATCCATAGTTTTTTCCTTCTGATTCGCGTGATTCCTTTTATTTCTGTGATAAATTTGTTGTTACGGAGTAAGTAAAAGAAAAAGTTATGTTTTTTATCTCCTTTAAAAATTTTGCTTTCTCTTATCCCAATGTCTATGGGATGCATAACGATACAACAAACAATAGCATCGATAGAAAAAATTTTTGATTCAGATTTGGAAGTTCTAGATATTGGTCAGTTAGAGTCTTATGGACTAGAAGTTTTAATTTATTCAAAAAATATATATGAAAGCAATTTAGATCCTTCCATACCATTATGTGCCTGTAAAATCAAACAAACAAGGAAATCAAATCCTTCCTGATGCACCATCAGAATTGAAAAATCCAGAAACAATTTTGTTCCTATCCAGATTACAATATAATCATACTTGTAATATGATTTTCCAGAAATTTATAATGCGTGTATAATATTTAAAATTTTTTTAAGATGTAATATAAACCTCCGATAGGTATCAGATACGAAGTTTTATATTAAAAATTTTATTCAAGATATTTGTTTAAAACCTAATACTTTGTTTTTGAAACATTGTCTTTTCAAGGGTTTTGTTTTTACAAGTGATGCATTGTCTTTTCAAAAAATACATTGTATAATGACAGATTGCACTGTTGAATGAAAGAGACCGAATACTCAAAGTAGCAAGCCATTTTTATACTCGGTGTTCCTCTCTTTTGTTGTAATTTTAACTATTCTTTAAATTGATCAGTTGAAAATTTTGATTGCTGTCAGGTGGCTGTAATACTTATTTATTTATTTACCAATTATAGAGTTAAAATTCAACATGAAAGGGATATTTCATTGTGCTTCCAGCAATAGTATTTTATGGAATCATGGTATTGATATTTTCTTCTTTTTCATTCTTGTGATATATTTTACTTCAGGGAATAAAAGTTTAAAGAGTGGAAAGTAAAGAATAATGTGATTTTTTTTTATTTTACTCATTCACAAATTTTGCTTCCTTTCAACTTCATGTCTAAGAGATTCGTAACGTACCAAGCAAACATAACATACCAAGCAAAGGTTTCGTCAGAAAGATTTTCTGATTCAAATTTAGAAGATCTACATGTTTGTAAGCTAGAGCCCGATGAATCAGGAGTTTAAACTTATACAGAAAACATAGAAGAAAACAATTTAGAACCTATTAGGTCATTACTTACGGCAAAATATTGTTTTCAAAAGTAATATGGAAAACGATGAAACAAAAATCAAATCTTCGATTCAAACGCATAAAACGTGAAAGCCCGGTTATAAAATAGAATGAAAAAGTGAAATTCAATGTGGAGAATATGTAGAATATTTCGTCATTGTTTAATCATTTTGTACTGTAAAAAGTTTAAACTGCTTCCCTAGATTGTATTTTACATTTTCACGGTATTCTAAGAAGATATCATTTTGCTTCCACAAAATATACATACAGGAAGACAGGTGAAACAATCGTAACAATTGCAGAAAAAAAGCTCCCGCAAACGTCAATGTTTCAAAAACAGAACATCATTAAAACGCGCATCAATTATTTTAATCTATTTTATTAATTTTATTTTATTGTCGTTAGATGCTCTTCGGTGAATTTATGAATTTCAAGTTATTTGGTTTATCCTTTCTTTATTTAGCATTAAATTGTATAAGTTGGAAGTTCATATTATAAGTTGCCGATTATAAGTTGGAAGTTCAAATTATTTTTATAGTGTAATTTTTAATTAACTATTTATTAAATTTTCAATTTGTCAATTTGTAGTTAATTTAAAACATAGCATGCTACTTCCTTAATATAAATAAATTGATGAAATAATTATTAATATTTATATATAGCCTCTATGATCTCATAGTTATTGACTTAATTAAAGAATATTATAAACAACCATATTAAAATGCATATTCTTCGCACATTAAAAAAATCATGTTTCTAAAATAGTAGCTAACTTAAATATTATTCTAGTTGTTAAATAACTAAAAAATGTATTAAGCAGAAACTGTAAACGATTTAAGCTAAAATAAATTTATCAATGAAATATCTTAATAACGAAAAACATGAAAATTATATTCAAAAATTTTATTAAATGAAATTAAATTTTCATAAAACCTCAAAAAGTGTATTTCCAGTAGTTCTTAAGCTTAATTTTAATATGCACTTTTCCACTGTAATTTAAATATTAGTTTTTAAAATAATGAGTATAACTCAAACCACATCAAATCCATTTTTTCTTTCGGTAAATTATGCTATTAAAACTATTTCCAGTAGATTGAAGTTGTATCTTTTGGTTATAAACATTACCAAAAGATTTGCATTCTTTGTTATAAAGGAAGCTTGAATAAACGAAGTCATTTGGCAAAGAATGTGAGGAGAATGCTTTTCTCTACCAGAAAACTCAACCGGAGAATGCATGGAGGTCATCAGATAAACTAGATGCTTTAGGACGTATAATTTAGGGCGCATGTTTAGAAAATGAATAGCTCAAAAAGATTTCAAACGTTACTTATTGAAAATCATTACACTGAAAAAAAAAGGGTTTGACATATCAAAAAGTGTATGATTTACTTACATGAGAAGAGGATTTTATTTTATTAGCTCAAATAATTAGCCATAAATAAATGATTCTAAAAAAACAGAAAAACTTTTTTTCCGCTTTAATAAACAAAATAAAAAATATATCATATATAAATATTTTTTTCCAAATCAAAAATACCAGCCTTCAAATTTAAAACTAGTTTGGCTTCCATATTATATATTATATATAGTCAATTTTGAAAGACTTATTGTAATTAATATTTTCCGGATAAAATAAGCATCCTTTTTTTTTTAAAACCTTTGAAATTTCAAAAGGTGTTTCACGTTGTTCATTCTATAATTTATCTTTTTTAGTTGTAGTAAAAAAACATCTGTTTGTATACCCTACGTGTGTACAGGTTATATATGTTGATACATATGTGCAGTCAACGGGGGGGGGGAGCAGATATCTACGAACTTTTTAGTGAACCCTGATATTTACGTCTAACATTGCTATTAAAAGCATAATTTGTGCATAATAATAATAATAATGAAATGAAGAACCTTCATCCGTGTCTTTGTATGTATAAGAGTGTGTCTGTCCAATAACTCCAGAACCATTTTTTCCATCTTTATCTAAATTAGACAGTATGTGAAATGGACTAATTTAAGCCCCTGATCCTTAAAATTATTCAGAAATTTCAATTAGATCATTTAGGAAAAATGTTTGAATAAAGAAGTTTTCTTCTTGGTAAAATAGAACCAATCATTAATAAAAAAAACTTCAAACGATTCTGTTGTTTTTCTTCCGAATAATTATACATTAACATCAGTGATGTAGCATTCAGTAAATGGAAGTAGGCAATGCATTTTGAGTTCGGAATTCATAAGTAATGGAAATTCAAATAATACTATTTTTCATACATTTAGAATATATATTATGCAGTTTTTTTGTATTTAGTACATCTCATTTCCCTATTAATTTGAATCTTTACGAATTTTAGAAATTTTATGTAATTTGTAAATTTTTATTCTCTTTGTAATATATTTTAAAATTTTACCGAAATTCCAATCATTATAACATGACCACAATACTAACAAGCTGTTAAAAGAGTATTATAATCCCTTGTTAAACATCAAATTCGAAATTTTATTTTAAAATTGTAAAGACAAAATACTAGTTTCTAACCAAATACTATCTTTTTGGAATATAGGCGTTTCAAATCGGCGTTTGCGTCTCAACAATGATATTACCAATAAAACAAACAATGAAATTGGGAAAAACATTTTTCGATTCAAATTTGGAAGTTCTAGATATTTTTCAGCTAGATCTTGATAAATTAGGAATTTTAATTGTTAAGGTAAAAAAGAAAAAAATTATTCATATCTTGTTATTCCATTCGTTGTATATAGAATATAGATTTTAAAAGTAATATTGGAGATGAAGTGGAAAATCAAGTCATAAAGTTAAGTGCAAATATTAAAAGGAAAAAAAGTGAAAGCCCTATTACAAAATCGAATAAGTCAATAGAATTGAAAAAGCCGGAGGCAGTTTTATAATCACCATAAAATTAATTCTGGTTATGTCATGAACACATGAACTTTGCTTCTCTTGACGTACTTTAGAAACTATTTCTTGAGATGTAGAATATCTGGGCAATAGTTAATCATTTTATGCTTTTAAAAAGTTTAAACAATTAATATATTGCCATAAATGATATTTGCATTTTCATGGACTGCTAAATTTATATGCCTTTTTTATCAATCAAAAGATATGCACCGGAACACCCCTAAGGCAGTCTTGACTACAGTCAGTAAAAAAAAAAATGGTAAAAAGATAACAGAAAACAGAAAGTTCTAAAAATGGAGCGTCGTTAAGATGTTCTTAATTTTATTCGCTAATTTAGTTTTCTCTTCATTGTTTTTAGATAAGACCATCGTGCAAGATTAATTCTTCTGGGTAAATATTATTTAATAAAATAGTATATTTTTTAAAAAAAAAGTGATTAAATCTTCAATAAATCTAAAATCAAATTTAATATTAAGTGCCTCATTTCTAAATTCTATATAAAATCATTGAGTAAATTGTATATTATTGCAAATAAATTTACTAAAAAAATTTCGTTGTTAATTTACATAATTTTTATCATGCGCAAATCTATTTCGGGAAAATCCGTGGCTAAAATTCTGTGCAAAACATGCAATTCATGTTTCTTTCTCTTTTCTCTTTTATTTTTTTTTTCTTTTCTTAAATAAATGTTAGTTTTCTAAAATTGTTAATGATAAACTTCTTTAAATTATCCAGCATAATATTACCTTGCGCACATCCATTTTCGGGCCCATCCTTGGAAACTAGCAAATCAAAAGCACTTCATTACTGCAGTAAGAACGCACTTTAATACAAAACCCTTCTATTTACGCTTTTACCTCAATTTGCGCTTTTGGTTTCCCATTTTTGTGATCTGGCAATCTTGTTGCGAAGATATTTTAAATCATTCTCTAAAAATTTTCCGCTCATGTAAGTTCATTTGAATTCGCTACTCGCATTATAGATTTCGTTTCAGGTTTTATTCGTATTTTATTTTCTATTTTTGCGTGATATTTTAACTTAATGTGTTCTATTTTATTTGTTGTAATTTTTTTGTAACTCCTCACACTATTGTATTGATATATTTTGTTTTTGGCTATATTGATACAATATTAGAAAACACTCTTTTTTGCGGATATAATCGTGTGAGCTGATGAAAAGATAAGATCTTTTATTTTCCGGATTTTTATTATTTTTTTCTTCCTTTTTTTCTGATTTTTTTTCCAGTTTCTAATTATTTTTATTTTCATTATTGTTTTTCCTTTTCCCCCTGTTTTCATTGTGCTGTAATTTTTTAATTTATTCCATGTTTTCTCTACATTTATATATATATATATATATATATATATATATATATATATATATATATATATATATATATATATATATATATATATATATATATATATATATATATATATATAGTAAAAGAGAGAAACAAATTGGACATTAAATTTTACTATTTTACCTCATTTCAAATCATAGCCATTATACCAGAATTTTAAAATGAAAGTGATATTCTAATGCGTGCACTTCCTTCTTCATGGAACGTTTAACTTCTCATTTGAAGTATGAAATCTGTTCGCCAACGTTGCGGAAATGCTGTCAACGGAAACGGAAGGATCTCGGAAAATCCATTTAGCAAACCATTCTCATTTTAGTAGAATAAAACAGGAAGTTTGCTAGAAGAACCAGAACTGCAAGATTATTTTCTTAATGATGCATTAACTTATTTTTTCTTCATTCGTTCTAATAGCCTTTTTTTTAATTCAATATCATGAAAGTAACATCTTCATTTTATGTTTTAAATGCTTTATTTGATCAAAAATTCATTTAATTTACTTTTGTGAAATAAAATGAATTGTTTTGCATTGCAGCATAAAAGTAAGTTAGAATAACTATTTTAAAATATATAACAGAAACGTATATATTATAGAACATAACAAGTACTGAAATTAGTGAATGTCGGCATTTTTGATTTTGGTTGGTATTCATGTAATCGCTATGATGTCTATCTAAAGTACTACTTGGCCTATTCGGCATTTGGCACGCATGGATTTTAATTTATAATTTTTAACAAATTTAAGAGATGTTTCGATCAAGTACTGAAGCGAGTTGTGAATAGTATGATTCTAAAGTTTATTTTTCACAGTGACAAACATATCGCATTAAGATATAGTATTTAGTTGTTAAAATAAAAATGAAAGGGAATCGAATTATTCATCAGTATACATTTGTCATTAATTATGAAATTTGAATAAAAATGTACGATAGAAATTCTTATTGCAAAATAAAATAAACAGTGTGCAAAAACTAGTGAACTCTGAATATATATTACAGAAATCACACATTTCTGCAATCAATTTCGCGCATAATTAGCACTAACGCAGCTAAAAATTATGTAACTTTAACTAGATAAAAAAGAAAAAGAAGGAAGGTACAAAATTTGAAAAACGTGGATGAAACTCTTGGAAAATAAATAAAATTTCAAAATAGAAAAGCAAGTAGAACAAAAAGTTTTAAAAAAATAATTGATTAATATTCAGAACAAAGTTTTCTCATTGGCTAACCTATGACATATTTAGGGCATTCCGTTCTTTAAAATAACAAAAAACAAAAAGGATCAATTAATTATAACTTTATTCATCTTTTGCTGATTTGTAAATGCTCTAATTTACGGATTTATATGTCTTCCTCTTTATAGAAGGGGGAAAATACAAATTTATAAATTCAAACAAAATCTTACCATGTTGAAAAATTATACGCTAAAGAAAAGTTAAAATAAAAGTTTCAATGCAATTATTTAAACCGTAATGAAAAAAAAATTTTTTTTTACTGAAATTATGCCTGAATTTTATAAAATTCCAAACAATTAAAATACACATGCTTCTTTATGATTGTTCTTACTTCTTTCCTTAATTGACAACAAATAAAAATTTCCATGATTAGTAACTGCAATGTAAATTTTTAAACATTTCCCTTTTTTATTATCTAAATCTAATTATTACTTACTTTAATTTAAAAAAGATCAGCATTTTTAAATATTTCTAAATTCTGTTTAAAAGAAGAAAAAAAATCCCCTTGATAAATAAAAGTTGACGTAAATAATCTTTTGTCTTTATAAATGAATATTTAAGAAGCACATTATTAAAAATACCTAAGAAATAGTATAATTTATAATTAGTTTTTAAATGCATTTGCATTTTTTAGCCCAAACAGGGAAATTGTTATATATTGAACGCAATTTTCTAACCGTGTACTGTTTTTTTTCCTCTCATTTGTTTCTACTCATTAGGAGTTGCAAGGGAAAACATAAAAATTTATAAATTCTCTGCACATTATCTGAAAACTCATGTTAAAAAAACAAAATATTAAGAAAAGTTTAAGATAAAACTATATATGAATTAGTTAAAAAAATTAAACTTCTTTACAAAAGTAAGCCTTAATTTCTTAAAAATCTCAAGCGACCAATAATAAAGTTTATTGTTTTCGAAAGAAATTCCTTCTTTAATGTACTGAAAAAAAATTATCATGTTTAATAACTATATTCAATGTAAATTTTAATTATAATTACTTTATTACCTAACTCTGATTTGTACTTCTGTCATTTTCGAATAGATCGATAAATTTAATTATTCCTTCATTACAGATTTTTCATTAGCATCCATTTCCTCACTATAAATACAGATGTATTTAAAAGAGAATATTGCAAAAAAATCGTAAATGAAACATAATCACGTAACGCTATAATTCACATTTAATCTTTATAGTGCATCGAAAACGAGACACTTGGGAAATTAGGTTGTAGGTTGTGGGAACGCTGACAGCTGAAATTCTTCCTTCGAGAAATTACTTTCAAGATATTAAGCATTTGTAATGATTTGTATTTTTTTTTGTTACAAGCATTCGACATTTTTTATAAAAAAAAAAGTTAGTTATGGATAATTTGATTATTTAATTTTTTCTTAAATTAAATTTAAACATTTTAAACTTAGCTTCAAATATTATATTTTTTAAAAGACTTGTATGCATGAACATATTCCGCAGATTTCAATGGTATATATATATATATATATATATATATATATATATACATATATATATATATATATATATATATATATATATATATATATATATATATACATGCATTCATTAAAGCGGAGTGTGCGACAGAATACAAAGTGATAAATGAGAAGTAATTTTACTTGTCAACATCTTAAGGATAGCCGTATCACATATAACAGTTCATATTTGCAATAGTGTTAATCTTGTTTCAGTCTCCGTATTTTCAAAAATTTCGATTTAAATATTATGATTTATATCTGTCCAAATTTTAATATTTCTTTCATTATTATTTTAAAAGTGCAAAAAAGAACCTGAAATTGTAATTATTTTCGATTTATTTGGAATTTTTATTAATTTTACGATTTTCGATTGCTTTTTAATTCAAAATCATCTTTTCAGCACTTCACATTTCAACTCTGAATTTGCAAGTCAGTTAGAAATGGATGGACCCACAAGATATTTTACAAGAATTTTATTAGTTCTATAAGTTAATTATTCTATAGTAAGTTATTAGTTCTATAAGTTTTATTAGTTTTACAAGTTAATTCTCGATCTTATCATTGAATTTTGTTTTTTGTTTTTTTCATTTCATCAAACTCCCTTTTACTACACATTTTTGTAATTTAAAGTATCTAAGTCTAATAGGTTTTCCAGGGGAAAAGTAATTAATATCGAATATGTTGAAATTTATAAAAAAAAAATAGAAAGAAAGTTAAATTTAGTTTAAAAACAGAAATAGCCATTTTGTCATGTCAATCTTTAATCAGTGTTATTCCAGCAGCTTGTGTAGAGGTTCGTGTGATACTTTTTGCAACAAATTCAACAGTTTATATTTCTGGAAATAAAATGCATGTTAATTCTTTCATTTCATCACAATTTCCTTCCATTGTTTTATACAGCCCAGTAATTTCAATCTTTTATGTCTTGCAGTTCTTGCGCTGCATAACAAACTGTAACGTGAGGTTGTACACAAGCAGCAGCAGGGGCTCTTAGATGTTTTTAATTCAGCAAAATTGAAATTTTTTAAAATTATAATTTTATAATGATCTTGAATTATCTATACATAATTATATAGACGTTAATTTGTAAAGATAACTTATTCTGAAACTGTTTTAATGCATTTAAAACCTCCTAAATGTAAGACTTCAAATCTAAGTTAGAGTTTAAAAAATGGTATGTACAACTTTATGAAATATGAAGCCGAAAAAATTAAACAAAATTCAAATATTTACCGCCACGTGACTACTTTAATGTAAATATAAATTGTGATTTATGACAACACTATGCTTTGTTACATGCATAATATTGCTTAATAATAAGCATATCCTAACGCCAAGTTACCCCGTTATAGCTTTGTTATTCGCTTCTTTACGGTCAATTTATGTTGTCTGGAGGAAATGCCATATGAATCATAATATGGTAGCTGCCAGGAGAAATGGTTTCTTGAAAGGGAGAAGGTGCAAAGATTATGGCATGTCATCAGATTGCGTTCGAATAGATGGGCAAGCTTTACTCAGGCGGTAAAATTTGGATGCAAGACAGTTTTGGATAACGGTTCAAAGAAGAAAAGATGCCTTTGTAACCAGATGTTATTTACTGAATAATGCAACAGTCATATAGACCTGCGTCTCTGTACAGGATTGTTTGGTATAAATTATCAATGACACATATAAATAATTTATTAAGCTAAAACGGAAGAAAAATATGGATTCATTTTTTACCGAAAGTATTGTTTCATTACAATACAAGGCGTTTTAAAACAATAAGCTTTAATATGTACTTTCGGAATCCTTCCCCGAAAATGCCAAGAAATTGTCTTTTAATGCTTAGCAAAAATATAATTTAAATGAGGAAATAAAAGTAAGAAAATTATTTGGCAATATATTCATTAGTGTCTTCCTTAATCTTTTCAGACGAATCACAGAAATCCCATTTTGAAAAAAAAAAAAGACAATTTTTAACAGCTTAATGTTCTTAGAGTGATGTTTGTTACACTAAACCAAGGGTGAATAGTTTACTTTTTTGTTTTAAGAACCTCCTCTCTGGTACTTAGGAAAGATTTTCTTTGTTTGCTTTTCATGAAGAGAGAAATAGTGGTATGCCTTTATAACCTTAAGGCGTAACTATTAGTATTGAAGTTTTTTAAAATGTAGACTTAACTTGTGGTTTGATATTGTTCAAAATTTGGATAAAAAAAACTTAAAAATCGAGAGTAAATTTTATCGTTGAAGAAAAATTTCTTAAAACCTATAGTTCAGGAAAGGAATTTTGACATGGAGAAATTACCTAACTATTAAGAAGGCAAGTGAAAACAATACCTTCTCTATTTTTGAGCAAGAAATGGTTTGAAATGATAGCACCCTGTTTCTTATGTATCTTTTTTCTCCGCTAAAATATTCCTATAACACTTTGTATAATCAAGATTATTTTTTATTTCTTTCTTTTTAACTGTTTAATATCTTCTTATAGTTAAGAATCTTCGTAAAGCAAAATGTTGAAAAGATTATTTATTTTTATTGTTTTATCTTAAGTACAAGATTTCTGCAATGTAGCGTAAATAAAAATTTAAAGTAAGAATGTTAATAATCTATGAATGTTAGTGCTATTGCTTTTAAACTCATATTCCTCTATAATTAAGAGACCAAAAAGTATTTGTTACATTATTTACGAAATAATCGAAAGAAATTTTTGAAAACAATTTTTGTATAAAAAGAAAAAAAAATGCTTCCTTAAAAGAAGTATGATTATCGGCTTGATGACTTCTTTTTCAAAATACTTTTGACATTCAAATGTAGACTACATGATCAGCAAACTCCATTCAATATTTCTGATATTGGGAAGTAAACTGCATTTCATAACTTCTTTAAATTCATAAGAGCTATTATGTTTCTAAAAGATACTTAAAGTTTGAAAGAACTATTCAAATTTGCTCCATGTTGCATATTTTTCGAAAGTATCCACAGGGCTGTTGCATCTGATTGACTTCCTGAGCAACTATTATGAAAGGTTTTTGCTTTCAAACTCTTTAGAGTTATAACTTAATGGCTTTAACTTAAATATGCTCATGAAGAAACCATCATCAATTGAAAGTCATATAACTTTTTCTTTGATTTGAAACAAATAAAGTTTTTTTCTTTTCTTTCAAATTTATTTCTTAGAATTAAAGGCTCTAATACATTTAACTCATGTATTTAACTTATGCACTTAAGATACATTTAACTTATTTGATTAACTGTAAAACATAATCCAGACGAAATTTCAATAAAAACTATCTACGCTCAGGGTGATTGTACTTTCGACAGTAAAATTCCTTTTTACCAGAACATGTTTCGGAATAAAAAAAATCTGCTATGCCATAATTTTTACCGCAATAGTTACCGTAACATAGATGAATCATTCTAATTGAATAAATATTACTGTAAAAATTACTGTACAATATTTAAAATCGAAAAGGATTTTGCGAATATTTTAAACAAAGAGGCCGTTGTTCATACTGTAATTTGAACAGGACTTTTTCTTTACAGTGTAGTGTTATTTTTCTATTACATGAACTAATTGCAAGGAGAAAAAGATTAAAATTTCTACAATATTTATCAAAGCAGCGTTGATACAGGTTAATATATGCCTATAGTAAATGTTGTATAGTAGTAAATGGATAAAAAAAATTTTACATTTACTTTATAATTACTATATCAAACAACAATTCGCATTGATGAAATTGAAACTAACTCAGTGTTTGTAGCAAGTGCATTTGCTGTAAGAAAATTTTTGTACTTTATATTCCAATTACTTTAGCATTATCACTCTAATATTCTTTTAACAGATACTAATAACCTTAAAATAAACCTATTTGTAATGTAAAATATTTTAAAGCTTTCCTAAGCCGATTTAATGTAACAGTAATGAGACACCGTATTATGAAAATACGTTGCATTTAAATGTGAAATAATCTAAATGCAAAATAGAGAATGGAATTTTCTCACTGTTAGTCACGTGTATGTTTCAAAATTACGCTCTTTTAAGGTTTAATTTCGTTCTCTGTTGAGTGATGAGCGTCAGAATTCCCCCCTTTCTTGATCTCGTTTTCCTCGAGAGCAAAAGCTAAGAAGCTTAAAATGCATGTAATGATATCTTAATATTAACTTTAGTTACTTTAAATTTCAATAACAAAGAGCTGCTCTCGAAAGATTGCTTTCTTGGGGATTTGTTTATTTAATATGCCGCCTATGAAATTTTTAAATTTTAGTACATTTTATTTGTTTGTGAAATGAGTTATTTAATTATTATACATTTTAATAACATGAACACTTAATAGATTTACTCGCAAAATTTTGTTCTTGAAGTCATGTTTATTTAATTTTACACCTATGAAACTCTTAAAGAGAATAAAACAGCCCTTTATTTGTATATATTAGCTTTGTTTGCAAGATATTTATTATTAATGAAATACTTTGTTCAAAAAAAAAATGCTAAGCCCAGATAATAAAAAAATTTAATAAAAATTTTAAGCTGATAAAATAAAGAATGTTAAGCCTAGTTAGTTTTTAAAAATTAAGAAAAAATAATTAAAACTTTTAAAATTTAAGAAAACAGTTAAAATATTTAAAATTAAAAAAGTCAGTAAACAAAGCAAGGAAAAAATTTAATTTTGGCAGTTCACGCAATTATATCCGCAAAACAGTGTTTTAATATTCTATAAATACAGCCAGAGCTTTGTCTACATTATTATACTCATTGAATAATACACTATATACAATTTTAGAAAAATACAAATAATATAAATTGCAATATTATTTGTCTCTTACCACACTATATCAAATGAAAAATAATAGTGGATGAAAAATAATATATAATTTTAAGGAAATCAGAAATTTTTTTTTATCGAAAGTTTATCTAACTAATTCATTTTTGAGTTTTAAGAGCTTTGTACAAAAACGAAAATTCATAAATATTTCCGGTAAAATGAAAGAAGCAAAACAAGAAATAATTATCTTTAACGAAAAAAACGAAGACTAAGTGAAACTTAGCTTATTGCTTGGAACAAATTGGCTTCATAGAGACAGTTAAACACGTTTTGAAAATAAATTTATTCATAAATGAGAAGGGGATGGTATTAGAAATGACGTTTCTAAATTTAATTTTCTATTTTTCTGACTAAAATTATACTTTGGAACATTAAGCATACATCTAACACTCTCATTACGTCTGAATTAGAGAAATTTCTTTTTAAACTCGTCTCATTCATTTATTTCAAAATGGTCCATTACAAAAAGTAATCCACGTTTAATTAGAGAAAATGGTTATTCTAAAACTGATGGCTGAAATATCATTTATGGCCATTAGACATGGTCCATTTCAGAGTTTTTCTTAAAAATATTATACATCCGAAATATTTTTATAAACAAATCACGTAGTTTTAAATTAGGATGACATTTGCTTCGAATAATTGAGCTCTCAAGTCACTTCACCGCTCATTTAGTTATATATTTCGGTTTGAGTCATGCAAATTTAATACTTAAATAGTATAGTTATTTTTTTAACTTATCTGAATGTAGTATAAGCGAAATTTCTCGGTAAAAATGCTTAAATAGTAATACATTTAATTGCTATTTAAAAATTTTAAAAATAAGAGCAATATAACAATGAGAAATATATTTAAATTTCTGCGTATGAGAAATTGTTTTTTGATTTATTTTACCCAATACGATTAAACGACCAGAATTCTATCCTTGCCAATTGAGCCCACCTTACCAATCTATTTAGCTACCTGAAGCTGGGTACATACAGCAACCGAGAGGGCCTATTCTTCAATCTCATGGCCAGCTGAACAGAGGTACGAATACCTCGTTTAAAACACATAATTTATTCCGTTACTGCAATATATGAATAGTTTCCAGTGTCTTGTACTATCCAATTGATGACCCTGGGCCGTTATAATATGAAACTATCATTCATGCATAAATAGCACAGTACTAAAAATATCTAATGACCGTTTAAATGTTCATTTAATGATTTAGAAACTGTGCTAGATGTGAATGACAGCAAAACAGTATATAGATGAAACCGTATTCACGGTGTCTTTTAATGGCGTCTGTCTTAAAGGTTTCGAAACCGTAAATGTAAAAAAAAATGTTCCTAACCATAAACTGTATGGATAATTATATGGACAGACTGCTACCAGTTATTTTACCGTAATTTCATAATGAAAACTAATTTTAGAAACTTTTTTTAGCCGAAAGTTTATTAATGTAACAGTGAATTCATCATCATCATAGTTGGCCAGCTAATAGTTGGAAAACTAATTCACTGTTACACTTGTAACAGTGAATTAGCTTTCATAAAATAGAAAAAAGATAAACTGCAAACACAACACTTTTTCAAAAAAAGGCTTTTAGCTTATTTAGTTTGATAATGATATAAAGAAATAATAGAATTATCGGAATAAGCCATTCCAAATTATTTTTTTTCTAAAAAAAATAAAATAAATAAATGAAATAAAATAAAAACGTTTTCGTTCTTTTCTCCTTAATTAAGTTGTCATTCTATGAATCATCTACTATCTACATGTTTTCCGTAATAACTTACTATTAGAATGAAAAATTGTATTTTAATTGTTAACGGAATTGCAATGCTTTGATAACAGCGTCCGACTGTATCAATACATTTATTAGTTTTGTGTTATATCTTCAAATAATAATTCCTGAGATTTCAATAAAGTCAGTTATCGAACTGACTTTGACTTTTTTTTCTCTGCATCCTAGTTGAAATCAAAGTTAAATGCCAACATAGTTGAACTACTATACATTTTGAGTGATTTTCGTTACAGAGACAATACATGAATAATACAAATTCATAAGCAGGAAGAATTTTTACTATATAATATTTACTCCGAGGTACTGACAAAGTTACAAGAGCCACGGAAGAAGAAAATAGTTTACCTTCGTTGCAAAAACAAGAACATTATTTATTTGTTAACGTTTTTTTAATTGCGAATAGTGAACTATACAAGTAACATACCCAAACAGTAAGCATTAAGAATAAAAAGGGACTACCAAATGTTTAATCATAAATATTGTGAAAATCCTTTAAAGTTGCTTTATATAAAAGATTTAAAAAATGTGTTGATGAAAATAAAAATAAAAATCTGTTAGAACTTGTATTCCCACGTCTCATTTTTCGTCATCATTGTTGTACAGCTCTTATAATTTCTCTTTTTTTCTTAAATATATATGCTTGAAAATTCAAAAAAAGATTCAATTATAATTTTTTTGAATGT
This sequence comes from Parasteatoda tepidariorum, assembly GCF_982258835.1. NCBI lineage: Eukaryota > Metazoa > Arthropoda > Arachnida > Araneae > Theridiidae > Parasteatoda > Parasteatoda tepidariorum. The sequence continues at coordinate 57,408,227 of NC_141764.1, read as the reverse complement.
AATATTTTGTATTCATTTCCATCGAATTGTTTATATTAAACAATAAAGGAATAATGTTTCATGCATTTTATGTGTTGGCCAGATATTTAAGCCATTAACATACGTTTTTTAGAAGGAAAAAACTTCTTTTACAGCTTTATTTATACTTTTAAGTCAACCAAATTCGAAAGCTAAAAATTGATGACATTAATTGCTTGGCGGCTGAAAGTTTGAAGAATTAATACGAAGCATACTATAAGAAAAAAATGAGTTTTAAGGGGAAGAGGAAAATTGTTGTACACTTTATTGAAGAAACTGATGATAAATTGAAAACTAAATTAAGGGAGATAATTCTTCATCTGAACACCAAAATATAGGTAAGTCATGCCTATTATTTTATATTTTACAATTATTCCATTAATTAATATATTAACCTCAAAATAGTTTTATTTAGTTGCAAAGTTAAGATGTTTTAATATTATACATTTGGATAACATGAGCACCTTATAGTTTCACTAGCAAAATAATGTTAGGTTAAAAACACTATATTTATCTTTAAGAAGTGCAAAACGTTGGTAAAACTGTATAGACAGCCTAACGTAGTCTTTTTCATTTGTTAAGGCTTTGCAATAAATAAGGTTTTTTAGAAACGAGCCCCATTTTAAATATAGAATAAAGCCTTACGTTTAGTGGAATCGATTTTAGTAGTCATGTTTATAAAGAACAAAAAGCTGTTACTTTATTTTGTATTTATAGTAAAAATGTCAGAACGATAATTAATCTAAACAATAGCTCGTTTTAGAGGGTAGAATAGGTAAGTCTAGATGCACTTGTATTTTTATTATATGGGTCATTCTCACGTAAACTGTCATTTTTCAGTTCATAAAATCCCAAAAAAGTAAAGTGAATAAAAAGCTCTGAAACTTTTTATATTAATAGAAATATGTAATGGCATTATAAAGAAGGTATATATCCTATAAATTATACCTAATATCTAAATTAATTAATTTTTTAAATAATTAATTAATGATTAATTAATTTATGATTAATTAATTAATTTAATAAACAAATTAATTAATTTAATAAATTAATTTATTAATTTTTTAATTTATTTTTCAAATTAATTAATAAGTAAATTAATTATTTTCACTATTTAAAAAGTGAGGGAATGACACTAATAGTGAGGGAATGATATTTTATTTCAATACATGTTTTTATCTAAGTTACATCTACCTAAAGTTTGAAAATGATAACATACTAAGTATATCTAATATTTATTATAATTTAGTCTTATATATTTAATAGTTTTTACAGGTTTCGGAAATAAAATTGGCTGGCACGATTGAACAAAAAAAAAAATTTAATAATATACTCATCTTGAATCATTCCCTCACTTCAGCGTCATTCCCTCACTTTATACACTAGTGTGGGAATGACGAATTCAATAAAATTTAAAAATAATAGTTAGGCCTAATTAATTTCTGAAGTCAATCACATACAATTATATTCATACAAGAAAGCAGCATATAATTATCCACTTTCTCGATGAAGTTGTATTTTATTTTACTCTAAAAAATGACATGAGGGAATGACAAATGCAAAAAATTTTACCTGGTTTGATTCATTCAAATTTATTCCACAGAAAAGCTTCTTTATTAAGTTGAAGATGGAAACATACTTCAATTTTGTTCTATGATGCCAGTTGTTAACTTCTGAAGTTTTTATTAAAATATTTTTATTCTAAGAAGATTGCAGGCGATAAGAACATTGTTGTGAGGGAATGACGCGAAACACTGGGGACAAAGTTTTAAATCGTGCTGTGTTAGTATTTTTATCAGAAATTAAATTTAAAATTGATTTTCTGAATTCTATATTTCGGTATTCTGAAATAAAAAACACGAATTTGTAAAAAAAAAAAATTATTTCAGAAACATTTTTTTTTCTTTTTTTAAATCAGCAGTGGGGAGAAGTGAAGGAATGACATATTGGTATATTTTAATTACCTAAAATAAATAAAAAATAAAAATTGATAATTTTATTTTTATTCTTTTGCTAGCTTGTATTCTGAAGGACACTTTCCCTGAATTTTTTTTCGTAAGCTGTAAAACAAACATAAAATATACTGGGGACATGAAAATGAATATTTTTGTGAGAATGACCCATATATGAAGTAGTGTATACAATTAAGTCAATTGAGTTTCTAGGATAATCAATTTGACTTATAGAAACCCTATTATGTGAGAAATTTAATTCCAAGAGAAAAATATAGAAAGCAGAAAATTCGGAGTTATAAGCAAAATTTTAAATTTAAATTGAGGACCTATTTTTTTTTGTCTTACTGGGATTTATTTGGTGTGCAATTTTATTAAGATCAAATTCCTTTGGAATCCTGATATAGTAACTCATTTTCAAGTGCTTGAGTCTTTTTTAACGTTTATACCAAGGTCAATTATGCCTCAATTCTACATAGCAGTATGCTCCGTATTGATTTTAAACCTTCAGATTTTCTGTCCTTTAGGCTGCTATGGCTTTGCGTATTTTTACTTCTTTCAATTTTGTTGACTAATGCGCCTTTTCTTGATTTTAACTTATCCCTAATTGATATGTTCTTGGAAAGAAGAAAAACTTCCTTTGTGTTTTATCCGTTTTCGTGTTTAGCTTTCTTGAGTTTCAACTATGAAGGAAATGAAGTTTAATATTTTCGAGTATACTTTTACTTCAAAAGTTTAAATAGCGTTTAAATAACCAACAACAATTTTCTTTCTTGCTCACAATCGTTCCCTTTTACCCAAAAGTAAAAAATAAAAGAAAAAATAATTTTAATCTAATTATAATTAAATATAAGTAAAAACCACCGTTTCCATTTTATTCACCTAATTATAAAAATATTAAATAATAGCATGTTATTATCTCAAACTTTTACATTAAATTTCCAAGATATAAAATTCAGATTTTTTAATAAAGAAAAATATCTATAAAGCTGAAAAAATACCTACTTCATTTTACACTTGGTATTACAACTTTTAATGCGTACGTCGAATCATTTCTAGTTGGTAATTAGCTTTTATACAAAATTTCAAGAAAAATATTAATTTAATCTCAGTAAAATAATTGAAGAATCAAAGAATCTTTCGTGTTGAAAAATCTTTAAAATTTCACGAAAAGATTAAAATACAGAATTAAAACAGTTGCTTTTAATGCAAATAAAATGGAAAGAAAAATCCATTAAATATGTTTAAAAAACCTTATTTCTAAGAAAACTTTTATTTATTCACTTTTTTTATGATTGTGGTTGAAAATATGTAGATAAAAAAAACTATACTTTATTAAAAATTTAAAAAAAAATTCTTCAAGGAAAATTACAATTTCTAAAAACTTCTAAATAAAAATAATTTATTCGAAACGGAATCTAATTATAGATGTAAACGAGATAAAGTTCTGCATATTAAAAAAAAAACAATTTAATTGAAATTCAGAAGAAGAAATGAATCTTTTTTAATAAAAATACTCTTCAAGAATTCAACTTGTGTAAGAACGGAAATTTAACTTAAAACGCGTGATTTTTCAAACATCATGAACTATAACGACTTCGTTCACTTACTGCTCTTTTGATTAGTTAAAAATCAATATGTATAAGAAAGTTATCATTACCAAGAATCATTAATATCATTATTTAAAAATCATTAATAATAAGGAACGCATCGTTCTAGAAACGCGTGAATTTGTAAGGTCGTTTTATATGCTATGATAAAAATGTGAATTCTTAGAATGATTTTACTAATGGTTAATACTGTTTTATATTTCGTAAAATTAATTCCCACAATAATGCACATTAGTCTAAGATACATATCATAACATCAATACACATTTTAAAATTTTATGTGAGATACATTTGAGCTTTTTATACCATATCCTTTGAATCAGGCTTAAAATAGAACATAATCGTGATTCAGAAAAAGTCTAAACATCAAAAATTTAGATGCATTTACAAAACATTGTTTAAGAATTATACTTCTGGATCTAAAAAAATCTCGACTGAAAAAAACACTATATAAAATATTATACATAAATAGTTTTAGATATTTTACTTACTTACTTACTTATCCTCTACGTGCCTTGGGCACTTAAGGCCTCCAGCATATCCCTCCAACGCCTCCTGTCTTTAGCAATAGATCTTGCTTCCTCCCAGCCAGATATTCCACATTCTTTTAATTCGCCCAAAAACATGCGCTGGATGGTAAGTCTGGGTCTTCCTCTTGTTCTCTTACCATCAGGGGCCCATGTAAGCGCAACAGATGAAATTTTTTCTTTGGGCATTCTAAGGATATGTCCGAGCCAGCTCCATCTTCGTTTTTTAATTTCATCTTCGATTGTTTTTATTTTAGCTTTCTTTAATAGATTTTGATTTGATACTTTGTAAGGCCAGAAAATTTTAAAAATAAATCTTAAACATTTGTTTTGAAAGGTTTCTAATTTTTGTATTTCGATCTTAGTCTGTTTCCAGGTTTCTGCGCCATATAATAGTACTGCTCTAACAATAGCTTTGTAAACAACTATTTTTGTCTTTATTTCAATATTTGACTCTCTCCAAAATTTATGTAATCCCTTAAAACATGTTCTTGCTTTGATTATTCTCTGTCTAATATCTTCGCTACTTCCACCTTTTTTATCTACAATAGAACCTAAATAGCTAAATGATTCTATGTCATCTATTTCGTGATTTTCGATTTTAATTTTGTCATTTTTCTTTTGATTTATTCTCATTACTTTAGTTTTCTTCTTGTTCATGAATAAACCTACACTATTTGAATATTTGTTGAATTTGTCTGTTTTAAGTTGAAGGTCTGTACATTTGGATGAAATAAGTACGATGTCATCAGCAAAATCAAGGTCTTCTAAAGTAGTTGTGAAATTCCACCTTATTCCTCTTTTTTCATCTTTCAAGCTGTTTCGCATAATCCAGTCTATCACCAGTATAAATAAAAATCCCGATAAAACACATCCCTGTCTCACGCCAGTTTTTACTAAAAAGAATTCAGTTAATTCTCCATTTACTTCTATACATGCTTTGCTGTTATCATACATATCTTTGATTATGTTAATATATTTTTCTGGTATATTATAAAGTGATAAAATTTCCCATAATTTCTCTCTCTTAACTGAATCAAAGGCTTTATTTAGATATTTTACCAATGTTTTTTTTTTGCAAACAGTATCAAGAAAAAAAAAACTCCTTACATAATTTTAAAGTAATTAAGCAAATAAATATATAAATAAAGCATATTTATTAATAAGTAGTATTATCATATTTCCCAAAGACCGATTAAAGATTATGACATTTTTTAATCATTGGCAACAAAATAATTGATGAAATTGTGATTAAATTATATTATTTAATTATATACTGATTTATATTTAAATTTTTTTAATTGTCAATTATAAACACACTTCAAGGTTTTTTTAAACTGCTTATTTTTGCTTTTAATTTAGCATTCAGATAATAAATTTGATTTAAATGAAATTAATGGAGATTGCATAACAAAATTGAAATCCCTAGGAAATTCATGCAATAAAACTTTAATATTTCAATTTATTATTGCTTAATTGGTTATTTCATGTCCCATTTAAAATTAATAGTATCATTGATAGTAATAGTTTAGTAATAAAATCGTCAGTAATAGTAATAGTATCATCTAAAAAAACAATAATAGGACAAAACATTATGCGTCACTTGAATTTATGATATTTTTATATATTTTTATATCTAAGTATTGTAACAAGCTATAACATGGGACCAAAGCTTATTTTCTTATCTCCAAAGAGTAACTTTTTTCTTTAATTACTCAACATTTTATCTCATTAATAACTTAACAATACATTATTCTCAGTAATAAATTATTTAGTTCCAAATACCAATGCCTCAAATTAATTTTACTATACGTATATTTGTTTCTGGTTTAAATTTCAACTCCATTTGCCCCTTTCACAATAAGATATAAAGTCAAGTTTAGCACATACATTTTTTCTTAGTATTTTCGCTAAATTTAATAACGTGCTATCACACACTGTTAAAAATATTTGTTACAAAACCTAATGATTCCGTAGCTTTCCTACGGAAACTTCTACTCTCCTACATTTCTGTTCTGGAAAAATGCTGAAATTTACAGTAGTACTACTTCGTAATATATCAAAAACCAGATTTTTTTCAGTTATCACATAAAATCCGTAACCATTGATGCAGATTGTATATACTAGGTGCAGATTTTTTCAGTTTAGAATCTGAAAATCTTTGGTATCTAATCCACAACAAATAATTTCTTACATTTATTGGTGGTGATCAAGAAGTTGGTGGACAATATGTCGAACCAAACCACCAATTTCCCAGGATCAAATTCCGCTTAGGAATTTCCGAACTTTACGATGGAAAAAATAAAAGTTGTTACGATGATTTTTTCTCCGATTTCGCAAAAATCGCAAAACATCATGCACAAATCGAAACAATTTAAAAACTAATAAAAAATTTGCAAATATTTTTCATAATGCAAGAAACAGCTAGTGGGTATGCAACTACCTTCATGAAAAATTTATCAGATTTATCCTAACCCTGGAAAAATATCTGGTGCGTACAGTTATTTTCAGTAGTGTTTTGTTACAGTAAATGACTATAAACTTGCTTTTTTCCGTAGAATATGGATAATCTCTGGTAGCTTTGCTGCCAGACATCTTTCCTAATATAACATAGTTTTTACAGTGTAGATTATTAGTATATTTTCCAACAAAAAAAATCATTTAGCCTCTGGTATGTGTTTAATACTGATTTGACTCCAAGCATAATTTGCAATATGGTGTTTTAAAATTCAAGGCGTAAACATGATCATTTTATTCATTCATTTCACTTCATTTAAGTTTCATTTGTAAAAGAAAAAAGAAAAAAAATGAGAATTAGCTTAACAAATGTAGATTTCTATATTTATTGACTTTTGTCGTTAAAATTCTTGTTTTTATCGCACCATTTTTTTCGCCTTAAAGTTTTATTTAAAATAAAAACTAAAAGCTACCATGTAATCATTGTAATAGGTATGTGAGAAATGTAATTTGGTGCAGTAAAAATATTGATTTTATCAGAAAATAACGTGTATGGCTTGAAACGATATTTTCAATTAACCTACAAAAATAATTTAAAGTGATAAAAACGGTAATAGCTAAATTTTAATTGGTTATTCGGAAAATATTGTATGATATATTAGCGTGTGACTCAAGTTAACTTCAGGCTAATTAATAACGTTATCGAATTTTGTGTAACTATCATACTCTAAAATTGCTACTAAAAAGTAAATATAATGTAACACACTTTTTTTTCTAATTTGAGCTCTTTTGGTCTTAATTTACAGGGGTATAAGTATTGTTCTTAGATATTTCATTCAATAGTTTTAAATGAAGGTTGTTCAAGGATGCTTTGTGCAAACATCTATTCTCCTTTTGTTCTACTTACAATAATTGATTTCCAATGTTATGAATTTTTCTCATGTAGATAGACCTTTTATTTTTTGACGTTATAATCAATCACTTTAATTATGTTCTTTTCAATGAACTGGTCATTTATTTTTGAAAGAATATCTGTTGTGATATAATAGAAAAAAATATTTGCTGGAATTGTTCTGATTATATTGCATCAAAAATTCAATATTATGATGCGTGTTGTGAACTATAGTTACTTGGATTAAGTTTGTTACTAATATAAAATATTGTGAGTTAAATTCAATAAAATTTTTACTAAGTAATTTATAGGACTTAAATATACTTAGTAAACTTTCAAAATATTACTAAGTTTTGACATACGCAAGTAATTCTCAGTTACTTGGTACTTTAAAGTGAACCAGAACTTTAAATAGGAGAAAATTTTACAAGATCCCGCCAAGATTGAATTCAGGCATAGAAATTAATTTTCGAAAAAAAATAGAATGGAGGAAGAAAGGATGTCTTGATTTTTTTTTGCCTTAACCCATGTTTTTTTTTTCTTTTTAAACATGGCATTAAAAAATAGCTTATAAGACACATATATTTATTTTGTTTAAAAAGCAGTAATATTTTTTATTCCTTAATATCTCTTAATTATTGAGAAAATGCGTCTTAATTACAATTATAGGAATTTGAAACTTCCTAATCTCAAAATCTAACTTCAAATTTAAAATGTCGCCTTATATTTTTAGTATTGAAATAGCCGGAACTAAATCAAAGGTAAAATCTTATATCCTAATGTATCTAAAGATTTCTCCCTTGATCGAAAGCTTTAGTTTTGTAACTGAAAATGTATCAAATAAAAACTTTTTTTAAATTTACAACGAAATGAGTAAATCTTTTGGGGTAATGAAAATAGTTTAACCGTAGTTGAAAAGTCCCTTCACTATTAATGTCTTATTGATTAAAAACTAAATGAATTACCTTAAATAGTTCCTATTAAATAAACTTTTATAATTAGTTTGTATTAATATACTCATTATTTAAGATTTACGATATATTAAAATCTGCTTTAAAATGGATGAAAAACTAAATTTCATTTAATCATGCTCATATCTTTAATTTAAATAACATCTGATTTTTACCGTTTGGTTAAAGAATCAGTTAATATATGATAATAGGATTAAAATGAAATATATAATTTCAGTTTGAAAAGATAAACAAGAAATCTTAAATAGATAGAATGATTATGATTACAGTCATACCATACAATTTCGAAGTTTTTTGATCCCTTGCGCTTTATTTGGTAAAGATTTTATTCATTTTTTCAAAGTAATTTTTTAGTTCTTGACTTAATTTCAAAGTATATATATATATATATATTAAAACAATAATATTAGGCGTCTTTAATCAAATTTATACATAAAACATATTGTCTCTAAAAAGTAGATTTTTTAACATCAAATAAATAATTTTTTGTAAGTGTTTTGCAATGTTTTAAACCGTATACTAAAGACTACTTACTACAGGAAATGGATTACAATAACTGATTATAACTCTGGAGAAAAAGAGTTTCTCAAAATAGAGCGAATAAGTGCTAAAATATGTAAACTCCACCTATTTTAAATTGAACTAGCATATTTTCAATTTTGACCAAGTTGCGTTGTCTCCAAAGTAATGTGGGGGGATGAAATGTAAGATGGTTGTTGGTTGCTTTCAGGATTCGATCCAAAGACCTCCAGGTAAGCAGTAGGATTCTTTATCCAACATAGTTGTTCAACCAATCCCAGGGAGAGTAAGGAAGCTCTATACAGTCTCCGCAATGACACATCATGACAAACTAATTTGTAATTCAAATGGTACAAAGAGTTCACGATCATATTTTTCTCAAATTTCTCCCTTAACATTATTTCTGAGACTTAGCATTTTTCTCGAAATTTAATGTCTGCTGTTTTAACTTTGAATACATGGGTTTTTCAAATTAATTTATTATTTTATTCGTAGCCATTTTAATACATTTAAAGCAATTTTGAGAAACCTTTTTTTAGAGTAAGGAAACTAGTAGAATTTTTGCTAAATCTGCTCTCCATACAATAATTTTAAACTTTGTCTTACCATTATAAGGATAGTAAAAAGCTGTCTATTTCAACAAAAAATTATATATTACGCCAAAAGTATTACAGTGAAACACCACACATGATGTTTCACATTGGTATTGGTTGTTATGATGCACAGTAAGAACAATCCTGAAAAGTGTCTGAGTATGTGGGGAAGCTACGGTGTATGTAGATTTCAAAACATTTCTTTATATTTTAAAATCTCTCGTGGGGTTAGGCGACCAACAATGTCAACCATCATTTATCAAATGGTATCTCAAGATCAGATCATGATGTTATCATGTCTTATGTACTAGTGAATAGTTCTAGTGGCAGCTACGCTACATTACTCTTTTACCAGAATTTTATCGGTGATGGAATTCAATGAATTAATACTACTAGTTGATTCAATGCTCTTTTGAGAGAGGCCGGGAGACTTGTATTAAGATCACCATGATTTGAGTACTGGCAGTGAGAGCTGCATTAGGATGACAGTTGTGGGCATGGTCGCTCCTGTGTTGTATTAGCAATCGAGTGTGTGAACAAGACTGATTAGCAACAGTATGAGGAGAATAATATTGCAGTCACGAATAATAGTCACAATTGTTCACAGTGAATCATCCCTCTAACTAGGAGTGTTTAAGTCAAAGTGCGTGTTTCAGTCGATGCAGGCGTGTCACTCATGTGGGGCAAGGGTGCTGTTAATGTCCACCGTCATCTGTCAGAAGGTACCTCCTGCTAGAATCGATTTAACATGACTTATATTCTAGTGAAAGATGATCAAATAGTTGTAGTGGTAGTTACGCAACATTACTTCCCCACCCCGATAGAATCGAGTTTTCATGTCCTACTAAGTAGTTAATTGGAATATAATAGTTGTAGTGGGATCTACGCAACATCCTGAAACTGAATCGGGGTTAATACGATTCAGTTTCCTACTTTTGATACGATGAAAAGTTTTGACACTCTGGGTATAACATTTCTAGAGTCTTTTACAATAAAATTTTACACCGTAATATTTGTATAAATTGATTTATACGAAATTAGTCCTAAAAACTCAATAAAAGCAGATATCTTTAAACAAAGTTTATTAAATTGGCGAAACCAATGGGACAATATTTCAAATCAGGGAAGACGCACATACGAATTCATTAAAAAAGTTAACCACAGGAGAACCCTATCGAATTTCTATATTAATCAGAGCTTAACTAATCACGGAACCTAGGGTACGTACCAAGCAAGATTCCACAATAAAACGGATCAGTGCCAAATGTGTAGTTGTCTAGACGATCTTGAACACATATTACTTACCTGTCCGAACTTTCGGGACGTCAGTAACCTATACTTTCCATCAAATCTGACTATCAATTCCATTACGAAGTTATGGACTGTCCCAAGGATAAGTGAGGGAATAGAACAGATAACAATCTGTTCAGACGTTTTGAAAACAATCTTCCAGAACTGACGAACGATTGAACATACCCTTACTTTCAGGGGTTACAGTATACTTGTTAATTAAATGTTTCGATTGAACTAATCTTTCCATCTTTAAAATGTTCATCATTTCTAATGTTCACCACCCACAATATTTTCAATTTTTTGTTCTCAAATGTTTTCAATTCATCATGTTAATTTTAATGTTTGTAATAAACCAGTACTCCCTGGAGGGGGGCGGACAGGGTTGAATAATAAAATACCGTAATATTTACAATTATAATTATTTGATTGAATTGATTTAGCATTTTTACAATAAATACTACGGTAAAAACTACGGTGCAGCAGATTTTGTTTTGTAAAATTGTGTGGCAAAAACAGTTTTTTTTTGCTGTGAGTACGTTTTAAATATTTTATATAATAAACATGTTTTGTTTTAAATTTTAGAAACACAAGTTCAAAATGTAAAGGTAAATAATATAAAATAGTATTGAATTTAACTTATATACACCAACTAGAAGCTCCATCAGTGGTTTTTGATTTAAAATTTCTTCCGAACATCATAGAAAACAGGGTTTTATATTTATAGGGAGTTCTCGCTCCAGAACTTTTATTACTAAATGAAAAAAAAAAGTAAACACGAAAGAGGAGATTAATGACACTGCCGCTATTACCTTCAACAAAGTCTACTTAAGCTTGCTCTGAACCATGACCTGTTGTTGACAAGGATGTCTCCTAAACTCTACTTTTTCTCTCGCAACAAAAGAAAATATTTTCTCTCCACAAAATGATGATAATGTCCCATTGCTTATAGATTGGATAATGGAACTAAGCTGAAAATTCTTGATGATAAAAAATCACTCTTTTGGAAAGATGAACAATTTATTTCTATAGTTTGAGAGTTTAATGAAGTGTATTTATAAAATATAATACACTGCTTTCTATTTTCTTTTATCAATTCAATATATAACGATGCTTTTAAACTTAATAAAAGGTTCACCGCTTATACATTGCTGAAAACTATAAATTTAAAATAAAATGACAGACTTATTTTTTTATTTCAAAATAAGTCATATTATTTAGGAAAATTTTTTGAATATGAATTTTTAATTTTTAAAAAAGAATTTTTAAGAAAAAAAAACTTTGATCAATAGTAAATGATTAAAGTAACATTCATTTCAGCCTCATTAAGATGCCTTAAAACTAACTTTTTAAACCAATACATTTCGATCTTGTGTTTTGAAAACAAGCAAATAATAAAATGTCTAATTTGACTAATGTTGCAGAAATATATTTAATAAATCTAAAGCTTATCTCAATATCTCAATATCAGAAAATTAGTAATGCAGAAAAAAGATTGTTTAAGGTTTTACGAGGCAATGGATTTCAAATAAAATTTATCGGTTTGTCAGCACACAAAATCCACAATATTAAGCCACATCAATATAATTTTTGAATCAAATTGTATTAATGTTAAAATTGTCTCAAAGCTTTTAAATAATCATATGAATCTTACAGCAACCACTTTAATAAATTGCAGACAGACTTGACTAATAAATATTGTTTCAAATTAATAAATTGTTTGGTTGTTAAAATTTCAAATGACTTTTAGTTTTCAGTAAAATAGAGCAATAACCAAATAGAAAAAGTGTTATCATGCAATTATTAATAAATTGTCAAAGGTTAAACGCTCAACATAAGTAATATGTGTTTTATTCGTCAATGCTTGGAAAGTCTTTATGTTAAATAAACAATATTAAATGCTTCACACTACCAATGTTCAACTCCGTAGCCTTGTATTTTTGAACCCAATCCAGAAGATAAAGGAACTTCCGGATCAAATATTGGGAGACATTTGCCTTCATGGAGGGATTTTGATGGATGGATCTAACCCGCTTGTGCGTTACAAGGAGTGTAAAACCACGCAAACTTCCCATGGCTAGCATGGGACTAAAACCCATCATCCGTCTACCACTGAGGATATTTTACATCAACACAGCGGTCAATGCAAGTCGGACGCGGAATTTGTATCAACCAGCTGTCGCTGGGACTCGAAACCGGTCACCTCATTTGAAGGCGAACACATTATCCCCTGAGCCATTACAGCTATGTTAGCAGCTTTGGAAAAAATGGAATAATATACAAATCTATCATTTCTGCAAAAATGTAGAAGCAATGTTATTATTTATTAATGATCACGGAGTTTCGCTATATTATGGAATTATTCCTAAATGAAAGCAGCCCAAATGAAATATTTATTTTCTTCTTCTTCTTGTGCACTACAGCCTATGACATGTCAAGGCCGTAGCAATAAGTTTTTGATATCCTGATCTATTCTGTGCCATGACCAATATTTATTTTAATACAATATTTATTTAAAACAAAATAATTATTTTTTCAGGAAATATTATATTTAAAATGATAAAACTGATATTTATTTTCAATCAAGAATTTCTTTCTCATATATCTACCAATCATCACTAATTTAGTTATTTCAATTTTTAATTAAACGCTGTTAACGCAAAATTTTTTATATTATTTTACTTTTAATTAAATTTTTTGGGCTTACTTTTGAATGAGAAATATGCTTTAAGATTTCTTAGATTGTTCAATAAGTTTGCATTTAAATGTTTGCTTTAAATCTAATAATAAAATAGAATGGAAAAAAAAAGTTTTTGACTTAGTTTTATGAAATTCATAATGTGACGTCTGGTAATTATAATTTATTAGAAAAAAATATTAGTTTTTATTATTTTCAGAATTTTTGAATAATTCATGATATCCTAATTATAAATATTTGCATCTTATTAAATAATCATTAATGCGTGCAACTTCATAAATAATCTCAATTAATTAAATATTTAAAAAAAACATAATTATTTCCAGCAGAATAGACAAGCCTTTTCATTTTAGGTTCAGAAAGGAATACTAAATATTTGCATCTAACGTAATCGTAAAGATTTATGTCTAAATTAGGTATAGTTGGTTTTTAATGACATTTATATCTCAGGGTGTTTGAAGAGTGGGTGATGTAGATTTTTTTTTGTTTTTGCCATCAAATTAGTAACAAAAACCGTAAGATAAATGGATGAATCATGATGCTGCTTGACATTTATGAGGAATAAAGCAAGTTTTGAAATAGTAAATCATTTATCAGAATAAAATAATTGTAAAAGAGAGTAAGTTGTTGTTGTTGTTTCTAATGCTACATGCAAATGTAGCATTAGAAAAGCCTGATGGGAGAAATCAAACAAATTTAAGGCAGAGGGTGCGTTTCTAGTTTTTCAGTAGCCGGGCTATCCTGGCCTATTAATTAATTGTAATTTTATATATATTGCATTTATTATAACTTTTTACTGATTAGCAATTATAGAAATTAAAGAGAAAAAAAAACCCATCGAAAATAACTGAATTTTATATTTCAAACTTGCCATTTGACCAAGTGTTGCAAAAGATAGACATTGCTGATTAAATGATTTGTTGGAACAATAAATGTTATTTGTAAACAGGTGCAGTTGATATTACTTTTAATTATTTTTGTTGAGCTTAGCTATATTGTTCAAAGTAATTCTCCTTTTAGCATTAATGCAAACTATGAAGTTCTTGTATTATTTAGTTAAAAGCCACTATATATATAATAAATTATATAATACATATAATAAATACTATACAATAAAATTATTTAGCAAAAATTAGATATAAAAATGTTTAAAGATCTGGTACTGAGTTGGTACATAAGTTTATTGAATTTGTTTCAAAAAAAAATATTTTTCAGGTTGCTTTTAAATTATTAAGTCTATAAAAATTGCTTTAAACGAACAAGTGCTACTAAACACTTTATACTTCTTTTTTTTTGTTTTATTATTTATTCTGTGTCCGAAAACTTAGTTTATGACTTCCATTTTAAATAATAGTTGCTTTTCCAGTATAGGAATTGTTTACCTTAGAGGAATGTTAGAGATATCTTGTCTTTAACTGTTTTAGTAAGTCAAGGGTTACATTGGAGGACATTTTTTTTTTGTTTTCTGTTGCATTAGCTGTTTATAAGATGTTAGGAATTTTAGAAGTGTTTTTAAAATTCACTCGAGTAAATGCTAATTGTTCCCACATTTCTTTCCCAAAAGGATGGTAGGAAGGAGGTGGTAATGCATTTCAATTTATGATGCGATACGTTGAGGTCGCATGTTTTTTGTCTTTATTGTTATTTTTAAAGAAGCAGACAAGTATATATATTCCTATTGTAATTCCATGCCTCATCTTATTCAGACTTGCAACAAATATTTCCTCCTGGACACTGTGCGTATATTCATTTGTTTCTTTTGCTTTTGCTCAGTATGTATATTCCTATCTGTCTCTTCTTTTTGCGAATAGTCTTTATCTATGTTAATGTTACAATTTAAGTGCTTATTCAGTTATTTGTATGTTAGCCTTATATTTTATTTTATTTTATTTTATAACCACCGGTGAACAGCAGACCCAATTTTCAGTTTGTGGCTATCAATGTTCACTTCGTAGCCTTGTAATTTTGAACCCAATCCGGAAGTCCAGAGAGCTCCTTGACCAAGTATTGTGATAAAATTACTTTCGCCATGGACTTTTTGTTGGAACTAACCGGTAGTTTCGTTACATGAAGAAGAAAAACACGAAGAACTCAAACTAATGGTAAGTTTGATAGTAAAGGGTGTCCCACCTATGATCTGTCTAAAATTGAGGATATTTTACGTCAGCACTGTGGTCGGAGCAAGCCGGGTGCAGATTCGTATCGACCTGTCATCGCTGGGATTCAAATCTGTTCCACCTCATAGGGAAGCGAACACTCTATCTTCTGAGCCACCACGGTTCTTGTTACCCTTATAGTTACTATATATCAAGAAACTTATGTCTAGAATGAGTTTTATACGTATAAGCTTATATCTGTAGGAGGTTGGAAGGCTCTTAAGGTACTTTTGTAGTATCCTATAACCTCAGGTAGGTTTGAGTATAAGGTATCTTTTGATAGGTACAAAGTACAGCAACTTTATTAAATCAAAAATGAGAGTATTTCAAAATATATCTATAGTTATTATTTACGGAGAAAAGGAAACTCAATTATTAAAGAAAATTATATAAATATATGGATGAAAAGTCAGTGTTCCACTTAATCAAGTATTTTCGTGAGCCAAATCGAAAACAAATACCGCATAATTAAGTCTCTAATATATTTTTATTAAATGAATTATCATTAAATTTCAAAATTCTGAATGCCTGATTTATCTACAAGCAATCAGTTTTGGAAGGATTATTGTGTCAACCTTCAGACTTTGTATATAGAAATGTTCAGTCATTCTAATATTAAAAAGAAATTGCACGAGCATCTCCAGTTTTACGTCAGTTAATGGATAAAAGCTTTCCATCCGTTTATTCTGAAATAAAACAAAATATAAAACATTACTTTTAAAGAAAAGCTTTTGTATGAAATTAAATCAAATCTTAAGTTACTTAATAATTACATTCTTTACTAGAATGCATATTAAACACTAAGAGTTTAATTTGGAAATCGGGTGGAGTTCAGTAATGCTTGCATTGCATTTTAATTCATTATTCTTAAAATGTTTATTTTAATAATAAATAATTAGGTCTTAAAGATATTATGATTCTACTTTCTGCACTAATTGAGCAAATTTTGAACTATGTCCTCGAGAAAATATTTTGCCGCTAATTAGAAAAACATCATCACAGAAAACTTTGAAGAATGTATTTTCTTAAGCGGAAAACCAGTCAAGTGTGCTTTAAGTCATTATTCTTTCATCTGGAAAATGTTCGAGGCTTTCAATTTAAAGCAAGAACTCTTACTAAAGACCAACTGCTGGTATAGTAGTAATTTGTACCAAACTTTAAGTAAGGAGTAAAGTGACAAAATATGAGCTCTTAAGAGGGCGCCACGTAGATGAAAATTTTCGTCACAAATTCTCCTTTATTACTAATTTAAAATTTAAAATAAAGAAAAAGTAATTTCAGGCAAATCTAGAGTTTTTCTTGAAGTTTCAATTGCTAAAAAAATACTTCAACAAATTATTAGAAAAAAATTTCAAACAAATTATTAGAAGAGAACTTCTTCGTTTCGAAATCATAAGTCATCATTTCATAATTTATTTTTATTTGTATATTTTATTTGAAACTTCATGGCTCATTCTAGGTTTGTTTAAATTCACTTTTTCCGTAATTTAAATTTCAAACTAATAATGAAGGAGAAAGATAATTTCTGACGAAAGATTTTTTTTCGTGGTATGGAGTCCTCTTAAATCTAAAGTAAGTAATTTATTTGTTATGGCTTTTTACAGTGAAAAAGTAATTTGTATTAGAGTAGAATAATTTAAAAATAAATAAATAATAATAATAAAAAAAATAGCACTTGTAAAAAAAATGCACTGAGAAATGTAGTTGAATAAAATAGTTCAATAGTGGAACCTCCGTAAAAGTGAAAAAGAAAAATTGGAAACATCCTAGAACAAATGTTTAAAAATTTAAAAAAAAATCCCATCGCACTTGCTTGAACACCAGAGAGAAAACGTAAAAGGGGAAGTCCGAGAAGGCCAAGATAGATGCATCAAAATCTGAGCAAAGCGAAGCAAAATGAGTGGAATGAGGCAAGACAACTGGCTCAGGACAGGAGAGCCTGGAAAAAGTTACTTGATTGAAAAGGTTAGGTAGGTAAAAACAATATTGTTACATTAATTTTACCAAAATCCTTATAAAAGCGCTTCGGTTACAATCGTCGAGATTTTGATGCTATTGCAGAGTTAGAAACCAGTTAGATTTTAATAAGGTCGAGAAGGCGAAGGTAGATGCACCAAAAATCTGAGCAAAGCGAAGCAAAATGAGTGGAATGAGGCAAGACAACTGGCTCAGGACAGGAGAGCCTGGAAAAAGTTACTTGAATGAAAAGGTTAGGTAGGTAAAAACAATATTGTTACATTAATTTCACCAAAATCCTTATAAAAGCGCTTCGGTTACAATCGTCGAGATTTTGATGCTATTGCAGAGTTAGAAACCAGTCTGATTTTAATAAGGTCGAGAAGGCGAAGATAGATGCACCAAAAATCTGAGCAAAGCGAAGCAAAATGAATGGAATGAGGCAAGACAACTGGCTCAGGACAGGAGATCCTGGAAAAATTTACTTGAATGAAAAGGTTAGGCTAAATGAATAGGATGAGGCAAAAGGACTGGCTTAGGACAAGAGAATCCGGAGAAAGTAATTTGAGGTAAGAAGATAGGTAGGTAAAAAACATTATTGTATAATTAATTTCAGCAAAATCCTTATCAGAGCTTTTCGGTAAAAATTATCGAGATTTTGATGCTTCTTAAGAGCTAAAAATCAGGTAAATTTGTCCAGTTTTGAAAATACTTTTTTTCTTAATACTAGGATTATAATATATTAAGTTCTAAAGAAAACTAGCATTATTAATTCTGTTGCTAGTTTGCATAGTGTTAAGCCTTTGAATGATCCTACTAAATTTTTTCAAACACAAAAGTTAGTTGAAAAAGCTTTTTGAATCTTTGAAAGAAATTTTAGTGAATTCATAATTCAGTTTTTTTTCGACGTACTATTGATGTGGCTTTGGGTCAATTTTGATCTTTGAGAACAATCAGGTTGAGGGTTGTGTCATATGTTGTTTGTTTCATTGTTTCGCTTTCGAGATTTTTTGCGTATAAAAATATTTTATTTTATTCACGCCTTTCAAGATTTTCATCTGTGAAGTAAAGACTTTATAGTGGTAAAAATAAATTGATGATTGCTAATTTATGTTAATATTTTTATCAGAAGAATCAAAGATGTTTTTGTGAATATTAAAACTAAAAAAAATATTTAGCTAAGATAAGAAATGCATGTTTATAAATCACATTTTTCTTTCAAATCAATAGTAAGAATAAAATGTATTATGAAAACTTGATAGCAAATTTTTTGATTGTTCACTGTATTCATAAATAGGCGAGATTATTTTCTTTCGCTCATGTGAGTACTTTAATAGAATTAAAGAAAAGCAAATGTATTCGTTAATATTATTATTACTGAAAAGTTATTAGAGCACTAACAGAAATTTTAATAGCAATTGTGACTGCAGTTTTTTATAAAAAGTAATGGCTTTAATTTAAGAAATGAAATTAGTGGATAAAAACACAAGCATTAATATAATTTTTTTAAAAAAAATAGTAATTTGATTTTCTATTTAAAAAAAAAATAGTAATTTGATTTTCTATTTAAAAAAATATGTATCGTACTTTTATCCAACAACATGAAGAACTCAATTTACAATATATTAACTTTCTTTTGAGTGAACTCCTTATTTAATAGGAAGCTAATTCCGGAACTTTTTTTTGTGCGAAACGAACTTTGCAAACTCAGATTAAACCACGTAAATGAGGAGAAAGGAGAACTTCGCATAACGAGAGTTAGGTAGGGGAGAGTGGGGTCAATTGCAATATTTTTTAATTAACTATTTTTAACTAACAAAATATCCAATGTATTATTATTATTAATTGGCAGACAAGTAAAGTAGACTATCCTCTGCAAGAAAAAAAAATAAATACCTTCTTTTAAATGTTATTATATTAGTTATTAACAATTTTTGACAGTCTTGCACTTGTTACAATTATCCCCACTTACGAGGTCAATTGTAACAGTTCATAAATTCAACTAAAACATGATTAATTATACATATTATCATAGTTGTGATATATTTTTTTATTGATCAAAATAGTAGTGATATTTTATGAGTAAAAATAATAATGAGCAGAAACCTAACGGGTTAAACTTTTAACTTTAAGGGGTTAAAAATTTTAATTTATGCTGCGAAAGGTGACAAATAAAATAATGCACATGCAACATAATATAAATGATATAGGAAACTATTGGTGGTTCTTAAAGAGTTAAGTAATGGTTTGTAAACATAAGATTATTTATTTTCAGCTGTTACAATCGTCCCTTTACTTATTGTTACAATCGTCCCCAAGACGCCATTTCAGCTTCATTTGTTAAAAACAATGCTAGTTAATTAACAAAACTAATTTTTTTTGAAATGTTAACTAAGGTGTCCTCTTACATATTCGGTTAATAATTTTTATTCGTTTAAACAAAATTACTTTATTACAATATAATATTCTAATACCAAAAAAAGTACTTACGTAGCGTGAAAATATCTTTTGTGATGTAACTCTTTCAAAAGTACATAAAAATGGTTACCAGCAGGGGTGTACACGTAGATTTATTAAATACATCTTGTGCGTCACCTAGGAACCAAATCTAGAATCCGACACTCGAAATTATTGCTCTGTTACAATCGTACCCTGTTACAATTGACCCCACTCTCTCCTATGTATCTGAAAAATATAGGTTAGTTAAAATAAATTACCTTAATATTCCAAATCTTCTTTTCGCATCCAACTATTTTCATTGAAAATGTATAAAATGATTTTTAAATCAGCTTAATTTTATCTTAACTTTTCCTTAAAATCAGAAAAATATACTTGGTTTTAAAGAGCAAGTAATTATTTAAAAGCAATATTTTTTTAGTATTTCAAAAGAAAACTTCGGATTTACATCTTTTATAAACTATCGATCTAATTTGTCAATAAAAAACGTGAAATGTACCACACTTTTATTGAATTACGCGACGCACAAAACCTCTAATATCTCTTCTTGCCTTTGAATGAGCTTTCAATATTAGTCAAGAGGAAGTCAGTTTCGGAAATTACTTTCTTTGTAAGAAGCAAACTTTGTCGCATTCAGATTAAACCATACAAATCATAAGAAAAACGATCTTTTACTTGCGTATAACGTGAGTTTTCTATCTGCTTCTTACAAAACAGCTCTATTCATAATATATAGATTAGTTTCTTTACTTCAAAGCAAGAATTCCTTTTTTATTACTTTATTCAGGAAGCTTTTAAATAAAAGAGAAAAAAAATTCTATAAGCGGCTCGCTTTGATCAGAAGATTAGATGAGCAGAAATATTTTATTAAGCATCCGAACAAACATTTATCAGATTTTTTTTGACAATGAGATCTTTTTATAAGACCTATGGTATCGTATTCTTCTAAGTACTTTTGTTAAAGAAACGTAATTCAGTTAAATATTATGTGATTCACGAACACGAAAGCTTTTCTTGTTCAAATTTATTTGAGGAAAAGTATTATGCAACTTATTTCAATTTAAATTATAATTTAATTTAAATAAAATGAAATGAAACGTATTAACATTTAAATAAAATGAAACGTATTAACATTTGGTGTAATTTCTTATTGCATACTTAAATTGAAGCTTTTTTTTAAGTAAAACAGTTTTTCAGCTAAATTTGAGATTTTAGTTTTGTTGATCACGAGATTTAAATTATGTAAGAAAATACAGTAAATTATTTGACATATGAAACGAAAGCACTGATCGGAAAGTTGTCTTACCCCATGTATATATTATATCATCCTGGGTTGATGTTTGGAATATGGATAACAAGTGCAAAATGCATATATATATATATTAATATATAATTTCCCAGAAAATAAATTTTCTCCGCATTAAATCCAAATATATTATTTTTTCAAACAAGCAGTAAGTAATAGCTTTTGCTTTGTAATTAAATTTTAATACGTTTATGACAAACATGATAAGCTTATAAAACGTTATATATTTGCTAAAATGGTATATATGATATTTTACTGGAGTCTAGTATTTCTTTACTATTTAACTGTAAATGTTTGATCTTCAACGATAGGATTGCTTCCTGTATGACAGTAACAATCACTAAGAAGATATACAAACAGTTTTACGTATGGTAAAAGCATTACGCATGCACTGTAAAGTACAAATCGCATTATGAAAGACATGCATTTCATTCAGGAAGATACATAAAGCAGTTAAAAGAAGGCACTGGATGTTTCTATAGAGATTATACTTCTTTTTGCTGTTTAACACTAACACCGACTGTTAGGGAAAGCTACTAATGTTGGGGAGACGTATTTCTATAAAACCTTCAACCGCAATACTAAGTTTTTACATGATGTTAGGCTTATTCATAGAAAGATCTTATCATGACCTTTAAATGATGCAAAATGTGAGCATGAAAAATAGCCACAGTTTTGTAAAAATTAAACATACTTTTGATCAAAATTTGTATTTAAATTTCCAATGCTTAGAAACTTAATTTAACTTTGTAGTTTTTGTGTTAAAAAATAAAAGAATTGAGAATTGTTCAAAAAGTTTAATTGAGCAAGAAGACTTTTTAGTACAGTGACACTTTTTAAAATGTTTAGGAATTTCCTTTTATATTTTAACGCTTTGTCTGCTTATCAGTAATAGATTATGCGTAGTTTAAAATTAAAGGTTTTCAAGTTAAAGGTTGCCAAAATGTGACTTATCGATTATAATATTGATTGTGTATCGATTATAATAATAGAAAAATTTCCCTGTGTATCTTTTTGTAGCTTCGGAATCGTCCTGATATTTTGACAGCAGGTGCAAGAGATATTTTTTTACTGATCTAAAATCGTTCAAAAATTTCTGTTCTTTTGGAGAATGAATTAAAATATGATTCTTCCCAATAGATTTTGCATTAGGCATTTTTTCGAACTAAACTGAAGACTTTTAATTTCCTATGAGATAATGTTTGTGATAATAGTGCAAGTAAACATATGTTTGATGGAAACCAGAGATTATAGTATGCTTATAAATGGTGTTTTATTTTTTTTCATCCATTAAGCGATGCAAACTCAAACTACTCTTCTGAAATGTTTTTCTATAAATTTGAGCAGTGAAATATCAATGTTGATAATAAAGAAAACATATTACTATGTAATTTCACTGAAAGAATCGCTTGTAGTGAAGCAAGATTATCAGGTGTTGGGTTCCGTACGTAATCGGAAGCACCATTTAAAGTGCCATTTTCTGTTGAACGTTATATATTTTTCTTTTATACATTTATCTTTTATGTACTTTTTTCGTCATTTAATGGCTTGCATTTCTCTGAAAAGGACAGTAAATAAAAACAGAAGGACATAGGAAATAAAAATCATTGCGTCATTCTCAATTTTTGAATTTTTTTTTTGTCGCATGTCTTTCTAGGTTGTAGGGGTGTATTTGTTCCTGTTTTTCAGTGGCGCCATCTATGGCCAGGAATTCGACTTCTGCCACGCCATTCACACAACCACAATCCGTTTATAGGGCGGGTCACATTCACACACAAAGGAAAAAGGACATAACACACATAGAGAGGAGGAAGCATCCATGCCTTGCCCGGGATTAGAACCCAGTCCCTTCTGATGCAAGGACAATTCACTGCCCCTACACAGGCCGATCGGACAATTTTTGAATGTTGTGCATGATTACGTAGTGTTGATTGATATTGATTTATCAATTATTGACTTTTTATTCCTTGCACATAATAGATATTCATCAAGTTTATAATAATTTTTAGAGTATTTTTTTGTTACAAAGCATGATATAAAATAAAATAATTATGTTGCACAAAATTAAATAAAATTCAACAGAAAATTGCCTAATATCAGTGCTTTTAAATGAAAGATTTACTGCATGCGGCAGCTTTACTCTGATAATTTTTTTTTTAATTCACTAGGTAAAAGGACATAAAAAGCACTTCTAAATAAGGACACATACTTTCTCACAATTTTTGCACTCATGAAACCCGAGGAAAACTTGCAATTGAAAATATTTTGAAATTCAACTGATCTCTAGTAACTAAATCAGCAATTGCAAATTTTTATTTATTCGAGTTTATTTGTGTACTGTTTTAAATAAAAACTTCTGCTAGCACAATTAAATAAGGATATATACCCATTTAAAATTTTGCAGAAAATGAAATGTTTTGCTGAAAACTATAAATTCAACAGATATTCTGCTGTATTATCAATTACTAGAAGATGAAGTTGAAGTAACTTTTATAATACTAATTTTCATGATACTGTTTTCTTGTCAAACTGCATGTTTTGGAAGTAATTAAATTAATTGAATGTTACAAGCAATTCAGTCTAAAGAGAATATTTAAGGCCGTGTGTTACTTTTAAGACGGAATATGCTCCAATCTGCTTAAATGTTAGAACTACCTACTGAGAAACCTTGCATTTAATGTATGTAGTTGATAACTGGTACTACCTGCCGTATTGGAAATCAATTCAATTTTTTCTGGTCTGAGCTAAACATTTTCTTTATAGTTTTCTAGTTGCTTTGTTCATTTTTAAATTATTTTTTCTGAAAAAAATTTCTTTTTTGCTTTTATTTGACAACAGAACTAAAGTATGCCCCTAAACTGCATTTCTCTACAAGATAAAATACCTAGAGTATGAAGAAAAATTCTTATTATTGTTAGGTTTTGTGAAATAAAAGCTAGAGTGTGGGCTTGTTGCAACTTGAACTGGTTTGAGGTATATTGAATAAGTACTTGTGAGTGCCAGTTAGCTTGAATATATCTTCTCTGTTTTGTGAACTTAGCCACATCCAACATTCAAAAAATTGTCTACTTCACAAGTACATACATGTTTGAAATATTCCAAAAAATAAATTGCCGTTATGTTTATAATACATTTAATTCTTTTCCCTATATCGAACTGGCTTTTAAGGCCAAAAAGCTCAGTTAGACTGTATGTGTGTTAATAAGAAGATGTTTTATGAAATGAACTTTCAAGTTTCCTTTTACTATTCGCATTAGTCATTTTTATGGCTTTTCAACTTACTCAGCATAATTTACTTCACAAAAAATTTAAATACTGGTGAATGAATTTAAGTTCATGAATATTTCAAGAATATGCAAATCAAAATCTCAGAAAAAGGAAATTCTGAGTTAGGAATGGATGGTAATGAAGATCAGTTATAACATAAGTTTTATTAAATATTTAAAGAACTTCTCCGAATTCAATGTTCTTTTTTTCCAAGACAAGAGCAAGATCGTATATCCATGCTGAAGAATTAATGAGAAATGTAAAGTGTGATTTTTTCGATGGACACTGTTTTGTTGCGTAAAACCGTATAAATTTAAAGACTTATTTAAATATATTTAAGTAAATAAAAATAATAATGAATTCAATGCATTTTTCATGAGTTTAAAAACCATCGGATTAGGTTTATCTATAAAAAAGACTTATTTCTGCTCTTTTTTTATTTTTAATTTTAAAGTTTGTTTAAATGTTGAAGAGTATTTAAAAACATATGAAGAATGTGAATATATATCTAAATATCAATATGAAATAATAGACTTTAAATGTTAAAACAGTTTGTTTAAGATTAAAACATCCAGTAACAACATCTTCCTAGAAATGCATTTTTTTTATTTTGTGTATGAATTCCCATTCAGATATTACTATATTAGGCTTATGGAATTCATTAAATTCATTATGGAATTCATTATGGCTCAATAGACTCCAGACAACAATTCCTAAAAGCGCACTTTAATTCTAAGGCAATTTAGACAGAGAGGCCAGTGTGTTCATTTTTGATAATTATTGTTTAGTAATTTCAAAAATAATTAACTAAACTCAATTCCATTTTCAGTCCATTTAGTTGCTTATTTAATTAATTGGAGCTTAAGATAATCGATACATAAACATTAACACTTACACATGAAATGACGGCAATGATCTAAGTAAATCTAAAATATTTTTTTGAAAATACAGGGATATTATATTTTTCTCGGAATCGTTGTAATAATTCTTTATAGTGCTAAAATATAGTTTTCGATAATTCTGTTACAAAGGAGTAACTTTTTTTATTTATTATGTTCAACGAAAGGAAAAACCTTGGTTACTTGGTTAGAAATTTTATCAGCAGTCTATCCGGATCCAGCAGTTGTCTGCATATATATATATATATATATATATATATATATATATATATATATATATATATATATATATATATATATATATATATATATATATATATATATATATACAGAGAGAGAGGGAGAGAGCAAAGTAAATGACAGATTAATATATAAATAAATATTTTCCGGATTTTTAAAAAAAATTGCATTCTTTTTTTTCCCAGTTGCTTGTTATTTTATTATTAATATTTTTCCTTCCCCCTTTGTTTCATAAGTCTGTAATTTTCCTTTGTTTTTTCTACATTTTGAACTATATATATATATATATATATATATATA
Source organism: Parasteatoda tepidariorum (assembly GCF_982258835.1). NCBI lineage: Eukaryota > Metazoa > Arthropoda > Arachnida > Araneae > Theridiidae > Parasteatoda > Parasteatoda tepidariorum. The sequence goes on along the minus strand of NC_141764.1, from coordinate 57,382,119 downwards.
TATATATATATATATATATATATATATATATATATGGTATATATGGTAAGTATAGAGAACCATAATAAGCTAAATTCATTTTCATTAAGAAGATATTTTTTTTTGAATCATTATTTTTTGAGTCATTATTTTTTTCAACAGCAGTTTTTCATATAATTATCAAGACTGACGTTCTGCATTATATTATTAGATGAAGAATATTGTTGAAATTTTGTTACTCTGAATGAAACATTCTAGTCATATTTTATTACATTTTAATGTTGCTAAGTCGTATAATGGAAATACGGAGAAAAATATTTAGACTGAGTGACTTTTGTTTGACAAAAAATTTTCACTTAATTGATGATAACGCTTGTATGTATGCGATTAGAAAAGCAGAGGAGAAGAAGAAATTTTTTTTTTAAAGTTATGACTTCTTATGGCAGATCGTTACATATTGTTTTGTTCTCACATTATTCAACTTTTTGGTCATATATTTGATGTTTAACAGATTTGAATAGAATTTATTTTATTTTATAAATTTTTCATAATGCAACTAATATTTTGTTTAAGCATTTTTAAACATCAGTGGTTGATTATATTCTTATTAAATTAGTTTCAAAAACCCTTCAAGTTTGTTTCAAGCTAAAACTTTGAAATGAGTGAAATACATACGAAAAAAATATTTTACTTTAATTTAGCTAAAAAAGAAGACTGAATAAAATATGAATTTAGTAAAAATATTTTGAGATTAACTCGCGTGAAATGGTAGCAACTCATTTCCTTTTACATTCCTTGGTGCTAGAAAGATAAACTTTTTTTTAAACAAAAAGATAAGTTTTAAATTTTTTTCTTCTCTTTTTTCCCGTTTTCTTATTCTTTAATAGCATGCATTAGAGAGGAGCGAAATGTGAGTTCTTAACGATAATACATTTTGGAATATTTGTTCCCAGCATGTTTTTACTACTTTGCATTTCAAAAAAGGAAAAAAAAACCTTCTGAATTACGGGTTGAGAAAATTTGTTTCCTCAAAATCGATGCTATAATGTAATTCGCTACCTCTCACTTTTTTATATCAAACTCAATGGGCGTGAAGATTTTGTTGTAAACTTTTTTTGAAAAGTTTTCAGAAGAAATGTTTTAAACCAAAAATGTGCCTATCACAAATTAAAGTAATTAGCTGACTAGTAGTACCGCAATATTTTGTATAAAATATCATAAAGTACAGACTCTAAAGATTTATCTTACTCTTTTAACTCTTAATTGCAAATTAAAGCAACTTGGATAGTAGTTTTGTTGCATATTTAATTATACATTTCATTCTAAATTATTAAAGTTATTATTACTGCTCATATAAAGGTAAAACGAAGAAAATTTATCGAAATAAGGAGTGGAGTAAAACAAGGAACCTAGATTGAGTGAATTTTTTTTTAAGAATTAGAACTCTTAAAATGATGCATGAGAACGCAAACAAATGCATGCGAACAATCTATAATTATACTTTACTCGTCAAGACGAAGGACCTACATTATTGACGTATTGTTGTTATTTAATTTACGGGTTAGTATAAGTTTGTTTTACTATATCAGCTCTCTAATGTTCCCTTGTTTTTAAGTTTTAGGCTATCCTTATTTATTGGTCTTTGCAGTTATAAAAATTAATTTCAATCCAGCTTATTATACGTTTACTAAATATTCATCCCCTGACTAACAATAATAAGTTAGCCCAACAGTAGTAACGTTCTGTTTCGTTTCGATAACCAATGCTCGTTGTTTAAGACCGGATACTGTTCGGTCCGGTGCTCCCCTCTCTTCGATTAGTATCGATGCTGTACCCACGAAAACAACGTTACAGGGGATGAAGAAGATAAATACAAACGTTTTACGATCCCTAGGACAAAATTTATTGCAATCCCTATTCCAGAGCACATACATGCTCATTTTCGTAGAATTTTTGAAAACACTTTAACAAAATTGTAGTTTTTATATAGCTCTAAAGACACTCTCTGCCTTTCTCTTTAAAAAATAATTAACACTACTCTTTGCAAGGAATTTTGGTCTGGCTCTCAGCAGCTCTGGGTATTGGGGGAATTTTTTTCTCCCTCTCTCCCCTTGACTACATTACAAGAATTTTACATGCATAATTTTCTTAAATAGCCGTATCAAATGGAAATGCTTGCTAGATTTTACCTGAAATTCTTGCAATTCTATAATTCCCGTAGAGTTAACATACGTACCTGATTTTGCCTAATTAGGTTCGACTATTTCTAGAAAAAACAAACGTTTACAAAAAAAGTAGTGCATTTATAGCTTTTTATAAATGATATTTTGTACACAGCCAAACAATGAATACATTGATTAAACCTGAGTAATTTAACTTATTTTTATTCCATTTAAATTTTAACTTATGTTTATAATTCAGCTGTAACATCATGTTATACGAAAAAAAAAATGTATATTTCAATTTAGAATATCTGGAAAAAATTCTGTTCTGTTTTATAGAACCATATATATATATATATATATATATATATATATATATATATATATATATATATATATATATATATATATATATATATATATATATATATATATATATATATATATATATATATATATATGTATATATATATATATGTATATATATATATATATATATATATATGTATATATATATATATGTATATATATATATATATATATGTATATATATATGTATATACATATATATGTATATACATATATATGTATATACATATATTATATACATATACATATATATACATATACATATATATACATATACATATATATACATATACATATATATACATATATATACATATACATATATATATACATATACATATATATATACATATACATATATATATACATATACATATATATATATATATATATATATATATATATATATATATATATATATATATATATATATATATATATATATATATATATATATATATATATATACAGGGTGATTCTAAGAGGATGGGCAACATTTTAGGAAATTATAGTACACACCCAAGCAAACAATTATTATCAAAGAATGCATGGTCGAAAACAAAACGCAAAGGTGTGGGCTCATTTGGAAAGTTGTTTGATGCAAACGATGCATTTAGTTCCAGCAGAACGCAGCACCAGCTGATTACGTACGAGCGAAACTATCGAGCGAGTGCGAAACTATCTGAAAGTAACTTTTCCAAACCAATGGATTGGGCGAAGTTATCCTATAGCTTGGTTACCGTGCTCGAAAGATCTTTCATGTCTGCATTTCTTTTTGTAGGGACAACTGAAGGCTCTTATGTATTAGACTCCCATTGAATCTGCAGAGGAACTTGTCGCAGAGCTTTCGGCAGCTGCAGGGAACGTTCGTGATATGCCTGGTGTGTTTCAGAATGTTAGTCTATCTTTTCTTCGCCGTTGTACTGCGCGCATAGCTGCTGCCGGCCACTGTTTTGAACACTTATTGTAATCACATGCCATTAAATTTGCTTTTATAACTTAACTTCATCGTTCTTTGTGTGTTTTTGCCTCTTATAAGAACATGAACTTTGACCCACTCTAGCGGTTTTGTGTTTGGTTTCGACCATGCATTCTTTGATAAAAATTGTTTGCTTGAGTGTGTACTACCACTTCCTAAAAGTTTGCCCATCTTTTTAGAATTACCCTGGATATATATATATATATATATATATATATATATATATATGTTATGTATTTTTTTTTTTGGTAAGTTATTAAAAATTACAGAAAATTTAGTAACATATACTCCTCCATGCCTGCAATAACAACCTTTCCTGAACTTACTTAACATTTCAATGAAAATTGTTTCTATCTTAAAGAAAAATAAAATCACTTGCAGAAATCACCACGACAAATTTAGGAACATGGTACGACTTTTTACTTGAAAAATTCAAATAAGCTCAATAAAAGATACAAGACTTGTATTTATTCAGTATCAATAGGAACATGAAAATCTATGAAATACTCGGAATATTCTGGAAAAAAAACTTTCCTTTGGAAGAGTAACCATTCATCTGAACTCGTTTCTTATTCTAAAGGAAATGACCTCGCATCTTCCTGATAAGAAAGAGGTCCCTATTTCTCAAGGAAACCTTGTTATATTCATAATATATAAATTTGGTTTGGGGGAAGCAAATAAAGAGACTGATTATATTTTCTTTCTATATGTCTGAAAGCTGGATGAATTGTATTTCGATACAAGGATGCTATTTATATTTATTAGGTCTAATATAGAAAGAGTGATGCAGAATACAAATAAAAAAAATAAATATGGAATACTTTATCTTACTTGTGAATGCCAAATATGTATTTTATGAAGTTAATTAAAGTAAGTGATCTCTTACATTTATCCCTCCTAGATTTGTAATATTAGCAAAAAATAAAAATAGAAATTCTGAAAATAAGTACTTTCGCTCATTGTAAGAGATGGATACTCAAATTTTGTGAAATCTTCTTCGTTTTTGACGAGACTGTTTCCTGGTATATGCTTCAAGCGAAAATTTCATCTAAGTGACGAAATAACTATCATCATATCTTCGAAGAAACGAATTTCGTCAATAGAAAATAAATATTTCGTCATTTTATTTTTTTCTGAAAAATAAAATAAATAAATAAGTTAGTGCCTACCGCATCTGACTTTTCCAACAATTACTTTATACTGACACGATATGTCTGCATCCATATCACCTTAAAAGGGCCTACCGTATCTAACTTTACTAACAATTACTTTATACTGGACAACATGTATCTGGGTCAATTTCTCCTTAATAACGCAAGAAAGACAAATAGAATAGAGAGATACATCGCACATATGTCCGAAGCGGGATTTGAACCGGGAAACTTCCCGGTACGAGCCAACTTCCTGACCACCATACAAGTCCTTTTTCGTTCTGCATTTTATTTTTGATTGTCTAGTCTTCATCCTAGTTTCTTCATTCCAGTTCATAATTTTTCACAACGCACTACGATGAGGTTACGAGTTCAGGAAATATTTTCGCCATGTATTCAAAAATTCCCGTTTCTTCACAAATCTCATGATTTTGTGTTGAAACAATTCTCAAAATTAAAAAATATATTTATAGCTCAGGGATTGCTGAATCGCAAGAAATGAGAATTTTATTTTTGAGAGTGTGTGTAAAAAAATCAGACATAAAAAATCTTGTACATATTGATATAATTAAAATATTTTGAATATATTGAATATATTGAAATTTTTGAAATATATATTGAAATATTTGAAATATATATTGAAATATTTGAAATATATATTGAAATATTTGAAATATATATTGAAATATTTGAAATATATATTGAAATATTTGAAATATATATTGAAATATTATGATACATTGAAATATTTGAAATATGTATTAAAATATTAGAAATATGTATTGAAATATTTGAAATATGCATTGAAATATTTGAAATATGTATTGAAATATTATGATATATTGAAATATTTGAAATATGTATTTAAATATTATGATATATTGAAATATTTGAAATATGTATTGAAATATTATGATATATTAAAATATTTTGATATAATTTTAACAGCAAAAATGAAATGTAACAGTTTTTAAATTAGGTTTAAATTGCTAAGCTTATAAAATGTAATTTAAATGACATTTCCAACAAACATTTGTTTCTGTAATAATATGTGTGCCTTTCAATTTGTTAATAACCTATCACATTTAACTCAATATTGTAATTGTTATCGTTAGAGAACATCACAAAATATTTGAGTAAGCAATATATAGGTGCTTGATTTTTCAAATAATCTCAACAAGCAACTTATGCTCTTAAGTTTCAAGAGAACATGAGAAGTTTTAATTATAATTAAGATACAATTGAAAAGTTCGCCTCTAAGGAATTTATCGTATATGTGTTAGAAGATCTTATTCTAAAAGAAATTGCACTTCCGATATTTTGTATGATACAGTGTTAGAATCTTCTCGAAAAAATGGTTAAATAAGAATTTACTCAATTGTTATTTCACCATATTCAAACAAAACAGTCAAATAATTGTAAATTAGAAGGTATTCAAACTATATGCCGAGATCATAGCCGAAACCATGCCAGTGGTAAATGGTTAAAAACCATCTAGTTTTGTAATCACGGTTTTTTAATCATACCAGTTTTAATCGGTTTTAAGACCGTTAAGATAAGAAAATATTGTTTACCGTTAACTTTATGTTTAATTAGATAGACAATTTACCAAAACTTTTAAGAGTGCGGAATTTTTTTTCTTGAGAAAATCTTGTTATTGTAACACAACAATTTAATTAATGGTTCAATCAGCAACTGTATTTTTTTAGTATTATTGGGAAAAAAAAGACTACTTAACATATTAAACCGGATTTTTTTCTTTTTTTAAAGAAAATTCCGTTTTTTTTAAACTATTCCAAAATAATTTCTTCTTCTCTTTTTTATGATAGAATTTAATTTTTCTCCAGAAAATCCTTTTATAGTTAAAAAATATAAGTTAGATTTAAGGTAAAGAGAATAAATTGCTTTTTATGAAAAGTTGAATGGCTTGCATTTCAGCAGACAATGATAATTTTATTTCTTAATTTTATAATCAATGCATAATGATACCTGATATTAATAAACTAAATTTAAATTAAGAAAAAAATTATTGCGAATTATATATTTTATAGATACGAATGAAACTGACATTCTTTAAGTGTTTTGCATATTTCATGTATTTAAATAAGTTTTCTTTTTAAAAAAAAATTTCGTTTAAACAAAATAAAGTTTTATTGAAACATCAATCCCTTAAGTTTCAATATTACAATGATTTAAGCAGTTGAATTCAACTTGATTTTATTTTTCGCATGAGTTTTACAAAAATTGATCAATGAATTTTAAATTTCATTCCTTTTTTAAGATTTCTTTTTACATTAGCAACATTATAAGTCCAAAGAATAGACCTTAAAATATGTAAAATAAAAAGAGAAAAATTTTTAGGAAGGACAAATATTTAAATTTTCCACTTCAATATAATCTATAAACAGTCAATACAGTTTTTTTTGTATGAACCAGTTATACGTATATTTCAACTTTTCAAAATGGTAATAAAGTTTTTATAAGAAATTTAACAAAATAAAGTAAGATTTAAATATTTTATAAATTAGATAAAAAAAGAATTTATTGTAAAAAAAAAAAAAACGACAAATTGAAACAAAAATCATGGAATTAAATGAGGGATTGTTCATGATAATACAGTAAAAAAGCAACTGATTTTATCTTTAACCTACTATATAAAATAAAATTATTTCCTAGGATAAATAATTTAATACCCAGAGGCATGAGAAGAAGTCTTAAATAAAAGAGCAATAGTTAGAGAAATTATTCTATACAGTTTGAAATTAACAATGTCATCTTTCTTCCTGAATGCAATAAAATAAATTTTGTTCTTTAAATTCAATCATATGATTTTTTTTCCTTTTGAAAGTTTTCTTATACATTAAAATAAAATTTTAAACATTCTCCCATGAACTTTCAGTCTTTGCTTTCTAATGCTTCTAGCCTTCCAATATAAACGAGAGTTTCAAAAACATTGATACTTTTCTTTTTCACAAATTGCTTAAACGTGCTTTAGAAGTTCAGTATTATTCATATTCCCTGGTGGTATAAAATATTCAAAGCAAAGTATAAAATCTAAAAAAGGAATAGAGAAATTTAATGAGAAAAGTAACATATTGCTTAGTTGGAAGAAAAATTAAATTTGTAACAATGTATGAGAGTTGTTTAAAGAGTTTGATATTTTAATGATGCTTTTTTAAATTTATTTGTTCATTAACGAAAACATAAAAAGGTAAAAATATAAAGTGTTGTATTTATAATTTATAGGGCTCTTTGTTGCAACCTGAAGTACACAAAGTTCCATATTTTTGCCAAGAAAAAGTACACACCGACTGGCGCCATCTGTTGAATAATCTTAGAAATAATTTTAAAATTTGTTGAGAAAATAAGACTCGGTTCCTAATTGGAACACAGGAAACTTTGAATTTTTATTTTCTTTTGCTTCTTCCTTGATAGATTTTTAAATCGTCGGTCATATTTTTGACTCCCGATATCAATACTCTATATCAGTGTTTTATGCCACCTACCTTTTTTATAGCTTTTAATGTAAAAATATTTTAATAGCTATTAAAATGCTCAATTTTTTCCTAAATAACTGTATTACCAAAATTAATTTTTTTTCACTATTTATATTTCATGCAAATAATTATACTTGTATATTAGTTTACTGGGACAAGATAGTCTGATCGATAGGGTGCTGGACTTCCGTTGTCACGAACTGGTATTCGAATCCATCTGACCGAAGACTCCCCGTGAAGTAAATGGTGACTGAGGAACGTTAAATCTGTTGGATCACGAAGTCCCCTTTGTTCCTATTACAAATTAATAATCTGGGGGTACTGTATTGGAGATTGATTGCTTTCTGGTTCAGGTCATGTTGGTCATCTGTAGATGAATGGATGAATAGATGTACGAATTGGACCACCCTATAAATGGGTGTGACGTATGGGTGTGGCCGAAGGCGAATTCTTGGTCATAGGGGACACCACTGGAATACAATAATAATCGCACCACCAGTGTCTTAATGGTCTACGACAACAACATCAAAAATTTATTTTTATAGATATGTTCTTAACAATGCATATTTGATAAGTGCACTTGTGATTTTTTCAGAAGTGTGCGTATAAAAAAAAACTGTTCAAAAATCAATAAACTAACGATGCAATTTAAAATTAGTATAATTTTTAAGAAAAAGAGAAATCTTAAATCTTGTTGATGATAACACAAAACAAGTGATTAGATTATGCACACATGGATGAATGCTTGAGACAGAATGCAACATTCGTCTTAAAAATAGAGCACTGCTTTTTTCTATACGTTTCTAAATGATATACGTCTCAAAGTTAACTTACCAAGGACTTAAGGATCCAAGTTGACTTAAGGATCACAGGCAACGGTGAGTGAGCAGGTGAGGGGTCATTTTGCAAAGGGACCAAGGGAGCTCGTAACCGGTCCACATTAAAATTGTTCAGCCGTAAATTTGCTCGATTTTACGCGCAAGTCGTCAAACAGAAAAAGCGGCAAGACATAATCCTTGCAGAAGATTTAAATTGCCGAGGCATGTTTTCAAATCATTCTCAGGGGTCATTCCAGAGCGTCACCAATGGCGCATTACGCAACTCTTGTACAACGTTAAGTACTATTCCTACTTTTTAAGAAAATCGGTTTCAATTAAAACACCCGTCAGAGATCACAGCAAAAACATTTTTGAATATTTACAATTATATATAATGGTACTCAGAGAGCAAGTACTTTTTCACTACAAAATGTTAAAAAAAACAACTTAAAATGTTAAGAAGGATAGCACATAGACAATCCAGTCAAAACTAAAAGTGAAAACTACAGATTCTTCTAACTATTGCAGACATTTAGTAGAACTTATGTTTAGATAAATTCGATAATGATTGCTTTTAATTATTCTACGCGAAAGTTTTGCAGCTTAATACAGACTAAACAAAATTAAAAGTACATAGTGCAAACGTAATTGAAATTTAATTGAAACAAAATATTACAGACAAATTTTTCTGTAAAAAAAGGAAACATTATTGTAATACATTTCTCATTAGATGCATTGTTTAAGGAGTTATGGATTATATCTATTTCAATTATTAACAAAAATTAAAGTCTTAATTAACGATAACTATCTTTATAGTATTGAATTTCCAAAGGGAAAGTTTGTTTCTCTAAAGATGCCAGAAATTCCTTAATTACTGCACGTTTCAAAAACTTACAAATTAATTAGAAAAATACGCTCTAGTAAGAAAATTTATTCAATTAGTGTCAATTTAAATAAACTCTTCGAGTAAGAATTCTATCTGTTTCTAAAACTAAATTCCCTCGCTTAGGGAAATTCTTTCGTTTTCCAAATCAATTTCATGTTACGTCAATTTTAATTTGTATTGTTTTGAAAATATTTGTATAGCAATAAAAAAAATATTGTTGCTAATTTCATTACACACTTTTTTCAGTCTTTTTAAATGAAATTTTGCTTAATGGGACATTTTAATTTTTTTGAAAAAATATATGATTAAGCGCAAAATTTAAATTTAATGAAAATGCTCACAAAACATTTAGAAGCATTGCTATTGAAGATAACATACGCCGGTTTTAATAGTTTGTACTGTGAAATTGTATATCATTTTTGGAAATTTTAACTATAAAAAATATAGGGGTGGACATCAGTTTAAGGAAAGTGTGGCACATTTGTGAGGACAAAAAATACACGTAAAAATTTCAAATTTAATACTACTAAAAGAAAAAAAAATATTTTCAGGCTGATTAATATTTATTGCTAATTTATGACAAATTGCTCTTTTGTAAGCCTGGGTAATGGCTATATACAAAGAAATAATAATTGAAAAATATTAGTGAAACACAATTTAAGTTTTATTGTTATTTAACATTTTTAAATTTTCTATGAGTTAGGCTATGCATAAAATAATATGGAATAACTTGAATATAATAACATACAAAGATAAATTAAAGCATCTTTCAACTTAATTATTTTCTTTTACCCAGTCATCTTGGTTTTTCTAGATGATGCTAGCAAAATTACGAGATTTAAATGCATAATTTGAGAGATATTTTAATTTTATTACGTTAGTAGTTAATAGCTCAAAATTTGTTCTCAAAAAATATTGATACCAACTTCAAACAACCTCTGGCAGCTTCACTGACTGAGTTTGGAAAATTGCTTCGTGCTCGAAATTTTCAAAAACCAATATAATATGAGTTGTAAAGATTTTACGAATATGGATAATTAAAGGCAACACTGTTACGTTTTCTCTTTTTTTCTTAAATTTTTTTATAAATAAATTTCCTATTTCCCTGTTGGAACTCCGCCTTTTAATACGGTGGTGTTAAAAATGTTGAAATTGTTTGTAAACTATTTAAGCAGTAAAGTATTGCTCATTTTGAGTCTGAGAATTTTCTAATACCGAACAAACATAGCAAGAGCATGTTTAGTTTCTTCAATCAGTTACTGCAAGCTGTTTCCATAAAGTAAATTAATATGTCTTTAAGCAAATCATTTTAAACTTTCATCAAGTAGCGTGTCAATGGTTAAAAGTGACATTAAATTCAACTTGCTTGCTGGTACAAATCTTTAAAATTAAATAACGTTTAAGGAATTGAACTTTTACGAATTTTCACAAGTTACTGAAGGGATCATTTTCATTTTGCCATTTCTTTAATACTTTTTAATATTTCGATTACTCATTGCATTTTATTGTTAAATGTATGCCATAGCATGCATTAGCACATGTTAAAACAGGGTGTGAAATATTTAGGTGGCAAAGTATTGAGTCCAAGAATTTTCTAACAATCACCAAACATAGCTAAGGAATGTTAATTTATTTAACATGTTATTGTATGATGTTACTTTAAAGTAAACTAAAATGGCTTGAATTAACCCAAGCGTTAACCAAGTCTATAACTTATATTTAAAATAACATCCAACTCAAGGCTTGCTTTTTCATGTGAATTTCAAAATTCAGTATAATTTGAGTTGTTTAAGTTTTATGAAGGCAGCATCATTATTTTTCGTCATTTGTTTTAATTTTCTTTCAATTTGTTTTTGCATTCCACTGTTAAAACTCTTCCTTCACCTGTAATGTTAGAACAGTGCATGAAATACTTAATCTGTCACGTATTGGTCATTTTGAGCTCAAGAACTTCCAATAATGAACAAACATAATTAGGGTATGCTTAGTTTCTTCAACAAGTTAATGCATGATGTTTCTTTAATTTAAACAAAATATTGCTTCAGTCATGGCATTCAAACTATTAATTAAAACGCTTGCTGAAGTTTTAAACTGGTATCAAACTCAAAGTTTCCTGAAAAGAAGCAGGAAATACTAGTATTACGTAATTTAAGCACAGCAAGCAGGAAATACTAGCTTTCCCCATTTTAGGTTTTTTTTAAAACTACTTTGAAACTATTTTTAAATTAACTACGCTTATAGAAGCGAAAAGCGAATCATGCGATATATAACCACAAATTACTATATTTTTACGGCTGTCAGCTCAGCTATTTACTGTTTTATTTCTTATTCTTATTTCGAAGGAAATTCCAGAATTCTGAAAAAAGCACTTAAAGAAAAATATATGCCACTTTGTTCTCTGAAAGAACAAAACAAACTTGATTGTGGATCTGCCAATCAATGTCCTTTTCAAAATGCTATTTCCAGATACAATTTACAAAATTCTTGTATCTGCAGAAAATAAAGTGTCACTTTGAACAGAAAGAAAAACAATTTTGCCTGACAATAAATTTCAAATACTGTAGAAATAATGTTATTTTAAACATTAAAGCCAAGATAATGTTCACGGAGTAAAGTCAGAAAGAATATATAACTTATTAAAAAGTTGAAACAATACAAAAATAACAGTCTTTGTGAAGACATTTTTAAGAAATTTATTTCGTTTCTTCAGGCTTTGAAACATTTCTAAAAGTATTTCTGAAAAAGTATTGTATTTTTTCTTGGTTTGTTTCAATTTTAGTTAAGAATTATTAATACAGTTTTAAAAGAGAAATAATATTTTGTCTGTTTCCTTTAATGTTATTATTTCTAATTTTAAGCTGAAAAGGTGAAATTTATCAAGATTTTATGCATCTATGTGCTTTATTTGATCCTATACATAAAGAAATTTTTATTAATTACCTTAATAGCACCTTTAGTGAAAAAACGTGAGTGAAATGCTCTAGATAATTTTTTTAAGAATTATAACTTAAATAGAAAGGGATCAACGAGAGTAAAAAATATATACAATGAGTATAGCTCTAATTACGACCATTTTTGGGAATCACATAATTTCTTCAAAAGACATTATGCTGAAGAAAACTCTTAGGAGAAACCATCAAAACTTTTCCCAGTGATCATGCAAACCTCTGCACCAAATGTGGAAGAGATCAAATAATGAAACGTTTTCAAAACAAAAAAATATTAATAAAACAAAAGAGTAGATTCAAATGTGTTCAAAATATTGTGAGTGACTCTTATCGATGACTCTTATCTTTGATGGGGATATTTCAGCTATTCGTATGGCTCTTCAGCAGTTGGTTGTTCTTAGTAGTAGAATCTCGCTTTATCATATGAATTAAATGTACGTATTGTTAATTTCAAAATGCTGTTATCTTATCTGACTCCAGAGCTGCTACCTAGTCCGTATGCTCCATACTCGTCCCATCTTCTAGGGATATACTGGACTGCCAACTATTCATTAAAAAACTGGAACAATAGGGATAAGCGACTGTTCTGCAGTGGTTTCCGGCTCATTGTGGGCTTGATGGAAATGAGCGGGCAGACGCATTGGCGAAGATTGGCACTGAGGTGTTGCAACTCATGAATAATAACTTTCTTTTTATACTTTTTGTTTCTTTTTGTACTATGAAGCGATTTATTAAGAACAGAGTGTCTTCTCGATTTTATAGAGAAATGACATGTACTGCTTCCAAAAGTTGGGGACATTTAGATCAGCTGAGCATTCCGGAGTATCCTCGACGTGATGCGGTTGCGATGTTCAGACTTTGTACCTGGCATAACTGTCTGACTGGACATCTACTTTCTATTGGTGTCCTCCCGGACCCATTTTGCTATTTCTGTGGGGATCACGTCATCATGGATGGTCATCACATTTCCTACTGCAGAGAGCTTCGTGGGAGTTCTTTGGTCGACCGTTATTGGGAGGCTCGAGGCCGAATGAGACAATGACTTTTTCTTTTCTTTTTTTGTTCATGTCTTTTTTTCCCTTTATGTCAAACTCTCTGCCATTGGAAATAAAAAAACTCTAATTTAGAGAACTCTTTTTGAAGATCTCTAAAAGTGATTGACAACCTCATGTTGCAGTCAAAGGGCACTAAAGACGATGCTATCAATGTTCTATTCTTAGAAATGAAAGGTAGAAGAAAAAATCTAAAAATTTCAGGCAAGCAAACTTCTCATTGTTAAAACTAAATTTTTGATAAAAAATTAAATGTAAACTTAAACGAAAAACATAATTGTTTATTTATTTAAAACAGTTCTATCATTCATAATTGGTAAATTTGTTTTAACTCATAATTAGGGGTCATTTTTATTGAAGCTAAGTTTTATTCATCGATCCGGTTTTGATGCTGCCAACACAAGAGGCATTTCTGCAATAAAAAATGACACTGACTAAAATTGAAATCGTTAGTGCAAAATGATGTAACTTTGATAGCATTTTGAAGTCAATGGAGGTAACTCCTAAGAACAACCAACCTCCATTAATGGCCATTTTAATGTGTGGAACAGACAGTGGTCGCTCCTGAGAGGTTTCACTGTTATCAAAATTTCAAAACCATAACAAATAAGAATGGTTCTGTCCTGTGTAATAAATGATGTGCTGACAAAACTCAGTGTGTTTTATATTTAAAAGCTTAAATAGTTTACAATGCAAGGATTATATTCATTCGAAATGAAAAATAGAAAGAGATTCATTCAGTATATTCACACCAATCTAACGTCATATGCTCGATTTAATGAACGTGTATTAAATTAAATTAGCTTGTTGTAATAAACATTCAAAATATCTAGATTGGGCAGTTTTGAATTACTTTGCAATATATATGGAGAGATTCAGGCAAAACTGTATAGGTGACTAAGACAAGTACAGTTTTGTCTAAACTACTGCTACCTTTTACTATAAATCACATGAAACTTGTTATAGACAGTCGCCATAATTTTTATTGATGAACAGTGCCAGCTATTTGCTCGACAAAGTCAATGTTTAAAAAACAAGATTTCAGAATTTTGGTTCTTATACTACCAATCTCGCTCGTTAGTTTGAAATGGCTAAAAGATTTATTTCAGTATTATTTTTAATTATTACATATTCGGTTTCGTAAATTGCTAAATTTGAAGTGCAAAAGATTATCAAATACAGGCAAGACAAAGTCAAATCCCGTAAAGTTTGGGCTCAGTATCTCAACTGTAGGAAAATGAAGCCTGTGTTTAAGGATAAGATGGTTAATGAAGGTTTAATCTGATCAAAATTTATTATTTCGAAAAGAACCAGGTATTATACGAACAGATTGGATAAAACTGGATCTAAGAGATCTAAGGCAATTCAAACAATAATCAATTTACTCTGATTATATTAGGAAATATCAATTTTAGAACATTTATTTTTGAATTTAGGAGAGTAATTGATCATTAAAATCGCCATACATGCAATTTTATTTTGGAAACTGAATAAAAAAAAACTAAAGAAGTAACTTTCGTCTAACTTTCCAATAAATAAAGCAAGCATATTGATATTTGAATGTTTCCAAAAAGTAATAACTGTCTTTTCAAGGCTTTGTTATTTTAAGATATAGAGATAAAATTTTTATTTCATAGTATTACCTGCAAGGAGTGAGGTCATAATAATGCATTAAAATTATTTGAAGAAAATAAACCTATTATGAAATAAAAACAAGAATACCACAAAATAAAATGTTTTCGATTTTAAACTTTCATAATTTATGTTCTTAGAAGGTTGTCAAGCATATGCAATAAGCTTTTAAACCATTATTCTTGAAAATTTATATGTTTGTTCAAATTACATTATTTTTTTTAACATTTAGTTGAAAGTTTTAGAGCTTAATTAGCTTAGTGAGTAAAAAAAATGAAATACAACTTATACCATTGTCAAAGTCTGCGTACTTCTTAAAAAATGCAAAAACAATTTTTACAAAAAACAATAAAATGGCGGATTTCATAGGGAAACTGAATAATTATGAAGAAACAGCAACTGTTATAATTAAAAAGGAGCAATTGTGTTTTAAAATTATTATAATAATGTTAACGTTTTACTGTTGATAGCTGTGAAATTGTGAAACAAATTAGTGTTCTCTGTCCTTTCCCCTATCATTTTCAAGTCTAAAGAGACGCATTAATGCATTCACACAAGGGAATGTTTAGTGGTATGACAATAAATGATAGATTGGGTGTATGTGACTGAGTGTTAATTAATTTTGGGAGAAAACATGTATTCGAGCTTTGCATGAACATGACAATCTGCTTAAATTGTTAATAATCGCTGAATAATTTGGTATGTCCAAAGCAAATCCATACTTAGCACTACAAACGTTACGTATTTGAATTTATGATTTAAATGATTGAAGTGAACAGTTGGTGCATAAATTTTGAATTGCAACATTGTTTGCAAACTTGCACTATATCTTGAATATTATCACGTATGTATTTACTAGCAATTATAAAGTATTAAAAACGCGAAAAGCCATTACTTTTTGAAATATGTATTGTAAAATGAAATGTTTAGTAAAATGAAAATAGCTTCCAGTTCTGTTTTTTTTTTCAATATCATATTTCAGAATTAAATACAAAATATGTTATTAGAGATCTATTCAAACATTTTATCGTTCAATTCAGATGCCTTTTATTGAAATTGTTTCTTGCATGTAACTTACTAGGATTTTTTTTAGTTCTAAACGCTCATTAAAAGTGAAATTTTTAAGTACTTTTACAGGATTAAAAGTTGAACTTGAAAAAATGAACTAATGTGTTGAATATAAGCAACAATATGAAGAGAACATTTAATTAACACGGTCTTTACTGGGCACCATACATATCATTGTTATTATTGTATTTATCATAAATACCAGGACCGCTCTTAATATGCAATAATTTAAAATTCTTACTTAAAAAATAAAAGAGTTGGTGCTTGGAGGTCTTGGAATTTGAGGAGATATGGTTAAACACTTTTAAAATTTTATTATTAAATATATTTGTATTATTCCAGTAGCAAACATTCAATTTCAACATAAACTGCAAAAACGTTTTGTATGAGACGTAACAAAAGCTGTTTTAACCTTTGGAAGTTTGATATTCTCATTTTTTATGCATGCTTCTCAGCCATCTAATTGGTATGATTGGTTGCGCCTACTATTGCGAGGACATGGGTTGGATTCTCCGTGCTAAAGGTTGTTTGTTTGATAGAATTGCACTTTCTTATCACGGGTCTCAGTGATTGGAATCCATTCTGATGGTATGTCTCGCGGTCTCAGCGAACTATGCGATTACTTCGATTCAGCGATTACTCAGATTACTTCGACCCTTCACCCGTTGATTAAAATATTGATATGCATGCTATGCCATGGCTATTGGTATGAGTGAATGATATGGAAGAAATGCCTTTGCATCCTAACTGCTTATAAATCCCAGTCAGTCAATACCACATTAGCTATTATCAACCTTTAGTGGGACATTGACAAAAACAAGCCATTTAGAGTAATTAAAACATTAATATTTTGCTGATATTGTAATTATTTCTCTCATAAATAAAAACGTTAGGAAATGTAACACTATAACGACTAAAGGAAAATTTTAATGATTTCTGTGAGTAGCATTTGCTCGCTTTCAAGGACGAATTTTAATGTTTACTATCAAATATAATTTTGCTTGAAAAAATAAGTAAATATTCATATATTTAGGCTTATATTCAAAGAATAAAATTTCAGCAACCGTTAATTTGGAACATACTGGTATCAAATTTTACCTGGTCTTGTTAGTCCGAAAACCGATCAAAAACGCTTCGTAGACAGGATGAGCTCAACTATCGCTTGGAGGTGATGTTTCACCAGTATGTAACGCTTTAATCGGTGACAGTTCGGTAATTTTTGATTTTTAAAAAAAACATTCTTTTAAATGGCGCTGATCGCTGAAAGATGTTATATCATTTCGTTACATCTGAAGGGATTTCTGAGATTAAATACAAGTATTTTTATGAGTTTTAATGAAAAAAAGTATTTTGTTGTTGATAGGTATTGTTTTTGAAATACGAATTATTTTCAATTTTTAATGGTTTTAATTTAAATAGTCATTTAATTTATTAAACATAAATTAAATTTCAGTTTCACGTAAAAATGACGCTTTTAATGTGATGATACTGCATCATAGGTGCGCCGACTACCTCATTTTAATTTATAAAATATTTTATGTACCAGTTTTGGGTTGTTTTTTTATTTGTCTTTAGTGGTTAACTACGCGTTCCCGATTAGTTGACACGATTCTCATTTTTCATAATTTTGGATACCACTTTACGAATTTCCACCGTGTACTCCAATCTACTAAGTGAATATGTAGCTTTCTATTTCTTTTTTCAAATTCTTAAACTTAAATCGGGAAGACATGAGAACACCTGTTTAAGGTACGAAGTCAGATTAATCTTCAAGAAGAACTATTTTAAGTGAAACTACTCAGCATTTGCTCTAAATGGAGGTGAGAATCGCGAAAACCTCTCATGGTTAGCCCGGTGCCTATTGAGCTCTGATATGTTTTTACCAAAGTATAACTTGCATCAGCAGGGTAAAATAAAGTTTATCTATTATCTCTGTGTTTCGTCCCACGTAGAATTAATCCGTTTCCATAATGCATTTTTTAATGCGAACATGCGCATCTTAAAGACTATTGATGAGCCCCTTCTTATTTACAATTTAAAAATATTATTTCAAAAAATAGATTTTTTTGTTAATAGATATTACTGATTAGTTAATTGGTGCTGTTTCAGTGCGTACTATTTACATGCTAACATACGTATCACGATACCTACTATGAGTACTAGAGGAATAGGTTATTTACAGCCTACCGAATGGGATAAGTACCTGAAGAAATTCTTGATTATGGTAATTTTTGACTATCTGGAGTTTGTCTCGAGCAATAGAATTAGGCAGAGTTATTGCGACCGCATATCTCTTTTTTGATTTTGCAATGTTGATCGTTACCGATTTATTGAAAATTTAGTTCTGTTTCAAAAAGAAAAGCAAGGATTCTACTAGCAACAATAATAATAACAAACTGAAAATGTTGCTTAAGCATAAAACAATATTTATTTTCCATGCAATTTAGCTTAGAAAAAAAATTGAATTTCTTGATAGGAAAAGTTTACTAGGAAAAGTGTTTACTAGGGAGTGTGTTTAAAACACGAACTAATGCAAACCAGAAGCGAAAGAAAATTGAATTGAATATTTAAAAAATGTAATATTGAAGTTGCTTAAGGACAATTTTTTCTTGTCTTTTTAATTTTTTTAATTTTGTTATTAAATTTATTATGATTATATTTTTTTAGGATTTGGTTGCGTAATTGATCTACTCACAAGCTATCTGGGAAGGGCTAAATTAGTTACTTCAGTCTTTCTAGGTATATAGCTATGTTCAATTTCTCTAGTATTAATATTTATTTAATAAATAATATTGAAAGGTCACATTAAATGAAGCATAAGACGCATTAACAAAAAATTAGTCAACAATAACGTAATTGAAAAACGCATTAACAATAACTTTAAGTTTAATCTAACTTTTGTTGCAAATCCAAACACGTCAAAATCTGTAACTAAAATTTACTTTATTTCAATAACTTGCTCTAACTATTATCATTTTAATAATAATAAAATAAAATGCACTTGTGTTTCTTAAACAAAGAATACCATGTTTGATAAATTACACAACTTTTTCTATTGGAGTGAAAGAGATTCGCAAAAAAAAATTCCAAATTCTATTAGTTTTCTTTAAAAAAAATATAAAAAAAAATTTAGAAGGATTTCTTTGCTTCTAAACCCGTAACATATGTACCCATGGAGGAAAATACACTACCGTCAAAGAATGTTCTTCGGAGCGGTGGAACCCGAAAGAGCATCAAAATGTTTATCTTCAAAGCCATTTTCATGCTTCCTTGAATTTGAGCTAAGCTTTAAGACTGAGATGGGATATTTAGAGGAAAGAGTAAACTTTCTTCCACACACTATTGACAGCATTGCAGTAAATATTTAGCCCAGTTCGTCATAGATCAAAAACATTTTTCTTCTATTTCCCTTCTATTTTTACCCATAAAAGGATTTGATCATGGAATTGTAAAAGTTGCAAGTCAGACTGCAGAAGCGCAGAAGGAGTGTTGGGTGTTATTTTAAATTTATACCAAGTAACATTATTCTGAAAATATTCCACCAAAGGAAAGAGAATTTGCTTTGATTTTTGATAGAAATATTTAAGCATTTTGAATAAAATTGTAAACTGTAGAAAAGGATTTCAATAAGGTGAATTCGGAAAAATAATTTAATGTCATGTTATTTTACGCATTGCATAATTACTAGTATTTTAGTTTTATTCCTGTTATGAATTTTGCATTCATTCCCTATTCTTAGTCCTTTTCTCAATAAATAAAACAGCAAAACAACTAATTATGTACTCTCAAATAGTGAGCGATTTTTTAATTTCATATTTGTAATCTTCTTCTTAGCAGAACAGTCTTAACGCACAGCTAATTATTATTCAGGGAATTATTATTCAATACAGATTCAAAACCTATTTTTAATCTCCTTATAGGATTATCGTTTCAGATGATATCATTTTCCACATATATGCTTGCCGTTGCAAATTTATTCTAATTTTTATAAAGTATTTCAGTTCTTTTTTTCAATATTATTTGAAGTATTAATTTTAAGTATCATGGAGTGAACTCAAACTGATTGATTTTTAGTATTAATCATTTCGGATAAAACACAAATTATGGACGAATTTTCACAAATGTAAGTTAAAATAAATAAATTAATTCAAGAAAACAAAGCAAAGTTAAAGTTCTCTTCTTATTTTTATAAAGCTTATAAACTAAAATCGATGGTTTTTGGTTTATGCTAAACATCTTGTTACGTCGTTAAAGATAATGACCCAATGACATGCTTAAACGTATTTCAAAATAAATTGATTCCCCTTATAATAAATATTTTTTCAACTGATTTAAATTAATGAGAAGTAAAACAATTAACAAACGTTTACAAATGAGTTTTAGAGGTGGTTTTGAGGTTGAATAAATGCAGAGGTATAAAATGAGACTATGTTTTACACTGATCAATAAATCTAAATTTCAGCGTTATTTATTACCTCATAAATAGCTCATTTATTTATTACCGTTATTACAGTTATTTATTACCTCATTTATAGCTCATCAATACTTTTCGATGAAATCGTGGAAATTATTCTCACCTCAAATATATTTGTTGGCTTAAAGTGCAGAAAAAAATGACGTGCACATCTCAAAAGCAACATCTCTAAGCTGGTTGCTCTATAGTAGGTTTCTACCAACCTCAAAGCATTGTAAATTGTGAATAAAGCATCTTCATACTCCTTAATTATAAAGCTTTTAAGGTAGGTCTTTTGAGACTGTTTTTGAAGTCAACTTCGAATAAACCTCAAATCAACATTGACACCTCAAAACAACCTCATACTAGCTTCAAAAACACTTAAAATATTTGTAAGGGTTGATATATTAAAAGCCACAATTGTTTTATATTGCCTATTTTATATCCTTGGTGACACATGTTTGCCCTGTTTAAAGATAGGAATTAACGTGGAATAGATTTTACAAGTACCTGAAAGCTGACTTAAGCTACGTGCATCAAGTCATGCAGACATGACTTACATTCATAAATATCAAATTGGTTTTGCTACAATATGTCAACGAATAGAGATTTATTTATTATATACAATAATCAATTGCAAAACCAGTTAAGTGGCTTTCGCGAACAAATATTTCTTAATTGTCCAAAAGGCACTTCAAATTAATTGCGGACAATGTAAGTCCGGTAACGTGTAGCATTGTATTTTGGAAAATTTCTTCTTTAGTTGGGTATATGTTGGCCATAAAGGTTTGTCCCACACATCCAGTAGCTGAAAATACCATATTTGACCCCTGATATAATCATATTTATCCCATGATATAACCATATTGGAATGGATGTTAATGAACATATAAACTATTATAAGTCAAAAAATTTCAAACTCTCCACGATTGCTTCTCATTTTATGAGTCGGTCATGTAAGTGTTACGAAAACATTCAATAATATTATGCTCCTACAACTTGCTTAAAGAGTTCTGAATTGCATCTAATTTGAAGAGTCTGGTTGCCACCAACCACACTTCGAAACTATCACCATCCTTTGCGCACACAAATTTTATGCTAATTGTTTCGAGTCATTTTCAGTTCAACTAATATGTTCCCAAACGCAGAGTCTTATAATTATATAGTTTCTATAATTATAGGCACGTTTTAGTATTTTGCTAGCATAGTTCAGCAAAGCTGAATTTTGAAAGGCAATTGTTTGTTATAAGTGCTCATTAATTATTTCTGTTGTTTTAACGTATGCATTGTTAAAAATTTAACTTCCCTGCTGGAAATCACATGCCATCGAACACGTTGCTGGTTTTGGGGGATAAGTATATAAGTAAATATACTTAAAGTGTCTAAAAGTATGTACTTTTGGGTATTCTTGTTAAGTATTCTCGGCCATTTTGCTTAAAAGTAAGTATTCTCGGCGAAACGTATAAAATGTTTATTTACTTCTATTCCGAGTTTAAAGTTTGTTCTTTTTGACATGCTGTGGTAACTATGTTAAATAATATATCATAGTTAGTTAGTTATTTCTACATCGTTAGTTATTTCTACAAAAACAAACAGTAAGTATTACCTGAAAGGAGATCGTTACTTACAGTCAGATCATTGTTAACAATTTGATTGTATTACCTATTATCTGCCTCAAACTTTTTATGAGATTTTGTTTAAATTTGAGTTTAAAGTTGTTTTCTCTCCTGTAAAGAAACTAAATTTCCGCATCCACTAAGACTTCCTCAGATTTATTCAATCAAATTTATTTGTTTGGTTAACTGCGTCTTGGAGAAAACTAAAAGCGCCACTAAACTTCGACTTCGAACACGAAAGATATCAAGATATTACATGATCGAAAATCAAGATATTAAATGATCTTCCATTGCTCTACATAGTTGAAATTCTATTAATAAGTCTTATTTTCTTCTGTTTTGTTTCTATTATTCAACACTGCTATTCGTCTATCGAACTTGATTTCTGGGAATTACTCTATATTTTAACAAAGTATAATAATTTAGTTAATGATCATTCCAGTATCCCAACTTTTCCATTTGTATGGAAAACTATTCTAATTTAATCTTTAGGTTCTCACCAAATCCCCTTACACTTGTTCCTTATCCCCTTCTTTTTATTATATTTGTCAAAAACTCTCTTGATGCCAAAATTGTTTTAACTACTTTTCATGTGTTTATCTAATTACTTTTCTAATGGCATTTGGTATTTTAAACACTGAAGAAGGTTAAAGTAAGTTCATACAGTATGTTTATCATCGAAACTATAGTATGTTCATTTATGTACTTGATTTGTACTTTAATCACGTTACTTTTAATTTGACTTTAGTTTTGAAGTTTCTTGGAAATTGATAATCTCTTCACGCCAATTTACTCAAGCAAAACTGTTTTAAGAACAAAATGCCTACTCATCTATCCACAGAAGTTATTTTTTAAACAACCAAACGAATAAATGAAATCTTCCTTTGCTTATTTTCCTGTATGGAAACTGTTGAAAATGTTATAAAGTATTTCAATCAATCATAACAATACAAAATATTGAGATTGAAGAAAAACAGAAAGGTTCAAAATCTGCATATTATCTGTCTTTTTACTTGCCCCTTTGGCTGCCACAACGAAATAACGCTTAAGCAAATGATCTGACAATACTATATTAATATAGATACTTATTATGGTAGAAAAAATGTTAGCGTACTCTGTATTTCGACTTTCTTCGAATCTTACTATGATATATTATTTATCTAAAC
This sequence comes from Parasteatoda tepidariorum, assembly GCF_982258835.1. Classification (NCBI taxonomy): domain Eukaryota; kingdom Metazoa; phylum Arthropoda; class Arachnida; order Araneae; family Theridiidae; genus Parasteatoda; species Parasteatoda tepidariorum. The sequence goes on along the minus strand of NC_141764.1, from coordinate 57,358,343 downwards.
AGTTAGAATAAAATATGGTTCATCTCACTACATAATCAACAAATAATAATGTTAAAAACATAAAATTATTTATAACCGTCGTTGAGCAGCCGACCAGGAGTAAACAATGGATTTTTTTTATAGAGATCGGGGATTTCTAGATTATAGCAAATGAACAACGAAAATGGTGTAGGGTACAGATAAATGGTATGAGATTTATATAATTACATGCTATTTGTGTTTGGTAAATATTTCTTTTTGCTATAGATATTTATGTTGTATCTATTACTTTGTAACTGGTGCAAAAGTACTTAAAAGCTTTAACTTTAAAGATTTTTTTATTTGTTTTCTGTAACAACTGTTTATGGGAAGGAGTTTTCTTTCCATTTCCTTCAAGCATTTTACGGATAACCTTTTCAGATGCAAGCCATTTCAACAAACAGAGTAATGTTAGTTTTCTACTTCAACAATTTTACGATTTTTGGACCGGTTTATAGCTTTTTTCTTTTAAAACTTATAGAATAGTATTCTTATCAAAAAACCATTACTTAAAAATAAATTTTATCTACATACAATTTCAAGACTATTATATGACATTTATAATTCAAATCAATCTCCTAAATATATTCTTATATTAATAAATAAAATACTCAATTTGAGTAAGCATTTTTGCAAAAAATAAATATAAAATTCCTAAATTTTTATAAAATTTTTTTTTCAAGTTTTTTCTTCAAAATTTGGAGTCTTTAATTTCCAATAGCCAATAAAATTAGTCAAATTTTTCATCAAAATTAATGCATTTTGTCATTTAAAATAAAATGCTATTTTCTTTCAAAGAAAAAAAAAATTCTGGTAAAAGTACCATGCTTTATTGAATAAAAAAATCAAAATCGTGGTTAAAAATGACGAATCATGCGGTATTTAAACTATTTAATTGGTAATATATCCGTTCATATAGCTACGGTTTACTGGAAATTCTGCTTTTCAAAGTTATAGTTCTTATTATTAGACATTTAGAAAAGAAATACAAAACTGAAAAGTAACCGAATAAATAAATGACTTTTATGCCATTCTCAATGGTCTCATGATAAAATTACCCAATTTTATTACATTTACTTAATTGCAACACACTTTATAATGTAATATTCTATTGTTAATTTTAGCAAAATCATTACCAAAGCATGTCGGTAATAAATTACTGTGATTTCTGTTGTTCCTATAGAACCAGAAACACAGTAAATTTTATCATATTCTGGTAGTTTTGAACATGCTTTTTTTCTCAGTGTACAACCGATACAATTCACATGAATTTTAATTCATACATTACATATTTTAATTAATATATTACTACTACTATCGGCTACTATAATGATTGTTGAATTAAATCAGTAGTTTGACTTTTACAATTCAGCATTCAACGATGTTTATCGGTGTTTGCTTTAATTACAATTCTGTCGATGGCTACAGTTTCTCTCTGACACTGAATTTAATTCAATCATGGAAAATCGAAATATACTTGAAAGGACATATATTTTCTATCACTAATTAAATCGTATTGATTCTACAGTTTGCGTAATAGATATCAGTTAAAAGCGATATTTTGAAAATGCATTCAGTGTTATTCCTTTAAATACAAAAGAACTCACTATTCAATAAGAGTAAGTGAATATTTATTATTATTTTTAAAAAAATAGGTTTATTTTTTTACGAAGTAAACGTGCGTTCGTAGCTATGTATTTTATGATGAAGAAAGAATTAGGTAGGTACATCAGGTTATTAAAGAGTATTTAAAGAATATTCATATAAGTTTATTTGATATATTTTTTAAAAGAGCTTCTCTCCCTGATCTTTATCTCTCGCTAACCCCCCATAATGTTACACCTTTTGATAGATGAAGGTTGTCATAGTCAAAAACTCCTTTCCACACTTCGGTGACCTGCGGACGTGATATGAGCTTGCAACCTCGTAAGTAACGCCCATTTCGACTGGGACACGCCTACTTCAGTGGATGATACACAATAATAAATTGACGTGCTATCTGCGACTGCGTCCTTGTCTTCCTCTCCTGCATACATTAGAATGCTATTGGCATCACAGGGGTGACCACGTACACAATTGTGAACTTGATACAGCTCTCAAAACTAACGCTCATATATACGGTGAACTTAATACAACTCTCCCTGCCTTTTAAGAAACCGGCAATGAATCAACTAGTGGTATCCATTCATCGAATTCTATCCCTGATAAAATTCTGGTGGGGGAGTATTGTGGCGTAACTATCACTAAGATTAGTAAAGATTAATTCACTAGTATAGGCGACGTATTAACTTGATTCGATCTAGAGGTACCTCTTGATAGATAAAAGGTAACATTGTAGAAATGTCTTTTTCCTACCACCTTAACGACTTTTATTAGTTTAATGTTCACTACAACCAAAATCATTATTGAACTCTATGAGGATAAACTAGACCCTAGCATGCGAATTCCTTGCCGATAAAAACATTCACTGAATAATCCGACTAGATTCCTAAAAAAAATTTTTCTACTAAGGGTCAAAGCCACCTGTTCGCAGCCACTCACCAAACTCGATTATTACTTCGCTATAATTTTTGTTTCCCGGCATTAAACAGTTTTTTTCTACGGAAATTATTCTCGTAAGATATCGTACTAAAAATAATTCTGCTTGCTTACGCTTATGCTTCTCCTTCCTTACGTCGAAGAATTTCCCTTATGATTCAATTACGATACATTAGTGAATATAAGTAATTTTTTGAAGTAATCATTTTTTTTAAAATGACATTTAAACATTAAAAGTTCATTGTTATAACAAATTTCACGAGTTTATAACCGCAATTTAATATTTTTGCTTATCAAACAATTGGATGCATTAAATAAAATTTTAGAATGCATCACATTGTGAATGAAGCTGATCGTTAAGTTTTAAATCGCTTAAGGAATCCCTTTAACAATAATTTATAATAGTATATTAAAATATATGTAGACACACAAATATAATAATTATAAACGGTTAATAGGATCAGACACCGAATTGAATAACTCTATCTTAAAATGTAGCGTAGAATTACGTTATAATAATAAAAAAAATGCTCATTGTTTTAAGCTATTAATTTAGAAAACAATTAAAATCTAAAACGTTATAGAAACAGTACAGGTAAGTAACTTCCAAATAAGAATTAAAAAATAATCATAAGAAAATAAAATCTTTATGATTTTTATTAATTTTTTGGTGATGACTGCCTCAACGATATGGAAATCAATTCTGACCAATAAAAATGCACCGACAACAATGGAAAATTGTGTCAGACCATTACATTTGTATGTTACATAGAGATATAGAGACCTTTAAAAGTTTGTACCATTGATACTCTTTGTAATGAATACCATCCTCTGCCCAAGATCAAAACAGCCCATGTTTTGATCATGAAAAATAAGGAAATACTTAAGCGAACTAGAAAAGGAATTTTGTTTAGTTTAGACTTAAAAATAAAATTTTAAACTTCTAATGGTACTATTAGTCTATTTCTAATGAACTTTAATAATATTTTGTTACATCATGACTAAAAGTATTACATTTTATTAGTTAAATGTAAGTGTTGTGTTTGTTATCAACAAAAATTTCACTGATTCAATTTATTTAAGAGTATTTTAAATATATTTATCTTGAAAAAGTTAAATGAAGGATTTCAGTGCTTAACAATTCTCAACTAAAACTTGAACTTAATAACTTGGTGCATATAATGGCCCTTCAACCTAATGATCTATTGTTGATAAATTTTTAAAATATTTTGAAACACTTCAAGGAAACTCTAGTTAATTTTGCCAGACGTTACAATCCTCTTAAATTATAAAAAGACTTCCAAAACACCTTCGAAAAAATATTCTATGAGGATTATTACCTTCTTATCTTCGTTAAGTTAAAGAAAGGAAACATGTTTACACTTTTGAGAATCGCAACACAGAGAAATAAAAATAATTGAAAGTCCAAGCGTCTTGAACGCAGATTTGAATACTAAAAATAATATTTAAAGATAATTTTAACAAATAACTTGTGAAAATACATCTATTGAACGTTTTTAAATAGTAAGATTTAGTACAAAATTAATAGAAAACGAAATAAAACATAACATTATAATATATGATAATAAAATAAGAAGTTAGTTGGCATTTGTTTGCCTCTTTTAGAACTCAGTGACTGTTAGTTAATCATCCCGAAGGTAATGATTGAAATGAAAAACAGTAAGCTACAGTACCTGGAAAAATTTATTAGACACACTATGAAATATTAATTATCAGGTGATACTATACAGCTTTATTGTTTTTACACGACTTAAGCCTGTTTGCCCTTGTTTACGTTCGTGTAACAATTGGTTAAATTAGGCTATATATAATATAAAGTCGACGGTTGGATAAATTAGACGATATATTATATAAATAAGAAATATTTATTACATCAAGTATTGTATCATTATATTATAATAATTGGATCAAATTATTAGACTCACTGCAGTCTTTTAATAACTACGTGTTTCGCACGAGCTAGAATTCAATACATTTATAATACAAAATACATGTAAAGGGTTTTTATTCAGGAGATTTTTACATACTTCCTATCGACATGTTTACATTCTTCAAATCTTCGTGTTTTTTGTACGTTAATGATGAGTAATTTATTTCGATTGTATCCACTACAGGTGCGACCAGTAATCGGTACAGTTTTAATAAGCACTAAACATACAAAGTAAGTACCGTGTGTTTTATCAGTACATTTGGGACGGTATCAATACAACGAGGTTTAATTGCAGATACTGCGGAAGTTATTTTTTACAGCCCCTCAAAAGGGCTGACTACCGATAGTCAATATCGTGAAATGATATCGAGGATCAAACTGTATGCTGAATGCTAAACTCAGTTATTCTTTATTTTGGAGGGATGAACCACGGAATGTTACTTTTGGTAAATCTAATGACTTAAAGCAACTGATAAGGATAAAAAGTAAAAATAAGTAAATAAAAATTGGAAATGTTTTATCTTTATATATTGAATTGTTTAAAATTGCGTTGATTTTATTTACTGGTTATACAGTTATTAGACATTATTAGATATTGGGTTACAAGTGTAAATTAAAATGAAAAATAATTAAAATAAATTTCTTTTCATTTTTACAAGTTAGCTAAATTTTAAATAAATTTATTTTTTTTGTATTTTAAAACCAAAAAAAGTAATGAAATTCAAATAATGATTCATGCTTATTCTTATTAAAATGACATTCTCGATCGGAATGTGACTCTGTTTTCCCACATCACATACCATTTTCAGGTATGACTCCTTCGATGTTCAACGATACTTTTATGGCTATAGCTTTGATTTAGAAGAATAATTTGTAATAATTTCGCAACTTTTATAGATTTTTCTTTTAATTTTGGTTATCCCTGATTCTAAGTCATATTCCTATTCCGCAAGCTGACCTAAATTGTAACAGCATACTTCCACAAAGAAAAAAAGTTGTCGAATGAAGAACCTTCCTTGTCCTTGAAGAACTCTAACAAGAAAGATTATAAGTTTCACTCTTAACACTTACAAATGTTTAATTTAATACTTCTTGTATATTATGGAGTTATTTTACAAAATATTCAACTTTTATTGCTTTTTTGCATGTTTTGAAAAGTATTTAAAATAATGCTTCACAAATTTTCCGAAGATCCAGTGATTGAAAAAAATATGTTTCAAGCAATAATTTTAAAAAAATAAGTTATATTAGAAGTTTGCACTTTCTTCATTATAATCTTTTAAACTTTTTATTAAACCTCGAAATTATTTTCTTTTCAACTAATTATTTTTATGATCATAATTTGATTACATATAATATTGCTATTTATGTCCTAAAATAATAATATTTCAATAAACATTGCATAATAAAGGGTCCTTTTATTAACACAAATTCTATTATTAATAAAATTTTCATTTTTTATATTATTTTAAAGTCCTCATGAAGTGTCAAAAAATAAAAATGGTTTTTAGAATAAATCTTTGTTCGTATACTAATATGTATCAACTATTGCTGATTCAAGTAAAAATATCCTTAAGAAACTGTAATGTATATAACTTTTATTTCACTACATCATGTGAAAATGCTTAAAAGTATTAATATGTGCTTAAAGAGCAGTGATGGATCAGAAGTTAGAGTGTATGCCTCTCAATGACCCGGGTTTGACTCAGCAATGATTGATTGTTACAAATTCCATACCCGGACCACACCAACCTTTGTGATGACGGAAAATATCCTCAAATTAGATCATTGTTTGGAGTCCCCTTGCCGTTAGGCTAATCGTTGGATGTTTTCGTGGTTTTCCTCTCATGTAAGGTAAATTCATGTGAATTCAATGAAAAAATCAGCTACGAAGGCACATTTCTCCTAATACTTGATCCAAGAGTGCCTTTTTCTTCAGGATAGGTTTCAAAATTACAATCTTACGGATTTGAACATTAACAGCCGTAAACCCAAAATTTTGTCGGCTGTTCAACGATGGTTATAAAATAAAATATGTTCTTAAAAAATAAGTAGATACAAAGAAATAATACATGCAGCAATATAGATTTAGAATGCCAAATGAGAGAAATTGTCTGAGATTTATCGAAACAATGAAACTTTTTGATGATACTTTTCTACTAACACTTGAGGATCAAATGTCAGTATCATACCTTTTACTTAGATTGCTAAGATTTATTTCAATGATTTCCCCAGAGTATTTCCAGAGTATTTCCTTGAAAATGATCATAATTTAACCTTCTCCACTGAAACTTTAAAATGATCTGTTTGGAAAGTTTATTTCTTTTGTATTTATTCTGAATTACTATAAAAATATGGGTTTTCTTATATAATTTTTCACAAGAGATTTTGTGCGAATTTAAATATTTTTTATAATCATTTCCAATATGAAATTTCAATAGATTTTTTTCTGAGAAGTAAAATCAATAAAAAAGAGGAAAAAAGAAATAATTGACAAAAAAGTATGTTTTGATTTAATGATCGGAAATTCACGTTCTTGGACTCATTTTTAAAGTCCAAGGATATGACTTAAAATATGCCAAATTATTACCGCAGACAATATTTTAAATTATAAAACCAGACACAAAGACGTGCTTTCTCAGATAAAACAACTTTATTTTTTGACGAATTTGGATTTTTTGACCCGTAATATATAAGGGTTGCAGCACTCTGGGAAATATGGTTTCAATAGTTTGGTCAGGAGAGAGCGGTCGAGAGTTTTTTCTCCTCAATGTTAATTTTATTTTTGCGCATTTCCACATATCTCCAGAACTTTTTAAACACTCCATTAAATTGAGAAATTGAAATAGAAAAATTTCTTAACATAATTATAAAATTCGTTTGTACAACGATATATCCAAAAAGAATTTAAAAATATAAATTTTAATAAACATTCATAATCTTTCAATATTCTGTTTAAAAATAGTAAAAAAAAGTTATGAATGATAAGGTATGTAATTATTCACATCATTTCAAAGGATGCAATATTAAATAGGAAAAATACGAAATTTGAGCCAATTAAGGTATCGTCTGCAGTAATTAATTGGCATATTTGGTATTACCTTTTCGAATCCTATCACGAAAAGATCCGATCACTAGATCAAAAATTATTCATGGTATTTTTTTCTCTTTTTTTAGCATAAAGTTCAAAGTAATTGAGCATACACCAAAATAAAATATATTCGGGCAGCGTAGTTAATACTTTTTTATGTATTTAAAATATTGGAAATATTTTTAGAGATTATTTAATAATTAAGTATGAAATTTGAGTTAAAACGTTAGCATATAACAAAAAAACTAATTTCATTCGGTGAATAAAGGGAAATAATGCATGAATCATTGGAACATGAAATCGCTATTATCGCAATTATCGTTTGATAAATTCTAAAATAATTTGAAGACTCACTATTCTAGAATGGAGCTTAATGATTATTCTACATATGTTCATATGCGTTACGTTGCTAAATCAATTCATTTTATCGTAAAAAAAAAACAATATCATACCGTAATTTTTACTGTAATATTTATTTAATAAGAGCGAATCACTGATTTTACTGCAATTATTACTGAAACAATTATGCTACATCAGATATTTTTTTGTTCCATAACATGTTCCGGTAAAAATTAAATGGCACTTTTCATCATAATTTAATCAGGAATTGCTTACATTGGAAAAGTTTAGAGGAAAACTTTGCGGGTCAATAAAATTTGAATTAATATTTTACTTAAAAAAAGACAATAAGAATTGTATTCCTCGCAAGGCCTTCAAAAATAGGACCATTTATTTCAATTTTATATTTTTAAAATTTTTAAGCCTTTAACCTAATTCCACATCGCTTAAGAGAAATTTTATAACAGTTTTAAAGGCTTGTATAGTTGGAAAAAAATAAAGGAGAAGTTTTTTTCCAACTCTTTTTCCTCGTAAGGCTAAACAATGTTTGATATGCTACCCTTTGGATAATAGGTTATAAATCCGTGTTGCTTGTTTAAATTAAAATATATCTATTCACTTTTAATAAATTTCGTTCTTATAAGCGTATGTTTATGATATTTTACATATGTATATTATATATGAACCAGCGAAAGGTTATTATAAAATAAATTTTAAACTTCTACAACTAGGTCACATAATGCATTCTTAAACAACGAAAAACCCTTATTGAAGATTTAATACCTACTATACGACCTTTTTATTGAATACACCCTCAATACATACCCTAGCAATTTGAACACGAATAATTTCTTGTTGTAATGCAGCAACATCACGTTTTACGTTTACTTTTAATTAAGTTTTTTTGGATGGCACTTCTATCTTTTACTTCACTTTCGATTAAAAAAATAATTGAAGCAAACTTATCGTAATCATGTATTTTTTTCTTCAATTTTTCGTTATATTTGAGGCTTCTAAACTATGTTAAAAACTTAATGTACCAAATTGTTTGTCGACTTGAGACATTTTCTTTTCGTTTTTTCTTCTTTTATTTTGGCTCAATTTTTAATTTTTTTTCGTATTTTTATAGAATGCATAATGTTATAGAAAATAAATATACACATTAGTTACGCATCTTAATAATAAGATATCAATGAAATAAAAGAAATATGAAAAGAAATGAAAATATATTTAAATCACATTTTTTAAAAACATGATGATTAATTAAACAAATTTCTTCGAAAAGCAAACACTTTTGTACAAACATTTTTACCGTTGTGCTGCATCTTTATTTCAAATAAACTTTTTCGTATAGTTTTACATTAAGAAAAAACAAAAATAAAACAATTCAAAGATATTATTTTAGCAATATATAATCACAAAACCTCTGGAAAATAGCGAAATATAACTTCTGGATTATATTACAACTTGTAATGATTTAACAAAAAAATTATTAAAGGTACTTTTTCCAGAAATGTAAATTTTTTTGTATTCAACATCAATTAAATTTGGAAACTAATTATCAATTAATTTATATGCAATTATGCATCTAAACCTTCATGTTGAAAATAGAGAAATATGTTTCTTTAACTGTTGTAATAACATAACAAGCTTCTTTAGTACTATAAGCCTCTTATGAGCTTAAGATAATTTTAAAAGGAAAATAAAGCAATTAATTTTTTCTCGTATAGGGATGTTTTCACGCTATTTTCAAAGTCCTGACAAATCCCTGTCAGAACAGGAATCAGAAATTCTTGTTCACACAGATTTCTTTTATTAAAAATAATTAAAATTATTTTTTTTATTTATTATAGCTGCTCGGGTATTATGAATTTTTATGATGTTGAGAAAAAGGAATATATTTCTCGAAGAAAATATTTCTGATAAACTTACTTTGCAGTATGGTAAAAAATTTCTGATTAAAAAGTCTATAATCCTGTTTACTAAAGCTAAAATATAAAATATACGATATTTAAATCACTCATTTGATAATTTTTCAGTTCATATGGTAACGTTTTATCGGAAATTGCAGTAATTAAAACTTTACTCCTCAATATCACTCACTTGTTTAGAACAAAATACAAAACTAAAATGCAAATTTACAAAATTTTATCACATGCTGAACAATCATATTTAATTTTTAGTTTTAAATAAAATATTATCAAAGGTAATCAACACCCTGCATTTTACTATTTCCATAGAATAAGAAACATGGAAAATTTTATTATGTATTTCTAGTGTATACAAGACATTTTGTTCTCAGTTACATGCTATATTAATTCAAAGATATTAAAATTCTAGAAATAATAATGAAAAAATAGTAGCTGCTACCAAATTTTATTTGTTAAAATTATTTAGGTATTTTATTTGTTCAAGTATTAAACTTATAACTTATTGCAATATAAAATAAACAAATGTTTAATAAACCAGTATTCATGATGTATGAAACCAACTGTTAAATTTAATATATGAAGTTTGATTTTAAATGATACAAAGCATTGTTCCCTAGAGTAAAGTATATAAAGTGTATGCATTTAAAGATAGATGAGAAGCTGTTTAGGAAATGTTCAAACTACAAACAAGTTTGAATCTACTATTGAACTTCCATTAACAGAATATTCTGTAAACAGACTACTAGAGCCATTGAAACCTATTCATATTATTCCACATCTTATGTTCGCTGTGGTAATTGCATAAATTTTGAAGTAAGCTTTTAATTAATCTGATCTAAAACCAATAGAGTTGATTATTTAATGAATTTCAAATACACTTTGTTATGTTTGGGATTAAAATGAATAGCGAGTGTTAGTACATTAGTCGATTCACTTTTTTAAAGTATACGTAAAACAAATATTTAAACTTCAGTCAATAATACTCAAGTTATTCTTTACGAGTTAAATATTTTTTTATGATATTTATTCTCCCATTTTCTGAAGTTTAGATCAATTAGAAAAAAAAACTTAGTGGTAGTTTGGTTATTTTGAAGTTTTACTATTTTTGATAGTAAGCATTAATAATAATTTTTTATAAATGTGTGCAGCAAGAAAGGAAAATGTAATTATTGAAAGCTGCAAACTCCATGAAAAACGTAAAGAGTTAAACATAATTTCGTATCAAAATAACTATTTCTTGTTGCTGATACCAATATGTAATTTTATTCAATTGAAATTACAGGATCACTGAATATGTAATTAAAAAATTAAAAAAAAGCTGACTTCTATTTCAAGGTAAATGCTCATTAGAGATTAAAATATTTAATGAAACAAAAAGTATAAAAAACAATTGAAAATGATAAAATTTGATAAAAAAATATACTTTAATATAATGTAAATATATCAATGTAATAGAAATATAATATTAAGAAATTTCTTTAAAAAAATATAAGTATGTTACACATTCGAAGATTTATAGTCCAATAAGCTTTACGTCCTGCAATTAGCACAGAGAAAGAAGATTATTTTGCTAGAGAGTTCTTTTGCCAGAAGTTTGGCTCAGACTAAAATGGATGTTATAAAACACTCAATTGTTTTTAAATAAATTTTGATAAGAAATGTAAATATGTAAAATGTTCAAATACAAATCGTAAATATGTACAAAGTTGTAAAAAAAATACAATGCATTTTCCGTACATAACATCAGAGATATTGTGAACATATCCAAATGAAATCTTTTATTTCTAAAAAATACGAGAATATAAATTAATTGTAAATTTTATAAATATATCTTTGAAGTTACGGAATATAAATTACAGAAGCTAACTTTAATGGCTAATACAAATCACACGGCTGTTTTTCACTCTTTTACTCAAAGGAATTCCGTTGTTGCATCTAAAATTTATGAGAGAGCTTCTTAAATTGATATAAGACTCGTATATTTGCTAGACCTTAAAATAAAAGTTAAAGCTATCTTAAGATTTTATTAAAAAGGAAAACAATACTAGAAGATAGATAATGAAAAAACGGGAAAAAATCGTAAACCTGCATCCACTGGAAAAGAATTGTTGTTTGACTTACAAGATTTTAAGTGCTTTTAGTATTGCCATCAGTATAAAAAGGACTTACACTCTTACAGAAAACTTTCATCGTATAAGCTACATAAAAATAAGAAAATGAAATAGAAGAGACTTTAGTTCATTTTTATAGCATGCGGTCATTTTTTGTGCTGTACACTTGTTTGCTAGAGCTTCTGATTGTGAGCAAGATTCTAAAATACGAAGAAAACAAAGTTTTTAGAGATAGATCGAAAATAATAAACACTGTCTATGGAAAAATCATATCGTGTAAATTTATTACATTATTTTGTACCAGTTTTGAATAAAATTTGTAAACTGAAATCAAAGCACCGTCATAAATTTTCCACTATTATGTTCCTTAAATTTATTAAAATGTACATCTTTTTTCATTTTATTGAATATCATCAGAATTCAGAACAATTTACAATATTTCAACTTAGCCTTTATGAGCACTTTATTAGTCTTTATCAGTATATATTACATAGATTAACACGGGATTATACAAAAACTTACTTTTTATTATTTAGTAAACTAGTATTGTTATTACATAGTTCGGCTTTCTGAACTTGTTTAAAATTAAATGAGTTATTTTTGATTGATTTCTTACTTTTTAAATGTATTTTTCACGACCCACAGGGGAAAAATGTGATAAAATCGACATATTGTATGGCTATGACATTTTTAGTAAAAGTCATACTTACAAAACATACGGTATTTAGACCATTTATTTGGTAAATGTTTGTTTATATGGGTACAGTTCACTGAAATATTTGGTTTTCAAAATAATAGTCTAGTCCTTATTACCACACATTTAGTCCTTACTACCACGAAAAATAAAAACTTAACAAAAATTTCGAAATAACGAAAATATGCCTGAATGGTTTTTATGTCATGCTCACAGGTGTCATGATAATATTACAAAATTTCACCAGATTTTATGATACATTATAAAACCATGTTTTGCTGTTAATTTTACAAAAGTAGTCACTAAAGCACTTCGGTGAGAAAATACCGAGCTTCCTGGTGTTCTTTTAGAGCCAGAAATACTTTAATTTTTACCATAACTTGGTAATTTTGACCATACGTTTTTTCTCAGTATGATAATTTGGCCTTTTTTTCTAATTGCCATAGTGTATATTATAAATATGCGGGGAATATATACATGAATATTCTACTTCGATTTGTATTAACAAATTTTAAGGTTTGAAACATTATTTGGTTGCATATTATTTGGTTCATTCAAGAGAAGTAAAAATTTTCAGGAGGGATATTAAAACAATTAAACTGATTAATAATATTTAAAAAATTAAATAAAATAAAGTTCATTGTCAATTTATTCTTATCAGTTGCTTGAGTTTGTGTTTTTAGCTCCTTTCTGTCCACACGTTTTTTGGTTATTATTAGTATTTCTTAGTTATTCCAAAATTCTGAGTTTTCAATAAGCATATATTTATGCATAAACTTTATCATCCTTTTATGTGATCGAAAATTTAAAACATATTCAGTAGATTTATTAAGATTAAAGATTCTTCTTAAACTTTCACTTTTTAGTGCTCAGATTTTTTCTTGGTAAAAGATGCTGTCCCTTCATTTGCATACTTTCAGAAACTTTGATTCTTAAAAATTCAAATAAAGTGTCAGATTATGCTAATGCAAGGGAGTTGTGAAATGACATATTTCAGTTAATTTCAAGTATGAAGTATCTAGGATTTTTTTTTTTTTTGCTTTTTATAAAAGTTTGAATGTCTTGTTTTCTAGGTTACTGAAAATTAATACTTACAATATCAAAATTCAAAAATGCTCTTAATATTTAATCATTCATTTTTTTGTTTATTTATTCATTTTAAATTAATGCAACCTGTAATTAAAATTACGCATGTTTCAAATATTTCATCGTTTCAAATGTACTGTTAAACTTTTTGTATTGATAATTCATTAACAGCACTATAATAAATTAACAAAGTTTATATTTGATTTAGTTTTGTCATTAACATGAATACGAAAAAGTTAATTAATAAGTGCAAGTATTTTTTAAATAACTAGATCGAAAAAAATCTAACTTAACACATATTTAAAGTTTAGCAAAAATAGTTTTAATATAAATTAAATGAATCCCTTATATTTGAAATGTTTTTGTGTATTTAGGCTATTACGTATTGGGCATAACTAAAATTACATGAATGTCAGATGGTTACGCATCGCTCTTTTATCTTTATGGTTGGGTTCAAAATTACAATGCTGCAAAGTTTAACATTGATGATCTTAAACACAGAATTTGATTAGCTGTTCATCACTGGTTATTAAATAAAATGAACAGTTATGAACAGTTAGATCACACCGAATATCTAAGATAAAGATTAAAATTGATGAGAAAATGAAAATAAACCATGGATTTGGAGCAATTTTAAGTTATTATTTCTCAGTTATCGTCTAAACATATACTCTAATACTTAACAGTTGCGTCTTCGTGTTAAACTTTTTTTCAAAAAATATTATTATTGAAAAAGATGTCACAATACACAAGAAAGTAGCAAAGATTTTTTGTATAAACTATCTAGCGATATTTTTCACTTGATTACGGGCTACTAAGGATTTTTAAGCATATCAATACATCAATGATCAAACTCATTACCTCTTGTTGTTCACCACGTATGGAGAGCCCTTAAAAAATTTAATTCTAGTAGTTCAAACAAAAAATGTGGCATTTATCACATTAATTATTTTTAGTTTTTCGTTCATTATTATAACGGTTACTTATTATAACTTATATTTGAAATTACAGTTCCCATTAACACACACGATTAAATTTACTTTTTATCTTTGTAGCCTAGATAAAACTGAAAAGTAATATTTATCGAATAAATAGTTTTGATTCTATATTATGAAGTATAATGATAAAATTACTAAAATGTTCTTCTGAACTATTCAGTAATTTGAACCTCTTGATGACTAAGCATTTTACTAAATGAATTATGAACAGACCTTATAATTTGTAAATGACGGTTTATTGGACTTGTAGACGGGAGACATTTTAATGAGTTTTTAACAATAAATTTTTAGTTTTCCCATTATATATCTCATTTAAAACAAATAGAAAATGCGTTAAATGATTCTTTTAAAAGTTAAAAAGAGACTAATTTAGTAAAGATCAGGCTATGTTGGCTGGTCGATTTTTCTTTTAAGCATTATTTCATAGCAAACATAAGTTGGT
Organism: Parasteatoda tepidariorum; assembly: GCF_982258835.1. Lineage (NCBI taxonomy): Eukaryota > Metazoa > Arthropoda > Arachnida > Araneae > Theridiidae > Parasteatoda > Parasteatoda tepidariorum. Next base: position 57,343,144 of record NC_141764.1, on the reverse strand, counting down.
TTCCTAGCAAAAACAAAGAATGGCTTAAAAAATTCTTTTGAATTGTAAAAACAAATAGCACACATTTGAGAAAGACTGTAAGAATAAGTATCCAGTGATCAAACTTCCTAGAATTTATTGCAAGTAAAATATGCATAGCAACATCCATCAAATGCTCGGAAAAGTTGGGATAACGGGTTCAATATCTTTGTTTTGTGCTCTTCAGTTTTACGCAATTGTTTTTTTTTTTTTTTTTTAAATTTAAAAAAAGAGAAAAGCTTTTCTTTGAATTAAGCTTACGAGCCTACATATACATCTAAACCAAATTAATTTAATTATTGTTACGTATTTAAGGTTAAGGCGGGATTCCAATGCGCTTATTCTATTTTAAAATGCGTTTGGTGGGAAAGTAAGACTATTTAGCATGAGAGTTCCCTGGAGAAAGAATGATTTAAGAAAAATATTCCAAGTATTGTATTTTATTTTTTCAAGTTACCCCTACATGTACGGACTTGCAGACATTTTGAAAATCAGATAGTTCAGATTTTGAAAACAGAAAGGGACATTTCAAAGAAGCATCTGTTTTAGCGTGCAAGTGGTGGTTTCGATTCTCACCGTATTCTCTGGGTATGTATTTGTAATGCCTCTCTGTATCTTGCACTAGTTGTTCTAATTACTTCTAGGGCTCAAGGGAGGACACTCAAAGTTTTTGTAAGTAACACGCAAGTCTGCATATCTATACATCACAATAAATAAACAAGCATAAATTAATATATATAAATAAACAGATATAAATAAAGAGATGCATCCATGGTTTGCATTAGGATTGTCATTACCTCCACAATTCTATTTAAGGATGTTGAGGCACTCAGGAGCGTAACATTTAGTTCACAGATTATTTCAGCCTTGTCCACGCAATTGTATAGTTGTAAAAGTTGTTGGAAGTTATAGCTTAACTTGAAAACAGCTAAAGGACCAAAAAAAAGTTAACAAGTGTTTAGTGAATAAAATAGAATCCTAATGTTTATTCAATGTGAATTAGCAATGTTTATTTAATTAAGCAATGGGGATAGCATGGAATAAATCGAAAACTTTCAGAATAAGAAAATCTTTTTTAATTTAGTAGTGAAGTGATTTTTTTACAAAATAAACCTTATTCTATCAAGATTTAATGCTTTTTGAGATGAAGCTCATTTTTTTTCTTACTTTCGTTTTTAAAATAGGTTATGACCTTTTCGTAATGACATTCCCGTGTGCAATATAGTTAAATTTCTTACGAAAAAAATTCTCTAGTATCTTGACTTAAAACAATTTCATATTTGAGGCAATTTCTTTGGAAACTATATCCTCAAATGAGCATTTCTCTTGCAAGAGAAATCTTAATATTCGATACTCTTTCATTCTATCCACCCATATATAATTCGATGCAACCATATTTGCAGTAGGATTTGAATCCATAACCTCCATATTTCCATTTAACAATGTTAAAGGCATTCAGATGTGTAACATTTAAGTTACTGATTATTTCAGCCTTGTCCAGGCACTTGAATAGTTGTGAAAGTTGTTGCAAGTAATAGCGTAAAATAAAGACAGCTAACTGACTTAAATTAAAGTTAAAAAAAGCTTACTGAATAAAATAGAAGTTATAGACCATAATTTTAGCGTTACTGCTTAAGTTACCTACTCAAAGATAAAATTATTAAATTTTAACACAATCTGCTACCAAAAATTTAATTATTTACTACAAAATATATTACTTTGGATAAAATTTAACAAAAATAATAAAAGCATAATTTATTGTTAATTTTCCCTCAAGAAATTTTTATATAGCCTGAAAACACTATTAATTTTACCATATTTCTAAAGTTTTGGCCATAATTCTTTCTTGAAGCAAATTCAATGTGGATTATCTGTTAAGCAATGGTAATAACATAGAATAAGTAAAAAACTTTCAGAATGATACAAATTATTTAGTTTAATGAAGAGATGTTTCATAAATAAATCATAATCTGATAAGGTTTAATGCGTTTTGCATTGAAGCTCATTTTTTTTCTTGCTTTCATTTAAATAAAAAAATAAGTAATGACCTTTTCGTAATAGCATTCCCGTGAGCAATATAGTCAAATTTCTTACGAAGAAAATTCTCTAGTATCTTGACTTGAAATGATTCCACATTTGAGGTAAAAATTCTTTGAAACTCTATCTTCAAAAGAACATTTTTCTTGCAAGAGTAATCCTAATATTCGATACTTTTTCATTCGCCCAGCTTAGAATTTCTTGAGAAATAGGCTGATTTTAACAGACTTTGAAAAATGAGTTTTCGATTTCAGTAAGTTCTTTTTCCGGGAAATTAATGAGATACTCTCTTTTCAAATCTTTAAATCTTTTGACATCCGTACATTAACCACAGAAGAAAGTAATACATTTTTAAACTAAGCCCAAGAACTTTTTTTTGACGTATGTGCATCGTTTTCACTATCGCTGAACCAAAAGACTGGATTTTTACTAATACAAGGAACTACATTTATTAATAATTTCTTGAACCGCAGGGCATATACTAACTTTAAATAAAACATGCAGTTTAATAATAGGATTTTAAATTATTTTTTTGGACTGATTTCATTTGAAAATTTCAAAATAGTAAAATATTAGGAATTAATATCCGTTTTTTTTTATTCATTTAAAGTTGCTTTAAAGTTATTGATGTTTTCTTTAGCCCAAAATATAATTTTAGTTTCTGTTAATAGAAAAAAAAAAGAAGAGGTCCGTTGGTTTCATATTGCTCAAATTTATGGACTTTTTCTTATTTATTTATTTTGAGGATTTCTGTTCGAGAAATCATAAATTGTTTTTTTTTTTTTTTTTCGTTTTGTAACAAATAAAAAAGTTACTTTTTTTTAACAAACAGTGTCTTGAATTTTCCAATCTTTCACTTTTGAAGAAGCATATTTTTTGTGAGGCTTAGGGCTATTTTTTATTTATGCTATTGCAAGGTAGATATAAATTAGTTTCCCGGAGCTAAGATGTTGAGCTGACTTCAAAAATACTATTTAGAAGGTAAGGTTAAAGAGCATAAGAGTGGATAACTTTTATACTAATTTATTCAATTGTAAATAAAGCAACTAACTCAAATCTTAGGAAAAAAATTAATACGAAACAAAAGTTTATGTGTTACCAATTTTTTTTCATTTATTAAAAGTCGTTTATTTTAAATATAACTTCACAAAAACTATTCGACCGATTGAAAATTTTTATTTTGCAGTTAAAAATTACGTCCTGTAAAATAGTGTAGGAAATTTGCATACCTTGCAATACAACAGCTTTTCAAATAATATGAAATAAGATAGCTAAAATAATAAGTTATGGTAAAAAAATATTTTTTACTCATAATTGTCGTTAGATAAAAGAATTTAGTTATTGCGTACAAAGCTTTTCACTTAAAATTTCTTTAAGATATGATGAAACACACAAAAAAATAGATTATGGGCTCCAATATTGAGATTGAAATTCTGACAAAACTATTAAGATCAAATTTTTTAAAATTGCTGCTCTGCTTCATGAATTAAGTCGGAAAAAAATTAATTTGATTCAGAAAAAGATTCATAATGATTTATATTTCGTGAAAACCCGATGATTAGATCCAAAGTAATTCGATGCGTTCTTTTCTGCACATTGTGCATTAAAAAGAAAAAATATTATAGTAAAATTTTTCAATCTATACAAACAATCCGAATAGCAACTATTAATAATTTGTTAATGCTGACGAATAACACAGAACTAAATCTAAGTGTTTCTAACGATACACTGCATCAAACCAACTTTGTTATTATTTTGATTAGACTTACTAACAAAATAAATAGTAATTTTTAATAGATAATTAAGAGCTAAATCATAATTAAAATAGATTATTGATGATCACTGACATTAGCTATATCAAAATAATAATTTTATCTATTTTATTACCATCTGTAAAAATGTAAATTAATGCTTGTAGGTAAAATTTTCTGCACAGGATTTAAAATTGATGCATGGAGTCGATGCTTTCAAATATAATTTTCCTGCGATAACCCTATTATGAATAAATAAAGTGCCAAATGAACTCGATATCGTTAGTATTACTTTTTAGAAAATTTTCGTGCTCACACATTTCACAATACCAAAAATTGCGGCAACTAGCTGATATCAAAGTGGTATTCCACAAAGCGTTCCATTACACCAATAATAGGTTCTGGTGCTGGGTTACATCTAGAAAGTTCTCTTGCACTACATGGTATAAAGTAGGTGTCAACAAACACCATGATTGTTATTTAGTTATAATAAAATTTATATTTGCAGTAAGATAAGATGCACATAAGAAGCAGTAATTTTAATACATCTACTATGTCATTAAAAATGAATTTGTAAATGAAACATACAAGTCGCAGGGATAATAGAAGACAAATTAGACCTATTTTTAACAGAAAAGAAGTCGGTAGAAATTGTGTTTTGCACGATTATTCAATACCAATCAAGATACTTGAGAATGAACATTTAAAAGTCCTTATTGCACATCTAAAAATTTACGCACACACTTTTAACAGTGAATTTTAATTTTTGTAGATGAAAATCAACACTGAAAACATTCGCAAAGACTCGCCAACTCGTTATCGATTATCAACAAATACAGACGAAATGAAAAGGAGCTAACATTGAAGTTTTTGTAAATGAAAATATTTAAATTGTGTTGTAATGATGAGTTGGTCTAGACTTTATGCCATTTTCGAAGTTTAGAATTTTCATACATGTTTTTAATTGTATTTAGAAGCTCGATTTGATGTTAACTCAAGATAAAGTGTTCTTTCACTCAATTTTTGGGGTTGCTAAGCACCTAATTCGAGAGATATTACACCCCAGTTCTTACAGTGTAAATGAGGCAAGTTTAAAAAAAAAATACTTTTCGTGAACGATATTTTTTATGCTTTTATGTGATTACATCCTAATCAGTACTATGTATAAATGATGTACTTTTTTGATATAATATAATATAATATTAACAAGTCTTACTATTTTTATAAAACCCAAAATATAAAGACTGACTGCAATAAATAATGTTTTGTCATCCTTCATTCCAATCATAATTTTTCGAAAGTGCTCACGGTTCATGAAATCTGAATCAAGCGTGAACAAAATTCTCACTCAGTGGACAAAACACTTTCTGCGGATGTGAACAGTTTTGCCATCAATCATTCCACAGAATTCAAACTCTGTTGTCATATTCTTGGCTTACTTCCAATTTGGTCAACAGCATAAACATCTTGAAAATAGAAACAAGTGGATTATTACTTGTTCTTATTCTTGAAGTTCTAACATCTTTTATGATTGGTCCATTTAAAAGTTTAAATGATAATTTTTTTTTATATCTAAAAGTAGTAATTGCTACATTTTTATATAAAATTTTTATATTTTAAGCGTTATATCATTTGTTTTAATTTCTTATGCCTGAAACATCTTTCATAATTTACTCGAATAAAGCATTTAAATGATAAAATATATTATACTCGCAATTCTGAAACTTCTGATTTTTATTTTTTTTGTTATAAAATTTTATTTTCTCGAAGTTTCTTAATTTTTCAGAAATTGCAATTTTTAATCTATCTAAATATCAAATTTTTATTTTAAAAGTTAAATATCTATATCAATGAAAGATTATTTATAAGAAGATTATCACTTTTAATTTAAGCTTTAACATCTATCTCACTTTACTCAAATAAAGCGTTTAAATGATAAAATTTGTTATACTTACAATTTTAACAACATTCAATCATACTTTATAAATCAGTCTTAAATTTCAATCCTTAAAAATTTAATCTTTCGGGAATTGTAAACTAAAATCGATATAAATAACAATTTCATACCTGAAAAATAAATAATTGCATCGGCAAAAAGGAATTTATTAAGATTTTTCATAAAACTCTGACACTACAAAAGCTTTAAGATTATTCAATTTGAAATTTATATGTTAGTTATGTGATACTGGAAAAGTGTAGAAGTCAGGAAAAGAACATATCTGTGTTAAAATAATTTTCAAAAAAATATGATCTCTAAAGTAAATACTTATATAATATATTATTTAATATAGATTTGGCTATCTTTTTCATGGCAAGAAGAAAAAAAAGAAACACGATTATTGCAATCGGGAGGATTCTTAAAATAAGTTGAAATACTGTTTAACGTTTTTAAAACTATTATTAAGTTTATATACTAATTTAAATGTAATTTTTATAAAATGGTTTGTGATATGGTAATACCAAAATATTACTCTTTAATAACATAACTTCACCTTCAGTTTAAGTCGTTTAGTTTAAAATTAAATATATAACAAGAAAATAAATAATTAATGGCGTGGGGGGGAATACATATATTGTAACAGAAGAATTCCCTTGTAACTTTTAAATTTTGTGCTTATGACTAAATAAGTTTTGATTTTCACGTGAGAAAACTAAGCCATATTATGTGGTTTATATGTCTAATTAGAAGTCATGGACAAAACATTAATTTTATTCAATTTTGATGCACATACATTTTTATAAATACTATACCTATGTAACACTCATAAACGATAAGTATTTTAACAATTTAATTTAATAAAATGCTTTGTATGTTATTAAGTATATCTTTTTTAGAAGTGCAAAAATTTAATACCTAATGTTCCCTATATAAACTCAATTTTAAATTATATTTTAACGAATAATCATTGGAAACCATAAATTGGTTATGGAAACAAAATTCACTAAGATTCAATAAGAAGAATTATCATATTTATATAGTTAATTATCTAAACACTTATATAATAATTTCCAAGTTTGAAATTAATTATTAATTTTTGTATCATGAGTAATTCCTTCAAAAAAGAGGCAAACACAGTTTCTATCATTAACGTTTCTTACCGTTATCGTTAACGAGCAAATTATAAGTGAAATGCCTTTCAAATTTCATAAAATTTAAAAAGCATTTCACTTATAATTTGCTCAGTATTCTACTCAAGAAGTTCGGAATATTTCAATAATAAATAAATTTATATTCCCTAATTAAAGGATTACTCTTTTAATCAGATAGCTATTTTTAAATTTCTTCAATGTCTACTCATTTCCGAAATTGAATAATTAATTTCGCAGAGATATATTACTTTTGACTTGAGAGAAAATTATTTAAAAAATAATAATAATGTCTAATATATGGAGTAAATTTTAAAAAATGTTTTTGAGCTTTATTTTGATTTGTTCTAGATAGCCAAAATAATAAATTTTGAAATGTTTTCCTTTAAATCATAGTGTGATTGAATATGGTAGATTTTGAAACCTAGATTTTAGTTTTGTATTAAATGATACATTTGATTTCATGAAATAGTTGCATTTCTACATTCTTTCTGTTGTTACATTTCTTTTTGATTTTACTCAATCTTGCTTTTAGTTCATTACATTAAATAAATAATTAATAATTTCTCCAATGATTTAATGTAATACTAAATATAAATAAATTACAACGTGGTTTGAACACGCTGAGGAATACTTTGTTGAAAATACCTTAATACACTCTAAACATTTTATGGATTCAGGGTTTGTCATAGTCTCGTGATTACATCGATTTTTCTTAGATTTTTAAAATGTTTAAAGGACATGTTAAGTGTGATATGTTCATATTATTTTTATTTTTTTAATAAAGCTTAAATCGTATTTTATAAATAGCATAAATATTTAATAGATATTATAAATAACTGTCGAGAAATGATACGAGAATTTGATTTATTGAACTCCAGATTTATTGTCATAAATATGTTGTCCAATTTTTAAGAGTATTGAGAGTTCACTTTGAAAACTTCATTAGCTTCAAGAAAAGAGCTATGCAGCTCATAGTAAAATCATTCAGAGCAATATTGCTGTGATCTCCATTAGTTCATAGTCATGAAGTTGTGAGAATATGATATTATGATCATTTTCCTTTTTAGACTTCAATATATTTAATATTGAATGCCTTTCATTTTGATGCTCTATTATTTGCGCTCTCTATGTGAATGTGTTTATTTATTATTTTTAATGACTTTATATTTTTATTTTTTTGAATTTTTATTATGATTTGTGTTTATTTTTGTTTGTATTTTTAATATACATTGTAATTTTACTTGAATGGGATTTTTATATTTTAAGCAGTAGAAAATGTTTGCTTGAACTTTTAATATTTATTTTATAATAGTAAAGATACTAAATGGGTGCAGCCATCATTTACTTACATTAAAGAAATCATTAAAGGTTTATTGGTTTGAATTTAATATTTATCTGTCAGCCGTTTTGAGTGAATTTAATCTGAACATAATTTATCATGTAAATGCTACGGACTTTGTATGGAATGCTGGTATTCAATAAAATACATAGCGTTCTTTGGCAAAAAATTAAATATGATAACTTTTAGAAATTTTTATATTGCAGTTTTCATAAATAGATGTATTTATATTTGCAAACCATAGATTAAATAAATTTATATATTGTAAACCATAATATACATTTATACATATATTGAAATACATGCGAACAAATATGGTGACTTCATTGGTCTTGCGTGTAACTATTGAAAATAAATAACATTTTCATAACCTGAAACATTTTGTAAATATGTATAATCCTAAAATATTGCTGTATAAATATTTCTTCATATTCATATTAAAAACCTTCATAAAAGTTCTTAAATAAGGTGCATTATACAACAGTCCTATAAAATATTTTGGGTTTTATCAAAAAGTACGCACATGAAATCAATTTCTCTCGTATTTAAATACTTTATTTAAATATTCTTATATCTTTAACTAAATACTAGTCACGTGATAATCAAATAAATTTACTTCATAATCTTTCATGCATACTCTTTCATTCATACTCTTTCATTTCTCGATATACTTAAGGACACTTAAGATTATGTTTAACGAACGATTATGTATCTTGATATTTAGAGACAACTCTTAATGCATAGGTGAAATCATTCTTAATAATGATGAATGTTTTAGAAGATTCATCCGTGACTAAAGTCATAGTGGCTTAATTACTTAGGAAGCTGTCATTAGTGAAAGATAAATGTTACTCAAATGTTTGAGATTATAATTTATGTTACTCTAAATGGCACTTAGAATTTGATAGGTATATAATACATATTTCAGAGAAAAAACATAAGCAATGAAAACTGTAACAAAATTAAAAATAGGTAATTAAAAAACAATAATCAGTGAAAAAAAGTGAAATGATTTTATGTATTCAATTGAAACTAAATTTTGTACTGGAAAACCTTTCTACGGTTTTATAAAAAAATATACGTATTTTAATAACAGAATTACGTACTGAGGTGTGGATTTTATATGCAAATTAAAAATAAAAATAAAAGTTGAAAGGTGCACTTTCAATAATTATTTAGAAAGGAAAAGTGCTTTGTCAAACCTAAACAAAATAATACTGTGCTACGCAACTGTGCAGAACTTTCATTTTCACAAAAATCAAGCATATGGCTGTAAAAAGAAATTATCAATGATACAGATAAAGTTTTTATGGATTGGAAGTTAAAATATATTTTCATAAACATTTGGGGATGGGAAAACACGGAAATATATGGATTGAGAAAATGTAGAATTAAAATTGTAAATGTGCATTTTAACTGATCATTTGAAAAAGAAAACTAATATGAGAAACGCAAACAAAGTAATACTGTGATATATAACTATTGTGGTGACTTGTCTACTACAAGTCAATGCTGCCAGTCTGGTATTCCATAGCAACGAGGAAAACAAAAAAAAAAAACTAATGTTTTCTTTTTGCTTTTTGATAATTCTCCTGTTTTTAATATGTACTTTATTATTATTATTTAAGGCTGTTTAATATATAAAAAATTTATAATGAAAAACGGGTCTACTTATTTCCCACAACAAGTATTCTTCTACAAACTATTGACCTCGGATTTATTACGAATCACATCCTGCAATGTTGTACGAATATAGAATTTATATGCCAAAAGCCTGAGCAACAATACGTTGTCAAGTGTGATGAAATGCAAGTAAGACATTTTACCTGTGATTTCAAGTGTTTCACCACATTCCGGTGAGTCAACACATTTCTGTCAGAATTTTATTATACATATATTGATTATTTTTCTGTGTTATTGTGTATATTTGACTGATCTAATATGGTTGACAACAATCCTTCTACACAATTGGTGCGAGTTGCAGTTAAGCCTCCGCCATTTCGTCGCCAAGATCAATCGTTATGGTTCATTCAACTAGATCTGCAGTTTAAATTGAATCGCATTACTGCTGACGAAACTCAATCTTGTACAGCGATCGCAGCTTTAGAAGCAGAAGTACTTCAATCAGTTCGTGAAATTATCTTGAGTTCACCGGTGACGAAAAAATACAAATCTTTGAAAGAACAATTAATTTCTGTTTATGCAGAATCCGAGACAGTTAAAATGAAGCAGATATTGCAAGATTTACAGTTGGGTGATATGAGGCCTTCTCAATTGTTGTCTAAAATGTCAGACTTATCCGCCGGTAGCCTAACGGACAACATTCTTAAAACATTATGGATGAATAGACCCCCATCAATCTTGCAAGCTATTTTAGCGGCCATTAGGGAGTCGCTTACGAAGCTGTCCGAAATCGTCTGTGATAAAATACACGAGCTGGTCATGCCAAAGCAAATACATGCAGTTCAGACTCCTGAGCAAGGTATTGTGGCGCTACAGGCTCAAATTGATGAATTGTCTAATCAGGTCTCTCAATTAGTAGCCATTCAGCGCCATACTTTTCAGCGCCATCGCTCTCCACCACGTGGATTGGCCGTCGCCAAAAGTCGTGAACGACAGCGACCGGAATATTGCACGCCTTTTCGTCATCGATAAGAATTCGAGTTTAAAGTTTCTTGTAGACACAGGAAAAGATGTTTCTGTCGTTCCACTACATTTTCATGAACAAAAGTGCCTTACCAAATTACAAATTTATGCAACAAATAGGAACTCCTATACAAACTTTTGGTGAACGCCTGATATCTGTTGACTTAGGATTGCGCCGAAAATTCCAGTGGCCATTCATTGCTGCCTCCGTTTCAAGTCCTATTATTGGCGCTGACTTCTTGCGAAAATTTTCTTTGCTTGTCGATCTTAAAAATCACCGTTTAGTAGATTCTTCAACGAACTTATCTTCACCGGGAGAATATCGCAATAGTCAAGATTTAAACATTAAACTGATTTCGGATAGTTCTCCATGGCATCAACTTTTCAGGGAATTTCCTACAATCACGTGCCCAGTTATGGGTAATTCCCAGGTATGGGTATTTAATTCAGTTATGATATGTATATGAAAATTGCAATACACGAAAAAAAATATTGTATTTATAGAAAAAAATATTGCAATATTGCTACATTTTATCGACAAGTACTTAAGATTAATATCATCTGTTCTATTGTGCAATTCCTAATCTTTTATCATTTCATGAAGAATTTATTGTAAAAATTGATAATATCTTTCTTTAGTAACAGAAACAAAGTTATGTTGATACTTTTTGTTATTAATTGATGATGATGTACTTTTCATTTTATGCATCTATCAATAAATGCTATTTATCTGAATTATTATTAGAGTCTGTTTCATGAATGATTAATGGTCATAGAAATTTTAATGTTTGTGTTTCATGCTGTAACAACAAAAATAATGTAAAAAAAAAACATCAAAAGAAACTTTACAGAAAATTTTGATGCATTTTCTTCTTAGAAATTTTCTAATACTCACCGACTACCTAAATGTGTGGTTTGGTTTAAAAGCTTCAAAATGTTTTGAAACTTTATAGCGATTGAAATCTTTCATTAATATAAAATTTTTGCTCAATAAATTTTTCAACCAAGCAATAATAAAAATGTTACGATTAAAAGATACATTCTTTGAATAGGTACTTGCTTCGTCAGTACATATACTAAAATTGGAACGATACAGAGAACATTCTTTGAATAGAGCGTCCGTTACAGTTAAGAAAAAATAACTCTAACATTTAAATTCGCTTATTTATTAGTAAACTTAATTCAATTTTTTAAGAATAAATTTAATATTTTATATTCCAAACAAAAATATTGTAAGTTATTTTTTGTTAGTAAACAAAATCACTTTCTTTTTTTCTTCCTAAATGTGTGGTTTGGTTCAAAAGCTCCAAAACGTTTTGAAACTTTACAGCGATTAAAATCTTTCATTAGTATAAAATTTTTGTTCAATAAATTTCTCAAACAAGCAAAAGTAAAAATGTTACGATTAAAAGATACATTCTTTGAATAGGTACTTGCTTCGTCAGTACATATACTAAAATTGGAACGATACAGAGAACATTCTTCGAATAGAGCGTCCGTTACAGTTAAGAAAAAATAACTCTAACATTTAAATTCGCTTATTTATTAGTAAACTTAATTAAATTTTTTAAGAATAAATTTAATATTTTATATTCCAAACAAAACTATTATAAGCTATTTTTTGTTAGTAAACAAAATCACTTTCTTTTTTTCCTCGAGAATAAATGGTTCTAAAGTGTTCAGAAATACTGAGCTTGAAATACATCACCTTATATATCAACTTTTACTAAACATCAATTTTTATTCGGGGCATGCAAGACCAACAGTACTTCTATTGATGCTATTTTTTATTCTCAAAATATATTTAGAGTCACGTTCAAGTGATGAATCTTCAAATGTTTAAAATGTTAACACCTTTTCGCTTTGAAAAGAGGGAAATATTAAATTATTAGAAAAAACTCGATCTTCTCTACACTATTTAGATTGATATCGCAACAATGCAAACAAATACGAAATTTCCATACGATCTTTTTTATTAGATGCTTTAAAGTATTTATTAAAAGTATTTGTTTTGAACATTTCTAATTCAGAACGTTTTTTCTCATTTTTGCTATAAATTGAAGCTCTTTGCTCATGGAGACATAATCTGTAGTTCATGTATATCTTGCTGTTGTAAAACATTTTTTTGTCTTTTTGTGTGTCAAGAATAACTAATAATTAGGTGAGTATAAGTTTTTAATCTGAGACCTGCCCGAATACTAAAAAAGATTTTGCCTATATATTTTGCCTATTATTTTAATAAATGTTAAGTGAACAAATTTACCCAACTCGCAAAGCGATTTGAAAGGAATTGTCAAAGCTGTTTGGGCGTTGATGGGTGATATCGTGCCAGGAGCAGTAACACGCTAGTAAATATATAATTTTCAAAACAACAAAATTTCTATTTCATTACTGAAAAGAAATAGTTTTCTTTTATTTTACTAATATATTTTAACCGAAATATTAACAAAGGTTGTTTTTAACAAGAATTCAATTTCATTCATGTTTGGTCGCGTGGTAGTTATCTCGATCGTCATTTCTAGAGATATACTGTCTCTGAAAGAGATGAGAGGTATGCAGTAGCAGTTATTATGTATTTAATAGCTTTTAAATTCCTTTTTCATTTCTTATAGATATCTAATCCTCTAATGTTTTTATTGTTAAAAATATCCTTTAGATCATTTGAAATTACTTCAAATAAATGCGCTTTGTTTAAAATCTTGCTAATACAATAACCCAAAACTCCAAGTCTTGTGCTAACACAGTCTGCTATATTCAGCACCATTAAATGCTTGTTATAAGATTTGCAACGTCCGTTTAGCCTTGTCTTTAACTCAAATAATTGTGATTTGTGACTATCCTTTTTTCACTGCACTTGGCTCGATATCTGACAAATTGTTAAATAATGTCTCTCTTTGTACTGACTGGCGACAGCTCTCTTATAAAATTTAAATTTAACAGGGCGTTAGGGAGACTAGACTCTATCTTCTAACGACATTGCTTTCTTTAATTATCTAACATTTAGCCACCATTATTTATAGAGAAATAAATATATTTTTGAAACCTTCAGAAGGGACTGCTGTTCTTGAAAAAATACTGTTTTGGAAATAATTACGTTAAATATGATTTAAATAATCTGTTCTAGTGATGCTTTATTGTTTCTCTTCGTTATCCAATCATCAAATGCAAGAAAATACTTGTGTTACACTTATTGATAGAAAGTGCTGTAATGTTTTGAAGAGCTGGTTATAATTGATTATAGATAATTTCTGATAATAATAATTTTTAACGTGTAGGCAAAATTTAAAATGTATAAATATTCTTCTTAATATTCATAAATATTCTTCTTAAATAACGGAAGAATATAAATGTTTTAGCTTTATAGACAGTTGTATAATATTTTTTTTCTGATTTGTTATTTAAATTCTTAATTAAATGCTAGATCATTTTTTATTCAGTTTGCTCAAAGTTAATATGTCAAGGGGAAAAAACTAAACACAATTGCAAATTACAACAGGTAGCAAGAATCAAAACAGTATCTCTCATTCGATGAGTATTTACAATGTGGGAATCAAAATTATATTTTTGGAAGGTGAGTTTAAAGACTTATTATACTTAAAAAATTGAAAACAATGAAAAAAATTTCTGCTTGTATAGTTAAAGAAGATTATTACAGGCATATTACCTTTTCTTCGTAAATTTCATTATGAGTTCATTCCGTATGCATTCAATATAAATTTTATATTCAATATACAAGTTACGTTTTATAGTTTGTTTATCAAGTTTCCATACATATTTTACTATTTGTTTATCTAGTTGCATAATATATTTATTCGGTGAAAAAGAGTTAAAAATAATAAAAACATTTTTTCTAAATTGATAATACATTTCTCAATTTAGTTTTGAGTTTTTTTTAATGAAAAATTAAAAAGTTACTTTTCATTTAAATGAGTTTAAAAGTCTAAACCATCTGATTACATGGAAATTTATCATTCTTGTGCACACTTACGTTAATGAGTTATAAGATAGGCGATATCAGCACGATCAGAATATAAACTTCATTAACGCTAACAAACAGCTTCGTTTCTATCAGTAAGTTAATATCAGTGATAAAATTTGTGAATAAAATTAAAGATAATTAATTTTGCTAAATAGTTAATTGGAAATTTGTTATGTTATTTTTTTGTGGATGTGTCGTCAGGTTATGATTGTTCTCCCACGTTATTTGAGAAAGCAAATCCTAATTTCTGCCATTTGAAACATGTTTTTAGAATTACTAAAAATGTTTAGCTAGTCAAAAATAACAGCTTGAAGAGATCTATTAAATCAAAGAACTCATAAGTTTAAATTTTATATAAGACCAGATATAATTAATAACGGTAAATCCTTGTCTATCGTTATGCCATACTGAAAAACAATCAATATTGCATAACCTATGCATTCATTAGTTAATTTACAATATTTCTAAAAACAATTCTTTCAAAAAGGTATAAAATATTCATTTTTTAACAAAATGGCTATTTTTCATGCATTTTCAGAAAACCCCATGCATTATTGATTATTTTCTACATTCTTTCCGAGTAAAATAATATAGATCCTTCAAAATCCATTTAAAGAAAGAGGAATGTCACGTTGTTCTCTCGAGTATTGCAACAAACGTGATTTCATAGCTGCCAATCAATGTCCTTTCCAAAGTGCGGTTGCCAGATCCAATCCACCACATTTCTGAATCGTCTGGAAACTGAATGTCATTTTGTCCGGAAATAAAAATAAATGTGTCAAGCAAAGAGCTTTCAAATACTGTTGAATCTGTATTATTTATAACACATATGTCATGTTGCTTAGAACAAAGACTCTTAAAACAATAATATTATTCACATAGCTCCTTGGTACTGACAAATATGCATTTAGTTTTAAGATCACTTCAGAATGTTTGGGTTTGAAGCTAAAACTTTTTAACGTTGTGTATAATAATTGTTTCAAACAATAGAAAATATTAATGAGTAAACTTTTTAGTAACTTAACATCCTTTTACTTCGTATCTATTAAAGTATGCATACCCATACTTTTTTTCATTGTTTATATATACTTGTTTTCGTAATTGCGAAAATCTAATTTTGCATTTAAAATTTCGACATCGTTCTGATTATCTAGAGCGTTTAAATCCCTACTGAAGCTACTTGCAAAAAATTCATCTCAAAATAATAATATTTACTCCTGGAAGTATAAATCCTCTCAACTACACTTAAGAGAAAAAAAAATTGATCTTAGATAAATACTTATAACTAAATAACTTGTTTTATAATATTTGTGTTTTGAGAATTATATACAAATTGAATTACTTACATTACGTCTTGTCTATTATGTATGCTCACACTTTCTTTTTTTAATTGTTTTATGTACTCAATTTTGCGACTTCGAAAATTAAATTTTACATTCAAAATTTCGACGTCTTTCTGATGATCTCGAGCATTTAAATCTTTATAAAAGATACGTGCTAAGAATTTCTCTCGAAACAATAATTTTACTACTGGAATTTACTACTCTCTTAACTATATTTAAAAGTAAAGTATAAATTTCTTTCATAGATAAACGCTCATAGCGAACTACCTTGTTTAATAATACTTGCGTTTTGAGCATTTTATACACGTGAAAAAGGTAATTTTCAAGCTATAGCGACTTCTAAAAGGCTGAATTGAGTTTTTTACATTAAGTAATTATCATAAATAATAAATTATACTAAATTTTATTCTCTGTTTTTTAATTATTGCATAATTCATTTCAAAAATAGTTTTGATTACCTGTGCTAGAAATTCTGTTTGACTTATATTTAATATTCACAGTAAGTTGTACGATGATTAGAAAAATATATATTTTTTATTTAAATGTTGCAGATATTAAATATCTGGCAATTTAGCTATAGTCTAATCACGTTAAGCGTATTCATTGTAGCAAAATGACTTAAGCCCTCATTGGACCAATATTCATTATTATCTATTAAAGAAGCTTAAAAAGGGTATATTTTTTCCGAAGTTTTCTCTTTATAAAATTGTCAAATTAACCTTATATTTTAATTCCATTATTCTGCCAATATCAGCTCGTTGGCTCAAAAATGGATATAATCCCATTGTCCATTTTACCCGATATTTAAAAGCCACGTTCCAACAAATATCCGCCCTTCATAGAATTTCGATTGCTCAATTTTAAAAGTCATTCAAGTACCAATATTTCATTTTATTTTATTACCATCGTAGAGCAGCCAACACAGTATTGGGTTTATGACTACCAATGTTCAACTCCGTAACCATGTAATTTGTACCCTATCCAGAAGACACAAGAACTCTGTAATCAAATATTAATTGAAATTTACCTTCGTGGAGGACTTTTTTGATGCAGCTGATCCATTTGCTTTACATGAAGAGGAAAAGGCTAACAACGGCTTGATGGACGGCATGTGGACTTTAACCCTAGATCCGTCTAAAACTGAGGATATTATGCATCAGCACTGTGGTCAGTGCGAGCATGGTGCGGAATTTGAATCGAACAGCGCTCACTGGGATTCGAACCCAATTCACCTCATTGGATGACAAATGCTCTTTCTCTTGAATCACCATTATTAAAGAATCTAAATATTCCAATATTGGTCCCACCGTTTATGTTCCTTTAGGACTTACGAACATATTTTGTGCCCATCTGGAGCCAAGGAAAAACTGTTGCTAGAGATGTTCCTCTTGAGAATTATAGTACATGAAAACAAAAAATTAGCAGTTCTTTTTCTAAAACTTATTATTTTAAATTTTACCTCAGAATTATCTATTATACTCAATTTGTCTATTTTGGTGAAAGGTTGTTAATCCATGCTAAAAGATTTAATTATGGTCAAAACGAAAATAAACTATTTATCAAACTAGAAAACTAAATTTATCGTTTTTGCTCCCGATTCCTTAGTATAAAACTGATTTCCTAATGAAATATTTTAAATCGTCAAAAAATTATTTCCTTAAAAAAAAAAAAAAAAAAAAAAAAAAAAAAAAAAAATATTGCCTTAAGCTCTTTGCCTAACCAGCGTTCCTTCAGA
Organism: Parasteatoda tepidariorum; assembly: GCF_982258835.1. Classification (NCBI taxonomy): domain Eukaryota; kingdom Metazoa; phylum Arthropoda; class Arachnida; order Araneae; family Theridiidae; genus Parasteatoda; species Parasteatoda tepidariorum. Next base: position 57,325,206 of record NC_141764.1, on the reverse strand, counting down.
AATACTACGAAGTTTAATTAGAGAACTCTGTTTATGTACCGTTCAATAATAATTCATATCCAAAGTTTCAATTGTTCCAATATTAAAGAGAGCTTATAAATAAAAATAATAGCTGAATTGAGTAAGTTTTAATATTCACAAATATAATATATCAGCTCATCTCTGTTTATCACTAAACTGTTATATGTGGAGTTCAGTGTCATGCACTGATGCATAACACGAAGGAATGTTAATTGCCTGACATGCAATGATGGATGCGGAGTTTGGGATAGAGTATTAATTAATTCTGTGCAAAAGCATGCATTTAAAGCTTAGTACGCTTATGACAACCTGTTTGACTAGTTAATAACCGCAGAGTTGTTCAATATTTAACAAGCTGTATACATTAAATGTATTACAACTTTTAATCCATCGAAACGGAATTTTGAAAATATGAACATGGTGCTACGTAATCGTATTAATACAAAAGGAAAATTTATGTAAAAATTATGTCTGAAATTTATTGTTTGAAATAACTTTATAAACATAAATTAATTAAATTGTGAAACACATGCTTAATATTAAACGAATTATTTTAAAACTATTTCTTCCAATATGTACAGAGATTCTGTTTAATAAAGCAAAATAAAATATTATATGAATTTCTCTCATGTTTTCACGAAGGACAAAATTAGTCAATTTGATGAAGTAACGTGAATAACTGCTTTAACGTTTAAACTATTTATTTAAATATAAATCACAACATTTAAAAGCATGCTTTTAATCTACAGAGAAATATATAATGAGTCTTTACTCGTTATTACAAGATTTCAAAAAAATGACGATTTTTTCCAAGTGCGACAAGTAATTGACTTAGCATAAACACAACCCACTGTAACAAAAAACTTAACAATTGTTGATGATTTGTGAAAGTCTTAAAATAATATTTCGCAGAAGAAATTCCAATTAATAGCTTTACGCAACATAAATCCACGTATTAACTTGATTTAAAATTTGTTATTTAACTAAAAACAAGTCCTAATATTGAAATTAATGTCAGAAAATTGATTTTAAAAAATGCAGTAAACAAATATATGACGATTGCACTACTTATAAACTAATACTTATAAGTATATATTAATTATAGTATATATGCTTATAGTATGCTTTAAATGTTTAGCATGAACTAACTGTTTTTTTTTTCAGTGCTACTGAAGGGCTCCACTTCAATTAGGCCAAAAACAAAGCAAGTTACAATGATGCCTCAACATTAAAGTGCTTACAGTCAGCAAAAATACTAATTCTAAGCGAAAGCGCAAGCGTAAATAGACTCTCTCTACCATTATGCAACTACATCGATAATATCTTTCCTGTAAAAATATCGTAATTAAACAAAGTTTCAGGTAAAAAAATGCTGGCAATAAAATCCAAAATATACTAAAACCATTAATTCGGCAGTTATGTCTTTCATAAGGTAAAGTTTTACCGAAATAAACTGAAAAGTAAATTTAATCGAATAAAGGGTTTTAAGCCATGCTCTAAGGTAAAATCATAAAATTTCAAAATTTATCACACATTATAAAACCATATTTTATTACTGATTTCACTAAAAACCCTTACAATCTTACAAAAGGGCTCCAGTTAAAATTACCGAACTTTTAATTGTTCCATAAAGTGAGCAATACGATAATTTGTTCCATATTCTAATACTTTTAAACATGCTTTTAATTATTTGTGTGACTAAAATACGCATGTGTTAATTCATTGCTCAATAGACTTCATGATTGTTTACTTTTTATACTTTAAGATACTAAATAATATCTCTTTTAATGAACTTAATGATATTTTGAATAATAACAAGTAAACATATACACTCTAGTTACATCTTTGCTTTTACGCGTAGCCAATAAATTAGTTTTCTTAAATATATTTAATTAAAGTAATCAGATTGCAGAGTGGTCAAGAAGTTGGTTAAAATCTAACCCCAATTTGTAAATTACTTTGTATTCAATTAACGTTTTTTAAAAAATTTGATCTGAACAACAAAATATGAAATAATCTAAGCAAAAATCAAGAATCATTGATTAAAAAATTCCGATACATGAATGTTAAATGACGAAAAATATAATAATTTCTAATTAGTATTTCCACACTACTAGGTAGAAATTATTTTACATAAATCAACATTCATGTTTTAAGGATAATTTACGAATCCCGTTAATTTATAATAATTGTGTTTCTCCTTTGTAATTAAAAACAGCAAGTTCTTTTTTCTGAAATCCTGTTAACAAATGAAAATTTATGACGTGCTTATGGATGCTTTTTTTCTTTGTCAAAGTGGCATAATCACTAATGACAGTTTTTGAAAAAGAAAATTGGACAACAAATCCTTCTCGGAATCGAATCCGAGCACTTCCAATAAAAACATAAAAATAATGAATAATAGCAGTGCTGAAATCATTCTCTTTCAAATTGGTATTTCTTTTCTTATAAATATTTGGGTCGGAAAACAAATTGGTACGAAGCCAAAAATTGGAAATAAATATGAATAACAAGGAAAAAGATTGATGACTAAAACTCTAGGAATCATCGCTTATGTTTAACTGCTGAGTGAAACTATTGTTAAAGCATGATTTAAGTTTAATAGGGCTTGAACTTAGCGAAAAAGATTAAAGCCATTCAAAACAAAACTCTAAAGAATTCGAAAAATATAATTTTTAAATCGTTGTTTTGCATAGAGACATAAAAGTTTCGGAATTATTTAAATAGTGGAGACAATAAGTGAAATCTTTTAAAAATAATTCAATAATCTGAGACCTGAAGTTCAATTAAATATTTATTGCTTCAATTTGTGCAATTTATTTTTGTTGCTATGAATGGAGTTGAATTTTATTTTAGCGCCAGTGAAGGAACGAAGTTGGAGGAAAAAGGAGACTTAAATGTTTAGTTTTAAACTCTTTTTTCTATATTTTTATAAAACGAGTTACAGTGGTTAAAGTAATTTTAGAAATTAGGAACTATTGAAAGTTCCTTTGCCTTAATTACTAGCCCAATTTAAAAAAAAATTAATTAATAGAGGATAATATAACCTGGGAGCAAGTTTGAATTGCATGCACACGTTACCTTATTTTAAATTTACTATTTTTAAATTTTTTCGGAATATTTTTAAACATTAGAACTAGGCAACAACTCATTTTATATAAAACAATATACAATGCATGCTTTTAAGATGCCCAATTTTATATAGATTTATTAATTAATTAATTAATAATTCAGTATGTCAATATTTAGAATTAATAATTTAGCAATAACATGATGTTGATGTAATGATAATACTAATTAAAGAAATATTGACCAAATATAAAATACCGTCATTCGGGGTTACTTTGTGCAGGATTTCGCAGTTTTTGAACTTTGACATGTAAAAAACTATGTTAATTCAAACTTTAGTAAAATTTATCGATATTATATTCATAACTGGACTCAGACGAGTGAATTTGATCAATATTGGCCGTATTTGTATGTAATATTTACGAATAATAAGTCAAGACATACCTTGCACAAAGTAGCCCCCAAATAGGGCTACTTTGTGCAGCGATAGGAATTCAGTTTAGCAATCATGTTTTTAGTAAAATATTGATATAAAATTGTCAAAAAAGTTAATTGTTGACATTTTTAAAGACAAAAACATCAAGATATGTAAAGATATTAGTTTGAAAATAATTTTCAGCGTTAAAAAACCATTTTTTTTGAAGAATTTTTTTCTTAAAAAGAATGTTTATTTCAAAACATACATTTGAGTTTAAACAAAAGGAAATCATATACGTTTTTAAACATTGGAATGGAAGTTTCACGTGTTTCTTGTGAATTTTATTAGAGATAGTATTTCTGTGGATTTTGTACTTCCGAGACGCTTCTGCAATCGACATACCACCAGCAACTGCTTGCAAACATTGTTGCAGCTTTTCTAAAGTGTAATCACGGTAGTTTCTCGTTCCAGGAATTTTGTTATAACGTCTGACCATTTTTCCCTCAAAAAAAAAAAAACTAATTAAACTTTGCACAAAGTAGCCCCAAAGTGCATTTTTTTTCATTTTCTGTTTATTTGTTATTAATTTTCAAATTTTTTTAACTCTAACATAATGTAATTGTTTATTAATATATACATAAAAAATGTTGCACTTACGACAATTGTTTTATCAACGTCTTTGCATTTCAGAGCTAAAGTTTCCACGCACACTTTTCGACATCCGACGTCCTCGGAAAGTTGTTGACATTGGATGAACGAAACACACTCTGAGATTGTTTTAAAATTCAAAAAAATGTTTGCAGTAATAGAAGAGACTTCTATCTTCAAATTCCACACATTTTTAACGTGAAATAAACATAATACTGAATAGCAGCACTTGAAGAATGCCAAATTCGAATTTGCACAAAGTAGCCCCCGCTGCATGACGGTAATTAATCTTCCATACATTGAGCATACATTGATACATTGAGCATTCTGTAGAACGATTATCGAAAATTCTGTAGGCATTCTATGCAATTACTAGGTAAAGTTTATAATAGCTCTCATATTTCACAGTTTGCTCAAAGTATGTTTGTTGCAAAGCTGCAGAATGCCTTGACATTCTATAAAATGACTATTAAAAGTTATAGCAATTCCTGTATTCCCTGCCTTTTAATTTGTTTAGAAAATCCTAAAATTCTATTGAGCTCCGACAATTTAGAAATTGAAGATAACATACTAATTCTGACTCTTCATGACATTTAATGCATAAGGTATAAAATTTTTATGCCTCCAGTTTTTGGCTTGGGTACTGGCTTCTTCCAATTCTTTAAATTTCGATTTTGAAATCTGTATCAATTTGGCTCTTGGCTTTCTTTGTACATGTCCTTCCTATTTCATCTTTCTCTTGAAGATTTCTTCTTCTATTGTACTGAGGCTTGCTCTTTTCAATATTGTGTCATTTCTTATTTTAGCAAGTCCGTATTTTAACAAGCCCGATTTTACAGGTTAAAATTTTTTCTGATACAGTTATTTTGAAGCATTTCCCTTTTTTGGATGAATTGTGTTCTATGGCAGCAAACTTCAGAATTATTTATTAATATTGCTTTGACAATTGCTTCATCGTTTTAAATTTTTGTTATTCATTAAATGTTTGCTTTGCCTTTAAAATTTCTCGTGTATTTTAACAAATGCAACTGTTTGGGAGGCCCTGTTTTTAATATTTGCATTTGCTCATCCATTGTTGTTAAGTACAGAACATGTGAATTATTCGATATTATCAATTTCGCTTTTATCAATTCTATTTTTCTCTAATACTATGAATTTATTCATCAAGTTTGAGTTTTCTTTTTAGTTATATGCAACCCCGTATTATTTGCATACGTATTTTATACTTGCGTCTTGTTTTCAAGATCGTTGTTTTTTATGACATTTCCAGGATGTCGTTAAAAAAGTCAAGAACTTCAGGGACAGTATCGAATCTCTAATTTACCTTTCTTCTTCAGATTGTAGTTGTCAATTACTGGATGGACGCAAGTCAAAGAAACACACACCCTTGCCTGACACCAGTTTTTACTTCAAAATCTCTGAAGCTCCGATAAAGACTTCGTACATTTCTATACCTGTTTTATCATTATGATACCGATCGACTGTGACACATGAGTACTTTCATAGCACTTTAATATATAAATTATCTTTCCAATTTATAGTGTTCTCAAACTAACTACGGACAGGGACTTATGTTAAAAGAGTTAAATATGCGAAGAAAATAATTTTTTCTTAATACTAATGCAATTATTTTCTTATAATCTTATAAAGATTTGAATAACATCTTGAAATGTGGTCATTTTTCTTATTATAGTAATTATTTTCTTTACTCTGTATTATTGAAACTGAAAATGTTTTCTTTTGATATTGGTGAAATAATAGCAGACATAATTTTCTTTCTAAATTTCAAATTTATACAAGTTCAATTAAATTTTCTTAATTAACATTAACTAACATTGCAAAAATTTAAACCTTTGTTTTATTGAGAGATTTCTAGGTTATCTAAATTAATTTTTATACATTTAAGTGCAACCAAACGTGATTTCACACATATCATTAGAAATTTAGAATATAGAAATTTATCGAGAGATGGACCTCACATTTCCTTTTTTTCCTTTTCTGTTTCTTTTCCATTGACAGAGAATTTGAAAAATATTTGTCCCATACTTACTCTCTGAGCTTATTTAGTGTACCTATGAGTGAGCCTGTGAGTACCAGAGCCTATGAGTATATACTAGTACCGGTTTCTTTCAAATAAATCTTTAAATGCAGCAGAGATAATAATAGATATAAATCTACTTAGTTATGTAGTACAATGTGAAAGTGTCTGGTTTAAATTACAGTCAAAAGTACTGATGGCACCTTGAGTGCAACATCCGTAAAATCGATTTCCCAGTAACGACTACTTTCATCCTGAAATTATATACTGTATTTCTTACTGTAATATTTAATTCATGACAGTGATTTAAGGATTTTACAGTAAATGCTGCTGTCAAAATAAAGGTATATTAAATTTACTGTATGAAGGATAAAAGTAAAAGCACCCTGAATGCTTATATTTTTTGAAGCATTTTCATCTAGGAGTTTTTCGCAGTGTAGTATAGCAGCTTAAACTGCTGTATAAAACCTCCTGCGTCAATAAATATGTACCAATTGAGTACACAAAAATTTTCCGTCTACAACTAAAAATGACGTTAATATTAAAATAAATGAATAAAATTAGAATTTTTCATTGATTCTTTCTGTTGATGTAACACAAAATAAAATAAATATAATTCAGTTAATCAATGAAAAAAAAATACTCCAATAATAGCGAATTATTGAAAATACGTCTTCAATTATATTCCCTAAATAATTTAACAAACAAAAGTTTCTATTCCTGTTCCTAAAATTTAAAGGGCACAACTTAAAATCACTTATGTTCTGATGATGAATGGGGGATTTCGAAAAATGAAAGATTGACATTTCTGTCAATAAGAAGCATCTCTCTTTAGAAATGGTACTCAAACGAGTTAATATTATACTGTAAATATTGTATAATTTATTACTTTGTAAGAAAGAACTTACATTACGAGTAAACTTTCTTAATTTCATTTTTTATAATATGATTTTTTATGAATAGGGAAACTAATTTATCTGCAAGATATTGCAAAAAAAATTGTTTTAAAGCACATTTTTAAAAACTATTTATTTTAAGCTGTATAAAACTATCGCTTTGGCACGAATCTGAAGAGTAATAATTTTTAATTAAAAACAAATGCTAAATAATTTGTTGTTGCTAAACTTATGCAAACTGATTTACATTTGAAGATTCAAATCTTCCAGTTTTCAAAAATAAAAACGTTAATTCATGCAATAAAATTGATACCTAAGCGTTATAAATGTAATATTATCCTTTCCTTAATTTGTACGATATTATTACGATACAAGAAAAAAATATTTTGACTTCATTCAAAGTGGAAATATCCCTTTTTTATGAAGCACAAATGAGATTTTTATGTAAATTTGTAAAATGTTCTATAAACAGTAAAAACGTATTCGACTTTATGTTTCAAATACTGTTCAATACTGTTCAAATACTGCTTGCCATCATTAATTTATTAGTAGAAAACTGATTTATAAAATAGTTTAGGCTTATCAGTTTTAGTATGTTTTTTGCGGCCTTCTAAATTCTTGTTTGCAATAGCTGAATTGACATACTAGGAATTTTTCCCGAAGAAATTTATTTTTGATTATGTCTTAAAATTTTCGTTAATTTAGTGTTGTTTTCCGTTAAATAGAAATGTGATACACGGAAAAATTATTTTGGTAAAATTAGCCTACTGCATGGCAATGAAAATTTTGGTAAAAAAAGATTCTATATCCTAATTAATGCTAAACACTTCATTTGGTAGTTTATGAGAATTTCTGGTTTTCAAATATATAGTTCTTATTACCAAACCTTTAGTAAAGTATGCAAAACTGAATACTTATTATAACCGAATAAATGGTTTTGATTTTATGCCTTAAGATTTCATTATAAAGTAACCAGATTTCAAAATGATATTTTGTTATTAACACTAGAAAGACGGAAAATTAGTATATACCTATATTGCCTAAAAGCAGTCAAAATGACAGGATTGTGAATGCGTAAATAAATTTGTTTAAAATTAATTTTTAACTTTTTTTATATTATTTACAGTTATTTAACAAGTTATTAGTAAATATTAACAATAAAAAAAATTATATGTTGTACAAAAAGTCACAAAATTCTAAGAAATTGTGTCATTATACACATCATCGTTTTTCTAATTGAAATTAAAAGCAGTCAAAATGACTTCCTTAGGCAATCTAGTGTTAATTTTACCAAAATCATTACCAATTTAAAATTCATATAAAGTATGAAGTACATCAAATTTTGGCATATTCTGCTTCAGCTTTGACCTTCTCAGCGTAATAATCATTATTTTTTAAATATAACATGCTCAGCTGCATTTATAATAATATTTCTACTTGACGAAATCAGACTGCACGCTTGTTATACTCAGATTATCTACTTAAATTACCTTAAAGTTTATTTTATCAAAACATTTGTGAGTTATTTTAGATATCGCCAATATAAAACTAAACTTATTTGTTCTCTTTCCTCCTTTTCGATATTGAATGGACTAACGTGAAATATTCACCCTTCGAATGAAATTGAGACAAATGTATATTATATTCCAAAAGTCACAGGAATAAATGCCTAGGAATATAAAGTAAAATACATCAATAAAATAAATCCGTAGCACATATTCACTGAATCAGTTCTTTGAAATACATAAATCTGGAATAAGACTAATATTTTTTCTTGCAAGGCATTTCTTTTTCGACACTTGCAGAGTAAGCGAGAACAAATTGCGAAATAGTTTGAAGTTGGAAAAAAGCTTATTTTTCTGAATAAAGGTAACTGTAAGAAAGAGAGCAAATATAAAAATCAGCACATAGCGATATATAATTTTGAAAAATGTGAATATAATATAATTTCTTTGTCAAATAACAAATTCTCTCGTTAAAGTTACAAATTAAAAAAGTTCGAATTTGAGCTCAAATCCATAATAGTGAAGTAAACTACTCAAGCTCTAATTCATAGACATGTTGAAGTAAATGATCCTTTTGAATTTTTTTTTTTAATTTAACTTAATAACGTAAGTGATCATAATGTTTGATTTAAGTTTTTTAATAGTTGCGTAGTTTTTATGATAAATAATTTACTATAGAGTTTTACTTGTTATAATAAACAGTTTACTATTTACTTTTATTTGTAATAATAAAAACCAAAAGAAAACATTGTTTCAACAAATTTAATTTTTGATCTTGTTTTTCAAACCGTCAATTCTTTTAGTGAACCAAATTAATCCATTAATTTTCCACTCATTGAAATAAATGTTTCGCTATTGATTTCTACTGTTCTGAGATGATTAAATTGCCACTTTTATCATTGTTTGTACTACGTAGAATTTCCTTCAATCACTAAATAATATTATCAAGAATAAGACTGGGGAACAATTTTCTTATAATATAATATATATATATATATATATATATATATATATATATATATATATATATATATATATATATATATATATATATATATATATATATATATATATACAATAAAAAGGCCGATATAGGCTGGTCGTTAGGGCACTGGGCCCGTGTCCGAGAGTTCGTGGGTTTGAACCCCGTCTGCCGACTCCCCGTGTAGTAAATGGTGACTGATGCACGTTAAACCTGTCACAAAATCCTCCATGTTCTCATAACAAATCGATACATCTGGGGGTACTGAATTGGAAATTTATCGTTCTCTAATTCAGGTTAAAATTACGATCTGTGGATGAATGAAAGGATGTATGAATGGGTCCATCCTATAAACGGTTGAGACGTATGGGTGTTGCAGAAGTTGAATTCTTGGCCATAGATGGCGCCACTGGAAAATAAGAACAATCGCACCCCTCTGCCTTAACAAGGCATACGTCAACAACATACAATGAAACGAAAGTATCTGAAATTTGTTACCAAACCTCAGGAAACAGAAAAAAATAATCCCAATGTCGTGCATTAATAATTTTTTATAGACATGGAAAAGATGAGACTTTAACATACTTTACTGTACGTTACCCTCATAAGTCTCTTTAAAAATTATTAAGAGTGATATTGCTTGCGAAAAAAACAAACTGAATTCTTAAAGAGGTATAAATCAAAAATCCCTAAAATTTAAGGGTTTGATTTACCATTGAATATAATAATTACCATTGAATGTTAAATATTTTTAAGTGTTGAAATATAATCCTTGTATCTGATTAAAACAACATGTAGGAACAAGTTTCTTTTTGAATAAAAGATCTGAAATTAAGAAAACTCATGCAATAGGAAAAAAACGATCTCCTTTGTATTGCACGAGTTAATTTTTTACAGACATGGAAGAGCTGAGATTTTTTAATATATTTCTACAAGTTTCTCTCATAACTAGCATTAAAAATAATTTAGTATGATATTGCTTGTGAAATTTTTTAAAAGGTATCAAAACAAGTATCTATAAACATTAACTGCTTGATTTACCATTAAATATAACATTCTTGTTAAATATTTTTACAATGTTAAAAATAATCCTTGTATCTGATACAAGCACAACAGAGGAATAAGCTATCTTTTGTACGAAAATAAAGGAAAGTGTCTAAGATCTGATATCCCACGCAGTAGGAAAAATGTTATCCCCAGTGTATTGCATGAATTTTTTTTTTGCGGATATAAGATAGCTGAGATTTTTATACATATTTTTATAAGTTTAGCTGCTTCCATAAGTACCATTAAAAATTATTTAATGAGATAGTGTTTGTAAAAAAATACGAATAAATTAAACTGATTTCTTAAAGGGGTATAAAAGCAAAAATCTTTAAAATTTAAGGGCCTGATTTACCTTTAAATATAATATTTTAATTAAATATTTTCAAAATACAAAAAAAAAAATTTGTTTCTCATTAAAAAAAGAGCATAGGAATCAATTTCGTTTTTTCGAATTGAATTTCAAATCATGCTAATATTTTATTCCCCTGAGACATCGTAGTACTGAATTTTACTTTTGCATTTTTGAAACTTTAGAACAATCTATAATCTGAATTTCAATTTCAGAAATTTCAACAGAGTTTCTAAAGGTATATGGGTTTTATTTTTTAATTTGTTACATATCATTTTTCGAAATAGTAAAAATAAAAACAGTTTTAAATTTTTATCTTTTTAAGGCATAAAGGAAACAATAGTGAAAAAAATTAAACTTTTAATTATTTTAATAAAAATAAAAAAAAATGCTTACAATCAGGTAGAATACTTTCTGTTTGAAAAATAGTTAATAACATAGGTTTTTGAGTTTTAAAATAAAAGATTTTCTAAATCATCTCGCAGAAGATTTAAGAACAAATTTTTCTTAGCAAATAATTATTGCATTAACACAAAAAATAAAAAAATAAACAAACAAACATACATTTTTTTTTCAAATATCTGTTCGTATCACCTATAAAAATGCAAAAAATATGTTTAATTGTGTTGATATGAAAAGTATCTCTTAAACACTTCTAAAAATGAACTGTAAGCAATGCATCCTCTTTAAAGTGGTTTGTTTGATCATAATTTACGATTCTTGTTGTGAGAGAGAGCTCATGAATTTGATTTTTAGTTACTTTAAATTGTTTAAAATTGCCATGATGCAGAAAATATAAACTAAAGTTTTTAACTACAAGTTAGTAGGAACTCTTTTTTTTTAAACCAAACTAATTATTTATAGAAACTGGTTTAACCGAAAAGTTTATGCGACTGAAAAAGTATTTAATTCAATCAACTAATAAATGATGTCTCAATAATACGATCATGAACCTATTTTCGACATTTATGATTTTAGGGGACGAGGCAAAGTAAATTACAGCATATGTAACGCCATCTACTAGAGTTGTCTGCAACAACGAGGTTTCTATTAATTTTCTTTTTACTTAGTATTTTTGCTGATTTTTTTCATTATTCAGTTTTTATCATCGAAATAACCTACCCAATTAAATTGTTTGATAAGAAACTCAAGAGAATCCACGCATTTTAACAGAAAACAATAAAATAACTGCGTTTATTTTTAACATTTAGGCATATTTTAACCAGTTACTTTTTATGTTAATATTTGACAACACATAAGTACTAACATCAGTACTCCTAATTATTTCAGAAGTTAAAATAGTTGTAGATAATGCATGCTACGATCTTGGTTTTAATAATATATTTTTTATTAAAGTTTAATATCAATTGTTTCAAGGGAAATATTTGTGTCATTTTATAGTATATGGTAAATATATATTAAATGTATTCATTATGAAGATATCTTGATTTTGATTGTACAACTTCTTTTTAAAGTGATTTTACTGTATTAATACCAATATTTTCTATTAATTTTATAACTTACATAGCCGTTATTATTATTTATATATAATAAATTTGTTTTCATTTCAAAATGTTTCGGAAGAATGTGTAGAATGTTAGGAAGTTCTATAAATTGAAATATTAAGTTCAAACTAATTGTTTATCTCATAAAAAAATGTATAATAAAAACGCATAATAATTATGCTCATTTCTCAAAAAAAAGACATTATAAGTAACTTTTGTGAAAATATTTGGATTTTCCCAGGACACAGTTAGAAATTTCTAGAAAAAGCTAGTTAACTCGCAATTAATTTAATTTTTATATTATCATATTCAACTGAAATTGTCAAACAATCATGAAAAATATGGCATTCAAACAATTTATAATATGAATATTGTTTATTGACTCTTTTCCCTGAATACGACTAAACAGCCATACTTTTATCCATGAATTCTCCATCCATGAATATCCATGTTTCCAGTGCCCTACATGACTCTGGTCTACTGAAACATGAAACTCTTATTCATGCATAATACCAGCACCACAGACAGGAAAAGCGCAAAATGTTCGAGTATTTCCCATCTCTCACGTCAAATGGTACAGCTTAATAGCTGATAGAGTAACCAATTGAGGTAAATTACTCAGCTCATTTGGCAAAATACAACACAACCATAAACTAACTTCAATGCCCATAAATTTAACTTTTACAGTTTTGAAACCATGCTGGTTGCAAAACTATACAGTTACAATACATTTTTATAACCGTAACAGAACTATGCAGTTTTATAACCGTAAATGTTTGAATATGCTCCTGCCGGTAAACTTTATGGTTAGTTGGATGGACAGACAGCTTCCGGTTACTTTATCATAATTTCATGACGGAATTTACAACAGTAAACTAGAAGATGTGTTATAAGTTTGCTATCCGCAATTATTAATTCACTATTTCTCCAGGATTATTGAGACAAATCAAAAAGTGTCTTTACACAACTACAAAGTTAGTTTATTCAAATATAATTCTGCGAAAAAATATTTCTTTTATTCACATTAATATTCCGCTAAAAAATTTAAATACTGAGGAAAATAGAATTTATACCATTCTAAACTATGTGTGACAATAACAGAAATGTGTTAGAAATCGGTTGATTAGTTTTTAAGGAATAAAAGTTATATTTTTTAAGCAAATTGTGCAAAAAAATGAAGTTTATTGTAAGAGGTTTTTCAACGTCACACTTGCTTGAACTGCTAGAAAGATATTTTCCAGATTAAATTTACACTTCATATTTTTAAAGCACAAAAATCCAAATACTTCACAAAAAAAACATAAACGTGTTCATTAAGAGAGGATAAGTCCATGTGATTGATTTTCTAACTTAAACTACCACCTGTACAACTTTTAACATCTATAAGATTAGGACATTAAAACCATTGAGATTGAGTCTTTGTATGTGAAAATCGTGATCATTAAAAAAAATGTTATTCAAAGTGTTTATTTCTTCTTTGTGAACTACATGGTGGTGACCAATGAGTTTAAATATTTTAATATCATTATGTAATAGTTATTCTTTATTTAAATACAAACCAGAAAAGTAATTTTACGACGTATATTTACTAGTATTTCGATGTTATATTGTGCGATTGTTGGTTCTTGTTCCTAATGGCGGTTTAGCAAATGGGTAAATTAGGAAAATGTTTCTCCCAAAAAACATCACTTTTCTATCTGATAACGTGGGAAAACCGGTTTTGCTGTGTGGGGAAGACTGCAGGTTAAAATGTAACTTTTTACGTGCAGAACCATCAGTGGGTTAATGTGGCTAAATGTTATAAATAGACTATGGTAGAAAGCTTACCATAAAAGTTAAGAAAGTCTTCAGTAATGTTAAAAGCGTATGTTAAAGTTGGTGTCATACGGTCTTTTAAGTACACTTTTACTCACATGTCTTTTAAAAACAACCAAATTTTTACAATTCAAATAAACTACGATATGCGTTTTTACATAACATATTTGATATTGGTATCAAAAATCAATTTTCGCATGAACATTATTTCCATTGAGACCATTCAAGAATTTTTATATTAAAGTTTGTATTTTAAGTTACAATATTTCATTGTATATGCCGTTATAAAATAAAAGAAGGAAAACAAAATAAGAATTCTGAAGATTTTAAAATATGCTAATCACACAAAATGAGTCACATTCACTGTAGTTTCCAAAGTAAAATATTTCAAGAATTTCAAAATAGCAATCTCTGGATTATCACTACTTTTACTAGACTCTGCATCTTTTTGAAGTCGAAGACACATTATCCACTGCCTGCTAAGTTAAGCTTATTTTCCAAGACATTTTAAGAGAAAGAAAAATCAAAGTATTCCAAAGTTGTAACTCTACCAGAAAAATCCTTTCAAGACAGGGATTAAAAGTTTCCACCATAGTTTTTACTTCTCTCGAAAGTCTGGTTTTGTTGATGTTTCTTTACAGCGATGCTTTATAGAATGTGAATTCTAAACATAAACAAAATAATCAAATGACTTATTCTTGCTACAGTGTTGTAAGCTAAGCAATAAAAGAATTTAAATTTATTTTATCCAAAGGGTGCATGATATTGTGTCTATATACATGTTTATTTTCATACAATACTATTAAGCAAGAAAATATTGCTTATACTTTTTTAGAAATATTTGCTTTGAAATTATTTTAATGTTTTCTAATACATTTTAAAAATATTGCGGACTTTTCTTTGTATTTCAAAAAAAATGTGCTGTGTTTATACAACCGATGTTAGATGTTCTAGTTCTTAATCTTTGAAAGTTTCTTCGAAACAATGTAAAAATCTTTTTTAATGCAGGAGATTTTAGTGTAAAAATGTTTTGACAAAAATACATAGTACTTGTAAAAAATACTCAAAATAAATATTACATTAAAAATAGATTAACTGTTTTCCAGATTACCTAATGACTTCTAACAGCAACCATAAAGTTTGATTTGAAAAGGCTCATTATGTTGAGTGCTAAAAGTATAAGGATAATAAACAGATAAATAAATAATTTAATGAATAAAGAGGTGGATATAAATAAAAGGAGTTGTAAAATTCTTTGAAGTTTTATAAGGAAATGCAAGGAAACCCACAATATACAAACAATTCCTTGTAGCGACTACATCGCTACCATAAACAGCACCCATCAGAAATTAACTGTTAAAAATCTTTAACAGTACGTGAAGACATTAAGGGCGAAATTTAAATTAAAGGAATATTTGTATCTTATTAAAAATATAGTAATAATAAATTTATAGATAAAATAGATATATAAATAAATTACTTAATAAATTATTAAATAAAAATAAAAAAAGTCTCAAAATCCTATTAATAATTTATAAAGAAATGCAAAGAACTCGACAATATGTATGCACAACTACACCTCAATAATAAATAAAATTCACCTAAATTAACAGTAATAAAAATGAAATAAAAGCAGTAAATAATCAAATGAATATTTGATCCTATTAAATACTTAGTATTGTTTATCTGTATTATATAACTAGCTTTTTATATTTAATATGGTTTCAATATTTTAGGTGGTAACGTTTAAAATTATAATTACTGAAGTATAGCTTTTGAAAGTGCATAAACATTTCATTTTATGCTCCAATGCTTTATATATTTTTAAAGTGGAGTCTCAAAGCATACATTTTCTTTTACTTCACGGAACGTTTAACATTCTGTTTGAAGCATGAAATGCTGTGGAAAACCCACCAACAGAAGCGAATAGCTTCCAAAATCTTCCATTTAGAAAACTATTTTTATTTAAAAAAATCGAAAACTTTGGTTAGAAAAACATTGAGTTACACCAAAAAATATATGTTTTATTCTTTCAAAACAACTTTGAACTTGAGCATTAAAATGTTTTATAAAATTTAAATTATTTTTCTACTTAAAAAATAAACAATATTTATGATAATATGAAAACAAATATTCATTTTATTACTTGAAAAAAGACCTGATATTTGAAATTTTAAATGTTGTTCAAATGCTAATCACTTTGAAATAAATACCAAAAAAACACGTTTTTGTATTGAATTGATATATTATTATTAGTTAACTAATATCACTGAATGCTATCGTTTTTTCCCAGGCAGCAAATTGGTTCCTAAAAAGTTTTTCAATAAATATAAAGTTTGTGAAAGGTGTTCAAAAAAAAAAATCTTTAGATTGGTTCTGAGTATTATGCTAAAAGTTATTTGATGATCCGCAATTGATTACGCCTGTTTTTCACTTTCTCGCTTGCGAAATTGTTTTATTTTAAATGTATTTCAAAAAAATTAGTTAATAAGCGGAAAATAATTGGAAATATATATATTGATAAATGCCTTTTATGTTCATCATTAATAGTTCATATTAACAATATTTTAAAATCGTGAAAATATATCTTTCCTTTTTATTATTCCTTTATATTACATACACAGTAAAAAATTTCCATTTTTTTAAACACTGTCTTTGTATACTTAAAGGTGTAAAGCTGATTTGCTTTTCAAGCGGTGTCTTTTATCCTTACCATTCACGGATCAGTTCAGTTTTTGGAATGCAATTTTGTTCAATATCAATACGTTATACATGGTTAATACATAGATAATAATACATCAATACGTTAACTCTACCTGTTTTTTAAATCGCATCATATTTATTTTCTATTCTTAATCTTATATTTCAGAAACAATTTTATAGTTTTGAACAACATGTAAATAAAACTGTTATTTGACTCTATTCTCAAACATATACTCTGCCTGATTATTTTATTTTTTAGACAAGATTTTTTGGTAAGTTAAATTGCCATACATTTTATATATGTTGGTGAGAGTAGTTTTAAGCAGGTTTACCCTAAAATATTATTTAATAATTATGACTTTCAAAATATAAACTGGTTAAAATTTTTATTCTTGTTTCAACGCTTGAGCTGCGTAGTTTGGAGGATAGAGCACTCATCTCTCAATGAGTTGACTCAGATTTTAATCCCAGTGTCGACTGATCATACAACTGCTGCTCTGGGCTCATATCGACCACAATGCTGAAATAGTAATAGTATTTAGTTTAAGTAACATAGTATGTCTGCCAAAATAACACTACTTAACTAATTTAAAAACAGGTATCTGTATTGAAATATACGTATTTGTGAAATAAAACGTAATATAGCGATTTTCCAGCTGACTTTTTTTCGTGAATTTAACAGGTTTCTTAATAATATAATCTTATAGCATAATTTTTATAACAGATTTTTTTGACATGAAGAAAATTTTCCTCTTGTAATTATTCAGTGCATGTATACACATACAATGAATTATTAAAGGAATGATAATACATATACAAATATTTCTTTATTTCCACATTCTAAGAAATGCAATTCGATTATTCAGAAATCCTTGAGGTATATTTCATTAATTTCGAGAATCATTTCGTCATGGAATCGCGTGGTTTGTGTCAAACGGAAATTGCCAAATGTGTGGCGCAAATGTTTCCTTAATTGTAACTTCACTTAGTGCATTGTGGGAGACTAACTTGAATGACAAAACTGGGATGAAGACCATAGGATCGAATATAAAGTAGGAAAATAAGACGAAGTTGAAAAATAAGCTAAGTATGGTGGTTAAGAAGTTGACCTCGTGCAAAGGAAGAACCAGGGTTCGAATCCCGCTTAGGGCATGGGTTTAATTTATGTCTCTAATCTAGCTGTTTTGTGTTCTTAGGCGACATTGATCTAGTATATGATGTCCACGATAAAGTGGTTAGCGTAAAAAGTAGATAAATTAGGCATTGACAGATGAAAAAGGAAATTGAGTGATGGAATGTTTCTTTACTATACACCAAATTAATTTCCTCGAAGAAGTGACGATACTTATTTCGTTACTTAGGCGAAATATTTGCTCAGAGCATATTCCAGGAAACTGTTTCATCAAAAACGAAGAAAATTTCGTGAAATTTTAGAATCCACTTTTAACAGTGCAATAATTGATAAATTCCCTCCTATCAGACATTCCTTTTAAAATAATCGAAATCTTTTAATTTAAATTTTAAATTTATGAGTTTTTCTCTTTCCTGATTCCTTATGTTAAAGTATGTTACCTTCTGTGTAAATAAGAAAAAATGCATTACAAAATTATATAGATTTTTACGATTATTTTGCAAGACTGTGGGAAAAGATTTATTTTATTTCAAATTTGGCGTTCAAGTTACCCCTGATGAAAAATGCTACGCGCAAAACAAGTCGATATTATAGTCATAAAATCATTGAAGTTGAAAGTACATAAAGTTTTATCCCATGTGGTTCTTATCTCATGAAAGTTTTGTCAAAAGCTATTCCCGAATGAGATAATATACTTTGCCGAATTTTCTGGAAAAAAATAAAAAAGAGGATTTTATGCTGTTCGAAAAGTTTTATAAATTTTTATGGCATCTAACATATAAAACATTTCGTAATGTAAAAACCATAGTATCATAAAGCGAAGTACAACGAAATAAATTTTTATTGTGATTTCTAAAATGATTCCTATGATTGGTTCTAGATCGACAATTTAAAAATACTTTATCAAAAATTTAAATATGAGCATAAAATTAAAAGGGACAAATTCAACTTTTTTATATTTTTTTACTCGAAAAACATTATAGCTCCTTTCAAAAAAGCAAAACTTTTTTTCTGTTTTTACTAATACTCTTTCACTTTTTAATGCACTCGCATTAATTATGAAAAGAAAATAAGTGATGCACAAAATTTAATATAATTTTTTTTTTTTTTTTTTAATTTAAACATTTTGTTTATTAAAAAAATCAACAGCATAGAGGAAATTTTATTTTGTAAGTCGCCAACATATTAGCTTCAAAATATATAATCAATTTAGAATAAAACTATTAATAATTCCTTAATATTTAATCAATATGTTCTTTAAAATACGTAATTGAAACAAAATTAAGAAAGATTAGAGGCAAGAAAGTGCGCAAACAGAAATAAAGGAAATTAAAGGAAGGAGATAAAATTGGATGCTTGGTCTATAATACTTTAAAAAAGTTATTTTGAATGAATCTAAAGTATCCTGTCAATGAAAATAAATAAGCTATACATTTTTTTACTTAATTAATTAATTATTTAAGAATAAATATATACTATGTGACTTATATAAAATTGTTTTTATTTAAAACATATACTTCAGTATTTTCAAACGTATATCCCGATACATATTATATTTCAACAGAGTGTTTAATATCTTATTTGAGATCTTAGAAATAGGTTCAGGAATATATATATATAATGTACTGTTAAAAAACTATAGGGGAAATTTATAACTAACTTATTATTTAGCAGTAACTTTAGCACATGAAAGAAAACAGTCAACTGACCAAAAATAGGATGATATTCAAACTGTTAAATGTGCGAAAAACCATTTATTAACTGATTTTACCTCATACAGTTAAGTAACCGGATTTTTTTCGCATCAACTGATGAATGACTGAAAATGATGCTACTTAGTTACTTTCAACTGTGTGCATAAGCTCACGGGACAAAAAATTAGTCATTCTAGTGCACAAGCAACAATGAATCGTTAAGTTTCATTGGATGACGCAGGAGTCCAGTGACGCACTCAACTGCGTGCACACTGCTTCAACGTGATCAAAGGTGAGTAGCTATCAGTGATATATTTTTGTTTTAAGAGGAAATTGTGTGTAAATATGGATAAATGTGATAGAGTGGAAAAAAGTGGCAATTGCGTTTGGCTGTGCCCTTGGTCATACGGTGAATGAAGTTGCTGGATTTGTTGGTGTTTCGATGCTGACTGTTCAACGCGTCTACAAGCAGTGGTGTAAAACACGTGGTCACGAAAGACAGCGTCAGAATTGTGGTCGGAAAAAGATCCTGGATGAAAGGCACCAGAGACGTGATTCACGTCTTGTCAATCAAAATCACTTCCAAACCAGACAGGAATTGCTTCACTTAGTAAGTTAAGGTCCATCCCAACCTGTTCGCGAGAGAAAATTGCAATGGGAGCTGCAATGCAATAAACATTTGGAGTCAAACATCTCGTAAGAGACCATTGCTCACACAGTCGCATAAAGCTGCTCGACTTCAGTGGGTTAGAAGCCTTCGAACGTGGACCGTTGCTGACTGGCAGAATGTAATGTAGTCTGAACGAATCACGTTTTTACCTTTATTCAAAAGGCGCACGTTGTCGAGCGCAACGAAGAGCAGATGAAACAATTCCTCCTGACTGCATGCAAGGTCAGCATCAAGCCGAAGGTAGGTCTGTCATGTTTTGGGGTTGCTTTACTTATTATGGATAGGACCCCCCCCCCTAAGGTGGCCACTAACATGAAATAAAATGTTTATTTGAACAATGATTAGATATTGCCTTTCTGTCAACATCTTCATGAAGAGTGTGTTGTCGGTACCCCTATAATAATTAGTACGATTATTATAGAGGTATCGATTATTATCGATTAACATATATATGCATCTCATGAATGACAGAGTCGAGGTTCGAGTCCCAGAGTTGACACCACTTTATTTCATCCACTTCCTTCGGCAGATGAAGAATCTCTTGCCTTGATCTTTGCTGAGTTTGTTGGGAGTGCCCTGCATTCCGTAATTTGCGACCTTGGACCATTAGAATACGATACTCTCATTTGCGCATAGATGGTAGTACCATGAAGATGCTTATACAATCAAGTCCAGCATGTCCGATCTCTCCCGATAGATGAAACAACTATAGATAAACGTGGTTCCACGGTTCATGTGACTAAACACAATTCAACTACAACCAAACAAAACGCCTAGCTCCTATTTCCAGATAAATTTCCTTTTTACGGTTGAGAAACCATGCTAGTTATAAATGGTTTCAAAACTGTAAAGCTAACAAAAGTACTTTACCGTAGACATTACGGTTAATTGGATAGACAGACCGTGGTTGGTTTGTTTATCGTGATTTTAGAATGATAATTCTAAAAGCGTGTGACTGCTATTTGATAACTTTCTTTCAAAGAATTATTTCTAACCCATTGTCTGATACTTAACTTCTAAAAAGATCTTGAGAAGTAAGTTCTAAAATGTAATACATAAAAGTTACATTCAATTTTGAGAGAATCGATGCTATTGAGAAATGTTAAAGCTCCCAAATAAAGCATTCATACGGCTTAAATTTAGGACTTATCAGAGCCACCTTTAAATATAAATGTAAATGCATTTTAAATAGGTACTATCCCAAGTGCCATCATCTTTAACCATGCCATCAGTTACAAATGTTCATTAAAATGATAAGATAAATTACTGGAGCTCTCAATTTCTCATTAGGATAATAATGAATTGAAATCGTTTTCATATCATTATCTAACGGTTTGAAAAGGTTATAATTTTATTCTCAATGCTCATTAAGGTATAATAAAAGGAAAACTTTCATTTCACAGAAAAGTATCTGATCATCATCTTAATGGTTACGCGGCTTTAGAATTGACTTCACGTTTTAAAGAAATTTAATATCTTATAAGACATTTATTGCTTTTAAACATCTGCACTTTCTGCTTTTAAAAGGCAAAGACTGAAAATAAGCTCATTTGAAATTATAAAAGTATTCTATAATTCAAATATTCTAAACTTATTTTAAAATTTTCATTTAAATTTTAGATCTAGTAATATTTAAATACTAAAAAGTAATTCCTTCGATTTTTTTAAACTGAGTTCAATTAAATGAAATGGTTATGCTTTTTAAAAGTTGCATTCTTTGTTAAAGAAATGTAATATTTTACAAGAAATGTATTTTTTTCAAACATTTATAATACATACTTTTTGCTTTTTTTTAAAGTTATTTAGTTAAAATCATATTATAAATTTCATACACATTTATTTTACTTTTAAATGTAAAAATCTTAAAAGTATTAAATTACACTGATTCGTTTTTAGAGTTACTTAATAAAAACCATCATTCATCAATAATTATTTTATTAAAAAAAATATATTCATATTTTTTGAAGTTAGTTTATTAAAATCCTATTATAATTTCATCATGATTTATTTAATTCCAGATAGTAAACAACTATGGTGATTATTTTTAAAGTTAGTTCATTAAAAACATATCATTTCATCATATTATTCTCAATCGTAACAAATATAAAGCAAAATAAATTACAAGATATATTTCAAAATAAATGTTTCTTGGAAATTTACCAATATCCTGTTGCCAGTTAAAACGTTTGGCAAAAATTCAAAATTCTCTTATTTGCTTATAGTTTAAAGTTTTGCAACTTCTCTTACTAAAATAAATAATTTTTAGTTTCTGTAATTAGAAAACAAATAATGCATGATAAGATTAAAAAATTTTAAGATGCTGACTTCTGTACTATTATTAAAAATTATTTATCTATTTATTTATTACAAATGAAATATGCTTTTTACTTAAATCTGATATCCTGAATTCGGGTTAGAATAAGTGTAGCCTGATAAAGTTTCTTTATTTCATTATTAATAAATTCAAAATAACATCGATAGTTTTATATGAATCAAAGATTTAAAGGAAAACTAATTCATAACACATGCTTTTGCAATCAACTTGCATTATTAATTGTATGTTATTGAAATTTGAAGGCCTAAAATACTATTTTAATGCATGCTTAACAGCTCTGACTTCGACTTTGTTTTTCTATTTGTCATAAAGCTCAACATTTCAATAAAACAGTCTTACAGCACACATTGACCTCAGAAGAATAATCGCTAAAAGCATAACACTGCATGCAGTGGAGGTATAGCATTACACAAAAAATCGATTTGTAAGCTTTCTCCTATAAAACAACAGGTGGTAAGATACTTGAAGCCAAATAACTTTCTATGTAGGGAACAGCTAAACCTGAAAGTGCTTTTAGACTAGCTCCTATAAATTCTTGGTTTTTGTGGCCCATCCTACTTAATCAATAAATGCTAGAAAAAACATAACGTAAGAAAGTTATACATAAGATATTCTTATAAATTGTAGAAAATCAATAAACACTCTTGAAATTAAAGAGAAAAAACTCAAATTAAGCTATCTTTATCTCTGTAACAAGAAAGTTGATTTCATTTTTGCTTTCATTACGAAAAATTCCGAATCTCAGGACTTTTTTACCGTAAAAATATTTTTGCTGGAACACAATATGGAACAAAAACAATCTTATATACCACAATATTGTCAGTAATAATTAGAGTAAAATCACTAAATCGCTATCATTAAAATAATATTACTGTAAATGTCGATTTTAAGGATGTTGCACTTAAAGTTACTTACACCGTAATTGGATCCATAATTATTTTTGCATACATTGAGCACACATGCTACATTTTTGTGTACATTGAATGAGGTTTTTATCTTGAATTAAATTTTCTTGAAGAGTGATCTGAAGTAACTCTGGATTGAGGGTATCATTCTAACTCAAACTTAGAAAAATGCAGCATTTTAAGTTGATAATTTTATTGATTTATTAACATGAAACAGTGAATTATATTTCTGATAATTTTTCGCAATTTTGTTCAATATAAGTCGTACATGACATTAAAAATAAATCACATTTGAGTCAAATTACGTGATTTTAAATCGACAGCTAGTATAGTACGGAAATTTTATGTTTATATAGAGAAAAAAGATGGAACACTGTTGGTAAAACCATTCTATTTCTAACTATTTTTGGTAAACTATAAATTTTCCTTGCCAATCAGCAATTATTAAGTGTTCAGATATAAAATCTTGTATAATCGGGAATTTTAAAAATTACGGAAAGGTATGTTACAAAGCTTTTACTACTTTTTGTTTAAAATTTCAACTGGTATTCACAAAATCACGGGTATTAAGCTGTTTTATGTCTATTATAACTATTTCAAAAAAAAAATCATAGGATATTTTTCTCACTTTGTAAACAAGCTAAAGAAAGAGGATTTTTTTAAAAATTTCCGTTTTAGTTTTAAGCTTGAAATAGAAGTCGCATGATTGCCTCCCCCCTAATTTGCTGCAATATTTATTTAATACCTTGCCGATAAACAGACTGTTACATGAAAACTAAAAGGCTTTCAATTCAAACAATTATTGGATTAAATTTTAGTAATTATTTCATTAACATACATTTAGTTTCAAAGATTTTTCTCTCAATTCTATTAAAATAAATTAAAACCAATAATAATTTTCAGTATCCGTTAAAACTTCACTTACAGTTTTATTAATTTTTAAGTTACTATTAAGTTTTACTAATCTTTTAACTACTAAGAATTTTAATAATATTTGCAATTTTTTTATTTATTATTTTATTTAAATATGCTGGTCGCCACAATTTTGGGCAATGCTTATTATTAAAAAAATAACTTGCATGCTGTTAAAATAATGAAAAAAAAAGATATATAGATAACTAATATATTTAGAAATCGAGTTAAATGTGTTTATACTAATAATTATAATTGTAATTTGACAAAATCATATAATTATGTATTAAAGAAAAAATGATTTTGGATTTAAGACTTCACTAAACTATTAAAATTAATAAAACTAAACTAATCTTTCCTAAACTAGTAAAACTAATAAAACTAAACTAATCAATCCTAAACTAATAAAATTGATGAAACTAAACTGATCTTTCCTAAACTAATAAAACTAATAAAATAATAAAACTAAAAAATAACTATTGCGGTCAAGGGCGCCGGCAGAATAATATAAAAGGGGGTGCAACCCTCTAACAAACTACAATCCCCTCCCGCCGGAAAAAAAATTAAAATATTCCGCTATTACATTTTGTTTTGTTATTACATATACTTTCATATGTTCATTTTTTCAAGATACATTTCTTCATTGTTAGCAAGATATTTAAAAAAAAAGTACGAATTTCTTGTACTTGCAAATTTTGCCCAGAGGCGATCACGCTGGCGCTGGCTTAGCTACTGACTTTGAAACACAAATAACTACAAACAGTAGTTTCGTATACTAACGTGTTTGTGCACGCTTAACATTGGTATTTATTGTGTGGATGAAGTTTTACAGTTGAGAGAAGTCAGTTTGTGTTATACACTTTTGTTAAACTGAATAACTATAATAGAAAATATAATATCATTTACATTTTATTAAATGAAATTTAAAAATATAGCTTAGATATCTGCCAAGTTTGTGAATGCTCAGTGTACATAAAAAAAGAATCAAAGATGGCTCAGAATTCATTGAAAAAGTTATAAACAGATTTAGACAGCAAACAAGACGATTACAACTCTTGTTTGAATAAAAAAAAATTTAATTGTTACGTATCAATAATTACTTAATTATTTGTTTTTCCATAAAAATATGTTTAATAAAAAATTTTTATAACAAAATTTTTCTGTATCTTCTTAATTGTTTAAAAAAAAAGCCAGGGGGGTGCAAATGCACCCCCTTGCACCCGCTGCCGGCGCCCTTGATTGCAGTTAAGGAACCTTAAGGCGGAAAGAAATTTTATAGAAGCAAAATTTATCATGTTATTTTTCATTTGTTTCAAGCTGATGAGAACGAAGGAAATTTGGATCGCAATCATGGGATTTTCTTAACAATAAGAATGCATTAACAACAAAGGAATGTGAATTTATGCACGGAGGAAAAAGGTACGGTCAAAACTTATAGAATATGGGAAAGTTTACCGTGTTTCTGCCTCTGCGGTAGCACCGAAAATCTCAGTAATTTTTACCGAATAAAATTAGATATTTAAAATTTGGTATTTTTTTCCAGATATCTTACATTACGGTATAGAAACCATTTATGCGGTAAAATGTACTTCTTAGTTTCGTCTTTTTTTACGAAATGTGTGACCATAACGATGCATTACAATAATACAAAAATACGAAATTCTAACAATTTCAAAAATCGGAATTTCCAGCAAACAGATGGCATGTGAAGAGAAAAGTACCAAATTCATGGCTTAAATGCCATATATTCTGGTTTTATTAACCAGGATCATGTTGTTTTTTTTACTAGAAATGCCATTATCATTACCATATAGAACTGTAATTTTACTAGAGCTTTTTTTTCGATCTGTAGGTAGTATTTTATAATAAGTTCAGGAATAAAATATATCTCAAAAGACAAATTTCAGAGGATATTGGAATGTTCTAAGCTGAATAGACTACCGAGCATTATACTTCTTTCTGTACTATAAACTTCAACGACATTGTGTTAATTGCTCAAAAATAATTATTAGATAAATTGATCAAGACAAAATATTATTTTAAATTACAATCGCAAATTCTTTGTAGCTTTCCCTTTTATTCTGTATTGAAAGGAGGTTTACTTCATTGTTTGAGAACGTGGAAAAAACATGGAACTTATGAGATGTACACACAAAAAGGAAATATTGCTATTTTACATTTTTGGAGGATTTCTACGAATAAAAGCTCCTTTGCATTTGAAAAATTTATCTTCAAACACCTACGTCAAGTAAACATGTGGCAAAGAAGGGAATATTCGTTTTATTTTGCTGTATATCGAAAGAATATTTGAATAATGTATCAAAGGAATATTATAAAAATATGTTCAAATATAAGAAGGTATACGCAGCACTAGATTATGAAAATGCATTTTATATTAAAATATATAAAAGTTTACGGTTAGAAGTTTTAATTATATTTCGATGGCATAGCAATGCTAATTAACACACAAGCAATTTATATATTTTACTGCTAACATTTTTTCATTGTATTATCTGCAGGCATTATTTTTACTTTGTTTTTAATTAGAAATGATAAAAAATGAAATTTAAAACAAGCATTTTGTGAGTGGATGCATATATTATAACATTAAAATAAAAGTTTCTGATGATATGTGGATGGTGTTGTCAGATGACACTTGTCATATGGTACCATTTAGATGAGTGGTGTTGTCAGATGATACCATTTATCTATCAGGTCGGATAACTTGACGGATGAATGGTATTTTCAGATGGCAAGAAGTCAAAATTACACAAAGGCTATTTTGATTTTGCAAAACAATTCTCAAACGCTGCAAGACTTAAATCCGTTATGGGAAAAACTCCATAATCTTAATAATGCAGTAAGAACCCATAATAAGTCAGAATCTTTGATAAGCCAGAGCCTATGAGCCGCGGTTTCTTAGGCGTTAGGAAACTCGCCTTCCAAATAGGTGTCCCAGGTTCGAATCCCAGTGGTTTATACGTATTTTTTCCTCGGTTCGCCCCGACCACAGCTCAGACCTAAAATATCCTCAGTAGTAAGCGGATAATGGGTTATAATTCCCTTGTCTTTAGGATAACCGTTGGAGATCTTCGTGGTTTTCCTTTCCATGTAACACAAATGCGGGTTAATTCCTACGCAAAAGTCCACCATGAAGGCTAGCTTGTCCTAATGCTTGATTAAAGAATTCCCTTGCATCAAAGTTGGGTTCGAAATTACAAGGCTACGGAGTTGAGCACTGATTGTCGTAAACTCAGAATTAGGTCGGCTGCTCGATAATTATTTAATATAATCTAAAACAAAGTCAGAGTCAAGGAAATACAAATGTGATTTTCATCAATGAGACACTATGGCACAGTGATTATTTTAGATTTTGATTATTTTCTTTTTAAGAAAAAAATATTTTATGTATTTTTTTTATGTTTTCCTAGGCAGTTCAAAGATAATATAAATATCTGAAACATGAAAGTTTTCCTTCCTGATTTCCCCATATACTTTCATTTAACATCGATTGTCTAAAAAAAAATTCCGAAATCAGCTTTGTTTCTGGCGTAAAACATCAATGTTAAACGTAAGTAAATGTTTTAAAATAGAGAATGCTCAGCGTAAATGCGTTTATATCCCTTACCAGCATTCAACACTCTTTTCTTATCACATCACACTGAATAAAGGATATTTCTATGCATTTTCTATTGATTCGTGGCAACATGAGACTTTAAAAACGACGTGTTTTTGGGGTTGAAATTCCTCCAATTATAAATTCTTTCTATTATTTTTTGGACAGTCTCTGCTTTAATTTTTCATTATTTAGGTGACTCAAAGAGAAAGGAATGAGATTGAAGAGTTAGTTGTACGACAATAGCTGTCGATATCTATTCAAAACCATTTTTTTCTTAGATTTATCGAATAAAAAAGAACTTCCTTTCCATTTATTACCGAATGAATTCCAACTACAAGAAATTATTTTTGTAAGAACTGGAAAATATTATCACTTGTGCCAATGTTACACATTTTACAGAAGATGGACCCATTGGATGCACTGATAAATGCTACTACATCTGATTAAAATTCTGGATGAGTTTTTTTTTAAAACTCTGTCGCTTTTCATGCAGTCCAGTTTCACTCTTTTCTAAGTTGCTATTTTTAGTTGATGGCTACCAAACGATTTATAATATTTCAGCATATGGTGATATTAACTAATTAAAATGAATTCCTCAAATCTTCGAAACCAAGTTTCAAGAAATTTCTAGTCAATCACGTGGATCAGTAATAAAATTATCAAAATTAGAGTTTATTTAAATAGTCCCTTTGCCCCTGCATTATTTTTTTTTAAATTTACACGTGTATTACTTCTTATGTTTTTTATATTTACTTAGTAGAAGAAAAGTTTTACTATAAATTTTCTTACAAATTTGGTTTGATTATTTATTTATTTTAAAGTGCAACGGCTAAGAATTTTGCAATGAAGCAATAAATTTAGAAGTTAATAGTTCAATTGGTATTCAATCTAAGTAGCTACGGAAAAAATAATTGTTAAAATTGAAAATTTACTAAAGAT
The DNA here is from genome assembly GCF_982258835.1 of Parasteatoda tepidariorum. NCBI lineage: Eukaryota > Metazoa > Arthropoda > Arachnida > Araneae > Theridiidae > Parasteatoda > Parasteatoda tepidariorum. The sequence continues at coordinate 57,296,004 of NC_141764.1, read as the reverse complement.
AATTAATACATTTTTGCTGCAACATGCGCTGCTAACACTTCTAGATAATCTTTGATTTAATCAACGAGTTAATAATAAGAATAAAGTATTACAAATTATGTGTTTACCGCTTTTGGTTGATACTATATTCAAAGGAAAACTTAAATTTATAAACTGCTTTAAATTCTGTCGAATCTATTCAAAATTAACAACATTCTCGGTTGTAAAGGATTTCAATATACTCAATCTATTCCCTATGGACACAAAACCTGTCTTCCTAAATAAACCATGTATTAACCCAATGACTTCCTTTGAAAAGACAAGTTCAACTTGCAGTCGTAATTGTGTAAGAGTCAGGCTATTGTGTCACTCGACTTTCGCAAACAAAGACATTTAATCAATCATTAATAAACATTCACTTCACATTATTGAGTGTTTTTGTTGTTAAATGTATCGAAAATTATGTAATAAAGAAGGATAATAAGGTAAGGGAATCATGTATTACTCATGTATTAACATATTACGTATAATATATATATATATATATATATATATATATTCGATCTTGTAAAAGCAATAAAAAGAAATATAATTCTCCAAATAAAAAGAAAATATGTAGAGATAATTATATATTTCGGATAGTATATAGAATTCGGATAGAAAGCTCTGCGACTTCAGTGGGTCCCCAAACGTGGACAGTTGCTGACTGGCGGAATGTAATATGGTTTAAGGAATCACGTTTTTGCATTTATTCAAAAGACGGAAGTCTGCGAGTGCAACGCAGACCAGATGAAGCATTTCATCCTGACTGTGTGCAAGATCAGGTTCAATCCGGTGCTGCATCTGTCAGGTCTTGGGGGTCTTTTTCTTATTATGGATTGGGTTCCCTCGCTGAGGTGGCCACAAACATGATCCAACGAGCTTATTTGAACGTTATGGACAATTTGGAGTTGCTTTTCAGTCACCCTCTTCATACAGAGTGTGTTGTCGATACCATTACTTTTCAAGATAACAGCAGCAAATTTCATAGGGCTGGAAGTATATGTGACTGGTTTTACGAACACTTAGATACTCAATTAAATCTCGGCTGACCTTCAAAATCACCTGATTTGAACCCCATTGAAAAATTGTGGGACAAGTTGGAACAACGGGTAAAACGCCAAAATCAGCATTCTCATAATTTGGTGAATTTGCGCCATCAAATCCTCAACGAGGGGTTTAAACTGAATTCGACGTACTTTCAATACCTTGTGAGCTCACTTCTTAACAGAATCCAGGGGTTATCAAATCCAGAGGTGCTATTACAAGTTATAAAATGATATTTTTCATGATTTCTCTAAGGGTGAAAAAAAAAAATTTCCGGTATGCTTAATATTATACTGGATAGTTTAAAGAAGTGTTATATTTATTAAGGTTGATATTAAACTATACAATTTTAATTATTTTAGGAAATTAACATTTTTTATAAAAATAGAGATAGAGAGCGAGAGAAATACATGATTTGCTTGTTTTGCACAGATTTTTTGCCACGAATTTGCACGAATTGGATTCGCACATTGTAAAAATATTAATTAACAAAGGAGGTTTTAGTAAATTTACTAATAATAACATACATGATTAGTAAATTTACTAATAAAGGTAAGTTTTAGTAAATTTACTAATAAAAGTAAGTTTTAGTAAATTTACTAATAATAACTTAATAATTTTAAATCGAACTTAATTAGTTTAGTTCGGTATTGTAGTATTATTATTAATCGATAATGAATCGATTAATGAGATGATTATAAATATTTTATTATATGTTGGATGGCAACAGCTACAGGAGATAGATAGAACAGCAACGATGAATAAATTACTTACTTACTAACCTTCTGAATAAGATGTCTTGTATTAAAGCGATGAAACAACACTTCAATGGTGACTATGCGGACGATTTGAATTGATATTAATTATACCCATCAAGAATTTTGTTTAGTTGATTCTGATCTCAGTTTGAAAAAAAAAAAAAATCTGGTGACGCCATTCAGACTTCTTTCGTCATGTCTGAGGTAAGTGCTGTACAAATACCACTATATAACAGATCAGATCCTGCTCTTTGGCTTATTATGTGTGAAAGCACGTTTAGATTGGCATATCCCAAACCTGTAACAGAATCTATAACCAAATATAATTACATTGTTTCTCAATTACCGCCAGAGATTGCCCCGATTGTACGAGATATTTTAATGAATCCTGATGCTACAGATCCTTACAATAATTTAAAAACAGAATTAATTGTTAGATCAGGCGAGTCATCGCAACAAGAAATTCGCCAACTTTTGTCTGGTGAAGAACTGGGTAACAGGAAGCCTTCCGAACTATTAAGGATTATGAAACGTCGTGCAGAAACATTAAAAGTCCCTGAAAAGCTTATGTTAGAATTATTTTTGCAGCGTTTGCCAACATCAGTACAAACGATTTTAGCAGCTGTTTCAGATTTAACTTTAGAAAAAGCAGCCGACATTTCCGATAAGATATTAGAAGTCACGCCAGTTCCCATGGAAACCCACTCTATAACTGAAAACGATTCAAATTCAATGGAAGAGAAATTACTTCGCCAAATAAAAAAATTAAATGAAAGAATTGACAAACTTGAAATTGCTCGCTCTCGTTCTCCTTATCGCAGGAACAGAAGTAATAGTGTTAAAAAACGAGATTCATCTGTTTGCTGGTACCATCGCAATTTTGGAAACAAATGTAAACCAGGAAAATGCGTTATGCCATGTAAGTTTCGGGAAAACGGAGTTGGCGAAGAATAAACGCGACATGTTCTTTGCCACAAACATCGCGTCGCCTGTTCATTCGAGACCGGACAACAAACTTATCATTTCTGGTCGATACTGGATCCGACGTGTCCATTCTCCCGGCAAATTATATTCAAAAAAGAAATAATCCTCTGCAAACAGTTTTCGCTGCTAATTCTACACCAATTAATGTTTATGGACAAAAAACACTTTCTTTAGATTTCGGATTAAGACGAATTTTTTCTTGGTCATTTTTTATTGCTAATATTACGACGCCAATTTTAGGTGCCGATTTCAATTCACTCTTTTGCTTTAGTGCCAGATTTACGCAATAAATGTCTAAGAGATTTGACGACTAAATTTAAAACAAAAGGTCATGTTAAGGAAACAATATTGCATTCAGTTAAAACAATATCAGGTGATTCTGTGATTCATTCACTTTTAGCAGAATTTCCCTCAATTACTAAATTACCGGATCCCAATCAACCCGTAAAACATAACACCCTTCATTTTATAAATACGGTAGGTCCTCCAGTAGTAGCAAGACCTCGCAGATTAGCTCCGGATAGACTAAAAATTGCAAAATCAGAATTTAAAAAAATGATGGAATTAGGGCACATAAGACCATCTAGAAGTAATTATGCATCCCCACTTCACATGGTCCCAAAAAAGGGAACACTGGAGTGGAGGCCAGTTGGTGATTTTAGGGCACTAAATGCACAAACAGTGAAGGAAAAATATCCCATTCCTTGTGTAGCTGATTTCACATCTGAACTGCATGGCTCCAAAATTTTCAGTCACATTGACTTAGTAAAGGCCTATCACCAGATTCCAATTAACCCTGATGACATTCATAAAACGGCCATTTGTACACCTTTTGGACTATTCGAAAGTACACGCATGCAGTTCGGACTGTGCAACGCAGCAGCTACATTCCAAAGATTTATTGACGAAGTCACTAGAGATTTACCTAATATTTATGCATTTGTCGACGACATATTAATCGCGTCTAAAAATCATAGTGAACATATACAAAACCTTAAGAATTTATTTGCAAGATTAGAACAATATGGTCTTTGTATCAATGTTGAAAAATGTACATTCAGTAAAAATTCTTTAAATTTCTTAGGCTTTAAATTAACAGAAATGGGAATCGAACCTCTACCCGATCGCGTACAATGCATATTAGAATTCCCTCAACCTTCCAATTTAACACAACTTCGCAGATTTTTAGGCATGTTTAATTTCTATCGCAGATTTATCCCAAAAGCCGCTGATATCCTTAATCCTTTAATACAATTTTTAGAAGGAAATAAAAAGAAAAATCATTCTAAGGTCAAAAATGAGCCATTAAAATGGAATGAAAACGCAGAAAAATCCTTCTTAAAGGCAAAGGAAGCAATCGCGCAGGCAACCCTCTTAAAACACCCTATTCCTGGTGCAAACTTAAGCTTATGGGTCGACGCATCGGATTTTGCAATAGGGGGTTCATTAATGCAACTTTCAGAGGGGAAATGGGAGCCTTTAGCTTTTTACTCGATGAAATTAAATAATTCTCAAAAAAAAAAATGGTCAACCTATGACCGCGAGTTATTTTCTATTTATTCGGCAATAAAATTCAAACACATGTTAGAGGGCAGAGAATTTCAAATATATACTGATCAAAAACCACTAATCTATGCATTCAAACAAAATCCGGATAAATGTTCCCCAAGACAACTACGCCATTTAGATTTTATATCTCAATATTCAACTGACCTTAGACATGTACAGGGACCCGAAAATATAGTAGCCGACACACTTTCGCGTATAGAATTAGATTCAATTACTAAATCGAATTTTCTGAATTTTCTCGATCTGGCGAAGGCTCAACAAACTGATGCAGAAATTCAAGATATTAGTCAAAATAAAAATTCTTCTCTTCATCTTGAACTCAAACCATGTCAAAATACAGACATTGACTTAATATGCGACAATTCAAATGGTTCTCCACGCCCATTCATTCCGACAACATTTCGAAGACAAATTTTCGAGCACTTGCATGGCATATCACATCCTGGTATTACAGCTACTACTAAGCTCATCTGTGACAGATATGTTTGGCCAAATATGAAGAAAAACATAAAAGAATGGGTGAAATGCTGTGAACCTTGTCAGCGTTCTAAAATTCAAAGACACACCAAAGCTCCTCTAGGAACATTCAGCTTACCTGATGCTCGATTTCAACAAATACACGTCGACATTGTAGGCCCGTTACCTTCATCTGATGGTTACCGCTACTTATTAACAATGATCGATATATTTTCAAGATGGCCAGAAGCCATACCGATTGTGGACATGCAAGCCATAACCATCTGTCGTGCAATTTTCCACACTTGGATATCTCGATTTGGATGCCCTTCGATAATTACAACAGATCAAGGTTCTCAGATGCGATCATCTTTATATCGTGAGTTTTCCGGAATGTTAGGAACAAGCCGAATTCGTACGACAGCATACCATCCCATTTCAAATGGCATTGTGGAAAGATTTCATCGCCACTTAAAATCATCAATAAAAGCGCATGAAAACTCACAGTGGACAGAAGTACTCCCAGTAGTCCTTTTAGGAATCCGTACTGCTGTAAAGGAGGATATCAACGCATCGTGTGCCGAACTGGTATACGGAACAACTCTTCAATTTCCAAGCGACATGCTAGAAACATCCATCATTCCACCATGTGATGATATTTTTGTTGATCGTCTTAGAAACACCATGCGTGAATTGAATCCAATTGCAACATCTGCTCATGGACGAACTACATTTTACGTTAATCCCTCACTAAGCACTTGTTCTCACGTGTTTTTAAGAGTGGATTGTGTAAAACCTCCCTTATGTCAACCCTATACAGGTCCACATAAGGTTTTGAAGCGATCAGCTAAAAACCTTACAATTCAACTAAATGGCAGGCAATCTACTGTGTCCATAGACCGTGTAAAGCCAGCATATTTGATTCCTACTACAGAGAAGGTTGAATCAAACTTACGGGTTGTAAAACCTGGAATTTCCAAATCCTTACATACAGAAAAAAATCATTCTCCCAAGGAACCCGACAAAATTGTGACTAGGTCTGGAAGACATGTACACTTTCCAGCAAAACTGGCAACTTATGTTAGTTATTAACATTATTAGCTAAGCAAGGTTGTTTAGTAAAAAATATTATTTTCAATGATGTAAATAGAGTAATATTCAAAATTTTATGTAAAATATTATGTCGTTTCAGAGTATAATTCTCTGACACTGGGGGGATACTCTGTAGTATTATTATTAATCGATAATGAATCGATTAATGAGATGATTATAAATATTTTATTATATGTTGGATGGCAAAAGCTACAGGAGATAGATAGAACAGCAACGATGAATAAATTACTTACTTACTAAACTTCTGAATAAGATGTCTTGTATTAAAGCGATGAAACAACACTTCAGTATCCATTGTTTTTTATCAAATTTCGAAAGAATTTATCTATTTGGCTTTTCGGATGAATAAACATTTCTACATATTCTTATAATTTTATTCATTTGATTAAAAATGGTATTTAAATAGACATTTTCAGAAGTATTAAAATTATAAATAATTGATTTATTTATATTAGAATTAAAATCACTTCTCTTACCGTATAAATCAACAGAGCAGATATTTTCTTCTTTTATAATACCCATATCCAAAAAATAAAAATTTTATTATCATCATGATTTCGATGCAAGATTAATTCCTCGGGGTAAATATCATTTGATAAAATAGTAAAATCTTGAAAATTAAAGATAATTAAACCATCAATAAATCTAGAAAGAAATTAATATTAAGAGTATAATTTTTTCCTTAATAGTGAAAAAATAAATTTTCCAAGAGAGATGAAAGATGAAAAATTAGATGCGTGTAGCATTCCATTAATTTGAAAAAAATATGTTTAACATTGTAAAGATTAAAGAGACATAAGTTAATTAGAAATTCCCAATAATAAAAATCACAATTGAGGATACTTCTAAAATCATAGTAAGAACTCAGAAGAACATCTTATAGTTTATAAAGAGTAATATTATTGAAAAGATCCTAGAAACAAAAAGTTGCAATAGAATTAATTTTATTTTGTATAAATCGGTTAATTATTACTGATAATTTAAAATTATCTTAAATCTGTTGATTATTAGCGATAATCTTAAAATAACTTATTTAATAATATTGTTAATAATTTTATATAAGTAGGTAGAGAAAATGATGCCAGGTTTAGTTAGACAAGTATTAGAACTACTTGTGTTTGTTCTATATTTTATAAAAATTTTATAACATTTTGGACTGATAAATAAGTAAGGAAATTATCTATTCCTTTTTTTTTTTTACCTCTTATATAAAGTTAAAAAATTTTTAATGATAAAATCATTATTTAAATTATTAAGCTTAAAATTTTTGCTATTTCTCTATTTCTGTATTTTAAAGTTCAACATAGATTTTTTTTGAACACAAGATTGCATAATTATTATTAGCTTTGTCTATAGAGTAATTACATTTTTTTTGTAGTTGCTTAATTCATTTTAGAAAAAAAATTGTTGAATTGTGACTGTTATTTATATTTTCATTTTTACTGAAAACAAAGCTTTTAAAGTAATAATAAACAGCCCTCTTCTAGTCTGTTAACAAAACTAAAGGCAAAAAGAGTCTATTCGATAATTTTTTTAAAAAAAAATATTGATATCGTTAAGAACGTATTCTAGAAATTTATTGAGTCTAAAGATTATGTCTTTTTTTATTAAATTCCGAATTTCTAAATTTTCAATAATATTTAATTTACCAATAATAATATGTTTATGATGTTTATAAAGAAAAGCAAAATATTTCTCTTCTTCACAGTAATATTCATAATCGGATCTATTAATTTTCCCTAAATACTTGCTAAAATTATTATAATTAAATATAATTCTACTAAGAGATTTATTATACACTCTATAACAAAAAGTCGGCGCACCAAGAAGGAGTCGTCCGATTGAAACGAAAATTAGTGAATAGGAAGACAATGTACAGAATAGTAAATGATTAAAATTTCAGAACAATTGAATCATTTATTGCAGAGTTATAGTAACAAGTTCAATAAGGTGTTGACCCTGCTCTAGCCTGGATACAAGCTGCCACACGGCGTGGTATAGACCGCTAGAGCTCCCGGATGATCTCTTGCGGTATTTCCCGCCAAATTCGATCCATTTGTCGAATGAGGTCATCAATATTCTGTGCCAGATGCAATCGCCTTCCCATCATATCCAAGACATGCTCGATGGGAGAGAGATCTGATGATCTGGCAGGCCAAGGAAGAGTTTGACAAGCTTGCAAACAGTTCATAGCAACACGTGTCGTATGTGGTCAGGCATTGTCCTGCTGAGAAACCAGCCCAGGGCGCTGAAAAAGGAACGGTAGCAAAACAGGTCTTAGGATGTCGTTGACGCACCGTTGTGCAGTAAGTGTACCTCTAATGACGACCGAAGGGGTCCGGCTGTCAATGGAAATGGCACCCCAGACCATAATGCCTTGTTGAGGGCTGGTGTGGCGTGCAATAGTGAAGGCAGGATCCCTCTTCTGCCCTGTGCGTCTCCAAACACGTCTTCGATGATCGTCAGGACACAGTTAGAAGCGGTATTCGTCGCTAAAGACTATACGTACCCAGTCGGCATCATTCCAGCCCATACATGGCAGTACTTTTACTTTCGTTACTTGTACCACCGGTACAAGTAAAAAGTACGTACTTTTACTTGTACTTCGTTACTTTTTAAATTTAGTACTTTTACTTGTACTTTCGTTACTTTTTTAGGGAAAAAGTAAAAGTATTTGTAACGGAAATATCGAATGAAATCGTTACTTTTTTCTAAAACTCGGTAAGCTTTCTTAAAAAAAAAATAGCTGTGAATGCAATATATATGCATTTACAGCTAACTTCGTGCTTAAATACCTTCTGTTTCAACTTATACTACACATTCAATTAAGAGTAAAACAATTTTAAATCAATGGTAATTTAATTAAATAAAAATAATAAACTAAAAATAAAGTCAATAGATAAAATTTCTTTTTCGTGCAAATCCATAAAAATTTTGATATTAAAATTATATTTGATTTTAAAATTATATTATACGATTACATTATAAAATTATATTATAATATTCTTGCGAATTTAAAAATAAATTAATATCCATAACTTTCAAAATTAAAAATAATTAAATAAATAACAACAATTTTGCAAAAACATTAAAGAACATAAGAATATTATTCAATAAAATTTCAGGTAACTTTGAATTTTGAAGGAACCTAGAAATGTACTTTTAAATCGTTACTTTTTTTGTTTAGTACTTGTACTTTTACTTGTACTTTTTACTCGTTACTTTTTAAAATAAGAACTTTTAACTTTTTACTCGTTACTTTTTTAAAAAATACTTGTACTTTTACTCGTTACTTTTTAAAAGTAACGTTGCCATATATGTTCCAGCCTGATCTGTTCAAACATTCATGCATACGAAATTTCAAAGCAATCGGATGATTGCTTCTTGGTGCGTCGATGTTTTTGTTATAGAGTGCATTTAAAGCTTTTAATTATGTCAAAATCTTTAATTGGAATTTTTTTTTCAAATTTTCAACCATATTATGAAATTTAATCTAATCGAAAATAAAGTTTTGAAAGTAAATAACGAAACATAAATTATCTTGTAGATAGTACATATTTCGGATACTTATCAAAGCGACTATGTGATTGTCAACACTCACCGCCAGAAGACAAACTCCAATTTCGGTTATTCACAGTAAGATATACTTTAAGTATATGCTTTTCTTTTAAATGTGGCTTAAATTTGGCATATTTTTAAAGCATTCTTTGATTTCTAAATTTGTATTTAGTACACCTTACCTGCTTCAATTTAAAACTTTCAAAATCCTGTATCAGAGCAAAAAGGATGTTTTGACTCATGTTTCAACACTTTAGCTGCTACCCTTTTCAAAAATAAATTCAATTTTTGCAAACATTCAACCGTGTCAAGTGGAGAGAAAAAAACATATTGAAGCTGATATTTTTTACCTGCATTTTTTGAATAAAAAAATACAAAAGAATTCTTAGTGACTTTACCCATATCAAAGACACCCTATATTTTACGAAAAAGGATTTTTATTGTTGCTATATATTTCTTTCGAAACCAATTTTTTACAGAGATAAAATAGAGTTGGAAACAGCAATAAAAACTGCACGAGGTTCCAAGACGGCTAAAAAGACACACATATTTTTAACTTCCAAAAAGAGTTCTTAAAATAAAATGTGACATCTCTTCTTTTTTTCTACTTTTATTTTCAATATTGAAATGGACAGTTTCTTTTTCCCTTCTCCAGTTCAATAGGATGCATAAAATGAAAGAGTTTTTGCAATTATTTGAATCTATGGAAACAGTCTCTTCTCTGCCTCTCCGAAAAATGTTTGTGAAGTATTATATCTGATAGCTCTTAAGAAAATAGGAATATTAAATCTAAACGAATTTATTTCAAATTCAATGTATTTAATGCTAAAACATTATTTTCATTTTCTATTTAGACTGCTATAAAATCAAGTAACTGAACAAAGAAATTGCTAAAATGTAAATACAATAAACGTTGATTTTAACATTTATAAATAGCTCCATTAATTCATACGAATTGCAATTTAAGTCGTATAAACTTTTTGTTTGACATGAAGTATTCTATTGTTATTTCTTATTGCAATGAATCCTTCTTCTTTTTTCAGTTGAAAAAAATGGAACAATGTAAAAGGATGATCAAATTATACTTTCTGCAAAAAAAATATCTGCCTCTGATAAAAAAAAAATCTGAAAAATAAATATGCAGCTATAAATTAGTTTTAAGCTGCAATTGTCTATAAATTAGAGTTCCTATTTCGTATTGAAACAATATTGGAATCAGTAATCTCAACTGAAATACCCAAATATCTTTAACCGGTCCGGTAATCGATTTGATTTCAAACATCTGATTAACAATATGGCATTTAATATCTAAAATATCTGTTTGTCACCGATAGCAGATACTCCAGATGGTACTGATTTGAGGCATACGTTTTTTTAGGCTAATAAAGTTATTGGGTTACTTACTTATCTGTCTAGCTAACCATGAAAGTGCTATTAATTACTATTAATTTTAAGTAAATTTGAAGTAAGCATGAAAGAAATTTTCTGCTAAAATGGACAGATTCCAGCAAATAAATCTGTTTTTTTTAGTTGATTTTAAAGTTTATTTTGTCTTTAAGGTTAATAATAACGGAACATAACTTTTCGAGTAAATATTTTCAAATTGTTCCTTCCGCTTAATATTGTTTTTAGTTTAAATGAATCTGAAATAACAAAAAAAAACATATTGAATTGTTTTGAATCGAAACAAATATAGTACAATGTTTCACACAGCTTAATCATTGTATCCTATCTGCATTTTTATCAAACAAGATATTAATTTTAAAAAATAATAAAATAGATGATTTTCATAAACATCGTTATTTTTCTTTTTCTTAATCCTTTACTTTTATTTACTCACGTGGAACGAAATTCTGGTAAAGTTGCGGTATTGTATAAAAGTGTCATTCCTGGTACATTTAAAAAGAAAAGAAAAAGAAAAACAGGCGTCATTCTACTTATAAAACTAAAATGTATGGTATTTTAAACATTAATTTTATTATTAAAATGGTGGCGGTTAATCATAAATTCTCGTTTTCAAAGCTATAGCCCTTATTATGAAACATTTAGTAAACTAAACAAAACTGAAAAGTAAATTTTATCAAATATATGATTTTTATGTCATACTCTAAGGCATCATAATAAAATTACCGAATTTTACCACGTTTGCCAAATTTTAACACACATTATGAAATCATATTTTGTAATTAATTTTACCAAAATCAATTCTAAAGCACTTCCGTAAGAGCTACTTAACTCTTGTTTCCCATAGAGTCAGAAACACGGCAAACTTTACCTCATTCTGGTAGTTTCGAAAATAATTTTTCCTCAGTAAGATTTATATTCTAAACAAATTAATGATTTGAATCTGCAAAAATTACCATATAAAATTGTTGTAAACTTGAAAAAGAAAATTTTTAAACAGGTGACATTTAGGGTGTCTTACAGACCAAAAATTAAAAACTTCATGTTTTTTTTTCTTCATTTAAATATACAAAGGCAAATTATACAGTATATAAATCATTGATTTGGTAAATTCTCCGTTCATACAGTAACGATTTTAAAAAAAATTCTGGTTTTCAAAATTACAGCTCTTATAGCCACACATTTAGTAAAAATTACAAAACTGAAAAGTAAATTTCAACGAATGAATGGTTTTATGCCTTACTCTAAGGCATCCTGAATAAAATTTACTAAAATTTACCTCATGAGCCAAATTTTACCTACTTTACCTATTCCGTTTTTTACCTACTTTATTTCATATACTGGTGACTCCATTAATATGAGCAATACTTCCAAAACACTACTTAACTGTTTTTTCGTATAAAATTTTATAATATAGAAATACCACATCTTAATTGAGAATGTAAATCTTGTTTTTGGTTTACCTTTTTTTTAATTTTAAATCTTTTAAATGATAATAAAAAAGAAACTTTTTTCAAGCGTTTTCAACAACAACTGCGTGTATTTGACACATCATATGACATAGGAAGAAGAAACAGATGGTTTTGTAAACTTCAAATTCCAAATTGTGCTTCAAGTGATTAATTGTAGCGGTAGAGCGGATGCGAAATGAAAATGTTATAATTAATCTTAAAAACGTCACTTTGGGCGGGAAATACATAATTTATTATGAACGTTCAAGTGGATATACGTCATTTTGTAGTAGCTCTTTTGTCGAAAAAAATTGAAACAAAGTTGTTTTTGTGGAAACATTCTCTCCACAAAATATCATGTACCTATCGCTACATTTTTTTATTCAGTTAAAACGTTACGTTTTATATAATTCATGACAGTTTTTATTTATTTAATCATGGATTTTCAGAAACAGATTTAAGGCAATAATATGAGCTTATTTCATGAAAGTTTTACATTATCTTTATAATTATTGTTTTCTATCAAAAACAAATATTTTTAATATTTCAATATAAGGTTTTTTATGATCTGTTTATTCTATTCTGAACTAAAAATAATGCTCTAAATTGTATTCACTATAAGAACTCTTCCCTTTTCATAAAATATCTGTTGCATTTATTTTATTCAATACTCTTTGAATTGAATTTTTTCAATCATTAAGCAAAAGAATAATTTATTTGAATATACGTTTTATTAATCGATAAAAATATTTCTCTGAAATATTTGCTTGAAAAATTAAATTTCTATTCTAAAATTTTCTTTTCCAAGGCTAAGATTTTTATAATTCATTAGAATTTCAAGAACAAAATGAAATGAAAATTATAATTTAAAAGAAAATCACCCTTACATATTTTAGTTTCTTATCCGTAAATAGTTTCTAATCGCAAGTAAATTATATATTATGGAATTTTATGTTAAAGGGAAATATATGTTAAAAAAATGTATGCTAAAAATGCTTGCTAATGTAAAATAAATATATATATATATATATATGATTACATTCCGTATAAAAAAATTATAAGTGGAAAATGATGAAAAGTATTTTTTATTGTATCCTTAAATTCATTTTTGTATTCTAAATGACTTATACAAATGCCCTTTTGATAATAATTAATGATTTAAACAAATTGTAATTTAAATCCGTTATCTTATAACTTTGAAATAAAATATTGAAAAAAAAATTTTATTATGGAAAATGAATTTCGAGATTTTTGTTTCTTTTTCATATTAGAAATTGCAAACTTTGCATGATTGAAAATTTATATATTATAATTAGTTTAAAAAATAAAAAATAAAGTCCATTACATCAAAATTTTATTTGAAACGTTGACGCAATTATTAAAAACAGATATTTAGCTAGTAAAGTTAATTTTTTTTAAAGATAAAAATGCAAGAATTTGGCTGAAATGTGTGTGAATATGTTTTATTAAATTTAAGTTTAGTAGTTTATTTATGATACATGAATAAAATAATACATAAAAGTTGTAATAAGCAGAACATTTCAGAAAACTTTGAAAACTTTATTATTCTTTTCTCTTTAAAATGTAAATTATTTTAAGAGCAAATTATAACTAGTTTTATTGTCGAACAAATTATAACTAGTTGTATCACCTTCTGGAGCTACTTCAGTGTTGTAATGGACTGCAAGACGCCTTATGTTAGAGAAGACAATGGTGGGCGTAATTTTAAAAAAAAGTTTTATAAATAGATATGAAGTGCACATATCAGCATTCAAAATTTTAAACTTTTAATTAGGAATTATTTTGAATGAGAATGATGATCTACCAAATGATTTACCAAAAATTGAAAACAAAGATTGTTACATTTTAAGCATTTAGAATTATTTTTTTCATCAATTATATTAATATTTACCGCTAGAAAATGCAGGATTGAAATATTTTCAGTAAAAAAAATTTATGCTTAAAAAAGATCAATTTTTCACTTCTGAGAATGCCCCCCCCCCTTCTCCTAAAATAGAGAGTTATTTAAAACTTTTATAATGACTTCTGACTTGTTTTTACACTTGTGTTTTCAATATAAATACTTTTATAAAACTTGAGATTGTTGCATTTAAATTTAAATCATTACATAGTTACGTTTCTAGTTTAAATTAAATTTTATTATTATTCTTCCGTCAACTGACTTTTCATACCGTGACTATCAATTTTTCCTTGTGAATATAATTAGAATGCGTTTCGGCCGTTGGTAATCTTTTGTCACAAAATTAGATTTTCTAATATGTGGAAACCATTTACTTGGACTCATCTTGGAGATAGCCAATTTAGCTTGTAGTCAGGAGACATTCTAGTTCTCATAAATTCTACATGACTCAGGTGCACTAGCTAAAATTAGAGATGCATAAAGTTATGCTCTATGAGTGCATACCATAAATGTAAATGGGGAGTAGCTGCTTTTGCCTTTCCATTGCGCAGCCATTATGATTATACATGCAAATGGAAATTTCGAAATCCGGTCCTCGATTCTAAGGGAAAGTATTCCAAACACTTCAGAGCTTTAATTATTCTGATATTTATGATAGGAGAATATAGCAGTTGTGTCAGGGAATTTATTTGAAAAAAGTTGGAAAATCCTTTTTCTTTTTCGCTTTACTAAATTACAGTTGTGAATAAATTATGAATAACTTACTTATAAAAAAGATTTATTTAATTTATTTAAAAAAGTTCCGGTGTTAAGGATGTTATTTTTTTTTTACTATTTATTCAATTAAAAAGTTTGAAATAAATAAAGAGAAGAAACATTTGATAATTGTTAGGGTTAGAAGGGAGTTAATTTTTTCAAGTTATTGCGATATTCTCTGAACATTAAAACTTTTAAGTGCTTAACATTACTATAAAACGAAGTTTCGGTAGAAATAATTTATATTTATTGAAAAATATGTGAGTAAAGTTGTCTATATTAATTCCAATAGAGATCCTTGATTGCTTTCTTTTCCTTCACAATAAAGTACACTGAGAAAAAGTATGGTCAAAGCTAATAGAATATGAAAAAATTTACCATCTTTCTAGCTCTGTGCAAACAACAAAATGCTTTGAAATTTTTTACAAAGTGCTTTAGTAATTATTTTGGAAGAAAAAGAATATTCAATTTATTTTATACTTGTAATTTTTTCATTATACATTAAAGAATGACATAAAACTATTTTTTCAATTATATCTGCATTTTAGTTTTGTATTTCTTACTAAATGTGTGCAATAAGAATTATAATTTTGAAAAGCAAAGTTTTCGGTAAACCGCTGCAATTTGAATGGAAAAATTACCAAATGAAAGGTCTGAATACCCTATATCTTTCTTTTACTGCCAGAATTATATTTTTTACCAAAAAATTCTTTAACATGCCTCTATTACGGTACTTTCATATTTTTTTTCTCCATTAATAAATTCAAAGTCAATTAAAGGAAGCTCAGGTACAAATTAAAGTTACGAAATCAAATAATGAATGAAATATCTTTCCCATCCCCTATTAAGACAATAAAACAAATTCCTAATAAATTTTATATCATCACGTGTACAATTTATTCAAAATATAAGTTTTCAAGTTTAATAATCAGTTAACAAATTATTACGAACAAAATAATTTTTATCACTGCTTGTTTCATAATTTATAAATTCCATATTTAAATAAAAGCAGGTAGTGCAAGCACCTCTTAAAAATCTAGTTAATTTACATCTGCATAACAAAGTACAGAGGAAAAATTGTATTAAACTAAATTTATTTATTAAACATATATATTTTTTCTGAAAAAAAATAATGATTAAAAATATTTTTCTTATGATTTTTATTTCAGCTCCAAGGGATAACCTTCTTTTCTAATGTAGTTAATGAAAGCAGACAACAATTATTGGCTTTGTAGTGTACTTATTGGATAAATTTTCATCTCTTCCCAGTTTGTAAAAGTCAGTAAGGTATTTATTGTATTCAATTTGTTAATTATGCTACTTAAATCTGTTATTTGGCGATAGTTATAATGTTAAAATCAATAATTAGCCATACTATCAATGCTTTTGTTATTACCAAATTTTCAAAGGTAGAACTTACTAAGTGCTGGCTGTTCGCAATGAGCCAAACTGGGTTGTGATAAATTAGCTTGTGGCCAAAATATTGGCAAAATATTCTAGTTGTATCTAATTTGATGAGAAAATACCTGGGGTTAATAATTCTTTAAATCGATAATGATATGCTTTATTCCTTCTACAAGAAGCGTTTCAACTCATTTTAAGTCGTCTGCGTTGATTTTAAAGGACATTTAATCGACGTCTATATTAGTTTACCTTATTTGCTACAATTAACTTTGAAACTCATTAACATTTATTCACATAATCTGAAATACACAAAAAACACAATTTTACTGCTCTTAAAAAGATATGTATTTAAAGGCAAGCATCAAATAATCAGTTATTGATTTTTACTTTTATTTTAATAAAACATAAAAGCACATACATACAGCAGGCTCTGATAAAATTTTGATTTCATTTGTGCATTTTTAAGAAAAAGTTTAAAATGTTAGCTAATCAACTAAATTTTAATCTTTTTAGTTTAATTACTAGCTAAGAATATTATCCTCATTTTCATAAAAAAATGGACTAAAATGTCAAGTCTTACTAAAATGAAATTCGCTTAGGCGTTTTTATTTATGGCACGATTCCGCATTCATTCTCCATTTATCTTACTTTTTATGTTCGTTTGCCATGAAAAAGTCCTAATTTATTCCAGAGGAAAAATTTCAGGAAATTAGATTATGATTAATTTTGTTACCATCACAACAAATCATTTTAATGGATGATGAAGTTTCTTTTTATGTATATATTTCTTATCTTCAACTTTATGAAAAAGACAGATTTCCTCCTGAGGGAACAGTTAAATATTTTTTGTTGTAATTCTCTCATAAAACAATTCAGAAAAGAATAAACATAAAACAATGTTACAAGAAAACATGTTAATAGAATACAAAATGTTGAAACTTTTAATGCCTCTTTTCGAAGGGCAAAAATAAATAGGTAATTTTCAAATTTGCTTTAGCATATAATTAGTTATGAAAGTTTATCATTACATTTGTTATCAGTTTAAGAGTGGCATAGCACTAGCATATATATATATTATATATATATATATATATATATATATATATATATATATATATATATATATATATATATATATATACCGGGTGATTCTAAAAAGATGGGCAAAATTTTAGGAAGTCATAGTACACACCCAAGCAAACAATTTTTATCAAAGAATGCATGGTCGAAAACAAAACGCAAATGTGCTGGCGCGTTTGGAAAAATGTTTTATGCAAACGTGAAAGCTCCATTCCTGTTCCGAGTAACTGCTCTGCGTTACTTGTCGCCAAGCTTTCGGCCGCTGCAGGGAAAGTTCGTGATATGCCTGGTGTGTTTCAGATCGCCGTTGAACTGCGTGCATAGCCGCTGCCGGCCACTGTTTTGAACACTTATTGTAATCACGTGCCATTAAATTTGCTTTTATTACTTAACTTCATCGTTCTTTGTGTGTTTTCTGCTTCATATAAGAACATAAACTTTGAAGGCCTCTAGCGGTTTTGCGTTTTGTTTTCGACCATGCATTCTTTGATAAAAATTGTTTGCTTGGGTGTGGGCTATCACTTCCTAAAATTTTGCCCATCTTTTTAGAATAAACCTTTAGAATAAACCTATATATATATATATATATATATATATATATATATATATATATATATATATATATATATATATATATATATATATATATGTATGTAATATATATATATATATATATATATATATATATATATATATATATATATATATATATATATATATATATATATATATATATATATATATATATATATATATATATATATATATATATATATATATATTCTCGCAATCATGATGCAATATAATATCTACAATTATTTCTGTGGTCAAGTCGTGTGTTAATGAAAATTAATGTTATTTTCTCCCTTTGATTGGTTTCATTTTCATAACGATAAAATGGAACAAAAAGGTTTATTTTTTAGATTACCTGATTAATTTAATTGGTGGTATTCATTTTAATGTTGAAAAAGAAACAAAAAACGTTTAATTTTTCAGATGATCTGGTTATTTGAAATTAAGTCACATTTCAAATGGGTCCATCAGGATACCGAAGTGAGTTTTATTCATATATCACACAGCATAATATCACATAGCAATCTTTAGAAGTTGACCAGTGTCGGAGAGCAAGGGTTGGAGCCCACTTGAAATCGTAAATTTTAACACAGAACTTAAATCTTTCTCTCTTGACGTCACTAATAAGCTTTTGTTTCTAGGTATATGACAGTGAAAAACGGCTTAATTATGGATATAAACTAGTCTTGAACTTCTGACTGCATAAACAGGCTATCTGATTACAAACCTTCTAGTACACTACAGCTGTATATTAATAACGTAAATTTACAGAACCATACAATTTACCTCAAAAATCGGCCTGTTCCTTAAAATTTTACGACAAGTGCACGTTAAATAACAT
Organism: Parasteatoda tepidariorum; assembly: GCF_982258835.1. NCBI lineage: Eukaryota > Metazoa > Arthropoda > Arachnida > Araneae > Theridiidae > Parasteatoda > Parasteatoda tepidariorum. The sequence goes on along the minus strand of NC_141764.1, from coordinate 57,277,071 downwards.
ATTTTATGACAGTGTATATCAGTAAATATCTAATATATCTTCTCTTATAAAGATAGTTAAAAAAATTGTTTATTGTAAGAAGAATAACTGAAACCCACACGCCAGTTGTTCTGCTACGAAAGTAACGAAAAATTTTAGCTGTAATTTAAAGTTCAATTGTAATTAAAAATATTTAACTGAAATATTGTATACCTTTTTAGTATAACTAATTGCTTCTCCTAATCAACTAGACAGGAAAACCCACGCACAGGAAACTGGCAGAAAAACTCTTACCCACTTCACACACTAAGTCTAATGGTTGGTACGCAGACATTTATTACTTTAACTTGAAGCATTTTTTCTATAAAATTAAATAAATTTAATTTAAGAAATTCCAAAATGTTTTATTGCTTTCATACAGATTTGATTCTACACATTAACATACTTTTGGGGATTAAATTTAAACACAACCATTATGCTAGGTCACAGTTGCTATTTCACTCAATTGAATATAAATTTCAGTTACGATGAAGCAATTAAGAAAGAGTTTTGTCAAAAAGAAAATTTTACTGTAAAATAAAAAAATAAACCTAATACTGCTTCTCAAGTTCAAATGCAATGATTGAATTAGTGCTCGTCGTTTTAGATGTATTTGCCAACCATACATCACTATACAATTACTTATCTTGTCCACTTAGGTTTTACCAATTTCTCAATTTATTCGAGTGTCTCACTGTTTTTATCACGTTTTATCACCTTTTAGCCTGCTGAATTTAAATTGTCTACACTGATTTGTTTTGATGTTGTGTCAAGTTTTGTACTTTTTAGACTGTTTTAACTTTGACTTTTAACCATATATGCTTGTTCTTAGCATCCCTTTTTTATTTTAATTTTTTATTTTGGCATTTTGGCTTCTCTTATTCTAAACTAATTCTTTAATTGACGTTAACTATTTTAGATTTTGCAAGCATTTTTGATTTTAACTTCTTCTGATTTTTTAAGCCCTTTGACTTTTGATTTTACAATTTACTTGATTTTATTGTTCTCTTTGATTTATCTATCTCAACACCTTTTAATTCTTTTTTTTCTCACTTTTAAAATCATCTTTTATACTTGGTTGCCTTATACTGGTGTTTTATCCCCTTGCATGATTTTACTTTTCCATGGTTTATTTACTATGGTTTAAATTTGCAATTGCCGCCAACTCACTTTTAGTGGTTGTTTATTGTGATTTATTAGTAAATCATTGTGTAACTTATTTGCTTGTATCATTGTCTATTTGCTGTAGTTTGTTTGTATCATTGCCTATTATGTTGTGAAACTTAAGCATTATTAAATTGTGAATTTAAAAAATTATGTCGTAAGCCCTATTAAGGACAGGTCGGTTATTTACTTATTTACTTATTTTACCAACCATACATGGTTTTACGAAAAGAAAGAGAAAAGGTAAACCTAATATTGTTTCTCAAGTTCAAATACAAAACGTCGCCAATAGCCCATTGTGCACCTCTAGTGCGACGTAAATGAACTACAACAACAGGAACAAAAATCAAATGCAAAGATTGTGTTAGTGTTCGTCATTTTAACTGCGTTTACCACCCATAGATGGTTTTGCGAAAAAAATGTATTGTTTGAAATCATTATTACCACAGTTAGGGAAAACGCAATACCAAAATATGTATCGTTTCTAACTATCCGAAAAAATTTCACATTTTCCTGAAAATATACATGAATATTTTAAGCATTTATCACTCTTTTCTTTTACTTCAAGAACAATAACTGGCTATCATGGTCAAAACTAGCAAATTGAAGCACTAGACGGCATAATCAATAGCTACGAACCTTTTAGATAAGATTACAGGTTCTTTTTTCAGTGCGTTAAGATATTTATAAATAAAGGAAACTATAATAATAAGAGACACATTTTAAGCAAAACTCCTTAAATAGAGCAACTTTAGTTAATGACATATTTCTAAGAATAAATAACTTAAAAATAATGTGAATTCTTTATAAAAAAATTGATTGTATAGAAATTTAAAGTAAAGCAAAGGTAAAAAAGAAAATGCCAGCCATCATTGATTAATATGCTAGATAATCAATATTATTTATATAAGTAAATCAGAAAATCAACAAACATATGTTTTTGGAAATCAGAAATTAATTATATGCAAAACAAGTTAACTTGAAAATTAAGGAAGCAGGGGATGGGTGAATAAGTAAATGGGCTAATTAGTGAGTTAGTGAATCGAAAGGGGCCAGGATAGTCTGGTCGGTAGGGGGCTGGGCCTAAGTCCGATTGTTCGTGGGTTCAAACCCCGCCGGCCGAAGACTGCCCGTGTAGTAAAGTGACTGATGCACGTTAAATCTGTCGAGTCGCGAAAGTCCTCCATGTTCCCATAACAAATCAATACCTCTGGGGGTAATGGATTGGAGATCGATCGTTCTCTGATTCACGTCAAAATTACGATCTGTGGATGAATGAACGGATGTATGAATGTGTCCGCCCTATGAACGGGTGCGGCGTATGGTGTGGCAGAAGTTGAATTCCTCTCCATAGATGGCACCACTGAAAAACAAGAACAATCGCACCCCGTCTGCCTAAAATAGGCATACGTGAACAGCAACAGTGAATCGAAAAATTATTGAATTAAGGAAACACTGACTAGGATCATAAATGAGTCATCCAGTCACAAGAGTATTTGATCTACGAATCATTTAATCTGTGTATCTATGATTTTATGAATCAATAAATCAAATGTGTTTTGATGAACAGATGTAGATAAATAGTTTTTATCGACCCATTATACCTAGTATGTTGGCCCACAGCATTTTTTTTACTCCTCTCTGAACTGCACACACCGCATTAATTATATGATTTAAAAATTTTGAAACTCAAATATAAATGCAGAAAAAGTGCCTTATATATTATACCTGATTTTTCTCATTATTAAAATAAAATCATTTACTGGTTTTTTGCTAATTAATAAATTTAACAAATTGCTAGTTTGAAAGCCTTTATACCTTCACTTGAAGCGAGAAAAGTTATCGATTAAAAAATTATTACAAAAATTGAAGTCATGTAATAATAATAAGTTTGAAATTAAAAAAAAAAAAAACAATTGTTATGTCACCTCTTTGATCTTCTTTTCTTATATTTTGATTATCATTATTATTTTGCATATTTACTTAAAAGTTATATCCTTCAAAAAGCGATTTAATCATCTTTAAAAAACTTTTTTATTTGATGTGAGTCTTCTTCCATAAAAAAATCTTATTTTAGTAAGTACCCATCAAATTTTAAGCAATGTGAAGAATTTGTAATTTTACATGACGTCAATCTCTTTTTTATGAGATGTAATTAGTAGTTCTTTTTAGAGATTCACTTTAATGAGGTAATTTAAGAGTTGGGAAAAATAGCATTTCTCCCATAAATCAATTTTTATTTTATTTTTGTATAATAAAAGGCACAGCGGTTGCTGAATCTTTGAAATTCCAATTACAGTTCCTGCAAAATTTTAATAAATGCACTCGCGAAGTTATTAAATATTGATTTATTGATATTCAACGTATGTTGCTGGGGAATATTAATATCAGTTCAAGTCAGTTCAAGCTGTTTAATTAGCGTTTCTGTCAAAATTTGAAACAGAACTAATTCTTTGTTCATTCTATTCGCATGTTTTGAATCATTCTATTCGCATCTTTTGTAAAGTTAACTTTAATTTAAACTTTTAAATCTCCAATTGAAATTTCGTTGCTCACTAAGCTATTTTTTTAATAAAGCATTTATGTTATCTCATTTCGTTTTACAAAAATGTATTACTTTATTTTTACAAAATAACAGCATGTTTTACATAATTGTACATAAAGAAAAATTAATGCAGTTAGATTAGCTTAAAGTACACTGTGAAAAATAAAGTGCTGGCATTTTATTCCATAATGGGTGACCGAAAGTAAAATCAACCATAAAATCCATTTTTACCTCAAAATATTGTACCGTAATGTTTACAGAAATATTTATTTAATTAGAGAGATTCAGTGATTCAATGGCAATTATTACTGTAAAAATTACGGTTTTTCCGTAGGATGTTCCACTCAAAATGAATTTCACGGCATCCTGAGAGCCGCTACTTCTTTTAATAGTAATTTGAACGAATTTTTACAGTGTCTAAAATTAGTTGTCGTAGGAAAAAACACTATCGATTTTTAAATTGGTCAACTGTCTTAGAAGATCAAGATGATTACTGAAAGTACTTTTGAATTTATGTTAAATTGATCGGTAGTATTTAATTGATGTGGGGAATGCTCACATTGAATATCGTATTTCTAATAATTATCAGGGGAAAAGCATTTAAAATTATCCATTTTACTGTATAAATATCTATTCAGAAATAACATAAGTAGGTAGTTATTCTTTTTCTCTATAAGAATAACATGCTGCTCTAGAAAAGAAAAATGAAGTAATTTGACGTTTAGACCTATTTTCTGACACCGTTTGAGAATCTTTAACTCCCAAAACATTCAAAAAATCGAATTTGAGATTTTTTCATTTTTATAATATTCAATTCAAGATCTTTCCTACTATATATAATTTTTGTGTTGCTTAAATTAGAAGTTAGTTTAATTTAGATTTCAAAATGCAAGCAAATGATGCATTGGCATTGACATGCCCACATTTGTCAGCTCTAAACGTAAACAGAAGATTCAGTTCTATAACATTATAGCGGATTCTTGAATTCTTTTATACTTTTCGCTGGATAAAAGATAAATTTTTATTTCTAATGTGAAAGTTGCAATATAACAACATATATTTTAAAATTTACAATAAGTGTAGTCTTTGTAATAAGTGTCATTAAATAACGCAGCTTTTGTGTTCACATTTCATCTGATTATCGAGCACGTTGAACGTTATCATTTGCGAATATTTTAAATAACAACTGAGATTACATTTCTGAAATTATTGGATTTTTTTAAATTTGTTGCTTTTATTTTTAAACATATATATGCCCAGATCAAATAAACCTTTTAAAAACATAAAGGCATTTATTACGAAAGAAAGTAGGTATATGAAGAGAAAAAAAGTGATGTTGAAGCAAAACTTTTGCTAAAGAAAGGAAAGTGATGAATTTGAATTATTCTTTTCATTCCAAGAAAATAATTTATCAATAAATGCATTGGTGGATTTGAATATATTTTCAAATATATTCAAATAAAGTGCAAAAAAGTGTGCCTCAATTCAAAATGTGTAACTAAGAATTTTAAAGCCAAAATCTGGATTTGCTTTGTTATGCCTTCTAAAATGTCATAAATGTTCTTTTGAACATAAATTCTGGGCATCTGGTTTCCATGAAAATAGTCAGATCGCAACCATAAATACAAGATATGTATATGACATGCGTTCCATTGGCTAAGATGCAGAAGCGGAAAGATTTTTTTCAGCTATTTTGAATCTACCTCAACCTCCTACAATATTTTCACCTTACAATAAGAGACTCTTGACAGCTGTACAACAAGTGTCGAAATATCTATGAAAGAAACTGTGATTAAAAGCTAACTGAAAAATAATAATGATAATAACGCAGCAGTGGCAGTTGACGGAACCTGGCAGAAGCAAGTCTTCACATCATTGAATGGCGTTGTTTCTGCTACGAGTGTAGACACTGGCAAAGTGTTGGATGTAGAAGTTTTATCAACGTAGCATAGAAACAGAAACAAACATAAACATGAAAGTAGCTGCAAGTGAAATTTTGAAGGTCTTAGTGGGCTAATAGAAGTAGAAGGCACTTTAGAATTTTTAAATGCTCTTTATCTTTCCATGACTTAAGTAATACGACTTATTTATTGGAAGAAGATTAGAAAGCCTTTGATAGCATCAAAAGACAAAATGTATATGGAGATGATTATCCAGTCATGGAATTTGAGAGCACTGGGAATGTAATGAAGCGTATGGGCTCAAGAGTTCGTCGGTTAAAATGCTATTTGAAGGGAGAAAAAAAAACTAAGTGCAGGCAAGGGAATATCGGGGAAAAACTGCATTACAGAAAGTAGACTTGATAAAATTCAAACTTACTATGGCCTTGCTATGAGACGAAATTTAGAATATTTAAGACATGCGTCATGCTATCTGGGCAATTTAGATACATACTCAATCAACTGATGATGTACCTCGTCATGTGTTTTGTCCTTGTGGTGCTGATTCGTGGTGTGGGTGAAGCACAAGTCGCGGGGAAAACTGAAGTCTCAAATCAAACTTATATTCGCAAAAACAGTCTTCCATCTGTAGTTGTTGAAGCTATGCGTCCGATATTCAGGGACTTATCCCATCCAGATCTCTTACAGAAAAATCTGCAAGGAAAAACCCAAAACCCAAACGAAAGTTTCTTCAATGCCATATGGTCACTATTACCAAAATCAACATTTGTTGCTATTGAAGCTCTTTCGCTTGGTGTGTTATATACTGTTTGCAGTTTTAATGATGGTAATGCATCGCAGCTACATATTCTTCAGGCATTAGGAATAGAGCCAAATTATAATTGTATTACTGCCATGAAGTGTCTTGATAAAGAGAACCGATTGCGGAAAATATGCATTTTATCAGCAAACAAAGAAAAAAAGGCTAAAAAGAAAACGCGAGGAAGAAAAGATGCAAAAAGACCCACAGAAATCTTTCTACGGGGCTGATATATTTCAATTGGGTATTACTTAGTGTTGCAATTTAGCTTTTTTAATACGTTGTTTCCTACGACATTTCGATACTGTTTTTAATATTTTGTTTTGCTACTTAATCGATACATATAAAAAAAATTTAACAATTTTTATTGTACCTAACATTGCTTATGCAGTACAGCATTAATTCACACTGATTTCATCAATATTTTCTGATTTACTATTGCATACCAGAATAGATTTATGATAATGACATGAACACAGTATTACAGTTTTTAGTATTTTGTGAATTATTAAAGTGTTTAAAAATATGATATTTTAAATTATATTTATTAAATAACACTTTAGGAATAAATAAGTGTACTTATTTATTCCTTATTAGATAAGTTTTTATAGTCAGCATTATTTAAACGTGAATACATTCCTAATTTTACATTGTCGTTGTACTTTATCATGTATTTTTTGCGGGTAAAATTATGCTTTTCGTGACCAAAATAACGAGAAAGAATTTTTAAAAAAAATAAGTGGGACATAAGTAATAGCTAAAGAAAATGAAAAGAAATTTAGAAGCATTGTTAGAATATTTTAGAAATCTGTGATTTTAAAGTTGCGTTTTCTTAAAATAATATTTTTTAATCTTCGTGTACATTTTTTTGGAAACTATAAATGACACTGCCTTGAAATTTTAACAATACATTTATTATGTATAAGTACGTATACTGAGGTGAATTTTGGGATAATTCATGAAATATTTATTTTTAACTATTGGTAACTTGCCAAAAAATGGTATTTTACAGTTGTGCTCACTATTTTTTTAATGTATGATTTTTAAAAAAAATAAATTTTGAAAATTTGAATAAAATTTTTTATATGTATGATTATCATCTCAGTATATGTATAAGTGTCTAATTAGGCTCCATAAAATAATTCAAATCCGTATGATGAATACTTTTTGAGAAAAAGGTACATAAATTTCGCCATTTTAGCATTGTTGGTATAGGGCATACCAACTCCCCTTACTCTGCGAAAAAAATGTATGGTCAAAACTTCCAGAATATGGTAAAATTTACCGCGTTTCTGGCTCTATGGAAACACCAAAAAGGAAGGCACATAAGCATGGAAAGATTCGCAACATAATATGATTTTGCAAAATGTAAAAATACTTGGTAAATTTTGTAATATTCCTATAATCATGATGTATTTCAGCATGGCATTAAAACCATTTATTTTTTTTTTAAATTTAATTTTTCTTTTTTTATTTATTTACTAAACTTATAGCAAAAAAAATTATAATTTTGAAAACCAGAATTTCCGGTGAACCATTACCATATAAATAGAAAAGATGCCAAATGAATGTTTTAAATACCATATTTTTTTATTTTTTTATTACCAAAATTATATTATTTTTTCCAACCGAAAATACTATTACATTACATTACGGTAATTTTATCAGAGTTATTTGCGTATACGTATTAAATATTTTCTAAAATATTGATGTAAGTTAATAATAAATGTTTTCATTCAGTAAGCTAGATTCTGTAAAATAAAAGTAATGATATATATTCAAAGTAGATTTGACTTGTTTTTATGAAAAAAAGGAGTATTATAGAAACTGCTTCTAGGAACCACCCTATAATAATAAATAAAGGAAGGTCAATTTTTTTTCTTGAATAAAAATTTTTCTTAATAAAAATATTTTTTAAAAAATTTTGTTTTTAAATTTTATCTTGAAACAAATCAATTTAAAAAATGCATTAAAAAATTTCTTTTGATACTCGATTAAATGAATATTAGTATGCGTTCACATAGAATTCACCTCCAATTTTCACCATTTAAAAATATATTGTATAATATTCTTGGTACTATTAATTCATGTAAATTCTATTCATATGGTTGTCTTTTTTTCTTCTTTTACTTATGCTTTATTTCGAAAAGCTTCTTCTGGGGTGTCAAGTTGTATTTAAAATAATGTATGTAACGGTTTAGTAATGTTTGTTTGAGTTGCTAGTAGTCTTCCACTTATTTAAAAAATTATATTTATTATTTTCATTTTTCAATCCATACGATATGGCAAGAAGTCTTGTAGACAAACGGAAATCATTATATTTAAAATAAATCTTTAAATACGTATTAAATTGAGGGCATTCTGTGTCTATTCCTCGCAGGCGATGATTGCATTAGTTAATAAACTAAGAGCTTGTCTCATTATGTATTCTTCATTTAATGCTCGACTTCCAATAAAATATACTGAAATATTTGACGTAAAGGAATGTAAGATTTAAAAGACTTAAAGTGATTCAAGGTATTCAAGTATTTTCTCTCTGGAGATACGTGATCTTTTAAACTCGTTCCTTGCTCAGTTTACTCGTTAAACTTTCGACACCGACAATGGACAGGGCATAAATCAGTTATCGATTAGCTCCCTAACTTTAACCATGTTCTCAAGAGACGAATTGATTAATTGAATGAATTTCACTGAATTAAACGATAAAGCTGCAATTAATTAAACAGTGGGAGCCAAAAGCATTGCAGAACTTGCAATTTAAGCACTCTTTTGTGTACATTGTTTAAAATGATTTTCATAAGATCAAGCCAAATACTGAAAAATAATTTGTGTCAAAAAAAAATTTTTTTAAGCTGATACTCTCAAAAAGTAATTTTTTGATTTAAATTACACGACATAAAATTAGTTTTGAATAGTTTCTATTGCAACAATCATAAGTTTTAGCTTAAATTTACATATTTTAACAGTTATCAAAATTTTATTCCTACACGAAGAAAAAAATTCCAGTAAAATTACTATAATATTTGGCATAGACAATTTTTTTAAAAAAAGAAAAAACATAATTTTGGTTAGTAAAAACTTAATAAATCATTACATAAAATAGATCACAAATTTCAAAAATACGATAATATAACTAACTCATCATTTCTTGTATCACTTTCTTAAGAATACAAAATGTCCATTTGCTTCACAAATTTCATTAATACGTTGTAAAAATCGTATTGTATTACTTATTATTTGCTGTTGAAAAGTTCGAAAAAAGTGTGAATAATGATTTATTTTTATTTTAAAACCGAATCAAGCATTCACGTATACGTCAAAGGGTGCAGTTGCATTTCAAGCAAAGTATTTAAAAAGCTTACACCAAGCTTAAATGCAATCACTACATTTATGAAATATTTTCTACAATTTTGAAGAATGTTTAGAAACCATCTGACAATCGAGATTTCTTGCTTTCAATCAAATAGAGAAGTTGAGATATATTTCAACTCACGTGATGCTGAACATTCCACATAAACTGAAGTAAACTCTTATAAAATGGCGTTCATGCTTTTAGTTTTTAAATAAAGATAGTTGTGTTCTCTTAAGAAGATTTTCAAAAATCTATCAATTATAGTAAATAATTTAAAAATAAATCATTTCTTTTCACTTTCAGTTTGTTAAGCCTTGTTCAATTTCACATTAATATTATCTGTTTGTGAGTATGTTTGGTTAACAATTATTGAATATAAGAAATATTGTATATACGTACTCTAATCTAATGAATCTTTATTTATATACTTTCGTAAAAATGAAGTACTGATTCTTATTTATTGTTCTTTTAATTTTCTAACCAACCAAAATTGAAAATGGTTTGATCTCAGGACGTGTTTAAAACGACATATAAAACTGTGTTTGCAATAAACTAACAAAATTCATTAGTGTTCTCAAAAACTTACAAAAACACACAATTATTTCTCAAACATAACAAATGACATTTAAAATAGAATATAAATAGCTCAATAACCAAATTATTACTAAGTTTATTCCAAGAGAATCCAGTTTTTAAAAATATCACGTAAAACATTTTTTTTATATTCAGGTATGCGTACTTTCAGAACTAAGTTAAAAAGTCTTATCCTACTAATTCGATAAAAGGATTTCGGCGAAATAATTTTCCCTGCTTATACTACATACATTTTTACTAAAAATGTTATCTTATAAAGGAACACGACTTTTTTTGTGTCGAATATTTCTTTTTATTTTGATAAGAGTTTTCCTTTTTATTTCACTATCTACATTCTATTTTCTTGCTAGTAAGGAATTTCCCGTGAGGAACTATTTCCAAAAAAGTAATAAAGAAAGAAGAAAATAAATACATTCTAATACTTGCATAGATATATCTATATATATTTTGTAAATTTTGTAAATATATACATAGATTAATAAATTTTGTATTTATACATTTTTAGCACTTTCAAAATTTTGTCTACATAACAACTACATAATAATGACGGTTTTTAACTCTTACAAATTAATGGTATTTCTATGGGATTCACTTTAGTTCAACTATGGCTAACCTATTTGAAAAAGAGGTGAAAAACTTTCATTTTTAAAAATATCTTTAATTGTGGGATTTCAGTCATAATTTCATTAATATTTTAAGTTAAATATCAACACATACATTTGTTAAATATTTATTTTTTAATACAGTATGTGTAGTTGGAGATATTAACATTTTAATTATTTTCAGAATTGAAGATTTAAGTATTTTTAATGTTTTATTGAAAAGTTTTGGACAGTTAGAAATTGCCCTGCTCAAAATCAGATAAGAACGCTCCAAACCACAACTTTACTAGCAAAATTCAAAATTAGCATCTATCAAAATAAGTTGTTCACGTCTGAGAAATAATTTCAGAAAGAAGTAACTATTTTCATCATTTGAACATTTGTTTAATTTATTAATCGGGTATTAAATCCTTCGTGAAAAGTAAGTACATTTGTTCAGAAGAAAGGGAATTGCTGCACCAGAACATTTATTACACAGGAAAGAAAAATAAACAAAGCAGAGGAGATTAATGACACAGACGTTATTACCTTCAACGAAGTCTACTTAAGCTTGCTTTGAACCGTGACCTGTTGTTGACAAGGATGTCTCTCAAGCTTAATTCTTTCTCTTACAAAAGAAAAAAAAACTTTTTTTCCCAAGGCGAAGATAATGCTCCATTGCTTTTATATTGGTTAATGGAACGTTGCTGAAAGATCTTGATGAGGAAACATAACTTATTCCCCAGAAAGCCAAAGATTTATTGCAATAACTCAAGACAAAGAATAAAATATAGCACAAATCTAAAAGTTTTCTTGCTCAGAATAGAATAAAGTGTAACTTTGCTCACTCTAGGCACTCGAATTACAACATTCTTAATTGTTCTTGAGAAATGATATATCTGGTGTTGTGGAACGAATAATTTAAATGTTAAAAAGAATAACTTGAACCACCAATTCAGGAGTGTGATGATAAAAGGCATTCTTAAAGTTATAAATGTTACTACATAATATAATGTATTATATATATATATATATATATATATATACACGATAATATTATATAATTGAAGGTTAAACTATCATAATTTAAAAAAAAAGTAATTAAGTCACTGTCATACGGTCAAACAAATAATACCATAATCTTGTAAGATTTATAAAAACTGTGTGCATGTGGCAAGGTAAACCCACAAAATTGTATAAGGATGGAAAAAAAATTAACGATCAAATCATCTTACCAAAGTTGCCTATTAATTCTTAAGTTACGTTTTAATTGGAAAAATAGTGGTAGTAAAAGTATTAATAAAAGAACCTCGAATTACCGAATAGGGACATTCGGTCATAAAAAAGGGGAAAAGAAATAATATTTAGATGTATTAAGAGCTAAAATAACCGTATTAAAAATTCATTATTGTGGGTTTACATAAATCTGTGAACTCTAAGGAAATTTTAAAACTTGTCTTTTCACTCTTGAGGTGATACTCGTATCTACATTATAACGAAGGTGATGAGACAATACTCCGGAATTTGCTTAATTAAAGATATAGTAAAAATAATAAAGAAAATCCAAAACATATTTACTGATTTTACGTTTATTTCATTTTATATTAACAGTATTCAACACGAATTAACATCACCACACAACATCTCCAACAACATTTCATTGCATTAAACACGAAGCAAACAAATAAAAGGGATTTCACGAAAATTTTTTAATCAATTCGCACTTCTCATCCTAAGACAAGCCATCATTTCACAAACATAAAATTATATCCTTTTTCCGTCATGCAGTGTATTAAAACACACACAATAGTCGTTGGTAAGGAATGACTCAGGGGAAAAAAAGGGAAGTGATGTCACTATACTAGCCAATGCGAAATATAGTGGGCAGTTCTCATTGAACTCCATAAGATATTATTGGCAGGAAGAAGAAATTAGCAAAAGAGGGTAGTGACCAAGTAAAGTGACCAAGACACTCCCGTCTGAAAGGGGAACTAGCTCAAGAAGGGGAAAAGACAAGAGTTTATGATTTCCGACTTAGTGACATTAAAAAGTTCACATGCTCTGTGACAAATAAAAAAAAATGTCGCATATGTTAAGAAAACTAAGATACAAAAATATATGACGAACTGGCCGGATGCAGGTGTCTACTTGGGAAATGGTCAGCACAGGCCCAGAAATAACAGCTTGAGAAGCAGATCTGGATAACTCAGTAGGGAGATGGGCCCCAGAGATGATTTCGGTTAACAAAAAGTAAAACATAAAATTGGGGAAAGATATCTTTTGAAAAATAAGGCACTGCATGACTGGAAAGGAAGGACAGCATAAGAATGCTGGTTATAAGCAATTAATAATAAAATAAATTCATATTGAACAATTAAAAAATATAGAATATCAAGCTTGTAAATAAAACATAATAATGATCTGTAAACGTTATAAATAATTAATAATAAAATATGCAATAATTGAACAAATACATAGCAAATTACCAAATTAAGAACAAGTTTAAGTTTAAAAAAATGAATGAAGTTAATGTAGAAACCCATATATAATAAATTGGAGTTAAAAGGCAAAAGTTAAACCAATTAGAAAGGCAAAAAAAAAAAATTAAGAAAAATGAGAGTATAAAATTTGTGATAAATAACATTATCACAATTCTCCACCTATTCCCAGAAAATTATATTCTCTGAGGGAATACCTTTTTTTTTAATTTTCTTTGTTTTCTTCTCTATTTTACATATATAATCCGAAAAATGATTAGAAGACAAAACAATTTTCAAATTGAGGTATGTTATTGCAACAAATTTATATATGATTGCTGAAAATTTGATAACTTTGTTTACTTCCATGTCAAAGTTACTTTGAAGTAATTCATGTTGTTGCATTCTTTCCCAATTATGAAATAACATGATGTTGAAGATGAGATGATTGAGTGCTGGAAAGACAAAATTGAAGATTTTGCTTTTCCTGCTCGAATTCAGTCTAGGTTCGAATTCAAACAAAATAATTTGTTCAAAAAAATATCTTAGTTAACAAGTTTGTAGCATCTTTTGTAATAAAGTTACTTCCCGTCATGACATTGAAAACTGTATGAGTCTTTCACAATTTCCAATTCCTTTCACAATTCTGGACTTGCGACCCCTCGTTTCATGATAAGTTTTTATATTCTTGATCCCATTGGTCATTTTTATGCATTTATCGCCTCTATGATCTCATTAGTCAGGCACCTAGTAGAATACCAGCTACGATAATATTAAAAATGGTTTGTCAAAATTTTATAATACCAATATAATACCATCAGAAATATCTTCCTCAATTTAAAACAATTTTTAAATAATTATATGCTTAAAAAAATTGCTTTTACACGAATCACCCAGTGCTATTCTTTATCGGATAAATAGTATGAGTAGTGCTTTAAACTAGGGAGTTTGTTTCTATTTCTGGTTATACTTCTTGTAGAAGAGAAATAAATCCTGACATCAGTTTACAATACTTAACTCAGAAGAAGAAGAACGCATTAAGGAAACACCGGATGAAAAAACTGTGAGAAAAAAAGACATGCCATTTAAAGAACTACTTAAATAAATAGGTAGTTTGAGTTAAATTATAACACCGAATCATAATTATGGATTGCTGTAGATATCGGAAGTAAAGTAAAAGCTGCTAAAGACTAACACTTAAAGATAAAAAGGAATGTAATCAGTGCTTCCCCATTACCTCTCTAAGTCCATATGTGCACTATCAGTGAATGCATCACGCACCATCACATTTAGCATGCGTTTTTTTTTTAAACTGTATGTTATTCATGTATGCTACATTAGTTTTTGGTGCAAAAAAATAAGAATTTACTAGTATGAATTTTAGTCATAATTCCGTATTTTTTTTTCTTTTCATAATTGTAACGACAAATCAAAAATCTTTTCTCTAAGACATAGTAGATAATTTTCAGTTATCATAGGCTTGTATTTGTTGTAGTACGTCTCACGTTAGACAAAACAAATGAATCTGTAATTTCGTAGATGATTAAATATGCATATATTTTTTTTTAAAAATATTTTTTATATAATTTGTTTTACGTAAAATATGCAATATTTTTCATTTCTAATAACATTTTTTATCGAATAGTAATAAAATTACATGGCAATAATTATTTTTTTTTTAAAAAACATACTGTGCAATAGAACGATATTTGTAAATCTTTTCAAAATTATGTCTACTATGAAATTCTGAATTCTAAACATGAATTAGATATTTTAATACTACTAGTAAGGAAATTTATTGCATACACCCAATATCATAATTTGTTATCAGCATTTTACAACGACAATTCATTAAAGGTTTCAATTGAAAGAATAATTTTCAAAATTATTCCATCCAAATACTGATTCCCTTCATTGTCAATGGAAATAAGCTTTGCGACAAGTTCAAACACATTTTTAATGGAATTCAATGAACAAAATAGAAGTAGAACGTGGTAATAATCCCTGTTTGATACAAACATGCGATAAAGTATTAATTTTCATGAATTATATTGAGAATTGAATAAATATTTGTCCGTGTATTCCTAATGGTAATGAAGAATTCTGATCAGGGAATCTAAATGTGGTCGTTCAATCTTTGGAGTATTAAAGTCATATAACTTTCACAGAAACATTTATGAAAGGGGAAGACATGTTTGTAATAACTGTTTATTTCGACGGCATATATTTTGCAGAAGAGAAATGCTCCATGGGCTTCCCGTCTTTAGGTTTCTCGAAGCAATTAGCATGCTAACCTGGAAAGAATGAGATAAAGGAAGAATTAATTAAGGGCAAAAAGTAATTTTTTGTTTTTGTAATTTTAATAATTTTAGGCCAAATAATGTTATGCGTTGTATTTGTGCACCAGTAAAAAAAGGTATTTCTGAGCAAAAATGTATCAAAATAGCTTAGAAAGATATAATAAATAAATTTGAAAACCTCATGTATTTAAAATTTATTTGGCATTTACTTATTTTGGAGCAAAGTGCATGTGGAGAGTAAAACGTGTGTGAGAGATGCTTGATGACTGCTGGATTCAAAACAATGACCTCCGGCATCGTTGGATTCTCTAACCAACATGGTTGTACAGTATGCAAAAAAAATTATAAATAAACAAATAAACTGACCAACTTACGATATTATACGAACTTTCTCTGACATATAAACGTACTTTCTCTGAATAAACATACTGACAAACATTAGAAAAATATATGACTATTCGAAGAACTTAGTTTTTGTAACTTAAAATATTGCCTGCATTTTTTTTAGCATATTTGAGGTTACATTCTCAAACGATTAAAATTGAGTCCTAGAATGAGAAAATCCGATTATTAGACAAAAAGTTATAAAGGATATTTTGTTTTGCTCACTGTACATTGCAGTCTTGGGAGAGTTACGAAGCTTTTTATTGTGACCTACGCAAAGACTCACCATGACATGCATTCCATTATCTTAAAAAATTTTAAATTGTAACGAGCTAAGTAGAAGATGAAATTAAAGTTAATTTTCACCTGACTAAGCTATTAAGGCCATAATTTCCAAATTTGAATCTCTTGTACCATTCAATTTGGAAATTAGTATGTCATAATGTATTATTGCGGTGGTCTTTATATAAATCTTTCTAACTCTACCTTGGCTGGGGTATACAACTATTGTGGTTAAAGCATACTACTAAGAACACGAATCCGAAGATACTTGTTGTGAATCCTACCGACTGCTAAAAAATTTCTCTCTCACTCATTTCTCCTACCACATGCATTTTGCTCAAAAATGCATTTTTTCTTTTTCAGTTTTGAATATATGGCATTTCATATTCGATTATAAATTTATTTATAGATATTTTGCACATTTTTGTCCAATTTTGTGGAAGTATTTTTCACAATATATTTAGTCTAATTTTCGAACATTTCTAGTAGCTCGGACAAATATTTGTGCCTTTAATACGAGATGTTTTACAATTTCTGTCACTCTTTATTTTTGGTTGTTTTATTTTGATGCCCTTTTTTTCTTTGTTACTACAGTACAGTACATTTCATACACATAACACAGCCCATTTTTAATAAATAACTATCATATCACTATATTTTCATAATATGGTAAATAATATATTTGACAGCACAATATAAATCAACAGTAACAAAGGAAAAGTAAAAGAAAAATAAATCATGTAGTTCTAGCTGAAAAAAATAGAATGTTTTCATAAAATAATTATTTTAATTCTGAACTGCAGTGTTTTAGAAGAAATCCTATTTTCAGAACATTAAAGATTAATTTTTAAATCCCACTGAATGTCAGATAAACAACGAATTATTGTAGTAAACATGAATTTAGTGTGTTTTTCATTCCTATTTCTCGCTTCTTTGGTTATTGCTAAGACATAATTACCATGCTGATAATTATAGTGTTTGAAAAGATCATTGTTTTGTTTTTACATAGCAAAATGTTTCGTTTTTCAATGAATAGTTGAAAAAATACATTATATTTTCTAAAATATACGATATCCTTAGGAGAAATAAAATGCTTGAAACATTCTTATTTTCTTTTTCTTTTTACGCAAAACGAAAATAGTTCCTTCAAAAGAGAACTTTCGGTTTTCGATCGCAAGAAATAAAGCCAAGTCACACCAAATCCCTTTATTTTTGTTTAGATCTTAAACCTTTTCTTAAATTCTTTTTGTCAGAAAATGTTGCATTTGTGACTTTGTGGACTTTTAGAACAATATCCATTATTATAGGTGCATAAATAAAATTCAAATAAAATAAAGTTTCTTAAACCCATTATTCTTAAACCCTAATTTTAATTCAAACTTTTTGATATTCACTAACAAAAAAATATAAAATTATTAAATTTTTTTCAACGAAGGGCAAAAAGTACATTAATAAAACTGTTCTTATTAAGTGAATTATAAAATACCCAGATACTAGATTCGTGTTTTAGAAGAAAATCCAGTGTTTGCTAAGATTTAAAGGATTGTAGAAATGGATTTTAAAAATTGCAATTTCTGCTGAATAAGTCATTTCTTCAACAAATTCTTCAAAACACATTTGTTTGAAACAAAAAAGTCTAGGGTGATCTCATCACTTGTATAAATTTCAACATTTCATTTTTATTTTTTGAGGGACACATTTTATTTGGATAATTTTATTTTCATTTAAGATATAGCTGTCTGCTTTGCTTGAAATATGTTTCCATTCACTAAAACACACAAACAAAAATTCTGTCAAAATTACTGTATTGTATAATAATAGTATTTCTGCTTTTATTATTTTTTTAAAATTTTTTTGGTAAATAAAACCAAAATATACGATATTTAAACCATTCATTTGGCAATTCTACCTTTTCATTATAGTAAGAGTTTATCAGGTATTAACCAAATAAATGATTTTATGCCATACTGTGAAATATAACGATAAAATTATCAAAATGTTCTCCGTAATTGTCACTCATTCTAATAATTATTTGTTAATTTTAACCATTTGTTATCTATGCCTTTTGCAAAATAGAATGGTAAAACACTATTTATACTTTCGATTAATATTAATTAATTTTTCATTTATATTGTTTACAGTGTTAATTATTTCCTATTCTTATGTAGTTTCTCAATTATAAAAAGAGGTGAAGGCACATGAGAGATGGCTTAAAATATTTTTCTTAAGTGTTTAAAATATACTAAACTCAGATATATTAAGCTACGGCTACTGTTTTATCGATTTTTTAAAGGTTAGTGAAATTTATTTACATATGTACATGGTATTTTTGCAAATACAAAGGAGAGGGTAAAAAGTCATTTCAATTTGAACATCGGACAACACAATTTTGCTTAAGATAGAATAAATATAAGCAGTTTATTTACGTGGCGCTAGAACTACAGAATGGGCAATCGGAGACGGACTGCGAAACAACTCTGAGGATGATTCAAAAATAAGCAATTACCAATTTTGATCCTCTGCAGAAGGAATGGGTTCTCTACCTTGGTAGCCCGACGACCTGCTATCAAAGTCTAGCACTTTATAATAGAATAGTTTAAAGAGAACCGATATTACACACCCTTGGTCCCAACGCAGGCTGATCTAAGTGGCCACCAATCCCTTACTGACGACAGCCAGTGATGCTTGACTTCGGTGTTCTACTGGGAACCGTGTCTTTTCGATCAATCCACTGTGAGACCAGGATGAATATACATCCAGTATTGCAGCGGGATTCAAACCCAGTACTGCGAAGATAAAGAGCAATTAACGGAACGGCAATACTACTGCACTTAGAGGTGTAAGTAAAACAACCACATGTTATTTGGGTGGTGTCTTTTCGCCAAACACTCTGAAGTGTAGAGGTAGCGGGTTCACTATCTTTGTGCTGTTTCTCTTATTTATGTACTATCAGTTCGGACAAGAGCCAATCTTTACATTAGTCACATGAGGCTGAATTTTACCAAATTTATACAGCTATTTTAACAACTATACAGCTATTATAACGTGGAGGTAGCGGGTGTGAATTCCACCGTATTCCAGAATGTATGTTTGAACTGCCTTTTTTTGTCTTGTGTGATCTGTATTTCGACTTCAAAGGGTATGTAAGCCGAACTTTGTAATGTGCACACAAGTCTGCGCTTGAATTCCTAACAATAAATAAAATTATGCATGCACTGTGTGATTTCAATCTGCTACATTTACCCTTCCATTTAGGAATGTTAGGACAACCCTAATGAGCAACAATTAAGCTATTGATTTAGTTTAGCTTTGCTCTGGCATTTGTACAATTATGAATGCATATTTTTATAGTTTTAATTGTTGCTAGATCTTATAGTATAGTTTAGATACGAAGAAAAAAAGCATTTTATCGACGAGAAGCGAAGTTAAAAATACCTAAGTAAATGAAATAGATGTTATGAAACTGGAAATTTTTGCGTCATCTCAAACTATACTATTATTGTTAAAATTACCAATTTTGGTTAAAATTAGCCCTTAACTAACGTTAAGATGCGCGGGAGTCATGGCATGACCTCAAAAGAAATTCATTATTATGAAGTTAAAAAACTTTATGCTTTTTATTGAAAGCACTTTTTAGTGTTGAATATTTATTATTTAAGTATTTAAAGCTTTTTACTATTCTTTTCGTGATAAACTCTATTAGAGCTTGATAATAATTACTGCTCTGATAAATAGCTAATAAATTATCATATTATACTCTGTATGAATATTTTTAAGCAGACATGGATATGTATAGTGATATTTATTTATATTTCGTTTTTCAGGAGGCAATTGTTACACACGGAAATTATATGCTCTTTGGAGGAAAAAAAATTGAGCACAAACCGTTAGTTCCAGTAGTTCTTGATTAAAAACTTGCGCATCAGGAAGTTTTAATTTTTGGTTTGGTGATTCCTGGCGAAAAGAGGTTTAATATTTAATCTAGTAGTTCATTGTTCAATAGCGGGTTAAAAGCACGTTTGCTGATGTTGATTACTTTATATATTACTCATAGACATAGCAGGGTCTTTGATTTTCATGCACAGTTAAATAACGTCATCAGGGGTCATTCTATGATCCCAGTAACTAATAAAAACGTCTATTGGGGAGGAAAATGACGGAACTTCCTTCGAATTATTTGCAAAAGGCAGTTGTTTTTTTTAAAGGAATTAGAACTCTTAGAATGATGCATGAGAACACAAAATGGAATCCCTTGGTTTTACCAAAGTGCTTCGGGGAAAATTACCATGGATTTAGAATTCTCATAGAGCTAAAAACACATATTTTTTCCATATTTGACAAACTTTTTCTTTCCACATTATTTCTATATTTTCCCTTCATTTTTTTTTCTTTATGTACAATCAAAAATGTTTTAAAATGCTGTGGCAAAAAATACATTTACCTACGCCTGGATATTTTGCTATGCAACGACTCATTTTCCTTTTTCTTTCTTTCTTTTTTTTAAACATATTTAACTCATATACTTCCTATTTAATCCATTTAGAGAAAGTTCTGTGATTAAAAAATCACTGAATGTTACAACTTCGGAAAAGATAGTAAAATTATTTTGTCAGAAGTAATTCTTTGGTTCTTAATTTAACTTTTCATTTCATTCAAACGTGAAAAATAGTGTTTTTAATCGAAATTTTAAACCATGTTTTATAATTTAAATAAGATTCATATGAGAGAAGTAATTTGAAACATTATTACTTTTCTTATTAAATTTTAAAGAAAACAGAATGTATATTTAAAAACAAAGCTTTTAGAAAAAAAAATTTAAAATTAATTCTGACAAAAATGGTTTCACGGGTTAAAATAAGTTGATTTCTTTCTTTTTGAAATTACTTTAGTTTCTACATTTTATAATTCAAGAAGAAAATTTTTCAGTAGGTTTTTTAATAGTGGTTGAAACCTGTTTTTTAGGAAGTTTTTTGCATGTTGTTTAATTATATGATAGAGTGAGGAAAAAAAGTAGGTATTTGCGTTATTTCCATCATTCTAGTGATATTAAATTTCTTTACAACAAAAAATACGCAAGGTGCAGATGGGATAGGTCTTTTAGTGATTTTTTTTCTTTAACGTTTATCATACATTCCACCGAAACACCTCAGCGAGTTGTCAGAAGATCAAGAAAAAAGTCCTTTTCACGAAGAGTAAGTGCAAATAAATTTCATAGATATATCATTAATAAAAAATACCAATTTAAGACTCAGAGTCATTAAAGATTCATTTAAATTCCTAGTGTAACTCTTGTATGTGTAGTTTAATTGTTCACAGTTTTGCACTTTTTGTTTCTACATGATTTTAAAAAAAATCATGAAACTTATTGTATTTTATTATATTTTCCTACTTCTATTGATTGTTATTATGGTTTGCGAAACATTCAAGAGTTGTAGGTTGTTACATAACATTCTCAAATCCATTCTGTACATTTATATACTCATTGGTATTCTAATACCTTACTTACTATTACTTTTTGCTTTCTTTTATATACTCTTGGCATAGTCATTAACACCACTAATCCAGAGCAATGCATTTTTATTATTTTAAAAATTTAATAGTCCCAATTAAACATCTTTTTTCAAATTGTACGATTTAGTCTTTTACAACAAATTATAATATTAAATTCATCATACAATACCATTCGGGAGATTTTTGGGGCAAAATAACGATATTCTGATAGCGTGCTAATGATTAAAAAGAACTAATAATTTGTACATAATTAAAAACACCATTTGATTTTGCTCAATTTTCAAAAAAATTCTTTGTCTCTCTTATAACAAATTGTTTTTGTAACACAAACGTATCATTTTGTAATAAATGAACAGGCTTATTAAAAACTTTATAGCAGTAAAAAATCAGAATAACAATCAAAAATACTATATCGAGTTTATGATTTTAAAAAAATTAATAAAGAAGTTTAAACTTTTGAAAAGATCTAAAATTCCGCCTATTTGATGTGACTCAGAGTAGGCTTATGATCGATGTCTCTAAGGTAAATTTACAATCCTGATAAATTTTATTGTATAACTAATATTATGTAAAGGATATTATATAAAAGATATGTATACATGTATATGTTATACTCCCAACAAATATAAAAGTATTAATCTATAAATTTGTATCACTTATAATTCTATAGAGATAATTTTGTCCACCTAGCGCAATATTCTTTGATTAGATCCAAAATAATGCTTATATTGCATTAGAGTCCTCTAAGTCCTTAAGTAATCAACAAAGATCGTGAACTGATACTACTAAAGCCATGGAGACAATTTCCCTGTACCGAAGAAGTTAGTTTCAAGTGACCTTACGTAATCAAACCGGGAATAATTACCGATCAATAGAACTAAGCTTCAATTTCTTCCGAAGATTGCTTCGCTAGTAACATGTAATAACATTTGATTAGATGCTGACTCTTGTACGAGGTGAACGAACACAGTAATCTGTAGCAACGAGAATGAACTTAGGCCCTAAGCAATGCACAAAATAAATGTTTTGTTTAACGTTTATGCATTTTTTAAGCACAATTAAAATAATTTTTAATCATGAAATATGCATAGATTGATTATTTTATATATTATTGCGATCGTTGAACAGCTGACCGAAATTAGGATGTACGATATCTAACGTTCAAGTCAGTGGCCTTAGCCAAGGGAACTCCTGGATTGGGAAAAATTTGCCAACTTGGAGGAATTTTTGATGGAACTAACCAGTATTTGTGTTACATGGAGAGGAAAACTACAAAAAACTCTCACGGTTAGCATAACGGCTAGGGGACTCTAACCCATGATCCATTTAAAATTGAGGATATTTTACGTCAACACTGTAGTCGGTGCGAGACGGATACAGAATTCATTTCGAACAGCCATCACTGGGAATTGAACCCGGATCACCTCATTGAAAGGCGAGCGTTCTATCCTCTGAGCTTGTATATCTTAGTCAGGGAAAATGCAAGTAAATCTGCCGAATTTTCCTGTCTTTGGCTGTTTAACCGATATAAACATCATGTATATTTATGTTTTTTGACGCTTTGGACTTTATAGCTCATTCTAGAGTCATTAAAGTTAAAATTCAAAGGCCAAATCAAGAGTCTAAAATTTTAAATTACCTTTCAATTAAACAATTAAATCCAGTTTAACAGTGAGAGGTCAGTTGTCCCAAAAGCAGCCTGCTATTTATAAAGTACATTGAAATGCCAAAAACGATTGCAGTCTTTTGCCTTTATCTTCGGAAACCATATCATATTATTTCATCTGTACCAAAATTAACAAAATTATTTATAAAGTTAGCCAACAGATAGCATTGTTAGAAAAATATTAATTTCTTTTTTCTTCGGCTTGTTCTACCATTATAACAGAAATATCTTGTCATCTTTTAATTCTAACTTTAGATCACGCTACGTTGCTTCCGAAAAACATTATTACGATTTTTTCAGTTATCATTATCTAGTTCTTGACGAATTTTATGAATAATTTTAAAATTTAGACGTAACAATTGTCTTGGTTTACTAATCAGAGCAAAGAAACTATATGTGTCTTTCTCTTTCCGTTTTCATCTACAGATATGCATTTTATGAACAAGCCATTAGATGTACAAACCATTGGGCATTATCCTGAATACTGGTGCTAAATACTGATAATTCATCCATGAAACATTTTCTTAAACTTCTTAATAAGCATGGTAAGAATTAAAACCACTAAAACATATTAAGGAATCGTGTAAACATTCAATTATAATAAAAAGCAAATTATTTCAATTCCCGTAAAAGATAAGATTTTTGAACTTAAACAAAACGCATTCTACTCTTATTTAAATTCTTCAATTATGCATGGTAGAAAAAATGAAAATCGAAACATTATTGAATTTGTAAACATCACTCTTATTGCTCTGAGAATTTATTAAATTAAGCTGTAGAAAAAAAATACGCATTAATTTTTAGTTCAGTATTTGTTAGAGAGTAATAATTATATGAAATGACTAAATTTATAAGAGTAAGTGTTTGTGCATGTGCCTTATAACACAAAAACAATTTGTGTTAGAGTTCTAAAATTCGTACAGTACTTAAAAGGGAAAAATTTGGTCTTCTATCTCATACAGATCATTAATTTTCATTATCAGTTTGTATGATAGAGTTGTTAGAAAAATAATTTTTTCTTGTTGGTTTAATATTAGCCATTTTTTTAAAATGAAATTAGACAAATATGCTTATTCAAACATTTTAAAGATAGCATTGAAGTTTTTCAGATTTAGGCAAATAAATGTGTTCGAAGCATATCTTTTAATATTTTACTATACATTAGATTAATTTATTATTCGAAATCGTTATATTAGATGAACTAATAGATCAACGTGAGCATGGTGGAATATGCCTCCCAACTGGAAGCTCGTGTATCTCTTAGTTATTGTTACACCTCTGAAACGTCTTTTTATAAAACTTAATATGACTGTGGTGATAATTTTTTACAGCCTCCCCCAGAGAAAAAGTGATAAGTAAAGGATTAGTTTTGTAGCGTATCTACCACTACAAAAATATAATTCCAATTCACTATATAAGACAAGTTAACTCGATTCTATGGTGGGGTACATTTTCATAGATGAAGGTTGACATTGTCGATAAAAGCTCCCCTCATATTAGTGACCCGGACGTGATGTGATTATTCCTACCATGATAGATACTCCCACTTCGATATGAATGCGCTTACTTTGGCAGTAATGCCCACTTCAATTTGAACATGCCTATGTCGATGGTAGGTTCCCATTGAACAGTTGACCTCCAACTTGTGACTGCGACATTGTCCTCCTCACGCTGTTACTTCTCAGTCTCGATCACACACTACGTATATAATGGACTGCTACAAGCAACACAGGAGTGGCCACAACCGTGAACTTTATACAGCTCTCACGATAATCACTCAAAAGTACGGCGATCTTAATGCAGCTCTTTCGGCATCTCACAAAACAGTACTGAATCAACCAACTGGTGGTATCTGCTCATCGAATTCTATCACATATATAATTCTGGTGGGGGAGTACTGTAGTGTATCTACCATTATAGAATTATAATTCCTATTCTCTAGTATATAAGACAAGTTAACTCGATTCTATGGTGTGGTACATTTTCATAGATGAAGGCTGACATTGTCGATAACTATCTCCGATCAAGTTTGTACATACTTCTAATCATGGTTACTTTATTATAATGTTACCACATTGTTACATAATTCAAAATGTTTTATTCACTGTATATAATTTTCATGATGAATGGGGTACAGGCCGCTCCGCGGCGTAGGCACCCAGTTTTGTTTAAATAAATAGCGAAAGAAAGATTGTCGATAACTACCATCCCCACAGTTTTGAGGTAAGTGTTGACTATTATGAGATGGCCTCAAAACAATTGCATTATCCCCAATAAGCTTTGTTAGTGAATGGACATCTAAAACATTAAACATGTTTTTATTATTCTAATTACGCAAAGTCACTAAGAATGACCTCAGATATCAATACAAATTAAATTGGATTTATTTCAGCTTTTTTTATGCCAGTATATAATTTTTAGTTTTTTGCATGATTTTCTAGTGTTGATAAATAGTAATTTACGGATCATATAATTTTATTGAACCCGTATGAAGGCCTTACATTCATCTAGAATAACCAAACCTTGAACTTTATGTAGCCATCATAATTTTCCGTTTTTTAATGATTTTATATATATATTTTTAAAGGATGTAGCTATTACATTATTATAGAACAGTCTAATCTCATTCGAAAAGATAAAATAGAGCAAGACTTTAATCCCAAGAACCAACATTAAAAAGTGCATTTACATCAGAATCAACTTTAAGAGAAAGTTAAATATGCATATACTAGACACAAAATTATGCTCCTGACTAGAAATTGAAGTTTTTGCATGAAGCAACTTACCATCACACGCGATAAACTTTGCATATTTAATATCTTGGGTTACAGTGAAATTCAAATTAGGCTGAGGAAAAATAAAAGATAACTTTTTGATTTAAATGTTTGGTGGCATCTGGTAAGATTAATGACATGCAACTTCATATAAATACGCAGTCTTTGAAACGTATTATGCAGAGAAGTCATTAAAGTTTGGAACTTGGAGAATAATTAAGTTTTCTATCAGTGCTAACTTAGCTGCCTAAAAAATCATATCTCTTACAAATTATAAACTCGTAAATTTTGATTATTGATATGAAATAAACTAACTTATTTTAAAATTCTGATGTAGATATAATATATTTTAAACCGATATTTTTGCCGATACAAACACATGATTACAAAGATATTAATTAAACATCACAAAGAATAACATTATTATAAAAATACGTTTATTTGTTGAAATTTAACTCTTTCAGAAAACTAAGCTATTTAATATTAGGGGAGAGTGGGTCAATTGTAACATTTTTTACTTAACTATTTTTAACTAACAAAAAATCCAATATATTATTAGTATTAATTGACAGACGAGTAAAGTAGACAATTTTCTACTAGAAAAAAATAAATACCTTAATTTAAATGTTATTATATTAGTTAATAACAATTTTTGACAGTCGTGCACTTGTTACAATTGTTCCCACTTACGGGGTCAATTGTAACAGTTCATAAATTCAACTAAAACATTGTTAATTATACATATTATCATAGTTGTGATATATTTATTGATCAAAATAGTAGTGATATTTTAGGAGCAAAAATAAAAATGAACAGAGACCTAAAGGGTTAAACTTTTAACTTTAGGGGGCTAAAAATTTCAATTTATGCTGCGAAAGGTGACTAATAAAATAATGCACATGTAGCATAATATAAATGATGTAGGGAACTATTGGTGGTTTCTAAAGAGTTAAGTAATGGTTTGTAAACATAAAATTATTTATTTTCAGCTGTTACAATCGTCCCTTTACTTATTGTTATAATCGTCCCCAAGACGCCATTTCAGCTTCATTTGTTAAAAACAATGCTAGTTAATTAACAAAACTAATCTTTTTTTTTAAATGTCAATTAAGGTGTCCACTCACACATTCGGTTAATAATTTTTATTTGTTTAAACAAAATTACTTTGTTATAATATAATATTCTGATACCAAAAAAAGTACTTACGTAGAGTGAAAATATCTTTTGTGATGTAACTCTTTCAAAAGCACATAAAAATGTTTGCCAGCAGGGGTGTACATGTGGATTTATTAAACACACCTTGTGCGTCACCTAGAAACTAAATCTAGAACCCGACACTCGAAATTTTTGCTCTGTTACAATCGTACCCTGTTACAATTGACCCCACTCTCCCCTACTTAATAAGCTCTGTTATGATTGCTCTATTCTTCGCAACCTTTCAATGTGTGTATCTAATTTTGTGTTCAGAAATCCCATATAACCATGTTTATTATTATTCGTGTATTCTCGAATCATAGATACGCACCTGTGTCTAGATTAGAAGCGCAATATGTCCTGTGTCTGGTTTATGTAAGGTGAATTTAATTTTAGAGTTGTTGCATTACTTAGTTTAATTTTTTAGTTCATTCTCTAAATTCAAAAGTTATTTTTGGTGTCAAAAGGTGTTAAATATTTTCTATTCTATCTGAGGTGGTTTGCCTAGCTTTAAAATTCTATTACAAGCAAGATTTTAAAAGAATTCCTTACTATTTGCAATCGGATCTTATAATAAATTGTCAGCATGAATTAACAACATAACTTATTATATTACTGTATTTACAATTTAAAGTAAAACATAAGATTAGGCGATGTTAGAATTACCTTAAAATCATCTTTGAAAGTAATATGGAGAAATAAATTCTAATACAATCTCCGCAGCATATAGTAATGCTCTGGTAAAATAAAATAAGATTCTGGTAATAAAAACAAAAATATACGATATTTAAACCATTCATTTAGTAAATTTTCCGCTCATGTGGTAAAAGTTTACCGAGAAAATCAGTTTTTAAAATTATATATTTTTCTGCCACACAATAAATTTTTTTTCTACCGCACATTCATTTATCCACAGATAGTAATTCAGGCAGAGAACAACCAATCTCAAATTCAGTATATCCAGTGATATTGATTTGTTATGGGAACGTAATTCTGATAGTGACTCCAACAAATTTAGCGTGTACTAGTCAGCATTTAATGCAAGGGGATTCTTTGGCAGGAGGGATTCAGCGAACATGAGCCCAACGTCCTGCCAACCTGGCTATCCCGGCCCAAGATGGTCTTGAAATAATATTATGATTCATTACACAGAATTGTAACTGTTGTCAATAAAAAATGCTCTCGTTTGGTGAGTGACCAAAGGGGCTAAGAAGTAAATATTTGTAACATTTTTGATAAATCATGGGTAAACCAAAGTTGATATAATTTGAAATTTTTTAGGAGGAGGTAGACAAAGTGAAACAGATTAAAATATTTTAATCTATTAATTAGATTAATCCATTAGTCTTTTAATTAGAGATTAAAATATTCAAAGAATTTCTTTAGATTTGAAATAGAATAAATTTAATATGAATGCATAAATTTAAAATCAAATATGTTCAAATTGAAGGAAATAGATTTTGATTTTGCAACTGTTAAACTCAAAACCTAAAGTCAAAGTGAAATTAAAGCGTGTCACGAAAAATTTGTTACTCACTTTGCATTTATTCTGGACCATAAAAACATTGGTACTTACATCACACACCGTAATTTACATTACTTACATAACATACCTAAAACTAAGCGAAGATCGTCTTATGAGATGGCTAATTAGCCACAATTGTAAATGGTGAGAAAATTGAATAAATTACATAATGTTTGTAAGCACATCACATGATCAGTAGACATTGAATTAATAATGATATTTATACTTATGATATTTTTACTTTTTTAATGGTAAAATGTGCAGAATTTTAGTTAAATTAAAATATTTATAAAAGCATTAAAAAATTTTTGCCTTGGTAATTGTTGAGTGCAAAGCCCCATATTTTGAAATATTACGGATCACACGTAAAATTCACTTTCACCACAAAATATTTACCCCAATTTTTTGAATAATATTTATTTAATTAAAGTGATTCAGTGATTTTCCGGCAATTATAACTGTATAAATTAAGCTATATCAGATTTTTGTTCCATATAACATAATCAGGCAATAATGAATATTAGGGTAAAATGTACATGCCGGTACTCTTTACCATAATTTGTTCCGGATTTTCTTACAGGGAAAATAGAGGATATTATCTGAATATTTTGTTTTAACTTTCTTTTTTTTTTTACATAGAAGCATTTTTTTAAAAATAAAACAAAACTTGTGGCATTATATATCACATGTACATTGCTTAATAGCAATTTAATGTTTTTGAAACAACTCCTTCTATGTGATGTTTAGTTTTACTCTTCAAAAAGAAATGTCAGAACTTACAGTCTTACAGAAATTCGGAATAATAAAAACAGAAAATGTTTTGGAAGATTCTCTCTTTCTTGAGCACATAAAAAGTGAAAACTGGGATGGGGATGATAAGATATAAAAGTAATAGGAAATGTTTGAAGAAACGATCAAGTAGTGGTTTACACTGAGCAGTATTAGGTATTTTGTAAGTTTCTTTTTGATATCAGAGAAAAGAACGTAAGAAAAATGTTTGTATCGACGAAAGAATCATTTTAGAGAAGTATCAGCACACTTTTGAAGAGAGTATACTTCACAACTATCTAGAAGATTACTTCTTTTATGGAAAAATAAAGAAATAAAAATAAAAGAAGCAAAATTAATTTCTGTCTCGCATGTACTCTTTAATTTCAGAGTAAAAAAGGATATTCTATATTTAGGTTGTCGGGATTTAGCAAGAAAAGATTAGAGTTTTGTCTTAAGTCTTCCTAATCAATGAAAAATGCAAGAAGTATTTGATTAATTCAAATAATGTTAGTTATTTAAAATAAAATTACAAAAACTTTAATTTAAATTTTGCCGAACAGTCCCTTTACCGTTATTCCTGATCGAATTACGGTAAAAAGTATTGGCACTCAGGGTGCCAGTACTTTTACTGTAAAATCAATTTTTGCCGAAACACGTTACGAACAGAAAATAGGAAACACCCTGATTCTTAGAGTAATAATAACCGTAAAAATCACTGAATGACCATGAAATGAATTAAATTAATATCACTGTTAAAATTACTGCAGAACAATTTACTTTTAAAGGGGATTTTGCATTACAAAGGATTCTACGGAAAATACACTAATTTTTGAAACTGTAAGTTGATCTGGAATTATTTCTAGTGTAATTTCGCAGACAAGGTTGCGGGTTCGAATTCCGCTCAGGGCAAGGATGTTTCTGTCTTTCCCTGTTCTATGTCCTTCCTTCTGTGTGATTGTGTGAATGTAACCCGCCCTATAAACTGTTTTGTGGTTGTATGACGTGGGCGATGCTACTCCACCGCCGTGACTTTGCTATAGCTGTTCACTGGGTAACGATAAGAGAGTAGCAATTCTGGTATTTCTGAGGCCAATGGGAAATCGACCCAAGTGCCCGCCATTAACCAAAAAAAAAATTCGCAGAAAATTTTTTGTTGTAAAAATGTTAGAAAATAATGTTTTTAACTTTTTGAACTATAATTTAATTTTGTGTAATAATCTAAACAGAATTTTGAATTTCTTGAAAAAAAGTTTATTGAAAAAGATTTGTTCAGTTCTGTGTAAAGATCGTGCAAAAATTTTTTTTTTGAATATTGCTCTTGAGGTTATGTTAAGTCTTGCTCTAAACGAATATCATGTTTTAGTGACGAAAGTTTTTGCACTATTTTTGAAATCACTAAGAAAATAAACAAACTAACAAGCCTGTATTTTTAGACTCTAACTCGAGCAAAAAATCGAATTGTTCGGAATATAACAATTAAAACCTTAAACGATAATATTTATTTATAATTGAACTACACATCATTAAGGTAAAATCAAATTAAATGATATTTTTTCTTAGTTTATTAATAATGTAAAATAATTCAATAATATAAAATAATTTAAGAATAAAAAAGTCTCACAAACTAAATTCACAAAGTGTTTGAAGTTTTTGATAAATTTTCCATATTATTAATCCCTTATTGTTTTTGTGTCTCATAAAATAAAAATGAAAAAATAAATAAATATAACTGAATAATGCTACCAATAAAATATACAATGATATATGAAAATGCAAATTAAAATTTGTTGTGTCAAAATATTTAACTATTAGATTTAAATTTATATAATTGATATTCAGTATCATTATAAAAAGGAAGTTACCCATAATTTTAAAGTGCATACACAGTAAAATCCTCAGACTCAAATTACGGTAAAAAGTCCTGGTTGCCCTAAACTTCAATTTTGCCGGTACAAGCAATAATTATCATAAAATCATTGAATCACTCTACATAGATATTAGTATGAATATCATGGTATAATATTCTACGCTGAAAACTGTAATCTACGGTAAAATGCCTTTCATAAATGATCCACCTGAAGAGCCGTTACTTTATACCCCACTTTGGATCCTAAATTTTTTACAATGTAATAAAAAAAATTAATTGCTGGATTGAAATTTCTTCAACCTATTCTCTAACAATTTTTTTCCGAAAACGGCAACATTTAAAATGTCAAAAGATAAAAGATGAATTTATAACCCTTTATTAAGCTCTTGATTTTGAATGTCATTTGTGCATTTCGGAATGTCATCAATTCGAAAATTAATGTGATGCCCATGCATTAAGGTTGGAGAATTTTCCTGACAGAAACTCATCGAAACAAAGAAAAAGCAAAACTGAAGCTAACAGCAAATACATGTTTGTTTTTTGCCTAAAATATCTCAATTTTTTTGTATGTTAGTAAATCTTATAAAACACGTTTTTTCTTCTTTTTGAATAATAAAGTTCAGTTTTCCTGCTTTTCTTCAAATCACGACGTAACAACTTAATAAAAGAAACACGAATTTTAATGCGAACTTTAATTTAAATAAAAGGAAAAGAAAAATGTGTCTTAAGAAATATAGAAAAAACATGTACTTTTCTGATTCATTTTGTCACGCAGTTGTTTAAAAAGGAAATCGCACGCAGCTCATTTACACTTTATTTGATCAGAAAATTGAGTTAGTATAAAGAAAAGGTAATTTAAAATATAAACTAGAAGTTTCGTTTATGCTTTTCAAGCGGCATGCAATATTTGTACTTTGCATGACATCTACGTGTAGTTTAATTTACCTTTTTTTAGAAACAAAGGTATTTTCTTTCCTTTAAGAACTGAAATAAATTAAACATATTAATTTTAAAAACGTATAATTATATACATAAAAATAAGATAAAAATAATGACAGTTCTATGAATTCGTATTGTAAAAATAAATGAAATATCTTAAGCCATTTTTTTCTCAAAAAAATTCAGATTTCTTTTTTTGCAATCAGCATATTTAATTTATAAAGTTATTCTTTACTTACAATTCTTTATCCTCAATTGAAAAGTATTTAACTGTAATCTTTATTCACCACCTATTATTATTTCGGTTTTGAATTTAATTATTATTCCAAATTAAATACTTGAAATTAATAGCGATAATGTTTTTTTTAAAAGTGCGTTATAAAAAAGGGTTTCTCAAAATATGTCAAAATAGCGTTAATCTTTTTTAAACAAAAATTTTAGTCTCAAAAGTGGGGGGGGGATGTGCGAGAGGCATGTTCAATGGCTATCGGTAAGGGCTGTATTATCCCGTATAACATTCTCTTAAAAATGTTTTAGACTATAGTGAAATAAGCAAAGATTAAATTAAAATATCTCATAAATTAAATATTTTAAAATTACAGTATCGGGAACATATTTTCCAAATTACATCTCTCTGCATCATTGAAATTGGAAATTAGTATGCCATTATGTGTTATCGCGGTGGTCACCATATAAAGCTTCCTTACTCTCTTTGAACTTGGATATACAGCTATGGTGATTTGAAGATCCTATTATGATCCCTAAAATCTACCAATAAATGCCTATCTTCCTTTACGTAACTCTTGAGACTATGCATTTTGCTCAAAAATAAATATAAATAAGATTATGGGGCAACTTGTTTGCGTGGGAGTTTTTGAGCGAAGCGGACAGGGGATGGCTTAAAAAGCATACAGCTAGTAAACTATTTAAAAAAGCTTTTTTTATGAAGTTACTCATCGATTTAATATATATTTCAAGAAAAAAATGAAATCGGTCAGTTTTTTAAATTAGGATTCTATTAATTAAGTTAGATTTTCATTTAAATAAAAAAAATATTAAACAGCTTTGGCTGTTTGAGAATTTTATTTACTTGAGTATTGTAAATATAGCTTCTTTATTAAACATGATACAATTTTTATTTTGTTGTATCGGATAAAAAATATATATAATAACTTTAATCTAATAGTTAATCAATTTTTCTTTTACTAGATATATTTTTCTTTTCTTTCTTTTATCATAAATATTTACAAATTAAGTATAATTTAGATGAATATAATGAATATTACATATCATTATTAATGTTCCCAAAATGTATAGTTTTTTACTAACTCTAATAATTCATTTTACTTTTGCGAGAGTTTTCTGTTTTTGAAAATTGCAGCAAAATTTCATTTTCAAATAATCTTTTTTAAAGTATAACATTTTTTCTCATAAAACATCAAAAGTAATGTATGTTAGTAAAAATCACATTGTTTTATAAGAAATTTGTTTACAGAAAAAATTATGTTTTATTTCAAGCAAAACTTTTTTCTGCTTTTCGTAACAAGTTATTATCTTATTTATTTTATTGATTGATATGACATAATAAATATCTGACTTGACTTGATCGAAAATAACTATCGGGAATAAATACCGGGCTTGTCGTACTGCACCAGAATAATATCAAATGACCATATGACTCAAACAGTGCAGAGACAGTACACATATACATATTTAGTACAAATTTGCATAAATATAGCTATATTTATCGCAAAAAATAATCCGCATGCGTAAAAACATTATTGAAATGCTTAGGCAGCTTCAATTTTAAAATGTTTTAACTATTTTTCCATCCATTTTTTCGTTTAAACAATTTCTTTAAAATTTGATTCTTCAGGAACTATTCAATCTATTTCCTTCAAACTCTATATTCCGCCTTATAAATATACATACTTCTAAATGATGCAAGCATTTTTATAACTTACAATTCAAAAATTCTTTGACTATTAGTAAAATAATAAAAAATATAACTGATAATTACTAAGAAATATTTTTTTGAATGGAACTGTCGGTATAAAATAATTCTTATAATTTTTATGCACTGATATTTTGATTCGCTTAAGAAATTCGCAAAATATGAAAACGTAAAGCCTCATGGACCGTATATCGCCTTTTACCGCTACTGTTTTTGAATTCTTAGGGTCTGAATGCCAAATACGTAGAAAAAAATGAAAGTCCCATTACGACAGGATTCGATCATTAAATTAAAAGTTGACTAAAGTGATCCCTTTTATTTTTCACTCATTGTTCTACATCTGTTGAGCAGCATCCACATGTTTAAATACCATTCTTCATTCTACTATATCATAAATGGTAAAAAAATAACTAAATCTACTTTTATTATGTTGATTCAAAGTAATCTGAATATCGCATTTCTACGAGTTTTCCATGTGCATTATCCATTTAAAAGCTCATAATTAGTTTATTTCAAATCAAAGTTTATATAAACTGAATGAATAATCTAACAAATTAAAGCCTCTGTGTTTAATTCAGACACTTTATTTTCATGGAAAAATTTTTGCTTCTTTTTTGTTGCACTTACTAAATTACTTCAAAAAGTTTAGTTTTGACTTTATATTATTTTTTCTGATCTTTTTTCCATTAATATAGAAGTTTTTTTTTAATACAATATCAAAAAATATTTAAAATAGACATGTTTGAAGATATTTTCAGTCTTTACAATTTCAACCAGTATTGATTTGGGAAAAGCGTATTTTATGTGAGTTAATCTTAAGAATATTTAGATTATTAATAAATATTTTTTTTTCTTAATTAATAACACTGGGTAACATTTTTTTCTGTTTTGTGTTGCATAAAATATATTAACTTCCAAATAGCCATATTTTGAGTTTCTTACACACTTTCGTATCGCTGTTTCCAAATCAGCACTCGGTTGCTTTCTTTAAGCTTCGTTTCTTCAATGATATTTTAATCTATTTCCTTAATATGTACAACTTTAAAAATATTATATGTAACAGAGGATCACACATGAAACCTATAGGAAGTTTAAGGCACATCATCAGGATTAAAATTGCATAGAAACCCATGCCCGGAAATGTCGTCATATGCTGCAAGGGGCGCTTGTCTCCTATGAACAGTTTTTTTTCATGTGCTTTTAAACAGATCCTAACTGGAAAGCTTCTCTTCCAACTCATGGTAATCGTTCTGGGAATGAGTTCCTAAGCAGATTATAAGTATAATATTAATGAAATTATAATCTAAAAATTTTAAAAATAATATTAGTAAACGTAAACATAATAATTATTCTACCTGACATGTCTTGAAATGTTTCTCAAGGAGAGCTTCGTACATAGAGAAATATCACGCTGCAGGTTCTCATGTTGCTTTAAAATATATTAATAACCCTATATATACTACTAAAAATTACTTTAAGTAATCACACTGCACTTATGATTAATTTTGAAATATTAAAAGTATTGAATATGCATCAAACTATGATGATAATTATTCCCGGGTATAAACAACTATTGTATGATGGAAGCGCATAATTTATTTACAAATTAACTTACCTGATACATGAAAGCACTATTATTAATAAAGTGAAATTCCATTATTAATCTAATAGACAGTTTATCTCAAACTTTTGCATTAAAAGCAAACAAACAATGATTAAGCTCCATAGCTCGTTAATTTCATGATAGAAATATATTTCGGCATTTTACATATTATTGTAGTAATCCAAAATTTATAATTATTCGTTTCATTTATGATAGAAAGATATTTCTCTCTTTTATAGATATTGATATAAAATTATTTATTCTGAACTCATCTTCGAAATAGATGTGATTTAGTTTACTCTCACTGACAAATCTGGAAACCTGAAATATTTCAAACCTGGCATATATTTAATACAACAAACATATATTTTCGGTTTAATATTCACTATTTATTAAATTTAATTGTGCATGCGTTATAACCTGATATCTCAAAGCTAATTTTTTGAAAATTAAAGTTTATTCACTGAATAAAATGTATAAAAAAATAACGCTAATTGGTTTAATTTGATGGTAGAATATTTGTAACAGCTTATTCTATATTGTCTGTTTCAGGGATATTAAGACTTATATATGATACT
Source organism: Parasteatoda tepidariorum (assembly GCF_982258835.1). Classification (NCBI taxonomy): domain Eukaryota; kingdom Metazoa; phylum Arthropoda; class Arachnida; order Araneae; family Theridiidae; genus Parasteatoda; species Parasteatoda tepidariorum. Next base: position 57,240,292 of record NC_141764.1, on the reverse strand, counting down.
ATTATAGAAAATTTAAACTAACCTGAAAATATGCCACAGTTGTCAAATTAATTTTAGGAACTATTACTTAATTTATAGCGGTTGACGTTAATTTAACAACTGTAATAATAAATATAATAATAAATATAATAATAAATATAATAATAAATATAATAATAAATATAATATTAAATATAATGATTTTTTTAATGGTGTCTATACAAAAGCAAAACTATTTTTTCTTAATTTAATAAAAATGATAACTTAATTTAGTATATTCATTGAATATAATTTGTAGTTAGGGAACATGAAGTTTTTTAAAACTGGCTTACATTTATTATAACAAATATTCATTTTAGATATAAAACTAAGCATTTCTTAAATTCTAATTTGCATGTGTTGTATCGTAAAACTAATTACGTGTAAGTCATAATTTCTTGATTGAATGAAGCATATAACAAAATAAACCTAATGGTTTCAATTCGATGGTTGAAAACTTATTCTAAATCACCTGTTTTTAGGATATTAAGCCATTCTATTGTATGATACTACTATTGAAACGTTAAAATTTCGGAAAGTCTAACCATGGTTGTAAAGCATTTCTTTTTTAAACGTAAATTAAATAGCTATATGATGATTTTTTAATAAAATCAATAATAAGATAAAACTATTTTCTAGATTTAATAAAACTTATGGCTTAATACATTAAGTATTTTTATTGAATAAAATATGTATTTAAATTTAAATTGTTATATCATCAGTTAATTCATACATATAGATCCAAAACATTGCTATTTTTTTTATTTAAAAACACATCGAAAGATAAAATTAATAGTTTCGCATTGATGTAGAATTTGAAAAGTGAAGTTTATTTATAGTTGCAAATGTAACTATGATTCCAAATTATTTTTAATTTTTCTATTTGAGGTTTCAAAACTTCTGAAACGCTTTACTCGTAGTTAGTTAAAGAAGGTTTAGTATGAATAAGGCATGAAACTGAAAAGTGTAAGCGTGAAGGAGGATCAGCTGGTTGCAGAAGTCAGCTATTTATAAATATTTAGTGCTTTCATTTAGAAGTGTTAATTATACATTTAATGAACCCATTAAATTTTTTTATGGAATTTTAGTTATTCAATTGGAATCAAATGCAAAGTATTTAACATTCACTTTTTTTGTAACCACTTTAGAGTCAAATATAATTTAAGTTTTATTTTACTTAAATTTAAATTCTTAACACATTACTAAAATATAATGTAATGGTAACTTATAAAGCAATGAATTTCATTATTAAGTTAATTCATTAAGAATTAGATTGAAAATAGCTTAACAATGAAAAGATGGATGAAAGCCAATTTGACCCCTCTCGTTGTGTGTTGTTCTTAACTCAAAAAAATAATTTACTGAAAGTGTTGAGCATTTGTGACTGCTCAGAGCTTGAGCCAATTTAAATGCTTATTTAATAATCAAAGAGTTAGCCTTAGGATAACGCATATATAGAACCTTTTACCATGAATGATGGCTGGGGGGGGCAGAGTGGCCCCTTAGGTATTTGGTATGTATCCTATAAACCCAGTTAGTTTTGGGAGGAAGATACTCTTTGGTCTTTGTAAGGTTGCCCAGTTCCATTGAAGAAACAAGAATATTCAAACATATCCATAGTTACTATTCATAGAGAAAAAAAAATTGTCTAAGAAATTAATGAGCACGTACAATAAAAAATTCTGTATTCCGTTTAATAAAATATTTCCGTTAACCAAACCGAATAAAATGCCATAGAATTCCATTGGTTAATACTGTAATATGTTTCAATTAAATTAATTATGAATGTATTTTTGGATTTTGGATGCGAAATTGATCCGCAAGCGAACAATTAGGGAAGAGTCAACCTGACCTTTTTAATCCTTCTACGTATACAGCATGGTTTCGCCTTTTTAGTGTTAGTACGTAATTTTTACTGTAAATGTTATGTAATAAATAAAAAAAAACTAGTTTTATCAATCAATCAATCAATAATTTATCAAGGTGAATACTTCGATAAATTGTTTAATGACTTTCAAACTGAATCAAGCATGCAAATATTATCATTAAGTGTAAAGTAACTGCTGAGATGATAATTAAATTGACTAACTACATTTCAGTAAAAATAATTACGTCATGCCTATAAATGAAGAACAGAGCAACGCTAGTGCACTCAGACAGTACAGTACTGCATGCACAGCATCCAAATAATTTATCCCAAGAGTACTTGATTTTATATTAAAATATGATGACTTTTCCGCGTTTTATAGAATATTTATTGTTGATAATAAAATTGTTAAAAGCAAATAATAATTTCACGCTAATAGAAACATAATAGTGCTATGCTAGTACATAATGCAATGCACTAACATTCCTTTATGTACAGTATAGCACTGTACAGTCTGTATAGTACTGTATACCGTATCTAATTAATGTATTTCCAGAGCATTTAATTTTTGATTTTTGTGTTAAAATGTGATATTGTTTTGAAGATTCATAGAATATTTAGTACTGATGAAAATCTTGCTAAAAACAAATGATGAAATTTCTTAAATAAGATGAAATGTCGAATCTCATGAAGGAAAGTTAACTTTTCTTTCCCTGACACTAACTTTCCCATTTCCTTCACGAATCCGATTTCTTACTGTTTCTAATGAAATTAGAATACACAACTTATAATGAAATAGCAAAGTATTTGTACGATTAGTTTCTTACCCCTTTCCTATCTCGAGTACCAGGTTTGAGCGACAGTTGAATACTAATCTAATACAATTTTTTTCTGAGAGAGAGAGAATAAATTCTCCTCAGACCTTCTAAGTTGGGTCATTTGCTAAAGGATATTTTATTGATGATAAAAAACGTGTGACACGCTTTCAGAAATTAAACAAGCATAAAATAGTGTTTTCATGAATGTTTCACATGGAAATGCATTTAAGCATTAATAAGGGCACTGTTTCAAAGACATAACCTCAAAAAAAGGTAGAATACATTACAAATTATTCATTATATATTGATATATATATATATATATATATATATATATATATATATATATATATATATATATATATATATATATATATATATATATATATATATATATATATATATATATATATATATATATATATATATATATATATATATATATATACAGGGTGTCTCAGTTAAGCGTTTCAGAACTTCTAAGAGAGGTAGGGGGCATCCTAACGACTCGAAATCATATAGCAATGTGGGATCGGAAATGCTTTCCTGAAGCGGTGACGTACACAGAAGCACCATGAAGAAAAGAGACCGTAAGTAAAAAATCGCTATAATAATACATTGAAAAAATTATATGATACATGGGCCAAAGTAAGTGTTCGAAGTTTCTGCCACCGGCTACAATGTACACCTCACATCTCCGGCGCATGGAACATTCTGCAATACTCCAGGCATATCTCGCAGGCAGCTACTGCGATTCTTGCAACCAGCATTATCAACAGGGGTGTCATAAACCAGCGTTTTCATATGACTCCAGAAATCAAAACATGATACGTCGGGTGACCGAGGAGGCCATATAATTTTTTAATGTATTATTATAGTGATTTTTTACTTACGGTCTCTTTTCTTTATGGTGCTTCTGTGTACGTCACCGCTTCAGGAAAGCATTTCCGACCCCACATTGCTATATGATTTCGAGTCGTCAGGATGCCCCCTACCTCTCTTAGAAGTTCTGAAACGCTTAACTGAGACACCCTGTATATATATATATATATATATATATATATATATATATATATATATATATATATATATATATATATATATATATATATATATATATATATATATATATATATATATATATATATATATATATATATATATATATATATATATATATATATATATATATATAGTATGTATAAATAATTCAAAATTGAACTCTTCATGCTATCAATTTTTTTAACTGTAAGCGTTATTATTCACAGAGAAAAAGAAATATTCCGGTGAAATTACCTGACTGTGTAGCTATGACCATTTCTGGTTTTAAAAAAAATAAATAAATACATAAATCTGGTTAAATAAACCATTCATCTGGTAATTTTTTCTTTCATAGTTCATTCTGGTTTTTCGTGTTATCACACATTTAGTAAAGAGACAAATTGAAAATTAAACTTAACCGATTAAATGGTTTTTATGCCATTCTCTTAAGCATCATGATAAAATCACGCATCATGATTATCACTATTACAAAATTTTATCCCATATTATAAAATTATATTTTATTGATAAATTTACTAAAATCATTACCAAATCACTCTGGTAAAAATTACCAAGCTTTTCAGTTTATTTATATATATATATATATATATATATATATATATATATATATATATATATATATATATATATATATATATATATATATATATATATATATATATATATATATATATTATAAATAAACTGAATATAGTTATATCGATGAATTGATGATGTAAAATAAGTTATCAGAATTAAAAGGGTTCTAATTAACATTGTTAAAGTCACAATACAAGATAACGTTTCAATTTCATTTAATTAAAATTAATTTGTTACAGGTAAGTTAAAAACTAAAAAACCACCATCTTTTTTATTTCACATTTAAGAACAAGAATAACATATTTATTGAAACAATTAATAGAACAAAATTTTGAAATCTATATACCACAAATTGCATAGTTTCGATTTCAGAACTTTATTATTACATTTATTTTACATGTTACATAGAATGATTTTTTTTATATAATTCTATTCTAAATTTTGTTGAACCATCGTTGAAACTCATCGTTATTCACTATTTTGTTTCAAGACAAGTGTTCTATTGTTTCTTTACCAGTTTATCGATTTCTATTATTTCCAAATCTTTTGTAAACATGCATTCTATTTTTGACAATGCCATCCATCATTTTAATTATCTTTGCTTGTCTACACCCATATCGATATTTGAAATAACATGTTAAACTTTCATCTCGTGAAATATACTTTAATTATACATCTCGACTGTTTTAGTTTTGAATCAAATATATATCAATACATCATAACATGTGTTAATAAAGCAGTTTTCAAATGATACCTTTTAGTATTTATTGAGAAAACTATCTTTTTTCTTGCATTTTTTTCCTTTATAATTATTATCCATTCATCGTTTTTTTTATAACGAGACAATCTGGTTTTAAATTTAAAAAAGAAGATACATTAAAGAAATTACACTTTGAAACTAATGGTGTAACGGTTGAAGAGTTGAAGCGTGGTTCGTAAAACAGTAACAGATTATCGTTGTTACTCAAACAGTGACATTTATATTGGAGCAGTGACATTGTTATGAGAACAGTGACAAGAATCCCTTGCTATTGGACTATCGATTCGAGGTTTTCGTGGTTTTCATCTCCTTGAAACTCAAATCGCGGGTTAGTTTTATTAGAAACTCCTCCACAAATGCTATTTTGTACAAATGATAGATAAGGGAATTATCGTATCTTATTGGTTGAGTTCAAAATTACAAAATCAGTTGAGTTGAACATTGATCAGAAACACAAAATTTAGCGGATATTAAATAAAATTAAGAAAAAAAATTACAACAGGAGAAATATGGCGAATGAGAAATGGTACCTCACATTCTGTTCAAAATATAATATTAACAATCTTATATCAAGTAATTTTCTGTACCTGAATCAAAAATTCAAATTTCAGCTAAAAATATAAAATGACATATCAATTTCCAAAATAGTATTGCTTTCATTTGCTGATAAATGCTAAACTTCTTCACTTATTCCATATTAGTATTAAATAACTTAATTTAATTTTAATTGGTTTTAAATAAGTCCACGCATAATCATTATTGTAGTTATGGTCACAAATGTCATATAGTCGACTTTTAGTTTGTAACATTGTTAAAATTTAAAAATTAAAGTAATTTTTTTTGCAATTTTGTGCTTTGATTCTGAGCTGCAAATAATTTCTAGTGCAATGTTAACACATTCCGAAAAAGAGAAGGATATAAGTTTACTATATTATGGCAAACAGAGTGAGTATATAAATTATACTGCAAAAAGTTGGGATGGCTTATATAGAGCACCTTATTTCATTAGATGCCCTGTAAAATATTCAAGAAACTTATAACGAAAATGCTTCTTCAAAATGCAGTCTTTATGATATTATTAAAATTATGGTACATTATACACTTACTTTAAATTATATATAAAAAATTAGTCTATACTTTAATGGAGGGCTTTGGTACTGCCATCTGAACTGGCTTGCTAATATACGTTATCCAATTTTTATATGATTGTATAACAGGTTTGCACAAGGTTTGCTTATTGCCTTGTTAAGCATGTTTTCGGATTTCATACCTTTGCAGGTCCTTATTTTTATTCTTTCTGCCTTTCATTCACCTTACATTATATATATATCACAGTAAAAACTGCAAGCTCTTTGTGTGCTAGTACTTCTATTTTTAGCAGAAATATTATTTCAATAGCACTTACGAGATACAAAATTGACAAAATATTCACAAATGATATTTACACTTCGAACGTCGCAAAAGAAATCTATGTACAATTTTGAAATGACAATTTAAGTACAATAAACATTGGAAATCCTCCACTCTGTTTAATACCATAATTTGCATTTCTTAGGAAATTCAATGTATGGCATTTTATAAAATACACATTACAACTGCTCATCATAGATCCAATGTGCGCTTATTATATTTTATTTATTGGCTCATCCTTTATGATGAGTTTATGGTGATTTTTGCTGTTAATATCCTATTATAATTTAAGCTAAAATTTTAACGCAAATTCAAATCATGACATTTTTATTCCTTCTGTCTTTCACTCGCCTTACATTATATATATCACAGTAAAAATTACAAGCTCTTGGTGTGCTAGTACTTCGATTTTTAGCAGAAATATTACTCCAATAGCTCTTACGAGATATGAAATTGACAAAATATTTACAAATGGTATTTACACTTCGGACGCCACAAAAGAAACCTTTGTATAATTTTGAAATGACAATTTAAGTACAATAAACATTGGAAATCTTCCACTCTGTTTAATCCTACCATAATTTGCATTTTATAGGAAATTCAATGTATGGCATTTTATAAAATACACATTACAACTGTGCATCATGGATTCAATGTTCGCTTATTATATTGTATTTATTAACTTATCCTTTATGATGAGTTTATGGTAATTTTTGCTGTTAATATCCTACTATTATTTAAGTTAAAATTTTAACGCAAATTCAAATTATGACATTTTACAACTAATGCATACTGCATCTGTGCATAAAGGATCCAAGTCTCGCTAATTAAAATGTACTTTCACTTTTCTCTTATGATGAGTTTATGGTATTTTTGTCTTCCATTAAAATTTAGTTTAGTGTAATAATATGTAAACATATAATCAAATGAGAGATATAACAGTTAATATTTCAATTTAAATCACAATGCATATATTTTTTTTTTTGTAAAGCACTTACGCTTTAAATTATACATTCGAAAGAAATCATTTACAATTTTATAGCTCATTCCATTCCCTTAGTAATTACTTTTATTTCATTGATATTTAATTTTCTTTTCAACAAGATTGTTAAAGTATTTTAAACATTTTACGATATTTTGTTTTCCGAATAAACCATTTATAAACACATTTTCCTCAGTAGCATACAAAATTACGAGAAATTTTTCATCAGTGTTATGACATAAAACATAAGATTGATTACACTGTCTGCTACTGAGCATTATCATTCACTGGCAGTTTTTTATACGTTCTTATGGTTCAGGAAACTTTAATCATGCGTGGACAATATGTTCCATTTGAAGAAAACACTTTCTGCGGTTTTGAGAAAGTTGGCTATCAATCTTCTTTTGAGCTTTACATATATGTTTTTTTTTTGGCTTTTTTCCCAACTTTTCTCACAATGAAAAATCTTATGAAAAGGGAAGAAACTATATAGGAGATAGATATACCAATTATGAAATTGTTTTTAGTCCGTAGTTTCCAGACATTCAAGAGATTTGAAGCTAAAACTGCACAAGGCATTTATTTTTTTTAACTTCTCATTGTTTCAGTTCAGTAAGTATAAATTCTAGCCTAGCAGTTTTAAATATTTTTAAATAATTAAATTCGAAATTAAAACTGTTTTACAATAATGTATCATCGTAATAATTTTAAGCAAAAATATGGAAAATTTTCTATATAAAATGAGAAAAAAATCCTTTTGAAAAGTGTGTATTCAGTAGGATTTAATACTTGGAATGTAGTCTACTATAAAAGAACCCTTATAAAATGATTGAAATTTATTTGAAAAAGATGTACGAACTATGATATTCTTCCATTTAATTGTTTATTGATTGACATAAATCAGAAATGATTTTTTTTTCATTTCCCTGAAACTAACAACGCATGTGACATTCCATTTTTTTTTTAAAATTTAAATAATTTTTTGTTTAGTATGTACAAAAACTATTTTATTAGCCACAAATAGTTTTTGACGATGTAGCTTACATAGAACTACTTTAACATAAATTTATCAACTTCATAACTACTGGCAAATTCCTAACTTTTATTGAAAATGGAAAATATAGCCATTCTTTTAAAATATGTCAGGATTAATATTTTATAAATTTCAACGCATTGTCACATTTTAACGCTGTTTAAAATGTGAAATCTACCCCAATCTAAAATAGGATATGTAGTTTTAAATCAATCTTTTCGTTGAATCAAAATATAATTGGTTTTGATATATAAAAATTACTCTTTCAATAATTTCAAAAAGTCCATTATTAAAACAAAGACCTAGAGCAGTTTTATTTGTATAAAGTGTTTTACTTTATATGATGTGATGTGATGCGATGCGATGCAATATACTATACTATACTATACTATACTATACTATACTATACTATACTATACTATACTATACTATACTATACTATACTATACTATACTATACTATACTATACTATACTATACTATACTATACTATACTATACTATACTATACTATACTATACTATACTATACTATACTATACTATACTATATTTTAATTGTTCTCTTTTAGGATTATTAATCCCTAAAAATCGGCTTAAAATGTAAGGCATTTTCGCTTGATCTTGAAAAGGAAAAATAAGATGGTTTTACTTGATATTACCTCACATTTTACAGGAATTTTAAAATATTTCCTGAAAACAGGAAACAAAATGAATCCTTTGAAGGAAACCAGCTCTCCACTGCACTGCACTGCACTGTATTGCATTGTATTGTGTTGTGCTGTCTTCTGCTGTCTTGTGTTGCGTTGCGTTGTGCTGTACTAATTTAACTTCAATGTTGCGTTGTGCTGTACTAATTAGGATTTCCAGTCTTGTAAAATTAGCTTAAAAGAGAAAAAGTTTAACACGTTCTACTTGAGGTTAGCTCACATTTTACAGCAATTTCAAAATCTCTCTTGCAAACAGGAAGCAAAAGGAATACGATGAAAGAAACCAGCTTTATTCATAAACCTTTACTCCTACTCATCTTTTTTTCCAGTAGCTTTTCATTGTGAAACAGATTTTTCGAGAATTCAAATCCAACCATGTTGAATTCGAAGTTTTTTCATTATATTATATTATATTATATTATATAGGATGGACGTTTAATTATATTATATTATATTATATTATATTATATTATATTATATTATATTATATTATATTATATTATATTATATTATATTATGTAAAAAAATAATGTCACTTTGTTGTTCTCTTTTAGGATTTTACAGTCTTTTAAAATCGGCTTAAAAGAGAAAAAGTTTAAGACATTTCTTGCCTGATCTTGAGAAATGAAGAAGAAAAAGATGGTTCTACTTGAGATTACCTCACATTTTACAGCAATTTCAAAATCTTTCTTGCAAACAGGAAACAAAATGAATCCATTGAAAGAAACCAGCTCTATTCACAAACCTTCACTCCCTCACTTCCGCTTTCCTAGTAACTTTTCATTGTGAAACAGCTTTCGAGAATTGAAATCCAACCATTTTGAATCCAAAGTCTTCTTTTTATTTTTCTGAAAAATACTAAAAACTTGGAAAGTCAATCGTTTTGAATAGTTTTAAGAAAGAAATCAGTGGAAACTTGCGTTTTTGCTAACTAAAAAGGAGCATGTAGACATTTGTTTTGTTAAATTTACTTTAAGTTTCAGAAACGAAAGAAAAGTTTCTAAAATTTACTAAGGCTATAATATATATAAAAAATATATGTTATAATTTTAAATGCTAGTAATTTCAAATTATAAAATTATTGCTAGTTAATTAGTAGATATTTTAAATACAATTTAAATTATATAGACAGATGAAGTATACTTCCAACAGCTTTTAATAATTGGAATTCGGACATTTTCGTTCTGAAAATGGCTAAAGCTATCTCATTAATTTTTTGTATTAGAAAAAAGCAAAAAATCTTGTTAAATTAATCGATTCTTGTAGTTTTAAAAAAGAAACACTGTAAAAAAGAGTTTCTCAAAACTGAGCAAAAATGTGTCAAAAAAGCACCGAAATAAATATATTCGAGTTTGAAAATACATGTACTCATTATTGAGCATAGTACGAGCACATACTCAAAATAGAATACAAATACATTGATTTTACACTATTACCATTCTTGTTTAAACATAAATATACTCACATTAAATGCATGATGTGTAATTTTTGAAACAATGCAATTTTCTCAAAAATGAGTATGTGCTGTTTTGAGCATGTCACTCTACTTAATAATGAATGTCTGGGTTTTTTATATTCAACTATATATGATTCGGAGCAGCTTGTTCGACAAAATTTTGCTAATTTTGTAAACCCTTTTTGCTTGAAATAATTTCTTGAACTTTTTTACTTCAATCTTTTTTGAAAAAGAACTTGAATTTTTGCATAGTACAAAGGACAAAATAAAAATTTTTCTCGTTAAATTTAATTTAAATTTCGCAATTCTAGGAAATTATGTTTTAAATTTGATTAAATTTTTAAATATGAAAAATGAATTATGGTTTTAGGGGCTTAAATTTAATTGCAGCTTTGTTTTTCATCTAATATAGTAAAATTCCGATGAAACTGTCATTTTAGAGTTTGCCATTATTAGAAAATGCACTTATTTAATGCTGAAAACATTAAAGAAGACTTATAAAGTTATTTTAATGCAAGATTTCAGATAACAGTAAGAAAATTCATATTCATATTTTGTAAGGAGAGAGTTAACTTGAATATTTGTCGCTGAGGCTTATTTTATTTTTTTAGAAAAGGAATAAGAATGCAAGATAGAAATATGGTGCAATGACACTCTTTTTCGCTATTCTGTATCCGTACCAGAAATGAGTAAAAATGTCTTCTATACTGCCTATTAATATAATACTCTTCCTAAGCAGAAAAATGTGTTTTTATCAACAACAAAAAATTGTCACGGAAGTGTACGGCGAGTAAATTTTAATTCGTCATAAACGACATAATTTAACTTTATTTCTAGCTTTAAAACTATTAACTTTAAACTATATTTAAAACTTCATTATTACCACTTAACATTACACTGATAAAAATTTTACTGAAAAAATGTTTAAATAACCAAACGTAATTTTACAATATTCATACAAAACAGTCAAATAACCTAGAATATGATGGTATTCAAACTGTTAACTGTGAGTCAAACCGTTAATTAACTACTTTCACCGAATACGGATAAATAACCAGAGGTTAATCGCAGCAACCTCTAAGCCCACCTATTGAAGATACTTATTTCCTTGCTGACGAATCGATATTATAGTTAAAAGAGCCAATTTCTCAATCTCATGGTGGATCTAAATCTATAACCGTCAGAACGGGGATCGGAGTCACAGCGTTAACACCACAATATTTGCTCCATTATCTTCACATGAAGAGCTTGCAGTGTCCTGCAGTGCCAAATTTGTGACCTCGTCACGATATTTTCCTTCACACCTAGATGGCAGCCCTCTAAAGTTCTTAACTATTAAGTTTTTTAATCATACTAGTTGTTGACGGTTTCAAATGACGGACTGTAAAAAAAAATGTCCTTCACCATAAAATTTATGGTTGAATAGATGGACAGACTGCTGCTGGGTTTTTTTGCAATAATTTTAGTAAAAAATTTGAAGATAGCTTTGAAACTTTTCGTAGCAGCGGATTTTTCGTAACATGCTTTATTTCTTGCATCTATCTTTTTCAGTGTTTAAAATGACTAGCCAAAAAGTGATGAAAATAAATCTTCTTTCTTCAAATAGTTCAAAAACAACGGATAATCTTCACTGGCAAGCAATAAGAGAAGTGTTTGATCAAAATGACTATAGCATACGTGGAATTTGCTAAGTTCAATGTTTTACAATTATGGTATGGCATTATTCATTGTATTGAATAAATTTAAAAAAAATGAACAAAATACAGGTAGTTTTTAATCAAGAGAAACTTCATGAATAAGGAACTACTTTACGTCAACATATTAAATTCTGTGAAATTGAAAAAAAAGAGAAATTTATACTTTACAATGAAATTTATTTTGCTTTTTTACGAACTTTTTAAATTGCAAACTAATAATAATAATATTTAAAAAAAAGATTTAATCTTCTTTGCAATATAACTACCATTTGCTCTTCAGCAGCTTAAAAAATTTTTACGCATGTCTAAAGCAAGGTGTATAGAAAAAAAAAATTAAAATTTTATTGCCGAGAAAAGAAAAAATTACGGTTTCGGAAAAGAGTGAAAAAAATCCAAGCAAAAAATCCGGTGAAATTTTCCAATACTTTTTTTTTTAATATGTCATAAATTATTGTCTGAACATAACATATTATCTTGAAATTAATGTATTAAATTGATATACTGTTTCGAAAATGCAATAATATATCGAGTATCAAAAAATATATCACCGAGACATTTAATATCTGTGTACTAAGAAAGTGACAGGTAATATATACCTTTCCAACAATTTATAGCTAGGATTGTTTTTATAGATTGTACTTTAAAGGTAAAATGTATTTTTAGCAATATATAACGCTTGAAGTATTAGCTTCTTTTATAACAGGGGTTAAGAAGATTAAGTATTTGTTGGTTTCCAAAGAATAACGAGGTTTATTCAATTTTTTTTTCGTTCCTCCTAAACTTTTATAGCTTTCTTTAAATCTCTCAATAAAGTGGATGGGAGAAATTAAAAAAAAAACATCTAGGAAACTTCAAAATTTATTTTCTCTTCAGAAATATAAAAACACCCTGTGCTGAATCTAAGGCACTTTAAGGGAATTTTAAAGTTTCTAAAAAATCTGGTTATATTTAAATGCATTTATTAATAATTAGAATATTTTAAAATTGCTCCAAAATTTATAAAAAAAATGGTTCTGATATTGATCAAAAAATGTCTTATGGTTGGGAAATAAATGCAAAAAAAGTATTATTTTTGGTTAGATTTTGAGAATTTGATTTTAAAGCAATTATTCATAATTCTTTTATTTTAGACATAAAGTAATTCTTTCACACATTAAGTGATCCATGCATAAAATAAATCAGAATAATTAGAAATATGAAGGATTTTCAGGGTTTTGATTTTATATTTTTAATTCTTCAAATAATTACTTCAGTGCAACAAAATTTTATTCCATAAGCAAAATATTATATTTAAAAAAAAACAGTACTTATTTTGTTGAAGATAATAAATTTGCATCCTATCGCTCATGGGCTGTGTTGTTAATATGCGAACAAAACCCCTTTTTTTCTCGCTCTCTCCCGGTAGGGGAAATCCGTATATAGTACTAGTTGAAGCAGCTGTCTGAGAGGTGGTTCGTTTGTTCGGTCGCATCATAAGCTATGATGACTGATTATGATTTATTTTCTTTTGCATAGCACTGTGTGCGATATGTTATTTCCTCAAGTTGTAGTTTAATAAACTCTTTATTTTCCGGCATTGCTTCTGTGTTCCTCAACAAAACAACAGTTGGTAGTAGAGCGTAATTTTCGATCATCATGGAGAAAAACTTCATTTTTGGAATTCCGAAGTTGACTGGAACTAATTATCATCTTTGAGCCATGAAAATGGAAGCAGTTTTGAATTTGAAAAGACTAATGTCGGCATTGACAGAGGAAGCTCCAACTGACCCTGTTAAATTGCAAGTTAGGGAAACTACTAACCAAGATGCCGTATCATACTTGAAGTTGTCGCTATCAGACGAACAGGCTTTGCAATATGCAGAAGAAAAGAATGCAAATGCTTTGTGAACAAGGATTAAAACTACCTACACTGGACTTGAAGAAGATAGAAATATTGATGTGGGTGCCGAACTTAAGAGCTTAGAAATGCTGGATTCAGAAGCCGTAAACGATTATACAGCTCGAGCTGAAGGATTATCTACTAAGTGTGCTTCCTTGTGTCAGAAAATATCTGACAGAGAAATGGTGTTTTGCACGGACAGATGTCTAGCTGGAAAATATGAGCTCATAAAAGAAGTTTTAAAAACTCAACGAGAAAAGTCGCTAGAAGAAATAATCGAAGTCTTAAGGGAAGAAGAAAAAGATTTACTACAGAAATTCCGTGGACAAAGAAGTTTGGAATCTGCGTATGCTACTCAGAAAAAGTGTTTACCAAGAAAATTTTGCTACGCCTGTAGACGATCGGGACATATAGCGAGGAATTGTTATTCAAAACATCAAGAAGTGGGAACCGATAGAGGCTACAAACTATCGACAGGTAGAGTAAAAGGTCGTCGAAAACCAAATTTTCAAGAAACATTGGTTGCCGATAGTGATACTCCAGATAATTTCGCCTCAGTTTCAGTTGAACAGAAGGGACAAGTAGACGAACATTGGATCCTGGTTAGTAGAGCCACGTCTCATATGTGCAAGGATGAATGCTGGCTTGAATCTCTAGATGTTTGCGACAGTAAAATATACCAGGTGGGTGAGACTTTTACATTGGATACAAAAGGAACCGGAACTGTTTAAGCTGTTTCACTAAGTAATAATGCAAAAATTGTAATTGGTAATGTATTGTATGTACCAGAATTACGTCGTAATTTACTGCCAGTTACATGTTTAACGGATAAAGGGTATAAGGTTAAATCACTTTCAAACTCAGTATTAATTATTGCTCCTAATGGACGCTTAGTTTTGAAAGTTTTAGATGTGAATAAAAAAAAATTAGAAGTTAAGCTAGAACCTAATGTTAATAACGAGGTATGTTTTTCAGGGTGTAACAAAGTTAAAAATAACGCAGAAATGAATGTAATTTGTCATAAAAGATTGCGTCATTTAAATGCTGATTATACGCGCAAAATGTCTAAAGTGTTAAATTTAAAAATTATTAAAAATTATTGTTAAACTATTAATTGAAATAACTATATGTTCACGAAATTAATATTTAAGATCTCACAGTTTTTTTTAATTATTTTCAAAGTCAGCGATAAAAATAGTTACAAAAAAAATTAAAATCAAAGGAATGAATAAATGAGTTATGCATTATAGAAGCATGAAAAGTAAGCATGCAGAACTTTTCATTAAATTATAACTGCATAAACTCTCTGCCTTTTTACTTGTACACTTAATGCCACAACAATTTATTTAAATTCATGAAAATGTTATCATTAAAATAACTTTTATGTACTGGAATTCGTTTCATTTATAAAGAAAAAGCTTTTCCTCATAAATCTAGAAGAATATATTTAAATGTTTTTTATTGGATTAAATATTTATTTTTTTAAAAGATATTGATTTAGGATTCATAATGCATTCTTAAAATGAAATCCAGGGCATAAAAAAAAGTAAATAGTAGTAGAAAGGCAAATTTATCTGCTGAAATTGCATACACAATGCATATCAAAGAAACGTCGCATTTTATTTAATATTTATATTTCTGAAAAATTTTAAATTGAATGGGGATCTTATTTTCGAATTTATTTCTGAAGAAAAAAATGCGAATCCCTTACATTATCCTCAAGTGTACGATGTTCGAATAGCTTTGAAAGTAGGAAAGAATAGAATGTTCTTCTCAATTTATTGAAAAGCCGATCTTGTCAACCAAATCTCATTCAATGCACTTTGTGTTCTGGAGTAGACTTTTATATCAAAATAAGAAAAAGTATTTAAAAAATTCACGTGAAACATTATATTTTGCAGAAAAGTAAATCGTATAATAAACGAAGGTCATATAAAAGACAAAAGGTCATATTGTCTTTTATATGACCTTTCAAGTTATAATCCTTAGTTAAATTGGTTTGTAAAGTAAGTTTAATAGCGGTAAACTTGAAATTCATTACTTAGTAAAAATAGTAAAATGATTTATATTTAATCGCGACAAAAAAATTACCGTACGAGGAACGAATTTAAGTAAATCTATAAATCCAACTTTTCTAAATACATTTTCGCCGAAATTACTGGATTAGGCTAGAATAGATTACCATATTTTTTTTTTCAAATATAAAGAAATGTACTAAGAATGGAGATGCAAGAAATTCTTATGTATATTTTAAATTTTCTGGCATGTATTTAACATATTATGAACAAAGCATGAATCAATAAAGAGAACAAAATATGTTGAAAATTGTTTGAAATTCCTTTAAAAAGTGGAAAAATTTCTCCTCACTATCATGGTAAGATGGTTTTTCTAATATAGTAAAGGAAAGATGAAGTTGAAACATGAAAATCAACACATTACATACAATTTACTATGAAAAACTTATAATTAGCTGTTAGGAAGGAATTTTATCTCGGAAAATAAGTAAAACAAAGATCTATTAAGTAAAATCTAACGTACAGATTTAATTAATCGCTTTCTAAAAGACTACATTAATAACCAACTACATTACAACAAAACAAACTACATTATTGGTCGAAACTTTTAAAGTTTGTACATGTTTCATGTAGTCTTTGCATCACCTTATACTCATCATTAAGTCATAGACTTTAAGTTATGGTATTGTATTTTTCTCCACTGCTATGAAATAGGAATTTTTTGTAAGGAATTCTAAGGTAATAACGGATAGTCATTAAATTTTGAGTGCGTCGAATAAGATAATTTGTAAGGTTCTATAGAGTAGAGCACATGATTCTATCAGATTATATGTTAGGTCTGTAGGATTTGAATGTAATACAGTCCTTAATAATTTAAGAGAACAATCCTTAAAAAATAATCATTTCAATACTGTAATAAGAAAGCTTAGGATTTCTTTTTATCAGATTTTATTTTGTATCAAATTTCATCCTAAAATTACGAAGAGAAATCAAACCAAATAAAACTATTAACGGACCTAAAAACTTCACAACGAGATACAAATTTTTTGGGATAATTAGCTTGACCATGAAGACTTATTTGTGAAAATATATATTATGTTATTACCTTTGAACTTAATTTACTTGCTTTGAAGTAGCATCTCTAAACTTTTATTTTAAGTAACTAACTATAGTGGAATATCTTGAACTCTTAAACAAAAGTTGGGCCTTACCAAGTTAAGCTCTGATATACATTTTGTAAGTATTTATGAAATAAAAACTTTTTAAACTAAATATTAGATTAAAATTAATATCAGTTAAGACAGCATCGTAATTTCTCACTAAATGATGTTAAGTTCTATCATTTATATTGAGTTTTAAAAATTTTAGTAAGAACCAGTAACCTATCTTTAAATTATGTGTCAACACTTTTTACTTACCTTACAAAAGCTAAAAACCTAGAATAAATAATACTAAGATGCCAAATTGTGTATCCAAGTATTATATATATATATATATATATATATATATATATATATATATATATACAATTTCTTGCAGTGAAGTAGCGTAGCATTTCAATCCGTCTATTATAAATAACTATATAGGGGTTATATCTTTAACTCATAAGGAAAAAAATTTAAAACTAATTATTAGAATAAATTTAAAATATTTATAGTTTATTTCGTATTTCAAATTTTCAGTTACAATAGCAAAATTCCATCATTGAACTAGAGCCTTATTAATTTTAGAACGAAATAACATTTTTTCCTTAGATTATGTTTTCAACATTTTTTTTACTTACCCTACAACGGCTAAGAGTCTTGAATAAATAATACTGAGAAATCAAATTTCAAAAGAATGCCTCTTCTATGTGTTTCTAGATCGTTTAATTTCGTATTTGGGGCATGAAATATGCAAGCTAACGTTGCGTAAAGGCAGTCATCGGAAGTAAATGCATTGCGGAAATTCTTCTTTCGGTGTTATGAATAAGCAATGCAATTTTCCTATAGTTATGAAAACATAAAAGAAAAGATATGATAAAGAGAAAAGTTTTCGTAATGACTTTTTTCTTGTATGTCGAAAAGGAATATTCATATGTTGCTTTATTGATTCGTTTGAAGAAGTAAATAAATAAAATAATGCATATTTTTATACATACATATTTAATTGTAATATGAATAAATGTTATTAAATATGCGCTTTATATTTATATGTAGTTTATAAATAAAGTATGAAGGCATTCAACATTCATCCATTTAATCTTAAAAGGTTATTACTGATTAGATATTGTGCTTTTTACTCCAAATTTTTACAACAAGCAAGTGTATGGGAGTATTACTCTGAGGATGAATTTCATTGTAAAGATTCGCTTGAAGAAGAGATGGCTATTTCGCCACCTCTATGGAGAAATTGTTATGAAATTAGTCCAATTTTTTGCTATATTTAATTTTCACTCAGAATTTATAATCCCTAGCTGAAGCTTCTAGCATAAGTGATTCATTCAAAATATCAGCAATTTCATCTTCTTTTTTTAATTTGAAACTATTGCGGGAATTTTTTAATTATTATATAGTTTTGTGGCTGTTGAATTTTTAAATAAAGTAAATAATAACAATTGATCCGGTGTAATTATTATTGAAAGTTAATTTTAAACTACAATAACACCTAATTCTGCTAGCTGAATACTCATAGGTAAGAAAAAAAGTAAATGCATATTATTTACGCTACAAGACAGAAAGGAATATACCTGCATGTTAAGCACGCAGTAGCTTCGTGAAATATGTACAAACATTGAAAATCTTCGCCAAAAATGTAACAATGTTTTTCGAGAGTGATGATGTAAATTTATCCATTAGAGTATGTTTATTATTTTTTTTACTTATTTTCCAGGATAAAATTCATTTTATACAAATTATTGTGAGTTCTTCACGGTTAACTGCATGAATGTGTTATTCTCTATATTTTATCTCCTATTTTTCATTTTGTATTAGATGACAAACTCACCCTGGCATTAAGGAGTAGGGTCCACTAATTTTTTTCAAACAATTTTATTTATACATTGATCATCTGTCTTCTAGTTCTGTTTTCGTTGTCATGCTGGCAGGAGTATGTTTAAAAGATTAGTCTTGATTCTTACAATGAGAATAAGCTTTTAGCTTTCACGGACAGACACCACATATTATTCCTTCCTGCATTTCATCTGGTCTTCCAGGGACTCTTAAAATACAAAAAGAGAAAAAGCAAAACGAACTGAAAAATATAATTGATATCTGAAAAATAAATATTTAGGGTTAATATCGTCTTTTTAGTTAATCAAAAAGTTTTTCAGGTCAAAATTATATCAGTCCATGCACATTCTCCGTCTTTACACGTCTTTTGCTTCTTTTTAACATCTTTCGTCTTCTTCTTTCCTTGATGTCTTTCGCCTTGAGCTTCTTTTGTTTTTTTTTTTTACGTCAATCACAAAATCAAATTAACTTCTTCAGCAATTATTTTTCAGCTTCTAAAACTAGTCTATTTTTTTCTTGTCTTGGCATAAAATTCTAGACAATTGTTCCATGGTTTAAGGTATTTTGCTCATGTTGTTGAGCAGTTGGGTCCCTCGTGATTTCCTTCTGTGACCACATCATATATATTTTCTTCTTTAACTCTAGTTATTCCATAGGTACCAAAGGACTTTGGTTTCAGCTTCAAATGAGATCCACTTTATTTTTTTAATGGCAACTAAATTTCCAACTTCGTAAGACTTTGCTTCTTTTCTTCTTAAATAATACGTCTTTTTATTTTCTTCTTGGATTTCAAAAATCTGTTGTTTCGCGTCTTTTCTCAATTCTTCTCTTTGGGCTTCAAAATGAGCTTGGAATTCAATTTCAATTATTTCTTTTAACTTTCATAGTCAGTTATTATTTCTTTTTGTCCCAAAAAGTAATTAGAAAGGAGTGGTGCCTATGCTTCTATGATAGATTTAATTAATCGCTTGTTGAACTTTATTTGTATGCTTGTACCATTCAGCTTCTATGGATAATTTTGAAATAATTGATATGATTATGGTCTTATTAATACGTTCAACTTGCCCTTTTGCTCTTGGTAAACCTGTTGTGATTAAATGATGTTTAATATTTTCTTTCGAGCAGGATAATCAGGAAATTTACTGGAAGTAAATGATGTACCTATATCTGAAATTATCTGGGAAGCACTTCCAAATACAGCTCTAATTTGACTATAGTTTCAACTGACGTTCCATACAAATCCATACAAACTTGATAAATGCATCTATTATCGTTAATACCTATTTATAATTTTTTGGGGGTTCTCCAAAGGTCCGAAATAATCAATGTGATAATTTTTCAAAGGCTTATACTCTTGATGGAATGGATGTAATAGTACTCCTTCCTGAATCTTTTATGATTAACCAGGATGCGATGGACGCAATTTGCTATCATGTTTTTGATTTTTTGTCTGAGTTTGGGTATGAAATAATTCGATTTCTTTTCCCGTTTATTTAATTCCTGACTATCATTTCCCTTGAGCCATTCTTATAATTTCGGTTAGCATATTTTCTGGCACAACCATCAGTTATTTAACATTAATAAATTTATATACAATTCCGTTTCTATCGCAATAATCTTCGTAATTCGAAAGGTTAAGTAGTTCTTTAACCCCTTTACAATCTTAATATTTTCAAGAAAACGGTCATAAAAGTGCCAATTTTTTATTTAAGAAAATTATTTAAAAAATATATGTATTCATTTTATGTACGTCATATATGTATTCATATATACAATATATGTATTCATTTTTGATTTTTTTCAATTTTTTTTCATCTTCAAATTCATATGTACTCCATAGATCCTAAATATGTCCACGTAATTCTGACTCCATAATCTACACAGTATTAAAAATATATTTTATCACAGAACACAAACACGTGTATTGACAAATTGCAGGAGTAACTGAGCTAAGAGTATGAAATACATATCACAAATACATATATTTGGATAGTGCTGACATCCAGTTTAAATTGAACTATTTTCAGTTACATTAAAAATAGTGTGGTGTAGAAATGTAGTGTATAAAATGAAAAATTAAAAAAAAATCACAGGAATGAAGAGCAAGAGCTGAATATGTTTCAACTTATTTGTTACATTGCTTTTAAACGCTTTATTACGGGAATATCACGGGCACAATAAATAGGAGACGAAAGCTCGCCCCGTGATTTTGACGGGAGCGAGAAGGAAGGGGTTAATAGCCATAATTTCAGTATCTTTATCTTGGGTGGATCTGAGTCTTGGTAAAATATTATTGACTGTAACGCAAAATATATTATTTGGAAATCGGCGAAGAGCGTCTACGTGAGCTATCTGATTCCCTGAACGATGCTAAATTATGTAGCAAAAGACCCCAATGACCTACACGAACTGACAAATCTTGCTTTGACATAGTTTTTTCAAAGGCAGCATAGTCAGTAATTGCTTTGATTGGAATACCTAACTAGGAGATGCAGAATTTCTTAGGAGCTTCAACGATTGCAAGAGCTTTAAGTCTGTAGCTGGAATACTTTATTTTCAGCATCAGTCATTTTTCTACTCATATAGTATGTGGGGTGAAATTTTTTCTCATCATTAGGTTTTTGCATTAAAATGGCAGCATACTCTTCTAAACTGGCGTCAATGTGTAATTCGCTTTCGTATTTAGGATTATATATTGAAAGAACAGGGTTAACGGCTAGCAAAGATTTTAATAGATTAAATGCTTTCCTATCTTCAATGCTAAATTTAAATATATGATCTTTTTTAAACAGGTCACTCAATGGTCTAGCTATTATAGAGTAGTTTGGAATGAATTTTCTGCAGTAAGCGGTTAGTCCCAAAAAACTATGAATTTTTTTCCAATTTGCCGGCACTGGAATGTTAAAAACTGGTTTGGTTTTTAAGGTAGATGGAAATGTTTTCCATCCTCTATCCCATGACCTAAAAATTCAATGCGCTTCTTTAAGAAATGGGACTTTTTGAAATTAATATCAAGTCCATATTCACTAGCAATATTCAACACCCGATTAAGTCGTTCTATACCTTCTTCAAAGAAGGAAGACAAAATAATTATGTCATCAAAATATGGTAAGACAATTGCCTAATTAATCGAAGTCCGGAAAATGGTGTTTATGAATCGTTGAAATACGGCGGGAGGATTTCAGAGTCCGAAGGGAACTTTCTAGAAACCGATATTGACCTTCGTCTGTCACAAATGTAGAGTATTTTCTACTAGCTTTATTTACATCACCATCTAGGAATCAGTACCTAAGATTAATTGCATTGAACAATTTCGAGACTTGTAATTTATCTAAAATGTCTTCAATTAATGAGAGAGGAAATCTCTCCTTCAAAATCACTTTATTTAATTTTCTGCAATCTATGCACGCACGAGGAGATCTGTCTCTTCCCTTAACAATTACAATGGGGCTACAATATTCTGAAGAACTGGGGTCCACTGTACCTTGTTTTAACCACTAAGCGACTTGAGCTTCGACAGTTTTTCTTTTTTTTTCTTTTGGTAAACGGCAATAAACGTGGCTGATGAAATATCGGTTCCTGTTCTTTAAGTAAAATATTCATTTCCATATTTGTTCTTTAAAGTTTATTTGGCACATAATCTAAAACTAATTGATATAACGTATTTTTTGAAACATTAAAAACACTAGAATCCATGTTTATTTTGACCTCATCTCATGTAATAAGATCAATTGATAAAATCGACAAATAGTTTACTTCATCAAAACATTGGATTTTATTCTTTACTGTGATTCCTTTTGTCATTGATATACCCTTTTCATTGATAATTGTTTCACCCTGCATTAAAACATTAAGACCAGATAGCATCATAAGGCATCATATTATTTTCTACAAAGCATATTTCAGCAAAACATTTGAAATCATCAATT
The DNA here is from genome assembly GCF_982258835.1 of Parasteatoda tepidariorum. NCBI lineage: Eukaryota > Metazoa > Arthropoda > Arachnida > Araneae > Theridiidae > Parasteatoda > Parasteatoda tepidariorum. The sequence continues at coordinate 57,217,091 of NC_141764.1, read as the reverse complement.
TCAATATTTTCTTTGAAATAATCTAGTGTAGTAACTATTGAATTACCAAATCCGTTTAGAGTAGAATTAAATAGAAATAGATCTTTTGAGTTTAATTTACTAAAAACAGATCTTCTTATTAAAGTGGCTTGACTTCCTGTATCAATCAAAGACTTAACAGTTAAGTTATCGATTATAACCATTTAAAACAATTTCGGCTCTATACTAACATTTTAAGTAGAAACTTCCGTTTTCGCATTCAATTTTAAACATTGAGAAACTTTGTGCTCAAGCGTTCACATTTAAAACACTTTAAACCCTAATCTTTATGTATGCAATATTTTGAAATATGATTTCTTGAACAACAATTGTGAAAAGTTTTATTATTAAAAGTTTCAACATCAGTTTTATACCTTATCTTTTCATTAATATATTCATATTTATTTTTATATCTATTTGTAACATATCTACTTACACTTAACCTATCATCCTATTTTGTTTGTGTTCTATCATAAGAATTATATTTACTATCGAACTCATGTATTGTTTTAGTTTTATTGAAAACACTTTTACTCTTTGCAAAATCACTTTTCATTATTTCTTAATCTTTAAGTTTCTCTTTTAATTCTGACACATGTTTACAGCTGAAGAAAACAATTTTGTTTATCGTTAATCCCCTTAATTACATAATGCATAAAAGCAACAGCACCTATTTTTCCGAAATTACATAACTCTTTCATCTTTAAATAATATTCTTGACTCGTATTCAGAATCCTTCTTTTTGCGTTAACTCTAAAGATCATGCAATTTATCGGAATTAATTTCAAAAGAAAATTCATCAATCAAAGCTTCTTGTTATTTTTGCAATAAATCTAATTCTGGTGCAATTCTGACAAATAAAGACGCATTAACTCAAAGAGATCTTTCATCAAAAATAAATTTTGTAAATCAGACAAATTAAGCAATTTTGAAATAGTTTTGAGAAGTTCGATCCAATGAAAATATTTTCATGCAATTTTGCATTAAACTTAGAAATAGCACTTTCGATATCGGAATAATTACTAAAAACATTTTGAAATTTAAAATTTCGACAAGAAATATTTTTATCACTTATACAAGGATCAAGATTTTTATTTTTAATATTGCACTGCATTGAAATATCATTTTTATTATTTTTATTTATAATATTTTCATTAACTTGCGTCGAAGTTTCATTCTCCCTTTTGTAATTATTCATTCTGACTCAGAGATAGACGCTTTGGCGCCATTCGCAAGCTCTGCAAGTTAGTTTAAATCCATTAACAATTTCAAATATTCTTAGCTACTTTTGTTTTATGACTTCGGATGAAACATTAAGGATGGTAGAAATAGTTATTATTTCGTTAAGTATGAATTTTTGCGAAATATTTTTTACATTATTTTTAAATTCTTCGCCTTCAATTGAGAAAACAAAACAATTAAAATTTCTTAATCGTTTTCGGTTAGAATGATCACCTTATTCATCAAATAGGAATTTATGCAGAAGTTTTATTTCATCTGTTTTTTAACTGCTCAATGCAATGCCAATTTCTTTAATATCATTAAGAATAATTTTTAATGAATAAAAGTCTACGTATCCCTTTTATAGCAGCTGAAATGAAATTCATCAGACTGACAACAATCTAAAGTTTCATCAGAACATCAGAAAAAACATTTGCTTACTTACTGTTCACTAGAATGAAATATATTTATTTTGATGAAAATCAAAAGTCATTTTAAATTAATTAAGTTAATTTAAATAAATCCAATTTCTTCACCATCCCAATTCTGAATTTGAGGGAATTCAGGAGTGGTCATGCGTGTAAGAATATGAAAATAAGGAATTCTTACAAGTAAGCAAAATTATATTTATAAACAGCGTAACACAAATACCGACGATTCACCAAACATAGATGAAGACAATACCAATAATAAATTCTCATGAGTTCATCTTAGTCAGCACTACTCTTTGTAGCACGTGCGTCTTTCTTTCGATGTTCGAAACCGTCTTCTAGTTCTGTTTTTGTTGCCATGCACGCAGAATTTGTGTAAAAGTTTAGTCTTGCTTCTCACATCAAGGATCAGCTTTTAGCTTTCAAGGACAGGCACCACAGATTCATCCCTCCTGCATTTCCTCTGGTCGTCCAGTGACTCAAGAAATACGAAAAAGGAAGAACAAAAACGAACTGAAAAATATAATTGATGAGTGAAAAATAAATGCTTTGGGTTATTATCGTCCGTGTAGTTAATCAAAAAATCGTTCAGGTCAAAAGGTCATTTATTAAATAGTGAACGAAAAATGAGAATATTCCACTGAATTTAAAATTTTATCTGAAGAAGGCTATACACATGCAAAAAATTTTAAGAGATAAAGATTCCACGAAGAAGCGTTATGTATACGAGCGTCATAAAGTGTAATCACTGAAAGAGTTATAGCACGTTTATGAGAAACTGGACAAACGATACACAAAAATATTCTGGACAGCCAAAATGCACACAGAAAATGCAAGAGAAACATGTTATCGCAATGAGTAAGACATATTATAATAAAGATATAATCGCCACGGAACAGAAGACTTGCAGCAAATACAATCAAGGAAGAAATACATAAAATTAGATACCGATTTCAGTTGATATGGCAAGGCTGTGGAAATTTGTCTGACTTAAAAAGTCAGACCTAATAGTGGTCGGTGGCATATAGTAGCAAAATATAAATGATTTAATATTAAAGAGTGTATAAGTAAAAGGTTATGTGTATTTATGTCGATGGTAAATAATTGCACACGAGCTCAGTAAAATAAAGCATTATTGATCCGTGATAAACTAATATACACCTTATTTAATTTCAAATTTTTCTTGATAAAAAATTTCATTAAAAGCAGATAAAGTCTCTTTATACGAAGAAATACATTTAAGAAAAATACCTAATATCCAAACACTATGTTAATGATCTATTAAAAAAAGGGATTAATGGCGCTAATTTACATTCTTAAATTGCTTATTTATCAAAACGTAAGCCCTTTGGATCATAACAGCAAATGTATTTTTTTTAATTTCTTACGATCAAGAGAAAAAAGAATGCAAGTTAATCATCTGATACTTCTTTACTGAAAAAATACATTTAATTTTATTGGAAAAATGTAATTAAACTGTGCTATATTAAAATATAATTAATAATTTGCATTTTATAGCTTATACAAACTATTTCAGTTCAAAATAAGAGATACTTAACTTATTTAAAGTTCTGACTACTCTCTTCTGATGCAAAAGTTTTTACTGTATAAATATTATGGATGAATTTAGAAACTTCAAAGAAATATAGCTTCAAATTTAATGACACCTGGTTAACGCTATATGCACAAAGAGTTAATTATTCTAATTTTTTTCATTTAAAATTCCATTTGTCGTTATTTTAATAATTAAACTACTCTACTTTACGTGAAATGCTATTTAAAGACTTGCAGAAGAAAGAAAACATTTAAAACTTTTTGTATAGTATAATAAATGTAGTCTTGTATATTATGTTTTTTAATTATACAAAAATATATACATGCCATAATCGAATATATTTTTTTAAGGATTATTGCTATAAATTTAAAAAGAAAAGAATGTGATTGATGTCAAAGACCTGAAGACATAGGGAAACAAAGTGATAAGAGTAATTATAATACCAAACCGTTAACCACGGCAAAAAAAATGAATAAATAGAAATTTTACACCAGGAATAACGTTAGATCTACTGTATATTTTCAGATGATCTCCTTTTCTTGGATTTAGAACTTAAATTAATTTTTTTCTACTCCAAGTCACACTGGTCACTTTCCTTCCAGCAGCCCAGTAAAAATTAACTTTCATGTCAAAGTAATCAATAATTAAAGAGTTAGTTGCACAAGGACAGATAGACCGTAAAAAATTACATAGTTCACTCCATAGTAATACTGAGTACAGTCGGGAGAGACAGAAAAGCCAATTCAGCCAGAATGAATCTGGAGCTAGCCATGTTCATTAAACATTTTAAAATTCTCAAAGAAAATCTATCAAGGGAAGCCCAAGGGGATGGATAGAGCTGGACCACATTAATAACCAAAGCTGGACCCGAAGCAGTTTGTTTGGTTTTAACAAAATTATTTGTAACCTTGACAATGCTTTTTTTTTGCTATTTTATTGAACTAAGAACTACTATTTAGAATATCCCCTTACCTTGTAATCGGCATAATGAAGCAATAAAAAGTTAACTCCATTTAAGTTTAATTATGCCTAGATATTGCATTCTTGTATTATTATATTCACTACATCATATCCTTATCTATCAAATTAAATAGAATTAAAACTTCCCGGCTATTTTAAACCGCCCTCGATCCCTTGACTCTCTTATACGAATTTTTACGTTGATGAAATTAGCTATTTTGTATTCTACACGTAAATTGCTACTGGGTTCAAGAGAATCTCAATGTCGGGTAATTATTTTTTATTGGTTAAATATAATAAAATTTTGTAGTTAAACACTATCACATTAAAATTTCTTTCTAACTCATTTCTTTCATCGTATTAATCAACAATGCAGCTCTTTTCTACCTTTTTAATACTAAAATCGATCATTCTTTTAACTACTTACAAAGTAACATTATTCTTCGGGGTATATATTATTTTTTTAAAAAATTGTATAAGTCAGAAAATTAAAAACAATTAAATTCTCAATAAATCTATAACAAATTTAATTTTCTGAGAATTGGAACGAATTTGATTTTGCTTAATGAATAGGTAGATTATTCGTGATAATCTAAGCAAAACCTTTGTTAATAATATATATATATATATATATAAAAACAAAAAAACACGAAGAAAGTTAAGAAAAACAATGCAAATCCATTTCGGGCAAATCCGTGGCGAAAATTATTTGCGAAACAGGCAATTTATGTTTCTCTTTTCTATTTTATATTTATTCTTAAATAAACATCTATTTTCTAAAACTATTTATGGTCAAATTTTTAAAATTATCCAGTATAATATTACCTTGCGCACATCCATTTCGGGCCCATCCTTGGTAACTAACAAATCAATGCACAGAATAACAAATCACTTCAGCAGTGCAGTAAGAACGACACTTTAAAACCCTCTTGTTACACTCAATTTGAGCTTTTGTGTTCATATTTTGTAATCTGGCAATCTTTCTGCGAAAACATTTTAAATCATTCTTGAAAAATTTCCGTCTATGTAAGTTGATCTGATTTCGATACTCGCTTTATAGTCCAATTTTACTGTTTTTTCTTTTTATTTAATTTTATTTTTTGTTTTTACATGTTATTTTTACTTTTTTTGTTCTATTTTATTTGTTGTAATTTTTAATGAAAAATTTTTTGAGTGCTCCTCACATTATTGTATTAATATATTTTGCTTTGGCTTACAATATCAGAAAGCACTCTGTTTTACGGATATAATCGTGTGGGCTGAAGAAAAGATTATATATTTTTTTTCCCGGTTTTTTAAATAAAATTTCATCCTTTTTTTTTTTTTTAAGCTGTTGTTTGTTATTTTTTTACTTATTATTTCCCCCTTTTTCGTATGTCTCTAATTTTTCTTCGTTTTATTCTTCATTTTGAACTTTATATATATATATATACATATATATATACGGATATCGTATCGGATTCGTATATACGGATATACTCAATTTGAGTTAAATTTTGTGAAATAGATTTTAGATTTTCGAGAGTAATGAAAATTGTTTGAAAGGGAAAAATATGTTATTGTTAATTTATTTTTAAACAATGAATATTTTTTTACTTTTTGAGACTTTTGCATTGCTAAAACTACTTATAAAACACCAAATACTGGTTACTTAAATTTTAAGTTCAGCAACCTAGAATTTTCCAATTTTTGAAGCTAATCTCATCTTTATATTGTAAGATAGAAAAGAATTGCGTATTTAAGATCGTGTTCAAATTAGTTTTTGCCGCTTGTGCATGTCTATTTTAAATATAGTTGTTATTTTTTTAACTAATAATTTTACGCATTCAGAATAAACATATTCAAACATATTATGAATTTCTATATAATGCAATCTATATACCTTTTAATCACAATTTATTTCTTCTTAATGCTTGCAGCCTGAAATTACTATGCTTAAATTTCTGTGAAATCTGTAAGAAAAGTGAAAAATAAGAAATGAAATAATGATAATTTAATTCGATTGAGTGCGCATCAATGTTTATTTTTACAAAATATTCTGCTCTACTTTTGAATATAATTTCTAAATAATATTATTTTAATATCGAAATTTTTCTCAAAACTTATCTTTGATGGTTTTTAATTAAATTTTTATAGTTGTCAAAGCAGAGTCAAGCTGCTAATCTTATAACTGGATAAATATTTGTTGAAATATAAATATAAATAAAGTAATTACCAACTTAACAGCAGAAACTGCTCCCTCACCGACGGCATGGTAATGTTCCCCTGATGACATTACCTTGTCAGTCAGTGTTTCCATTTCAATTTTCATTTTATGATCTTTATTTTGTAGATATTTATATTTGTTGTTTGGATTATTCACTACTTCTTGCTATTGCTGCAGTTTAGATTATTCCTGCTTGAATATTATTTATCGTATTTTTGTCAGGTAAATAATTTATTTCCATTTGTATTTCCTTCAAATTTATATAAGCACACATTTTGTGTTGAATTGCTGCTTTAATTCAAATTCTTCTACGGAACAATCCAATTATCTATATATTTTCAAAAGTAAACATTCGTGTTAAAAATATGCCTTTATAAATTTGATTTTGTATTGAGAAAGTGAATAGAAGACAAATTATTCAAGTTAAAATTGCCTTAGAATAGCTTTAAAATAGTTTAATTGCTTATAAATTAACTGTCTTTGAAAGGCTTCAAAAACAGTTTTATTGCTTCTAGTTTATTTAATTTTTAGATGGCATCAGCTGTAGAATTTTCGAATAATTTGTATTTTTTTAGTTTATTTAGCATTTATAAACTTGATTATTTGGAAGAAAATTGACATATCAAAAAGTAATAAAAAATGAAAAGCAAAACTAAAATAAAATTGGATAATATCTAACCGATAAACGAATCGATCAAAAATTTAAGATCCGTTTCCTACACATTCTAATAATTTATTGTTTAAACTGTTTTTCAGTTAAGATTCTTTTTTGTTTTGCAACAAAAGGTTCATTGTTGTTTTGTTATAGTTGTTTCAACATTATTGTCTAAATATACCTATTGCTTCAACATTAGTTACGTTTTAATATAATATTTAATTAGAAATTTTTGATAAGCTACAATAGTAAAAAGAAGGTGTTTCATGAAGTAAATAAAATAAATAAGTAAAGAGGGAAAACTAAGTGAAAAAAGTGTATAAGATCCTGAAAGTTATGAGACAAACATATCAACAACTTACACTGCATCTTTTCACCCTTCTAATTAAAGGATGAAAAGTTACAATTACCCCTGAATGCTTGGCATTACCTAATGCCACAGAGAAAATAGAACCTAGATAATAATCTTCTTTATATATTATTACAGCACTGGAATCTACACATTGCTGTTCCTAGCTGTCTTCTTTCTTTAGAAGTAAGAAATGATCTTGGAAATCAGACCAGGGGTTGGATTGCAAAGTTCTCATTTTTAATTAAAACTTCCCTGGAATATGTTTCTCTGGTAATAAATATCTCGAAATGTTCCACTTTCAGAACTTGTAATTTTCGTCATTCCGATTATTTAGTTTTAGACTTCTGTTTCATAAAATAGTATGTTGGAGATGCTTAATAATTAAGTTATCTAGAGTTTATGTTCTGTTTTCAGATATTAGAAGAATTATAACACGGGGGAAAAATAATGCTCAAAGCTACCAAAATACGGTTAAATTTACAGTGTTTCTGGCTCTATATTAGCACCAAAGAGCTCTGTAATTTTCACCCTGAAGAGCTTTGATAATGTTTTATCATGATACCTTAGAGCATAGCATGAAAACGATTTAGTTGGTTAAATTCACTTTTTAGTTTTGCATTTTCCTACAAAATATGCCGTAATAAGAAATATAATTTTGAAAACCAATTCCGGTAGATCATTAGTACATGAGATCATCAAAATTAATGGTCTACAATGCCGTAAATTTTGGTTTCATTAACCAGAATTATGATCTTTTTTCATTACTGTACTTTTCATTACCGTACAGTGCGGTAATTTTTCCAGAATATTTTGCTCCATCAAATTTGTTTTTATTTTAAATAATGTATACAAATTATTTTGAAATAAGATTGTATACATTTAACAACAAGCATTTTAATATACGCATTGTATCGAGTCTACACGCATTGAATCGAGTCTACGCCTTGGACATAAAATAATATCACGCTCTCACATTACTAATGCTTAGTTGAGGTTAATATAATTTATTTTACTTCGTAACTTCCAACTATATCGATATAATTGCTGCTGTAAAAAATGCTGTGCCATTTTGTTTGATAATGTAGCAACATGAATACTGTTTCTACATGCAAATAGTTCTTTTATTTACTAAATATATATGCATATAAGACTGTGGTTTTATCAGCAAAAACGTGCTCTCTAAAGTTCTTTTTTGTATTGACTGACGATTTCTTTGTGTTTATATATTAATGAAATAATTGTTTTTTTCCCTACTGCAGATAAAGTTTCGAATACATTTCCTTTTTTAACAATCAGCACGATGCAGTATGGTCAAAGCACAAGATTTCTACCGTGTATTTAAAGAGTATTCTATAGAATACTGAAATGTTGAACAGTACATTATATTTTTCTAACTATACTTTATAAAAAGGAAAAGAAGAAAATAGTTTAGTTTATATTTATGCAAATTAATGTGTAGACTTGGAGCAGTTAATCGGCATAATTATTCGGCATAGAAACATTTGAAATTATTCTAAATTAAAAACAATAAATAAAAGTGCAATTTTTTTGAATTTCTTTTGTTTTAAATTGCACTATTATTGCAAAATTGCACATTATTTTTTTTCATTTTTGGAATATAATTAACTGATTTTAATTTAAGTAGGTATGGATAATATATAAAACAATATTTTTTAAAATTTTATTTAAAAAAATTTTCTGCCTGTACATTAAACCATTAAGCATTAATCAACTTAAACGTAAATGCGGTTATATTACGCCTTTCAAATGTGCAATGAGTTAATATTCTGCTTTTCTCGAACACACACCTATAAAATTAACACTTAATAAAAGATATCACGCTGAATAACTCTTTTTTAATGTACTGATTTTCATTAACTAAATGGCATTCGTAAGGGTTTAAAGGGATTGACTTTAAATATGCAAAGAAAATTAATGAGTGCAGTTGATAATTTAAATTATAGAATCAGGCACAAAACAGTAAATTCTTTCTATAAATATATCTCTTTTATGTATTTAAATTTTTCATCTTGAGGAAATTTTACAATCTGGAATGTATGGTCCAAATAGTTTATTCAGATAACGTTAAATAAAATCTGATGAATTTGGAATCCTTAACAAAAATTTCAATCTTTGCTTATTTTGACATTTTTCGAGAAAATTTTAAACGAGCCGAGAGTGTTTTGCATACAATTTTAAAGTTTGCTTTTTCATAGGTATTAAAAATTTTTCTCATAATTTTTTTTATTATTTAATTTAATATTGATCTAAAAGTTTTTGGTTGTAAGATATACATATTTTTACACTGCAATTTTAAACAATGTAAATTTAAATAACAAAATCGAAAAAACAGCAGCATCAGTTTAATAGTTTATAAATAATAAAGTTTCAAAAGGACAGTATTCTTCCTTTTTAAGACATATTCAACCATATTTTTCATTTTTCCAGGACTATCCGACCGATTTCGTTCACGTTTTATATCTCAAGAGTTACAGACTTCTATGTATGTAAACGGCGTAATTAGAAACACAAAGAAACACCATTAACTTCTCATGGAACGATTTA